>NC_086448.1:591208945-591850536 GCF_028390025.1 Pseudophryne corroboree | reverse complement strand
AAAATCGCTAAAAGCTTTAAAAAACTCGGAGGTTAACCCATCCGGACCTGGGGATTTTTTAACTGCCAAAGAACCAATGGCCACTCTCACCTCATCCACCGTTATGTCACTCCCCAAACCATCAAGCGCACTGCCGTGACTCTCAAGCCCCGGAGTCCCCCTCAGAAATCGATCCATCCTCTCTCTGTCAAGCGACCCCCCAGACAAAAGGTCAGAGTAGAAGGAGCGCACCACACCCAGAATGCCCTCCCGCTCTTTCTGAAGGACACCCTGAGCATCGCGCAACCCCCTCACCTCCTTTGCACTGACCGAGTTCCTACAGCTCTGAAAGGGATCCGGCGAGTGGTATTTCCCGTAATCCCTCTCCAGAACCAAAGAAGCATACCGGTCGTACTGATACTCCTTCATCTGGGCTTTCACCCGAGAGATCTCCCCACCATCTCCCTGCTCAGAGATCAGGAAATCTAATCTCTTTCTCAAAGCCTGATAGGTATTCTGACGTACCAAGTTCCGTTTGGCTACGAGGCTACGAAAAAAACTGCGAGTCCTTTTCTTACATACCTCCCACCACTCAGACCTACTCCAACCAGCCTCCAATAAAGACTCCTGGGCTTCAAAGAAGTCCCTGAAGGACTGTCTGACCTCATCCTCCAGCAGGAGCTCAGAGTTCAGGCGCCACAGGCCCCGCCCCTTTTGAGGAGTTTCCGAAGCGTTCAAAGATGTAGACAGGAAAACGTGATCGGAGAACTCTACTGCCTTCAGCACAGGTGCCGAAGTTTTCGAGCTTTCCTTAACAAAAAACCTATCTATCCTACTCTTGCATCTACCTCTAAAGTAGGTGAAACCCGTGAGATCTGGTGAATGACGAACGTGTACATCCACCAAACCTGCCTGACTAACCATACTTGCTAGAAAAATGGAATCATAGCCCAGAGTAGTTTTTGAGCCTCCCCTGTCCTTAGGCCTAATGACAGTGTTGAAGTCACCGCCAAAAACCACTTGCTGGGCCGTAAAAAGATATGGTTTTATCTCCCTGAAGAGACATTTCCTATCCCATTTAGACTGCGGACCATAGACATTTATTAGCCTTAGGTCATGTCCCTTCAAGTTAACATCCAAAATCATACATCTGCCTACTTGGAGCTCAATAACCCGCTTGATGGTTACCATGCCAGTAAAAAGCACCGCCAACCCACCGTACGGCTCGGCCGCAAGAGACCAGTAGGACGGGCCGTGCCTCCACTCACTCTTTGCCTTGTGGAGGTCCGCCAGCCCGCCTATCCTTGTCTCCTGCAAAAACAAAAAATCAGCCTCAACCGTGCCGAAAAAATCATAGGCCATATAACGAGCACGTTCGGACAAGATAGAAGCTACATTAATGGTAGCAAACTGTATAGGCTGGGGAGCCATCCTTCAGGGTTATTGCAAGTAGGACCCAACTTACTTCTTCTTTACCTGTCTTTCGGAATCCTCATCTGAGGAACCCCATCTCTTAGCACGGATTCCCGTCGGCAGGCACTCCCCCTCCACCACGACCACCTCTTCCTCAGAGGAGGCACTGCCCGGAAGAAAGGAGCCAAGCGAACAGGGCACCACACTAACATCTGACACCCCTGTTTGACCAGAGGCAACCTTAAGCACCTGAAGGGGTTGCGGATCAGGAGGATCAGGTGCAGGCAAAACCAAGGGGTCAGGAAAAGCAACCACAGAGGATGCACCTCCAACCACCAATGCATGAGAGACCATACTCTGAGCCACCCGAGCCTCTGGGATCCTGCCCCGCACGACAGGCACAGGGGAAGGGACCGCTACCCCCAAAGAGCTTTGCCCTAAAGTCGGAGCCATGCTCTCCACTGTTAGGTTTGCTGACTGAGCCCTTCTGCCACCCACCATGAAATCCTCACGTGAAATACCTGGGCCATCTACGTCCTTCTTCCCCTTCCCTTTCCCCTTGCCCTTACCACCCTGCACCATATCATCACGGTAAGGGGATGATCCTTTCACTTTGACCCTGCGCCTACGCATAACTCTCTGCTGCAGGACCAGGTCACCATTCTCGGTTCTCACTATCTCACCATCCGCCTCATCCTCAGAGGTCAAAGCATTGAACCTGTTCGATAAGACGAGACCCTCTGACCCCTTGTGCTTTTTAGCACCACCTTTCCCCTTCACCACCAACTGGAAAGGCTCCTCCACCACCACCTGCACCTTTGGAACACCCTGGCCCAGAGGTTCCATTTCAACACTGCCACCGGGAGTCTGCACTGAATCTATACCGCTAACCTTTGCAACCTCAGCCACCTCTATTGGTACCACCACAGGAAGGGGGGGAAGGACACCAACCCGACCAACCTCCACTTCTGCTCTCCTGGTCACCTCCACCAGCTCCTCATCCTGCGCTGTATTATGGAAAGCCGAGGGGCAACGGCTGAATGGGTGACCCTCCACACCACACAAATTGCAAATAATGCCCTCGCAGTCCCTCGCCAAATGACCCACACCATTGCACTTGGAGCATTTTTGCGCGGGGCAGTCCTTGCTAATGTGGCGAAAATCACCACATCTGTGACACATGCGAGGCTGACCCGGGTAAAAACACTGAATCCGGTCCCTGCCAATGTAGGCGGCCGACGGGACATGGACCGCATGTCTCAACCGAACTTTGGCCTCCCAAGCACCGCCCCACACCTCCAACGACCCAGGGGCCTTGACCAGGGGGGTCTGCAAGGAGTCAACATATCGCAATAACCAAAAAGTTAGATCAACCACACTTATTGACTCGTTTCTGACCAAAATTGTTATCTTTACGGTGTCCTGACGGGTGATTGCAAATGCCTTGAACTTGCACCAATACGTCAAATTTTTATAGACTGGCCAGTGGGACCAGAACATCTGTAGACCGTTATAGGTCATGAAACTGAGATCAAAATCCGGTGTTCCCACCGGATGAATGCAAGCGAAAAGATCATCCGCCTTAAAGCCCATCTTGAAGAATTCTATTAGAAAGTCAGTACGAGATGGGGGGGTACCTTCACCCATCCACTTGAGCTGCACCGCATTGCGGCGCTTCACAGGCTGCCCACCACCACTAGAGACCGGTGCAATCCTAGACCTGCCACCAGGCACATCCGTCACCACCTTGGCATAGGAGTTATCTGATCCTGAGACCACCACCGGAGCCACCACCGGAGCCACCACCGCACCTTGCACCGATTTACCACCACCACCTTGCATCGGTATACCACCACCAACACCACTAGAGGAAGCAAGAACACCACCACCACCAACAGACCGACCTAAGGCTTGCCCCTGCGCAACCACTTTCTTCTGTTGCTCCGCCAACAGTGCCAGAGCTGGTCTGGCTCTAAGCGGAATCTCCAGACTCCCATATATTGAGTCCACTACAGCCATCTCCTGAACACCCAGCACCTCCTTATTCAGAGCTGGCAGACCTTGGGCCAACCTATCACTGACCACACTGCAAACATTCTTAGTTACACCATTGGACAAAATTCCATCAGCTGCTGGGGGAACATCCTCAGTACCCACCGCAGATGGCTTCGACGGTGGCACCTCCTTCCCTTTAACAGCAGAAATATCAGAGACCCTCTCTAACTCCAGAGGGGTCATCACAACGCTGCAAGGCCTTAAAGCAACAGTCTCACACAATAGTTCTTTCTCAGGTAACTCTTCCTCCAACACCCGAATCTGAGCGTAGAAGGGGTGCTCCCCCTCCACCACCTCCACCACCTCAATGTCCTGAGCCACCATGTTAGGCGGCATGTCCACACTCAGAGCCACCTCCGTTGACTTTGCTTTAATAGCAGCCACCACAGACTCAAGGAGACACTGCTTACTCCGCAACTTCTCCTCAATCTCCTCCAAGTCTTTGGTAATGGCAGGCCTGTCCCTACTGTAGGAAGTATTACGCTTCTTTCTCTTCGCCGCAACTACCCTCGTAAGTCTTGCAATTTCCGCCTCAAGCTCGGCTACCGAAGCCTCTGCGCTCGATGGGTCCGCCACACCTTGCGACGCATCAGGCACATGTGACATGGCCATCCCTGACTGCATTGGCGGTGAAGGACAACACTCCGAGGTCTCACCCGATGGACTGACATCACCATCCACAGCAGGCGCAGAAACTTCCACAAGCATGTCAGGCTCCTCTTGACACTGCAGCGCTAAATCCTGCACCGCAAACTCAGCCGCGCCACGGTCCCTGCTTGGCACCCCGTCAGATCCAGAGGACTGCAGATCCCCCCCAAGGGTCACCCCCACCTTCTCTTGCGGAATGTCCCCATATGCAGCAAGCTCCACACACATAGACTCAGCAGATCTTTCTTCAATGCAGGCAGCACTACATATATCAGCTCCAGCAACATCCACCATCTGAACAACTGGGGACATAGAGACATCCATCACTGTACTTTCAGCATTTGAATCCAAATCGCCAGGACCCCCAGCACCTTCAGCCACAGATGGCAGAACACTTGCAGCCACAGAGGGGGCTAGAACAGAGATGCCAGTAGCACCTGGCAGAGCGCCTGCAGCCACCATCCTTAACACAGGGTCCACTATGTCAGGGGCAGCACTATCGACCAAGTCCCCAGTAACACACTCCAGACCCCCACCAGACACACCTGCTGCCTCCATTTTAGAAGCAGGACCCGCAGGTGTAGATGAAATAGGCACATGAACAGCTTGCCCCTCACAGTCCTGTCCCCCCACAGCCCCAAACATGGTACTCACGTCACCCACGGCTGTCAGGGGGGGCTGGGAACCAGCACTAGTCTCTGGCTGCAAATCCTCCTTAAGCTGCACAGACGACGCCAGGGGGGGGGGGCAACTTGCACGGGGGAATTAACTGCCTTCCACTAGGCAGAATTGCATGAAACTTGGTAGGCTTGTTCAGATGTGTTGGAACTTCACTCGTGTGAATTTTCAGCCCGATAGTCCCTTGGCCCACGGAGATAGACTCCTCCAAACACAGTTTCATATCTGTTAAATCCACGGCTGCCATTTTGGGACACACTGCAGCAGCATCAGGCACAGGCTTGTTGCAGACTTTATCCTGCTTTTCCACACTTTTCCCTGGATTTAAGGACATATCCAGGGGCTCCTCCAACTCCTCTCCCCCTGGGGAGTCCATTTCCACTGGGGTGGCCCCCCAAAAAATGCTCCAAACAGGCTTTTCCACACTGATTTGAAGAGCTCCTCTCACACCTCACCGCAGCTGCTGGCACCAGACTTGCCCTCCAATGGGTCCTCGTTAAAGGATTTAAAGTGTACTCATTCCAATTACAGGGCCTCGAAAGAGTCCTGTATTGTTATTTTTCGTCACTACCTCCCCGAGTCGGGAGTGGGTAATTTGCGCGCCTGCTGCCTTCCTTGGATGTGGTAGCCGTTTCTCAGGCTCCCTCTCCGGAATCGAACCCTGATTCCCCGTTACCCGTGGTCACCATGGTAGGCGCAGAAAGTACCATCGAAAGTTGATAGGGCAGACATCCGAATGCGTCGTCGCCGTCACGGGGACGTGCGATCGGCCCGAGGTTATCTAGAGTCGCCAGAGAGGCCGGGGGCGGCGGGAGGCCGGGGCCGACCCGCCGGGAACCCCCGGATTGGTCTTGGACTGATAAATGCACGCATCCCTGGGGGTCAGCGCTCGTCGGCATGTATTAGCTCTAGAATTACCACAGTTATCCAAGTAACGGGGTCGAGCGATCAAAGGAACCATAACTGATTTAATGAGCCATTCGCAGTTTCACTGTACCGGCCGTGTGTACTTACACGTGCATGGCTTAATCTTTGAGACAAGCATATGCTACTGGCAGGATCAACCAGGTAGCTCTCGGTATCGGCCGGCGCGCGCCCGAACGTCGGGGGGGCCGCGGCGCGCGCCGTCTCGAAAGCGGCGGGTCCGCCGGACCGGGCTTTCCGTCCGCCGGCGCACTGCGGCGGGGCGGACCGGGGCGGGTCTCGAGCCGAGCGGGCGCTCGGAAAAGATGGGGACGGGAGGAGGACGGCCGTCCCGGTCGGGCCGATTGGGAAGCTCGGAGTCAGAGTGGACGGCGGGGCCCGGCCGCCACCGCGCCGTCGGGCGGACACCCCGGGGAGGGGGGACGTCACCACGCTCGATTTCGCCTGTTTTCGCCTCACCCAACAACCTGTTCGCTAGGAAACCGGTGCAAGCCGTCCTGGGGGGTGGTTTTTTTCGCTGGGACGGCAGCAACTGCCCCCAGCCCCACCTCATCCCGATCTACGCCTGACAGGTTTCATCTTGTCCCGGGGGGGTGAAAGGGTGTAAAGAGGTTCCATCTCGCGGGGCTCCGTCGCCCTTCCGGGATGCCGCCGCCTGGCGCACGGGCGACCGCAGCTTCCGCCGGCTCCCTCCGAAAAGCGCCTCCCGCTCTCCCTGCGTCTCCTGGACGGTCTCGCTCCGAGTCTGCGCTTCTCTCTCGCCCTGCCGCCAGACTCGGCTCCTCTCCCGCGCTCTCTCTCTCTCTCGCTCTGACCTCCGCCCCGTCCGGCCCTCCCGTCCGCGGCGGGGGAGGCCCGGCGGGCGAACCCTTCCGTGCGGCCGCCTCGCCGGAGCGGGGGCGGCGCGCAGGGCCCTCTCCTGGGGCTTGCGAGGAGCGGCCGTCGGGGCTGGCCGCGTCCTCGGATCTCGATGCGACGCTCGTTCGGTTCCTGGGAAATCGTGTGCTCCGCCGGGGTCCGGGGGCGAGCGCCCTTCGCTGGGCGAGGGGGACGCTTCCCCGGCACCCCTGGCGGCGTCGGACGCCTGCGGGTGCCGGCGGACGGAGCAGACCGCGCCGCACGGGGTACGGGTGCGCGGCCCGCCCGGCTCCGGAGACCGGAGCGCTCGGGCGGACGCCTGGGGACCGGACGCCCTCTCCGGGCGGAGGGGTTCCGGGCGCGCCGTGGGCAGAGGGAGGGTCGGGTTCGCCTGGAGCCGGCCGAGACCCCTGGGTTCCGGCCGAGCGATCGTCCCTCCCCGCCGGGGCGCGGGGTGCCACATCGATCGGGTTGCGGAAATGGGAGACGTGGGGCCCTTCTCTCGCGTCAACCGCAGCCCTCCGTTTTCTCTTTTCCGGCTTGACTCTGTTCGCCACCTGTGATGCTCTCTGGCCGGTTCCCTCGGGCGTAGCGGGACGGGCGGCGCGCGCGACGCTCTCGCGGAGCGTCCTCCGACGCTTCCCCGGGCTCCTGGAGCCGCCTCCCGGCCCGAGGGGTGCCCGTCCGCACTCATCGGCTGAACTTCCGCGAATTGCAGTACCCGATTCGGCCCGCCGGGGGGCGCTGCCGCCGGGGGAAGAGGGGGACGGGCCGGGCCTGGCGCCGGGCTCCGCCGGACGCCCGGCGCTGCCCCGTCTCGGCCTCGGAAGGGGGAGTCGGGGGAACGGGAGGCCGGGAGTCCCGGAGAGAGAGAGAAAGAGAGAGAGAGAGATAGAGAGACCTCCGCGGTTCCGCCTTCGACCACCGGGGGGCGCCGCGCACCCGTCCGCACGGGCCCGTCCCGGTGGCTCCCGGCAGGGCTCTCCCAAACCCTCTCCCAGGGCCCCGGTCCGGGAGCCCGACTGCGTCCGCTCTCCGCTTCCAGAGAGGAGGCTGTTGGACGGGGAGAGCTGGTACCGGGCTCCTGGAGCCCTGCCTGGGCAGCCTATGGAAGGGAGGGAGCCCTGGCCCTGCTGCTCTCCGAGCTCCGGCCCTGCTGCTCTCCGAGCTCCGTGCCTACTCTGCCACGGGTCCTTTCGCAGGAGCTCCAGGGAAACGGGCTTTTCGGCCCCTGACAGAGTCACGGCTCTCTCGCTCGCCTCGTTGGTACCTACTGATCCGGCGGAGGTGTTCTCCGGCGGGTAGCGACACGGACGGCCGAGGGCGCGCTTCACCCAGGCTTCAACCATCTCCTCCCCGAGCCCCTGGAAGTGCAGCTGGGCCGCGGGCGCCCCGGTCCGCACTCATCTGCGAAACTTCCACAAATTGCAGTACCCGATTTGGCCCGCTGGGGGGCGCTGCCTCCGGGGGAGAAGGAGACGTGCCCGGCCCGTACGTCGGGCTCCAACGGATGCCCGCCGTGGACCCTTTATAGGCCCCATCCTGGTCCTGCCATGCTGTTATCGGAGCTCCACGGCTATCTTGTCACTAAACCTTTCGTTTGAGCTCCAGGGCTTTTTGCTTTTTGTAACCCGGTTCCTGGAGCCCTGCCTGGGCAAAATCGGATGCAAGAAGGCCCTGCCCATGCTGATCTCTGAGCTCCGCGCATCTTCTGTCACGGGTCCTTTCGCAAAAGCTCCAGGGAAACAGGCTTTTCGGCCCCGGACAGAGTCCCGGCTCTCTCGCTCGCCTCGTTGGTACCTACTGATCCGGCAGAGGTGTTCTCCGGCGGGTAGCGACACGGACGGCCGAGGGCGCGCTTCACCCAGGCTTCAACCATCTCCTCCCCGAGCCCCTGGAAGTGCAGCTGGGCCGCGGGCGCCCCTGTCTGCACTCATCTGCGAAACTTCCACAAATTGCAGTACCCGATTTGGCCCGCTGGGGGGCGCTGCCTCCGGGGGAGAAGGAGACGTGCCCGGCCCGTACGTCGGGCTCCAACGGATGCCCGCCGTGGACCCTTTATAGGCCCCATCCTGGTCCTGCCATGCTGTTATCGGAGCTCCACGGCTATCTTGTCACTAAACCTTTCGTTTGAGCTCCAGGGCTTTTTGCTTTTTGTAACCCGGTTCCTGGAGCCCTGCCTGGGCAAAATCGGATGCAAGAAGGCCCTGCCCATGCTGATCTCTGAGCTCCGCGCATCTTCTGTCACGGGTCCTTTCGCAAAAGCTCCAGGGAAACAGGCTTTTCGGCCCCGGACAGAGTCCCGGCTCTCTCGCTCGCCTCGTTGGTACCTACTGATCCGGCGGAGGTGTTCTCCGGCGGGTAGCGACACGGACGGCCGAGGGCGCGCTTCACCCAGGCTTCAACCATCTCCTCCCCGAGCCCCTGGAAGTGCCGCTGGGCCGCGGGCGCCCCGGTCCGCACTCATCCGCGACACTTCCGCGCTGGAGTCCGACGCTCGCCGGCCGCGTCCCCCGGCCCGCGGGGGCCCGGGGGGAGGCCCGACGCGTGCGGGGGGAGGCGGCGGGCGGCGGGGGCGCCCCCGCGCCACCCGACGGCGCCCCCCGGTGGCCAGAGGCGGCTCGGAGCGAGACGATCGGGGGGGAACGGCGGCGCGTGACCCGCCCCGGCCCCCTTGGCCCAGCGGACGGGCAGGCGGCTCCCGGGCGACCCCCCGATCCCCGCCGCGGCGCCCCCCGGTGGCCGCCTGACGCCACTGCGGGGGGTGCAGATTCCGTGTGTCCTCTCGGATAAAAACAAAAGAAACGATTCCCGTCGGGCGAAAGTAAGTGGGACGCAGGGCCCCGGGCCCCGACGGTCCGCGCGCGCGGCGCCCCCCGCTGGCCGGTCGAAGGGATGACAAAAATAAAATGAAAAAAATTTCAAAAAAGCACTCGCCCCAAACAGACGAAAGGTACCCGGTCCGCCCGGATGAACCCTCCCCCGTGTCCCCGCCGCGGCGCCCCCCGCTGGCCAGCCGAGGTAATACACGATTGAGAGGGGGGGAGTGAAAAAAAAGGGCAAAAAATGAAAAACACCCCACCCATTTGAATGCAAAGTCCCGGAGCGGCCAGGGGTGGACGCCGGTCCGCGCGCACGGCGCCCCCCGCAGGCCAGTTGAAGGGAAGAATGGAACGAGACTAAAAGATAAAAAAATTTCAAAAAAGCACTCGCCCCAAACAGATGAAATGTACCCGGTCCGCCCGTGTCCCCGCCGCGGCGCCCCCCGCTGGCCAGCCGAGGTAATACACGATTGAGAGGGGGGAAGTGAAAAAAAAGGGCAAAAAAAGAAAAACACCCCACCCATTTGAATGCAAAGTCCCGGAGCGGCCAGGGGTGGACGCCGGTCCGCGCGCACGGCGCCCCCCGCAGGCCAGTTGAAGGGAAGAACGGAACGAGACTAAAAGATAAAAAAAATTCAAAAAAGCACTCGCCCCAAACAGATGAAATGTACCCGGTCCGCCCGTGTCCCCGCCGCGGCGCCCCCCGCTGGCCAGCCGAGGTAATACACGATTGAGATTAAAAAAAAACAGGCAAAAGACAAAAACACACCACCGATTTAAATGCAGTGTTCACGAGCGCCAGTCCGCGCGCGCGGCGCCCCCTGCTGGCCGCGTAAAAAAAATAATAATAATAATAATAATCCACCGTTGTGAATTTGCGATGTGTCCGGTACGGCGGCGGCGGGGAGGCGTCTCCCCTCGTCGGCGCACCCTGGTGGGGGGAAATAAATGAAAGGGAAAAAAAAAAAAGAACAGCCCGGGCTCTCGCCGGCTTCCGCAGCCCGGGCTCCCTCCGGCTTCCGCGGCCCGGGCTCCGTACATACAGACAGCAAATGAAATAACGGACGGATGGATGGAAGAGAAGAACAGCCAGGGATCTCGCCGGCTTCCGCAGCCCGGGCTCTCGCCGGCTTCCGCAACCCGGGCTCCAGCCGGCTTCCGCAGCCCGGGCTCCCTCCGGCTTCCGCGGCCCGGGCTCTCTCCGGCTTCCGCGGCCCGGGCTCCCTCCGGCTTCCGCGGCCCGGGCTCCCTCCGGCATCCGCGGCACAGGCTCCGTACATACAGACAGCAAATGAAATAACGGACGGATGGATGGAAGAGAAGAACAGCCAGGGATCTCGCCGGCTTCCGCAACCCGGGCTCCAGCCGGCCTCCGCAGCCCGGGCTCCCTCCGGCTTCCGCGGCCCGGGCTCTCTCCGGCTTCCGCGGCCCGGGCTCTCGCCGGGTGAAGATCAGGCGAGAGTAGGGGTGTCCTCCGCTGGACGGGAAGCCCAGGCCGTGGAGCCGCCGCACGGACCGGGGGTTGACCCGGCCGGGGACGGGCAGGAGGCGAGGCCCGGACTCGCTCCCGTCCAGACGGCCCGAGGCCCCTCCTCCCCTCCCGGTGGACCCGCCCCCGACTATTAAGCCCGGCCAGGGAGTCCACGTCGGCCCCCGGGCGGACCAGGGAAGGATCCCCCTTCCGCGCTCCGCCGCGCTCGGAGGCGCTGACGCGCCGGGCGGACGGGGCGCCTCCGGCCAAGTCCCCGGCAGGGACTTGGCTGGCTGGCGAGCGAGGGAGGGCGAGGGTTAGGGCCTCGCCTGTCCCCCGCCCCGGGCCAAGTCCCCCGACCGGAGCGGAGCGAGCAGGCCGCCCTAACCCCCCCCCCCCCGGTGGCACCGCAGCACCGGAGATTATTCGGGGAATGCTCCACAGCGCTGCTGGGGAAGTGTTTGCTTTAAACACACTCTGCATTGCATACACACCGAAACCCATTCCAGTCTGGTAAACGTGATTCTCTGGGACTTGCGAGAATTGTATGCTGGGTAGTTGAGACATGACTCCCCCATCACCTCCCAGGGTCAGACTCATGGGGACCTCATTTTAGGTCCCCACCATGTCGGAGGTCCCGCCAGTGTTGGTGTGCTGTCTGGCCCTTGTCCCCGTTAGGATATATAAACAAGTGCACACACACACACACACACACACACACACACACACTTTTGTACGAAAATCTGAAGCCATTAGGCATGTGCAGCAGCTCCATTCCACTCCTCTCACTACATGTACTGACCACTAGTCAGGCTGTGTAAAAGGGTTGTTTCTGTTTGCTTATGATTAATTAATTTATATATAATTATTTATTGGATCTTAAAATGTAGGTTTCTTCCCTTGCTTATTGTAATTGTTGGAGCACAATTTTTGTTACAGTTCAGTGTTTTATATCTTATATTATTACCAATTAATAGCATTTACTTTTGTTTCCTTAGGGTTTCAAAACCTTCAGGATTACAAATTTCTGGATATGTTTCTCTTTCCTAATGACAATATTTTATCTTATCAAAACGTATATTTAGATGTATCAATTCCTCTTACTTCCTATTGGTAGTGCCTGTTTAGCACTGTTTTCTAAGCTAACATTTTATAGCAGACACTGTATAAGACTATCATTAGTCATGTAAATTCTAGGATTCGTTTTGACACAAGGGGTATATTTACTAAGATCCCGATTTTGACCGAGATGGTGTTTTTTCTTCAAAGTGTCATCTCGGGAATTTAATAAACTCAAATCACGGCAGTGATGAGGGCATTCGTATTTTTTTTACGGCTATGTATTAAAATTACAAATGAATACACCATCGGTCAAATACGACTGTTTTTTGATACAACTCGGTAATTTACTAAAAAGTGTATTTCACAAACACTGCCGGCAATAGCCAAAAACTGCCGTGAAAAAATACAAATCGTAAAAAAAAGCAGTTTCAAAACAAGCCTGCTTTTTTTTACCGTGTTCTGATAGGCATGCACGGATCCATGAGATACGTGCATGGTTATCAGTGGGAAGGGGTGGGAAATAGTGTAAAAGTCGGAAAAAAAATGCATGGGGTCCCCCCTCCTAAGCAAAACCAGCCTCGGGCTCTTTGAGCCGGTCCTGGTTGAAAAAATATGAGGAAAAAAATGACTGGGGTTCCCCCATATTTAATAAACCAGCACCGGGCTCTGCGCCTGGTCCTGGTGCAAAAAATACGGGGGACAAAAAGCGTAGGGGTCCCCCGTATTGACAGTTGACCGTGAGTAACCTCAACCGCTGACCGCAAAGTTCCCACCATTGGATATAATGGAGCGCCTATGCGCTACATTGTATCTTCACTGCACAGCCTCACTGACACTACAGGAGGTCACAGCCAATCAGGAGGGTGCCACGACGTGGCGCTCCCTGATTGGCTGAAGGGACCCTCTTTGACAGGAGTCAGGGGGTGTCCCTGCAGACGGGGAAAGGGGTCCCATGTGTAAACATGGGTCCCCTTTCAGTGCGTGGATCGGGTATGCGGTTTGTTTTTTTGCCAAGTACGTGGATTATACAAAAAGAACAGGACACACTGGATTTAGGTAAGTATAATTTGATTTTCAGGTACCCTGGAATCGACGTCGAGACGTGGGCCGAGTCGCCAGCTGAACATAGGTAAGTATGTGTGTGTCGGAATGTATGTAATAAAGTTGTACTTTCAAGGTGTGTGTGTACTGTTTTTATTTGGGTATTTTTTTTGCAGAAGAACTATAGGTACCTGCAGGCCCATTTATCCCCCGCATGCTGGTACTTGTGGTTCTCCAAGTACCAGCTTGCGGGGGAGGCTTGCAGGGACTTGTAGTTCTTGTGCAAAAAACAATATTCTTTTATTTTACACTTGGCTATCAGCCCCCCATCCGCAGCCCAAGGATGGGGGGACAGCCTCGGGCTTCACTCCTGGTCCTTGGGTGGCTGGAGGGGGGGGACTCCTTGCTTTAAGGGGTTCCCACTCCTCCAGGGTACCCCAGCCAGGGGTGACTAGTTAGTGATTTAATGCCAGGGCCGCAGGGACCTATATAAAAGTGTCTCCCGGCTGTGGCATTATCTCTCTGACTAGTGGAGCCCGGTGCTGGTGTAAAAAATACGGGGGACCCCTACACTTTTTGTCCCCTGTATTTTTTGCACCAGGACCAGGCGCAGAGCCCGGTGCTGGTTGATTAAATATGGGGGAACCCCAGTCATTTTTTTCCTCATATATTTTCAACCAGGACCGGCTCAAAGAGCCCGAGGCTGGTTTTGCTTAGGAGGGGGGACCCCACACATTTTTTTTTTACTTTTACACTATTTCCCACCCCTTCCCACTGATAACCATGCACGTATCTCATGGATCCGGCCGAGTTTCATTTTAATGTTGGCAGTGTTTTACTATTCACTCCCGTAAAACACTGCCAAAAAATACGAATGACATTGACATCGGAAAACACGAAAATGTAAAATGCGACAGCTTAGTAAATGAGTCGTAATAAATTCAAAAAGTTGCAAAATTACACATTCGATGTCATTCGTGTTTGAACTTTAATCTCATTCTGAAAAATACGAATTTTAGTAAATATACCCCAAGGTTTCAAAAACACAGTTCAAACTGAGCAAATGTTATACCTGTTATACCTGAATAGTTACATGACAACCCAGATTGCATTGAGTGACAGATTAAAGATTGATTAATAACATACATTTCTTCAAGTTACTTATTTTACTGTAAATGTTTTGAATGGGTCAATTGTATATATTCTAGTTTCTGCCCTCATCAGACAGATTAAACTAATACAATGTAAGAAAATATTGGAAAAGCAGTACAATAGCATAACAATGAATATGAATAGTTTTCGTGCCCTTTCAGATACCACAAGACATCTGAAAGTGTTCTCCATGGTATCTGTCACCAAGACTTTAGCAGCAGATAATATACAGTAAATCCTGTAAATTATGTAGATGGTACTGAACATGTCAAAGTAACATCCATATGAATGCCAGGGAAGCTAATGAGGCACATGCCTAATGGGGCACACGCCCCGGATGCTGGATTTGAGGGGTCGCTGAGACCTCTTCTGGCTCCCTAAGACAACCCCCCCCCACCTTGCTAGGCGTTGGTCAGTGGTGGATCCATAGGGAGGCAATCACATCCAGCAGCATACTGCCTGCAAGCACTTTGCCATCCACATCACTGCACTCCATTCATCCAGACTGTGGCAGACTTTACAATCAATCTAAAATCCTCACGGCAAAGCACTGCTTGATAATCAGGATTTTACATTGACTTGAAAGTCTGCCACAGTCTGAATGAATCAAGTGATGAACAAAGCACATGAGCCTGTAGGGGCAGTGGGTTGCTATGTGTGGGGATCCCAGATTATGCCTGCTACTGTCGGCGGCAGCAGGGTGCTGTACAGTATATTGTGATTGGGTGTGGTATTGAAAGTCGACAATAACTAGGTCGACAATGTCTAGGTTGACCACTATTGGTCGACAGTAACTAGGTCGACAGGGTGTCTATGTCGACAGGGTCTTTAGATCGACATGTTCTAGGTCGACAGGTCAAAAGGTCGACATGAGTTTTTAATGTTATTTTGGTGTCGTTTTCTTCGTAGAGTGACCGGGAACCTCAATTAGTGCACCGCGTCCCCTCGCATGCTTCGGGCATGGTGCCTTCGCTCTGCTACCGCTTCGCTCAACACAGATTACCATTCCAATCGTAGTCCACGTGGATCGTTAAGTATGAAAAGGTTAAAAAAAAGAAAAAAATTGTGAAAAACTCATGTCGACCTTTTAACCTGTCGACCTAGAACATGCCGACCTAAAGACCCTGTCGACCTAGACACCCTGTCGACCTAGTTACTGTCGACCAATAGTGGTCGACCTAGACATTGTCGACCTAGTTACTGTCGACTTTCAATCCGGATCCCGTTGTGATTGGTGGCAGCCTACATCATCAGTGTGATAACTGATTGTTTACTTTCATTGCCATTCCAAGCCTGGGCTTGCTTTCTCTCTACCCCCACTCTCTCTTTTCCACACCCCTCTCTCTCCCCTCTCCCATGTCTCCCTCCCCCCTCCCCTTTCTCCCATAGTCCCATGTTATGAACTTGAGTCAAAGGGCATTACTACTGTGTGGTATTATGTATATAAGGTGCATTACTACTGTGTAGCATAATATGTTTAAGGGATACTAGTGTGTGGAATAATGTGCTGTAAAGGGTATTACTACTGTTTGGCAGGTTGGGGCTGGAAGACCTGTGGTCGGGATCCTGGTGGTCAACATCCTGATGCCGGGACCCTGGTTGGGATTGCATGTATCAGCATTGTTAGGTATCGGGATTCCCGCGTCGGTATCCTGACCGCCGGGATACCGACTGCCGGCAATGTAACTGCATCCCCTGTGTGGCATATTGTGAATAAGGGTCTCTATTGTGTGACATAACATGGTGTAAAATAATTATATATATATTTTTTGTGTGTGTATGTGGGGTGGAGGGGCCAACAAATTTCTGCCTTGCCCCGGGTGCCGAAAATCCTAGTTTTGGCCCTGTTAACTATTTGAAGTTAACCTTGTACTTTGTGAAGGGGTGATCAATGTTGATACTGGGCAGATCTATGAGACCTATATAATGTGTGACTGCTAGGGATTGGATGTACGGCTGCACACTGCATGGAACTATATATATATATATATATATATACATACATACATACATACATGTCTTCTAGCAACAGTATGGGTTATCAAAACTAGTCTATTGGATAGACACTCCCTAAATTTAAGGGCATCAGCTAACCTCAAAATGTACAGCAATGGTAAGTTACTGTACATATAGAACATAAAACAGGTGAATAGAGGTATCAACAACTAGATGTGTCAAGTTTATAGCAGTAAAATATTGAGGTGATAGAAATAGGTTAAAAAGTGGATCAGATAGCCCAAATAAAATTATAGTTAGATATTTAATTTTTATAAAAGCAGAATATATAAAAATAGGAGGGCAAAGATTTTACATGTAGATACTAATATATATATATATATATATATATATATAACAAAAAAGACAAAAGAAGAGGGGGCGCTCCATAGTGCATAAAAGTTTTAATTCAAACAGACAGATAAAAGACTGTGAACTCCAGAGAGATGTGACTCGTACCAGAGAATAAAACACTGTGGGCTGGTTACCACACGACATGTAATGTTACCATCCAGGCAATACTCGTCCCGCAGTTTAACGACTCTCCAGAGCAGAACACATGAAGCTGCCAGCCGGAAAAGATGTTTTAGCTTCACACGGACCCGCCGTGTGTGTGAGCTGCTGCACTGGATCGCTTAGACACAGTAAAGGATTGCCGGAGGTGCAGATAGAGAGCGCGCTGTCAGATCACACCCTGACCGGTTTCGTCTGAAAGACTTCGTCAGAGGGCGTGACCTGACATGCACCAGGGCAGCTTTTTAAAGTGTGTCTCTACCAACAATAGCAATCACACTAGCACACCCGTTACTAATGACTTCTAATTACTGTGTGCAATGAACATTAGCCCACCACAGCAACAATATAATGACTCACAAACATGTAGCAAGTCCTCAGAGAAGAATAAATGAGTATAGTAACATAGTTACTTTAGCAGCAGAGGTAGTAAATATTTGTAACAGGAATAGATATAAAATAAAATAAATCATACCTAACAGCAGATAAATACAAACATTAAAAATACATACAATGTCACAATTAAATTACAGACAATTTCATAATCATACCATAACATTACAGTTCTAAGTATCAGTCAGTAATAAAAGGTGTAACCTCATAACCTTCATTCAATCCTATAGGTACCATAGTATTTAACATCAGTATCCAATGTGTTTCTCTCTTCAGCAGGTGTTTGTCTCTATCACCACCATGCTTATTAGCAGCTACTACTTCAATACCTTTTATGGTGAGCCCACTAGGATCCATATTATGAAAAGCTTTAAAGTGCCTCGGGACACTATGCGTTAACACCCCGTTTTTGATGTTACGATAATGTTCTAACATTCTAATTTTTAATGCTCGCTTGGTTTTCCCTATATAATGTTTATTGCAAGGACATGTAAGTAAATAGACCACAAGGGTGGTATTACAATTAATAAAACTCTTAATACTATATGGTTTATCTAAAAGCATTTCACAATTAGTAATAGTGGAACCTTTGGCAATAAAAGGACAAATCTTACAGTTACCACAAGGAAAACAACCATTAGTCTTTAAAAAATTACTAGACTGTTGAGTTTCAGGAATACTAGTAAGTTGACTTTTAGATAAAAGATTCTTCATATTTGCGGCTTTTCTATACACAATTCTAGGAGTATCAGTAATAATGTCAGCTAGCATAGGGTCCAATTTTAAAATATGCCAATTCTTATTAAGAATCCTAGATATATCTTTCTGGTTATCATTATATTTAGTAATAAACAAACAATCAGCTGACTTTTCCTGGTTTCTAGGGCGTGGTTTGCTAGATAGCAAATCACATCTATTTCTCTCTCTTGCTCTGGAAATAGAGGTTTCCACAATATGCTTGGGATAGCCTCTTTCCAAGAAACGGTACACACAAGCTTGTTCATTGAAGGTCTCAATATCCGTACAATTACGGCACAAATGGAGAAATTGCGAATAAGGTATATTATTTTTCCATAACTGAAAATGACAACTATTATACTCCAGATAGCTGTTACTATCCACAGACTTAAAAAACGTGGAGGTCTCAATAGAGTCAATGATAGGGAAATTTTCAACACTCAATAATAAATCAAGAAACTCTATACGTTTGGTTTGAAAGTTGGATGTGAAAGAGAGGTTGTAATCATTCTCATTAAGTCCTCCCACAAACTCATTAAAACCATTTTCATCACCCTTCCAAATTACTAACACGTCATCTATATAGCCCTTAAACAAGATAACATTATCCACAAATTTCCCAATGATGACCTCATTCTCCCACATACCCATATACAAGTTGGCCAAACTTGGGGCACAAATAGTCCCCATTGCGGTCCCCCATTTCTGGAGGAACCACTCACCAAGAAAATCAAAATAATTATGAGTTAAAACAAAATATAAACATTCACATATGAAATCTGTGAGAAGAGGATCAATTTCAGAATCTTGAGCAAGGAACAATTTTATAGACTCAATACCTTTTTGATGTGGGATCGCGGTATATAAAGATTGCACATCGATGGTACCCCAATTATAATTCTCACACCACTTAATGTCATTTAGAATCTGCAATATATGGGTAGAATCTTTAACATATGTACATAAGTTTGGCACATATTTCTTAATAAATGTGTCCACATATTCTGATAACCTAGAGGTCAGGGACCCAACCCCTGCCACAATAGGGCGACCTGGAGGATGATTCAGATCCTTATGAATCTTGGGTAATTGGTAAAAAGTAGCCAAATTAGGAGAAGTGTTATACAGATATTTGTATTCCTCTATGGTAATTAATTTAGCATTTAATCCCTTATCCAAAAGAACTTTAAGTTCCTTGAGAAAATTTTCAGTAGGATCTTTATTAATTTTAACATAATATTTATTATCTGACAAAAGGCTCTGGGCCTCTTTTACATAATCTTCCCGATCCATCAGAACAATTCCACCGCCTTTATCGGCATTTTTAATAACTATACTGTTATCTGCTGAAAGATTTTTTAATGCCTCATATTCTTTTTTAGACAAATTTCTGGGCTTATCATGGGTTACTTTAAGATTATCAATGTCTTTTTTAACTAACTTAGCAAACATTTCTATGTATGGTCCCTTAGATTCTACAGGGAAAAACGTGGATTTTTGTTTAAGTCCTGAGGAAGATCTATAATTATCAGACGATTCCCAATTCCTCATCGGTGCTTCAGACTTTCTGAGGAAATGGCGTTTTAAAGTGAGTTTTCTCACAAATAAATTCAAGTCTATATATGTGTCAAATTTATTTAAAGTTTTAGATGGTGCAAAGGATAAACCTCTTTTGAGAACTCCCACTTCTGTAGGATTCAAAGTTCTCTTAGAGAGGTTAAAGATACCAGCATGACTATCTAATTTTGATAATTCCTCATTTTTGGTAGTCTTTTTGGAAGCTCTCTTGCCTCTCCTTCGTCCCACCTTCTTTTCTGGCCCCCCGGAGTTCTCACAGAACCTAGTTGTTCCATTAAAGGGGATTTGTGCTTGCTGTGATCTAAAAAAACCTCATTAGTATCACCGAAAGATCTTAATCTCTCAAAACGGTTATTATGCACAAAACCTCGCTGTGATTGGTAATTATATTGTTTAGAACGATTATTCCTTTGTACTTGCCACCTATTGTTTCTCTGAGTGGTATTGCGATACCTATTGTATGGTTGAATATACCTCTCTGATTGATCACCTTGATTATGGGTTTTAACAGATTGTCTGAAATTCACATTCCTAGAAGGCAATCTAGGTCTCAAGGCAAATGAATTATCAACAGTTTCTATATGCCTGGTCTGTTTGCGAACCACATGCCAATTCCTAACTTGCTGTTTTGCATAGTCCTCATTATCTCTAAGGAATTTGCGATGTTTAGTGTCAATAATTTTAGACTCTATATTTGACACTTTTTTGTCAATTTCCTTTCTAGCTGCAATATAAGTAGTATCATTTTTAATTTTCTCAAAGGTAGGCTCTAAAATGGCCAATTCTTTTTCTACCTCTGCTAATACTTTCTTTTTTTCAAAAATAATGAGTCTCATGAGCTCAAAAGAACACTCATCCAAAACACGATGCCATTCTTTCATGAACTGTAAGTTCTCATGTCCCATGGTGGGTGATTTGGATATTCTCAAACCACGTGGTATTCTCCCACAGTTTAGATAATTATCCAAGCCTTTAACATCCCACCAGGTCTTAGTTTCTCTGATTAATAAACGCTCAAGAGCCTGCATTTTTTCATCAATCACTAAGTGGTCATTACTTCCCACAGTTTCAGGTAACACACAATTTTCATTAAAAATTCTCAAACACTCCTGTGAGCGTTTAGTATATATATCATTAGTTCTAAACATAATGACAATATTACACAATACAAAGTCACAAAACACTTGAATCCAATAATGCAATAGAATAAAAATAAAACAATTAGTGAAAGTGCCAGTGTACTTGTGTATAAATAGTCCAGCAAAGCCAACAGATGATCTGTAGGGAGTCTGCACTTATAACCACGTATATCAGGGCCGCTGCTCCCCTACTCCAACTCCAGAAACCCAGGATTCATGGGTGTAATTTCTAACAAAAAAGACAAAAGAAGAGGGGGCGCTCCATAGTGCATAAAAGTTTTAATTCAAACAGACAGATAAAAGACTGTGAACTCCAGAGAGATGTGACTCGTACCAGAGAATAAAACACTGTGGGCTGGTTACCACACGACATGTAATGTTACCATCCAGGCAATACTCGTCCCGTTTTTCCCTGTAGAATCTAAGGGACCATGCATAGAAATGTTTGCTAACTTAGTTAAAAAAGACATTGATAATCTTAAAGTAACCCATGATAAGCCCAGAAATTTGTCTAAAAAATAATATGAGGCATTAAAAAATCTTTCAGCAGATAACAGTATAGTTATTAAAAATGCCGATAAAGGCGGTGGAATTGTTCTGATGGATCGGGAAGATTATGTAAAAGAGGCCCAGAGCCTTTTGTCAGATAATAAATATTATGTTAAAATTAATAAAGATCCTACTGAAAATTTTCTCAAGGAACTTAAAGTTCTTTTGGATAAGGGATTAAATGCTAAATTAATTACCATAGAGGAATACAAATATCTGTATAATACTACTCCTAATTTGGCTACTTTTTACCAATTACCCAAGATTCATAAGGATCTGAATCATCCTCCAGGTCACCCTATTGTGGCAGGGGTTTGGTCCCTTACCTCTAGGTTATCAGAATATGTGGACACATTTATTAAGAAATATGTGCCAAACTTATGTACATATGTTAAAGATTCTACCCATATATTGCAGATTCTAAATGACATTAAGTGGTGTGAGAATTATAATTGGGGTACCATCGATGTGCAATCTTTATATACCGCGATCCCACATCAAAAAGGTATTGAGTCTATAAAATTGTTCCTTGCTCAAGATTCTGAAATTGATCCTCTTCTCACAGATTTCATATGTGAATGTTTATATTTTGTTTTAACTCATAATTATTTTGATTTTCTTGGTGAGTGGTTCCTCCAGAAATGGGGGACCGCAATGGGGACTATTTGTGCCCCAAGTTTGGCCAACTTGTATATGGGTATGTGGGAGAATGAGGTCATCATTGGGAAATTTGTGGATAATGTTATCTTGTTTAAGCGCTATATAGATGACGTGTTAGTAATTTGGAAGGGTGATGAAAATGGTTTTAATGAGTTTGTGGGAGGACTTAATGAGAATGATTACAACCTCTCTTTCTCTTCCAACTTTCAAACCAAACGTATAGAGTTTCTTGATTTATTATTGAGTGTTGAAAATTTCCCTATCATTGACTCTATTGAGACCTCCACGTTTTTTAAGTCTGTGGATAGTAACAGCTATCTGGAGTATAATAGTTGTCATTTTCAGTTATGGAAAAATAATATACCTTATTCGCAATTTCTCCGTTTGCGCCGTAATTGTACGGATATTGAGACCTTCAATGAACAAGCTTGTGTGTACCAAGATCGTTTCTTGGAAAGAGGCTATCCCAAGCATATTGTGGAAACCTCTATTTCCTGAGCAAGAGAGAGAAATAGATGTGATTTGCTATCTAGCAAACCACGCCCTAGAAACCAGGAAAAGTCAGCTGATTGTTTGTTTATTACTAAATATAATGATAACCAGAAAGATATATCTAGGATTCTTAATAAGAATTGGCATATTTTAAAATTGGACCCTATGCTAGCTGACGTTATTACTGATACTCCTAGAATTGTGTATAGAAAAGCCGCAAATATGAAGAATCTTTTATCTAAAAGTCAACTTACTAGTATTCCTGAAACTCAACAGTCTAGTAATTTTTTAAAGACTAATGGTTGTTTTCCTTGTGGTAAATGTAAGATTTGTCCTTTTATTGCCAAAGGTTCCACTATTACTAATTGTGAAATGCTTTTAGATAAACCATATAGTATTAAGAGTTTTATTAATTGTAATACCACCTTTGTGGTCTATTTACTTACATGTCCTTGCAATAAACATTATATAGGGAAAACCAAGCGAGCATTAAAAATTAGAATGTTAGAACATTATCGTAACATCAAAAACGGGGTGTTAACGCATAGTGTCCCGAGGCACTTTAAAGCTTTTCATAATATGGATCCTAGTGGGCTCACCATAAAAGGTATTGAAGTAGTAGCTGCTAATAAGCGTGGTGGTGATAGAGACAAACACCTGCTGAAGAGAGAAACATATTGGATACTGATGTTAAATACTATGGTACCTATAGGATTGAATGAAGGTTATGAGGTTACACCTTTTATTACTGACTGATACTTAGAACTGTAATGTTATGGTATGATTATGAAATTGGCTGTAATTTAATTGTGACATTGTATGTATTTTTAATGTTTGTATTTATCTGCTGTTAGGTATGATTTATTTTATTTTATACCTATTCCTGTTACAAATATTTACTACCTCTGCTGCTAAAGTAACTATGTTACTATACTCATTTATTCTTCTCTGAGGACTTGCTACATGTTTGTGAGTCATTATATTGTTGCTGTGGTGGGCTAATGTTCATTGCACACAGTAATTAGAAGTCATTAGTAACGGGTGTGCTAGTGTGATTGCTATTGTTGGTAGAGACACACTTTAAAAAGCTGCCCTGGTGCATGTCAGGTCACGCCCTCTGACGAAGTCTTTCAGACGAAACCGGTCAGGGTGTGATCTGACAGCGCGCTCTCTATCTGCACCTCCGGCAATCCTTTACTGTGTCTAAGCGATCCAGTGCAGCAGCTCACACACACGGCGGGTCCGTGTGAAGCTAAAACATCTTTTCCGGCTGGCAGCTTCATGTGTTCTGCTCTGGAGAGTCGTTAAACTGCGGGACGAGTATTGCCTGGATGGTAACATTACATGTCGTGTGGTAACCAGCCCACAGTGTTTTATTCTCTGGTACGAGTCACATCTCTCTGGAGTTCACAGTCTTTTATCTGTCTGTTTGAATTAAAACTTTTATGCACTATGGAGCGCCCCCTCTTCTTTTGTCTTTTTTGTTAGAAATTACACCCATGAATCCTTGGTTTCTGGAGTTGGAGTAGGGGAGCAGCGGCCCTGATATACTTGGTTATAAGTGCAGACTCCCTACAGATCATCTGTTGGCTTTGCTGGACTATTTATACACAAGTACACTGGCACTTTCACTAATTGTTTTATTTTTATATATATATATATATATATATATATATTTATGTACATAAAAATGTAAAATGTAAAAATTATAGAAAATTATAAAAAATGATAATGTTATAAAAAAAATAGGAACAACATAGCAACATATAAAGGAATCTAGAAGTAGCTTATCTGTAATGCAGGAGGTCAAAAGGGAATGCCCAACCCCAGTGTCTCTCCCACTGACTAGTAAATGTCTGTTGCTACTGACTGGATTTCAGGAGGGATACACTCTAAGTATGATGTTTTTTTTATTTCCCTGTGCAATTACAAGTCCCAGTTCACATTACCCAAGTAATAACCTTTACTACAGATACTTCTATGTAGCATGGATAAACCAAATCCACAGGCAAAATGTATGTGAAATAAAAATCAGAGCCCAATCTTACTAAAAGAAGTTTAATATGAGAAATATACTCACAAATAGTTTTCTTAGAAATAAATAGAAAAACATAACAGAATACTCACTTATACTGTATGAATGTGTTTGTGGGTAGAGGCAAGAAGATAGCACAATTGTCAGATTGGACTTCAAGAATTTTACAAAGTTTTGTATGTGTGCTATGGCATTTATCCCTACCCTGGGCAGGGCAAGCTCAGATTGAATAAGACCCCATAATTGTACCATTAGCTGTCTGTTGGAACATTTACTAGCAGTCCTAATGGGCAATACATAGATCTGCCATTCTTCCCCTCACTTGTGATCTCATATAACTAATTACCCCAGCAGCTGGACCTACACATAAAGGCTCTTTGGCAGGTCATCATGCAGGTAATTAAAAGAAATGTAGTAAATAAACATACAAGATTCCATGTTGACTAATATTTAATTATCCAAAATATAATCCTGACACTTCCCCCTTTATTTAGGTAGCCAGGGAAACAGTGACAGTTTCTCCTACTTTACAATCATCACTCTTTATCTCTGCCTAGGGAGTCTGTTGACATTGTTATGTTCAGAACCCTAATGTATTGTTGAAGAGTTAAGCTGTATTTTAGAAGCTTTCCATTATTACCATATGCCCTACTCAGCCAACTAAGAGGATTGTGATCTATAATTACAGTGAAGTCTCACCTGTACAAGTATATTGTAATTTCTGCAGGGCCCAGATTATGGCTTCCCACTATTTTTCCACTATGCCATAGGTCACCTTTCTGCAGAGCGGTTTCCTATTTTAGGGTGTTCTTCCCCTTGTTCAGTTATATAACTAAGCATAGCTTCTAACCTATGGTTGTAGGCATCTGTCTAAACTCTAAACTTTATTTTGAAATATGAGGCCTGTAGTACAAGAGATTGTGCCATGGCAATTTTCAAAGCAATAAATGCTTTCTCACAGTCGTCTGTCCAAGTCACCCCTGGGACAAATTATTTTTTGTTAAGTCAGTCAGTGGTTTGGCAAGTGTGCTGTAGTGGGATACAAACTTATGGAAGTACCCAGCAGTCCCCAAAGAAGACATGACTTGTTTTTTAATCTTGGTAGTAGGTCAAGTTGCAATAGACTCTACTTTTCTGGTTCTAGGTGGAGAGAATCTCCCCTAACTAGAGCTCCAATTACTGCACCTCATGCATTCCAATTTGGCATATCTCAGGTTTAAAGATTAGGCATGCCCGGCTAGAGGATCTAGCACACTATTCAGATGGATCAAGTTTTATTGGAGTACTACAAGCTGTCTCTCAGCCAGCCCAACCTCATGCAAATCTTTTTCTGTTTTCTTTTCCCTTCATCCTTCCCAAAACACAATATCTTTGTCAGGCTCAGTGAGAGGCTGGTCTGCCCACGATCTCAGGGATGCTAAAGTGGGATCTGAATTTTGTGCAAGCTGGAAAGCCTGATTTCTAACTTGCTGGTCAGTGTTTGGGGAAAGGGAGGGGAATGTGTGTGCACAGAGTCTGCAGGGAGGGGATGAGAGCAGATGGAATCTGTACCAGTGACTCGTGCTACTGATAATTCACTATCTGTCCTCCAGGGGTTATTGTAGAGGATTAAGGGGTCTATTTACTAAGTCTTGGATGGAGATAAATCCGACAGAGATGAAGTCCCAACTGCCATGTCACAGGCTGTGTTTGAAAAATGACAGTAGCCAATTGGCTGGGACTTTATCTCCGTCAGATTTATCTCCATCCAAGGCTTAGTAAATAGACCCCTTAGCCTGAGCTGCTGCTGTCTGGTAAACCACCACAAGTAGAGGTTATGGTTGTCATTAGACAGTACAAATATCCTAAACATTTCTTCATCAAATACATTTACACTAAATATGTCTCCTATCAATCCCGTGAACCAGCATGATTATTCTTCACAACAGAATTAATAATATCACCATTAGTTACAGAAGAATTTCCCTGTGCATCCTCGTGCCCCTGAGAAGAGTGATATAGGGATTATATATTTCTCTGGTGTTTAAGAGGATTGATGACATAGCCAAATAACTGAATTATATAACTTGTATGGTTGGATAAATATCACTATCTGCTGAATAATTTACACCTACATCTAACCCCATCTTCATTTACATTTGAGATCACAGACACATGGAAATATTTACTACATGTACTGTAAAGTGTGACAGTAACATCCAATTCCATAAGGGCTCTGCTCGAACCTTAGAATCTCCTATAATAGGCCAGATCTGTGACTCTGTGCCTGGCCGTAACGCTGGGCGGAGGCACAGTCACAGATCTGGGTGGCTGGATGCAGGCCAGGAACAGTCCCCTCCCTCGGTCCACCCATCCCCGCCCAGTCCCCTCCGCATCTCCGCCCAGTCCCCTCTCTCCCTCCTCCCCATACACTCCCTGCACCGTGGTGACACTGCAGCCGGTGACTAAGTGGGACTCGCAGTAACCGCCTCAGCCTTGCGGCTGCCGCACAGTCCGGAGTAGAATGCCGTGGACGACCACTGACTGCCGCACCTGCCCCCTCCCACCCGCGGCACACGCCCCGCGCCACCCCGCACCCTCCCACCCATGGCACCCACAGCACCCATAGCATCCACCCCACCTGCGGCACACACCCCTCCCAAACCCGCGGCACTCCCGACCCCTCCCCCACCCACAGCACCCCCGCCCCTCCCTCACCCGCAGGTCCCACAGCACCCACCACATCCATCCCCCACCTGCAGCACACGCCCCTCCCCCACCAGCGGCACTCCCGCCCCCTCCCCCACCCATAGCACCCACAACCCGAGAAACCCCCTGCCCCTCCTCCACCCGCGGCACCCCCGGACCTCCCCCACCCCACCCCCATACCAACCTCTCCCCCCACTACACCCCCGCACCCTCCACCCAACCCACCCCTCCCCCACCCACGGCACCCCTGCACCACCCCCATACCCACCTCTCCACCCCGCACCCTCCACCCCACCCGACCCTTCCCCACCCGTGGCACCCACAGCATCCACCACATCCGCCCCCCACCAGCAGCACATGCTCCTCCCCCACCCACGCCACCCCGCACCCACCCCCCACCTGCAGCATCCACCACATCCACCCGTGGCACACGCCCCTCCCCCACCCGTGGCACTCCCACCCCGACCAGTAGCACCCGCAGCACCCCCCACCCCTCCCCCACAGCACCCCCCACTCCTCCCCCACCTGTTGCACTCCCACCCCAACCCGTAGCACCCACACCACCCCCTACCCCTCCCCCACCTGCACCACCCCCCACCCCTCCCCCCACAGCACCCACCACATCCGCCCCCCACCGCGGCACATGCCCCTCCCCCACCAGCTGCACTCCTGCCCCCTCCCCCACCCATAGCACCCACACCCACAGCACCCCCACCCACAGCACCCACCACATCCGTCCCCCACCGACGGCACACGCCCCCTCCCCCACCCGTAGCACCGACAACCCGCAAAACCGACATCATCTATAGACACCTTCCCCCATTCGCGGACCTACCACACCTTCCCCTCCCCCACCGGCAGCACCTCTGGACCACCACCCACAGCACCTCCGGACCCCATCCACGGCTCCCCTGCAGCCACCCCTCCTCCACCCGCAGCACTTCTAGAACCCATCACCCAACCTCACCTTACCTGCAACCCCACCTCCCCAAACACCCCCCCACTACATCGCCCCTCCCCCATGCACAGCACCTCCAGACCCTCTCCTTCATCCACAGTACCCCGCATTGACTGCTGCACCTGCCCCCCTCCCACCCGCGGCACACGCCCCGCGCCACCTTGCACCCTCCCACCCATGGCACCCACAGCACCCATAGCATCCACCCCACCCGTGGCACACACCCCTCCCCAACCCGCGGCACTCCTGACCCCTCCCCCACCCACATCACCCCCGCCCCTCCCCCACCCGCAGGTCCCA
Source organism: Pseudophryne corroboree (assembly GCF_028390025.1). Taxonomy (NCBI): domain Eukaryota; kingdom Metazoa; phylum Chordata; class Amphibia; order Anura; family Myobatrachidae; genus Pseudophryne; species Pseudophryne corroboree. The sequence goes on along the minus strand of NC_086448.1, from coordinate 591,822,395 downwards.
CAGCACCCACCACATCCATCCCCCACCCACAGCACACGCCCCTCCCCCACCAGCGGCACTCTTGCCCCCTCCCCCACCCGTAGCACCCGCAAAACCCCCTGCCCCTCCTCCACCCGCGGCACCCTTGTACCAACTTCTCCCCCCACTACACCCCCGCACCCTCCACCCCACCCACCCCTCCCCCACCCGCGGCACCCCCGCACCACCCCCATACCCACCTCTCCACCCCGCACCGTCCACCCCACCCGACCCTTCCCCACCCGTGGCACCCACAGCATCCACCACATCCGCCCCCCACCCGCAGCACATGCTCCTCTCCCACCTGTGCCACCCCGCACCCACCCCCCACCTGCAGCATCCACCACATCTACCCGTGGCACACGCCCCTCCCCCACCCGTGGCACTCCCACCCCGACCAGTAGGATCCGCAGCACCCCCCACCCCTCGCCCACCCACAGCACCCCCCACTCCTCCCCCACCTGTGGCACTCCCACCCCAACCCGTAGTACCCACACCACCCCCTACCCCTCCCCCACCCGCACCACCCCCCACCCCTCCCCCCACAGCACCCACAGCATCCACCACATCCGCGGCACACGCCCCTACCCCACCAGCGGCACTCCTGCCCCCTCCCCCACCCGTAGCACCCACACCCGCAGCACCCACACCCCTCCCCCACCTGCAGCACCCCCTCCCCTCCACCACCCACAGCACCCACCACATCCGTCCCCCACCCACGGTACACGCCCCCTCCCCCACCTGTAGCACCCACAACCCGCAAAACCGACATCATCTTAAGACACCTTCCCCCATTCGCGGACCTACCACACCTTCCCCTCCCCCACCGGCAGCACCTCCGGACCCCACCCACGGCTCCCCTGCAGCCACCCCTCCTCCACCCGCAGCACTTCTAGTACCCATCACCCAACCTCACCTTCCCTGCAACCCCACCTCCCCAAACACCCCCCCACTACATTTATTTATTATTTATTATTATTAGCAGTTTCTTATATAGCGCAGCATATTCCGTTGTGCTTTACAATTAGAACAACAATTATAGAACAAAACTGGGCAAAGACAGACAGACAGACAGAGGTAGGAAGGCCCTGCTCGCAAGCTTACAATCTATAGGGAAATAGGTATTGATACACAAGGATAGATGCTACCTGTTACATAATGGTTCCCCAGGTTGCTAGGTTCTTAATGGGTTGTATATGATATGATCACCCAGCAATGTTGGAAGACAAAATGTGAGTTTATGTGGACTGTACAGAGGGGATGTAACTTGATAGGGAAGCTGTTAAGGTTATGTGTGTGGGTCTGAAATTTGGTAGGCTTGTCTGAAGAGATGAGTTTTCAGAGAACGTTTAAAGGTTTGGAGACTAAAGGAGAGTCTTATTGTGCGTGGGAGTGCATTCCACAGAGTGGGTGAAGCCCGGGTAAAGTCCTGTAATTTTGAGTGGGAACAGGTAATACATGTGGATGAGAGACGCAGATCTTGTGCAGAGCGGAGAGGTCTGGTAGGGAGATATTTTGAGATGAGTGAGGAGATGTATGATGGTGCAGTTTGGTTAATAGCCTACATCACCCCTCCCCCATGCACAGCACCTCCAGACACTCTCCTTCATCCACAGTCCCCCGCACCTGCCCTTCCACCACCAGCAGCATCTAGAGACCCCATCCGCACCCCCCCATGCCCCTACCCCTGGCACCTTAACCGCAGCATCCCCACAGCACCTCCGCACCTGCCCCTCCCCCACCCACCGCAGCAGCACATCTGGACCTCCACAACCGCCGTAACCCCGCACCCGCCCCTCACTCAACCACAGCGCCCACGGACCCCCTCCCACCATCCGTGGCATCCCCGCACCCGCCCCTTCCCTGGCTGTGGCACATCCAGATCACCTACCCCACCCGCAACACCCCCGCACCCGCCACTCCCCCAACCACAGCACCTCCGGCCCCCTCCCGAACCCATATTATCTACAGACATCCTCCCCCATCTGCAGACCTCCCCCACCCGCCCCTCCCCCACCTGCAACACCTCTAGACCACCACCCGAAGCACATCCATACTCCCTCCCCCATCCACGGCTCCCCTGCAGCCACCCCTCTCCCATCCACAGCATCTACATCCGTGCCATCCCACACCCACACCCACACCTCCCCCACCCACAGCACTTCTGAAACCCATCACCTAAGCAAATCTCCACCTGCACCTCCAAACGCACCCCCCTACATCACCCCTCCCACACACACATCACCTCCAGACCCCCTCCTTCATCCACAGCCCCCACACCCACCCCTCCCCCACCAACAGCATCTACACTCCCCTTCCGCACCCGCCCCTCCCCCACCCGCAGCACCTCAAGACCCCCTCCCCCATCCACACCTATCCCTCCCCCACCCACAGCACCTCTGCACCTTTTCCGCCATCTGTGCCACTGCACCCACCCCTCCACCACCCGCAACACCTCTGGACCAACTCCTGTACCCACCCCACCACCACATGTAGCACCTCGGTCACCATCCACAGCCACTACAAGTGATTGCCTGAATCGGGGTGATCAGCAGCATGGATAGGCACCTCCACCTACTGAACCCACCCCCTTTCCAAACCCCCCACACACAAACACACACTGAACTTCTGTGAGTATAGTTGCTACCAATGGACATTGGATTAATAAGAAACACTAATGCTGTGGCCATTGTCAAAGTCGAAAAATATTGAAGAACACACAGCACATATAAACTGCACACACATGCCCACTGCGCGTGCACTTGTTCCGCCGTGCGTGCACATATCCGCCATTTGCGTATGGTAGCTCCCGCGGTCCTGCGCATGGTATGGGTATTTACGGCGGAGTTTGTGAATGCATGGAGAGCTATCAAAACATTACATATTTAATCCAAATAGTGCACATTGTACACATAGTCCCCCTGCACCACATCAGAAAGTATCAACAGTTTAAATGATTCCAGAACAAAGGGATTCGCCTTTACAGGATAAGAGGGGACAGACTAAGGTTATAAGGTGGTGTTTGGTATCCAGCTGTAGGGTATTTTAAGGGTAACATTCCGGTGTTGGTTTGTGGAAGATCGCATGTTCCTGCGGATAGTTAGGGGCAGAAGCAGAATATAGATATAAACTGTATTTACTGTATATTATGTATGCGGCAGGAATCCAGAGGAGACCACCTACAAGAGCAGTTGGGAAAGACATCGCCTACCTTTTCAAATCAACCTATGACCTCTCCTGTACTGTAAAAGTGCATTCCTGTGTCCAATGGACAACGGGATTACAGTATCCATTGTATTGCTTTTGGAAGACTTGTATAAATAAAGCCTGCTGCAGCCCGGCCTGACACAAGACTCTCAACGTTATCAACCTGATAGCGGAGGACCGGACCGGGAGGCGCACGCGAATATACTCACGTATGTACATTGACTGTAGCCATTTACTCTGTTGTATTGTAGTGCATCATTTGTATTGTTAACCCCCTTTCAGAAATATTACTCTGTGGTGTCGGAACCCAGTGATTAACTACAAATCGATGTTGTGTCTTCCTTTTCCTGCTAAGGTTTAAGAGTGTATTAGTAACGCATCGCATTGCTGTATAAGGTTTAAAGTAAATCTCTGAGTGCGTGCGCGCTGTGTGTACTTTGTACCCCCAGCGTGGCGTTTGTACGCTAAGTCCGTACAGTGATACAGGACTCCGTACGCAATCAGTGTATAAAGTACAGAGCGTGTGTATTAAGTATAGCGGCCGCAGTGGCTAAAGGTTTAAAGTGTATTTAAGGTGTGTTTAAGGTATAGCTTTATGTTTTAAGATAAAATCGACATTGTCAATTGGAGTCATCGTCCGGTTTTTCAACATACCCGCAGCCTAGCAGGTTAAAGCAGACTTTATCTATCAGCAAAGGGCGGACAGGTATCCTACGTAAACCTTTTTCTGGCCGGTGGATACACTGGAAACCCTATTTTATTGCTGATTAGATGGCGTCTGCTCTGCATGGTTTGTAGGCATGCTGGTGGGACCCGTAAAGTAAATACGCAAAGCTATTTAAAAAAGTCTGTGAATTTTTGTTTGGCGCCAAATGCGCACACAACACAAGCGTACACCTGCACTTTGTATACCCGCTTACATTGTTGCCATAAGTACTGATTACTAGATTCATTTAGAACTGTGTAAAAAAAAAAAAAACGAAGAAATTTGTTGCTATTTAGTTAAAATATAGAATAAATATTAAGGAAGTAAACGTAAAACACAAACACAGTCTGGCCTAGTTAAAAAGGTTTATACAGAAAGAAACTGTGTTGTGTTAAGTGAGCGATTATAGGTAATATCGCTTACATTTATAGAAGTGTGGGAGTACTATTGCGGACGTATGGTTTTTGTACACGTGTCTCGGACAAAGTACGGGACTGCGTACGCAACGTAAAGACATACGCACGGTCGCGTGTTTACGCAACGTGCGTAAGGGTTACGACCGCTAAATACAAATTATACAATAGTATCGTTTAGTTTAGGGGCGGGACAGTAGTCACGCTACATTAGCACAAATTGGTCGGTTTCCAAGATTTAGTTTAAATAAAACCTTTTTTACTGTATTGCCTCTGGGAGTAAAGCTGTTTATCTGAATGAAAGATAATTTTCTGTACAGAAAAACCAAAGTGTATTTGAGTGAGCGAACGTGAGTGAGCGAACGTAACAGTGAACGTAGTGGACCCCAGGAATTCGGGATCCCGTCGAATGGTACATCAAGTGAGTGGAGACTTGGTGGTGTGAGGCAGCTGACTCATGTTAATATAGATTGAAGTACAAAGGAGCAAGGTAGGAGAGTACCGTGGCCAAGGAGGTCAGCGAGGTTTAGAGTACCGCGGCCCAGGGGGTCAGCGAGGTTTACCCATATAGTTTTTGATACGCTCCGGCTGAGGTTTCGCAGCTTGTGATTCGATTCCAGTGGTCATACGGTGGATTGGACCGCGCGTTCGTGGGTGCAATATTTAGCGCAACGTGATACTCTTTTTACAAGCTTTGCGTAAAATCGCGGTATCATTAGCGCTGTATATAGCATATGCAAGCGTGATTTGTGTATAATAAAGGTTTAGAGAGTTTTCGCTGGTCTCTCTCAGGAAATCTCCAACGGCCTATATTTACTGGAAAGGGTAAGTTATTCCTTGAAACTTCCTGTAAATAGAGGTTACATAGGGGCCTTAGGTGGGGTACATTGCCTTCGCTATCAACAGTGTATGGTAGTACTGGCCAACGTGGGCGTGAGTGGGTGAAAGCACTCGGAGAACTTTCACCGTTGCCTTATATTGAGTATTTTGTTTTTTTGTGGGATTAGCCAAAAGGGCAATACCTGCAAATTATGGGGGCCAGTTGCTCAAGTAAGGGATGGTCAACCAGGGTTCAGGTTGACATACCGCGGCCCAGGGGGTCAGCGAGGTTCATTATGTGTGAAAAGTATGGTTCACACACAGTAGTTTTATGCAATGAATGGGAACGTATGACTGCGGAAGATAGGGAACCATTCCCTAAGGTAGGCAGTTTTGAACCTGAGGTATTGCAGAATTTAAGGATTAGGATATGTCTGATAACATCCCGAAAACAAAGGGTCAGACACACAGATTGTTTAAATTTATGGCAGCAAGAGGGTGATATGCAAAGAGAATTAGCTCACGCAGCAGGTTCCAAACCTAGCAGGAAAATGATGGCAACCGCACCACCACCACCGTATATTGTGGGGGAGAAAGTGGCTACAGACAATGGCATATTGGTATCAGATAAAAGTATAGGTGATAAATGTACTAACGCTAATCCTTGCCAGTTGTATCCCATTTTAAATTTTCCCCAGCACGATATTGGCACTCTCTCTAGCAGCCACCATACAGAATACTCAGGTGGGCACGGCCCAACCAGCAAGAGCAGTAGTAAGGCCCCCTAGCGGAGGGATAAGTGAGGTTGTGTCTACAGGTAAGTACGGCACCATACATTATGCAGAGACAATAGCACCTCACATTGTAGAGTCAACTCAGAATGACGTAGTTGAACTAAATCCTGTCAGGGTGATCGCAGTCCCCAATGGAAAGACTGACGCTCAGGGAGTAACTCCCGTCAGGAACATTGCCATGCATTGTCCCTGGTCCCGGACAGAATTGAGGTCAATTATGTCAGAATTTCCTGATCCCAGAAAAGATCTAGTCGCATGCCAGAGGTTCATTAAAGAGTTAGGTAACGCCACCGAACCCACAAACAAAGATTGGCGAACAGTGCTACGAGTATGTTTACCTTCCAATATTGACCCCGCGAAATTCATTACTGATTGTAGATTAGACACAGAAGTACCTCTCACTGATGAGTACACTCAGGAGAATGTACGACAAATCAATCTGCAATTAGGAGTATATTTCCCTACTGTTGTCAAATGGAATAAAATCTTTTCCATAAGACAAAAAGAAGGTGAAATGGCATCTGAATATTTCCATCGAGCACTGCAGGAAATGGCTAGATACACTGGGATCGAGGACATTAAGGACAATATACATCACAGGGAGGTAGCTGTGTCAGTATTAATTGACGGGTTAAAAGAGGCATTAAGAACTAGGGTACAAACCTCTCTACCTAACTGGAGAGGTATCTCGGTGGCTGCATTAAGAGAGTCCGCTATCGAGCACGACCGGAACGTCATTAAGCACAGGGAGTCTCAGGGGGATAAGCTGATGACAGTAAGTATAAATGCTCTTACAACAAAACCACATCAGCCAAAACCGCAGACCCCTGATGGTAAGTCGCATGTAGTAGTATGCTATAACTGTCAGAAGGAAGGACATTTTGCACGGAACTGTAGGTATAAAGACACACATAATGTATACCGACCCCCTAGACCAGGATATGAACCACACTATAATACACGTAATTGGGATCAGGAACCGCATAGGAGAAGTTATGAGCCACATGCAGGGGAAACAAGGAGGTACCCACCTAGGAGGGACTGGCAGACCTCTGAAAATTCTCAGTTACCCCACTCACATATTGTAGCTGCCAGTGCACTGCGGGAGGGTCACAATATACAATAGGGGTTGGGCCACACCTGTAGTCTGCAGCCAGTGAAGTTGATTGCTAGCCTTGGTAGTGAACCTGAGGTCACAGTTGATGTAGCTGGTAGATCATTACCTTTTCTTGTAGATACAGGGGCGGCCAGGTCAGTGTTAAATTCGACGGTAGGTATAAAAACCACGGGTAAAACAATTTCGGCAATGGGAGTAACAGGAACAGTGCAACAATACCCTTTGAGTAGACCAGCAGAGATTACGATAGGGCCCTTGCAGACCAAGCATTACTTTTTGCTAGCTGCATCAGCTCCGACTAATCTACTTAGGAGAGATTTATTGTGTAAAATGAGGTGTGTCATATATTGTACTCCTGAGGGTGTCTTCTTGGATATACCCGAGAATCACGTTCAGGAAGTGCAGGATATGTTAGACATCCCACAAAGGCTAATGTCACACTCTGCTGTTATAGACAGGTGTCCATCAAAGGTAGAGGAAATGATCTCACGAATACCGGGTTCCCTTTGGACCAAAGATGGACAAGACACTGGATTGATGGCGAATGTAGCTCCAGTAGTAGTGCAAATAAAAGATGGTAGGATAGCTCCAAAAATCCCTCAGTATCCTCTGAAGCCAGAGGTGGAATTAGGAGTGTACCCAGTCATAGAGCGCTTGCTACAACAGGGCATTCTAGTCAGGACATCCAGCACTGCCAATAGTCCCATCTTCCCTGTGAAAAAGAGTGGGGGGAGGGGTTACAGGCTAGTGCAGGATCTAAGAGGGATAAACAAGATAGTTGAGAGCCAATTCCCCGTAGTGCCAAATCCAGCTGTCATCTTCATGCAAATTCCCCCTACTGCAAAATATTTCACTGTCATTGACCTCTGTTCTGCCTTCTTTTCTGTCCCTCTGCACCCTGACAGCCAATACCTGTTTGCATTCACATACAGGGGAGTACAGTACACCTGGACTCGCCTACCCCAAGGTTTCATTGACAGCCCAAGTATATTCTCCCAGGCTTTGCATGACTGTTTACAATCCTTTCAACCTGAGAGCGGATCAGTATTAATACAGTATGTCGATGACTTATTGCTGTGCTCTGATTCACTCGAATCATCCTTGAAAGATATGAAACAGCTTCTGTTTCACCTTTCTAATACGGGACACAAGGTTTCAAAGGATAAGTTGCAGCTGTGCCAGACCAGGGTAAAATATTTGGGACATTGCTTGACGCAAGGACTTAGACACCTCACCGCTGATAGAATACATGCGATTCGCGACATGACTCTGCCACAAACCCAGCAACAGATCTGCACCTTTCTTGGAATGTGTGGGTACTGCCGAAACTGGATCCCAGGGTTCTCCATACTGGCTTTACCTTTGCAAGAGATGGTCTCTTCAAACAAACCAGATCGGATCTCGCACACAGATGAGTCCGAACTGGCATTTGAGAGACTCAAACAGTGCCTATCACAGGCACCTGCATTAGGCATGCCAGATTATGGTAAACCCTTTGAATTGTACGGTACGGAAAGTGCTGGGTGTGTGGCAGGTGTCCTAACCCAGAGACATGGTGATGCCAGCAGTGCACAGTTGGACACCGTTGCGCGGTCTCTCCCCACATGCTTTGCGAAGTGTTGCAGTGATAACTTTGCTAGTAAGTAAAAGCGAAGACATAGTGTTAGTACACAACCTGACAATCCATACACCTCATGCAGTGTCAGCCTTACTGAACTCCGCCCAAACCAGACATGTCTCATCGGCACGGTTTACAAAGTGGGAATTAGCACTAATGGCCCCTGTAAACATCACCATAAAGAGATGCAGCGCACTAAATCCTGCAACTTATCTGCCAAGTGTGCCTGGACAGGCACAAAGGGTGGAGAATGAGAATAATGGTGAAGGAGGATTTAGTGCAGACACTGATACGCATGATTGTATGGAATACCTGAACCAGACTTTCACTGCAAGACCTGACATTAGTGACAACCCACTGGAAGGCGTAGATTTTACTTTTTACACTGACGGTAGTTGCCACAGACAGACGGACTCGGGAGACTTGTGCACTGGGTACGCAGTTGTAGACGACAGAAGTATCATAGAAGCTGAGCCCCTGGGCCCACCGCACTCAGCACAAGTTGCTGAGCTGGTCGCCCTAACCAGAGCGTGTGAATTGGCCAAGGGTAAGTCAGCCAATATATACGGGTTCACTACGGGTGGCCGGCGGTCGGGCTCCCGGCGACCAGCATCCCGGCGCCGGGAGCCCGACCGCCGGCTTACCGACAGCTTGGCGAGCGCAAATGAGCCCCTTGCGGGCTCGCTGCGCTCGCCACGCTACGGGCACGGTGGCGCGCTACGCGCGCCACACTATTTTATTCTCCCTCTATGGGGGTCGTGGACCCCCACGAGGGAAAATAATTGTCGGTATGCCGGCTGTCGGGCTCCCGGCGCCGGTATACTGAGCGCCGGGAGCCCGACCGCCGGCAAACAGAAGACCACCCAATATATACACAGATTCTAGGTATGCCTTTGGAGAAGTGCATGATTTCGGGGCCCTATGGCGCCTCAGAAATTTTATGACGGCAGCTGGCACACCTGTAGCGCATGCGTCCCACATAAAAAGGCTTCTAACAGCGATACAAGAACCAGACAGAGTGGCTGTTATCAAGTGCAAAGCACACACTTACAACCAAGACCCAATCTCACTTGGTAACAGCCGGGCAGACGAAGCTGCTAAATCAGCAGCCAGCACCCCCATACAAACGAACATCACATCACTGATGACATTCAACACAATCAACACACAAAAATTAATTGAAATGCAAGATTTGTGTTCTCCACAGGAAAAGGTGGTCTAGAGGTCAAAGGGGTATGGCCAGGAGTCCTCAGGACTCTGGACAGGTGGACAAGGTAAGCTAGTAGCCCCCAGAGCATATCTCCCAAGCTTAGCTGAGGCGGCACACGGCCTGACTCATCTGGGTAAAGAGGGTATGTGTAAGCTGGTGAGAGCCTACTGGTGTGCGCCAGGATTCTCTTCTCATGCGGGTAAGAGAGCAATGACATGTCTTACTTGCTTGAGGAAGAATATTGGAAAGTCAATACCAACAGAACCATCCCATATCCCTCCGACAGACGGCCCTTTTCAGGTAATACAAATTGATTTCATACAGTTACCACCCTGTAGGAATTTAAAATATGTGTTAGTCTGTATTGATGTGTTTTCCAATTGGGTAGAAGCATTCCCTGCTGCCACAAATACTGCTACGTTCACTGCAAAGAAAATTGTCCAGTAATTTGTGTGTAGATATGGTATCCCTAGAATAATTGAAAGCGATAGGGGTACCCATTTTACAGGTGAAGTCTTTCAGGTTATGTGCAAACTGATGGGAATTAATAGCAAGCTGCATACTCCGTACCGACCACAGGTGAGTGCGAAGGTGGAGAGAGTGAACAGCACTATTAAGAACAAGCTGAGCAAAGTGATGGCTGAGACTGGATTGTTGAGGCCAGAAGCTTTGTCACTAGTATTGTACAGCATCAGAACCACTCCCAGGTCCCCCCTTAACCTATCACCCTTTGAGATTCTTTTTGGCCGACACCTCATGTAATGATAGACCCCTAGGATGAATTGAAATGCAATAACGAAGTGACTGTGAGATATTTGGTTAGGATGAGCCAGCAGTTGAGGAATCAAAATAGGAATCTAAAGCTGGTGATTCCTGATCTACCGAACAGTAATTGTCATGACATTGAACTTGGGGATTATGTAATGATTCGAAAATTTTCTACGCTCAGGTTGCCTCATTGACAGGTGGGAAGGACCGTACCAAGTCTTGCTAACCAGCACGACAGCATTAAAGGTTGCCGAGAGAGAAACTTGGGTCCACTCGTCCCACTGTAAGAAGGTCGCTGACCCGGAGAGAACCCGTGACAAACAGCAGAGTGTAGAGAACATCGTATCACTGGAGTGTCTGTTCCGGGAAGGTTGAGAGACAGGACTGTTGAGACGGCACCTGAGCGCGGAAAACAACAAGACCAGAGGCAGTTGTCGCACCAGTTTTTTTATTATTTTCTCCATCTCCCACTACCCTCCTTCTCTTTCTCCCCCTTCTTGTTTCCCTTCTCTTCCCTTAACAAGATGGACTTACCCCAAGAGACTGTGTTCCGGGTTTTCCTGTTAATCCTGTTGTTGACCAGGACAGTCTGTTTCGGTGAGGGTCCCAGAGAGGTCGAGAAAGGATCTGGAATGGGTTCTGATGGCGAGGATGGATTTGTAGAATCTCAAGAGCAACACAACACTCGAGCAAATGCAAGTATCAGAAAGCGATCTGGTAGTCAGGGAGCTCGGAGGCACTGTGAAGGGTTATTGGCTGAGGAAAATTGCATTTGTAGGAATTGTGAGAATATAGTCGAGGATGGGTGCATCCAGAGATGTCAGTCCAGCCTTAATATCGACATGGACCGTCATCCGTTGAGTTATTACCACTTACTAGTGGGTAAGGTCTTAAACCAGACAGAATGCTGGGTGTGCTCACAAGTACCTCAAGGTCAGAGCAAGTCAGGATTAGTACCGTACCCTTTAGCAATAGATGAGGTACTCGAATTATGGGGTGGGAGATCGGTGGACAAGAAATTAAATATTTCTAGGCCCCCTAGCTTGAAGCTCCACCAGTATCATGTAGATAGATCCTTATTATGTTTCAATATTTCCAATTACCGAAAACCAGGAAATTGGGAAGTGACGTGGAATAACCAGACAATGACCTTTTCACACAGAGCTGATAGGATACCCATAGACTCGCAACTTGTACGCCAAATAGCCAACATTGGAAGGTATTTTCGGTATAGGTATACTCGAGGAAGCAAGACCATGTGGGTTGGAGAAGTATCACCAGGGTACTGTGCTCATATCATCCAGCCTGATACTTGTACTGAGCAGATGGGAGAACTAGGGATTGGGTTTTTCACTTGGAAAGTTTGTAATATGGTAATGTCATATTCTGTCCCCTATGTTCTCCCCGATGATGCCTATTTCATATGTGGGAGGAAGGCGTATAAGTGGCTTGCCCCGAGCTCAGAAGGATTGTGTTATAATGGAAGAGTGTTGCCAGAGGTAATGACCATAACCCATGATAATATGAAAGAGGTTCACCGCAGTGCTCAGGCTCCTTATACTCATACTCACTATGAACACATCGTCAAGAGACACCTCATAGAGAGGACAGAGCACGTAGCTTCTGATTTGATCCACGAATCCACCGGGATTCAATTCCTTCTTGCATTAGACATCACCCATACTGCCAGAGGAATTATAAATTATAGGTATATCCATGCACTAGCGAAACTGATGGATAATATCACTGAGATGTATGACGACACCTTCAGGTATACGGGAAGGGAGTTACAAGCTTACAAGATAGAACTGATCCAGCACAGGATGGTCCTCAATTATATCACAGCCGTGACGGGTGGGTACTGTGTCACTTTGGCAACTCAGTATGGTGTGAAGTGCTGTACGTATATTACAAACAGCACTGATGACCCCACAGAGATTATCGATCAAAAGATGGATGATATATTGCAGTTGAAGTGGGAGTTCCGGAGGAGACACAACCTTACCCTGACCGCTGTGGGTAATGAGCTGACCGGCTGGGTCTCATGGTTGAACCCACAAAATTGGTTTTCAGGATTAGGAGAGTGGGCTCAAAATGTTATTATGAGTGTAGGAAAGTTTCTCCTTTGTATCCTGGGAGTCGTCATAATTATTGGCTTGATATTTAGGTGTGTTCGAATTCTAACGCGGCGCAAGCACGGCACAAAATTGATGAGCCTAAGGAGCGGGGGAGCTGTTCCAGCAGCAGATTTAATTTACGACCCATCCATAGAGACAGTGTTATGATAATGATTGCAAATGAATTCCATGGCCTGTTTCTTTCACCCGTTTTTCCTTTGTCTCCCCCTCTGCCCAGATACACCCATCCGGAAAAGACATCGACCATACCCAAGAATGTTTATGTAAATGTTTATGTGAATGTATTTTAGATTTTTGTCTTATCTTCATCTCTACAACCTTCAGTTAATGACACACATAGTCGACAGGTGATATCCACATGTACTAGCACTCACATATGTTCCCCCTCCATGTATCATCAACTAAATGTGCACCCCATTTGTTGGAACAAAAAGCCGAAAAGAGATCGGTAGTGTTTGTTGGCCCACTTACAGACCCTTAATACAGGATAAGAAGGATTTAATGTATACTTCGCAATACCTCGAAGCTTATCTAGAACATATACAGCACGATGATACATGCCCCTCAGACATGGATTCATACATACATGCTTTTTACTATCCCACTAAGTCATACATTTCCCGCCTACAACTCTCCTCCGACCATCCAATCGTCTGTAGATATTGTATTGATATTTTTCTGTTTAGTGATTAGATAAGTGGCAGTTATTGTTGACTGCCAAAGGGTGGACTGTCAAAGTCGAAAAATATTGAAGAACACACAGCACGTATAAACTGCACACACATGCCCACTGCGCGTGCACTTGTTCCGCCGTGCGTGCAAATATCTGCAATTTGCGTATGGTCGCTCCCACGGTCCTGCGCGTGGTATGGGTATTTACAGCGGAGTTTGTGAACGCATGGAGAGCTATCAAAACATTACATATTTAATCCAAATAGTGCACATTGTACACATAGTCCCCCTGCACCACATCAGAAAGTATCAACAGTTTAAATGATTCCAGAACAAAGGGATTCGCCTTTACAGGATAAGAGGGGACAGACTAAGGTTATAAGGTGGTGTTTGGTATCCAGCTGTAGGGTATTTTAAGGGTAACATTCCGGTGTTGGTTTGCGGAAGATCGCATGTTCCTGCGGATAGTTAGGGGCAGAAGCAGAATATAGATATAAACTGTATTTACTGTATATTATGTATGCGGCAGGAATCCAGAGGAGACCACCCACAAGAGCAGTTGGGAAAGACATTGCCTACCTTTTCAAATCAACCTATGACCTCTCCTGTACTGTAAAAGTGCATTCCTGTGTCCAATGGACAACAGGATTACAGTATCCATTGTATTGCTTTTGGAAGACTTGTATAAATAAAGCCTGCTGCAGCCCGGCCTGACACAAGACTCTCAACGTTATCAACCTGATAGCGGAGGACCGGACCGGGAGGCGCACGCGAATATACTCACGTATGTACATTGACTGTAGCCATTTACTCTGTTGTATTGTAGTGCATCATTTGTATTGTTAACCCCCTTTCAGAAATATTACTCTGTGGTGTCGGAACACAGTGATTAACTACAAATCGGTGTTGTGTCTTCCTTTTCCTGCTAAGGTTTAAGAGTTTATAAGTAATGCATTGCATTGGTTTAAAGTGAATCTCTGGGTGCGTGCGCGCTGTGTGTACTTTGTACCCCCAGCGCGGCGTTTGTACGCTAAGTCCGTAGAGTGATACAGGACTCCGTACGCAATCAGTGTATAAAGTACAGAGCGTATGTATTAAGTATAGCGGCCGCAGCGGCAAAAGGTTTAAAGTGTATTTAAGGTGTGTTTAAGGTATAGCTTTATGTTTTAAGATAAAATCGATATTATCACCATTATGTGTCTAAGCGACACTGCTACCTGTGGGCATTGTGTATAAGTGGCGCTGCTACCTGTGGGCACTGTGTGTATAAATGCAGCTACTACCTGTGGCCATTGTGTCTAGAACCAACTCTGCTACCTGTGGCCACTGTGTGTATACGCGACTCTGCTACCTGTGGCCATTGTGTGTATAAGCAACACTGCTACCTGTGGCCATTGTGTGTATAAGTGACACTGCTACCAGTCGGCATTGTGTGCATAAGCGGTGCTGCTAAAAGTGGCCATTGTGTGTATAAATGGTGCTGCTACCTGTGGCCATTGTGTGTATAAGTGGCTCAGCTACCTGTGGCCACTGTGTGTATAAGCACCTCTGTTACCTATGGGAATTGTGTGTAGAAGTGGCGCTGCTACCAGGGGCCATTGTATGTATAAGCACCACTGCTTCCTGTGGTCATTGTGTGTATAAACTACTTTACTACCTGTGGGCACGTTGTGTATATACGCGTGTATAAACATTGTGTGTATAAACTGCTTTGCTACCTGTGGGCAGTGTGTGCATAAGCGGCTCTGCTACCTGTGGGCACTGTGTGTATACGCGGCTCTGCTACCTGTGGGTATTGTGTATATAAGCGGCTCTGCTACCTGTGGGTGTTATGTGTATAAGCGGCTCTGCTACCTGTGGGTATTGTGTGTATAAGCTGCGCTGCTACATCTGGCCACTGTGTGGATACGCGGCTCTGTTACCTGTGGCCACTATGTGTATAAGCTGCGGTGCTACCTGTGTCCATTGTGTGTATACGCTGCTCTGATACCTGTGACCACTGTGTGTATAAGCTGCGCTGCATACACTAGCAGTATATACTACACTATGTTATTCATTGTGCCCTGCAGCCACTCTTCACGCCCTCACAAAGGGCTACGCCCCCTTGACAATTGCACACCCTTCCCCCTTGTAATATTTACCCACTAGCATACATTTTTTTGCAGGTAATACTCCATATAATAACAATTATAGCACAGCTGAAGCCCGTGCAGGGGTTAACGGGTTGTAGCCTCTTGCAACGGTATTTTCTCTCTAACACCTTCCCTCTCTTTATCCTCTCCCTACCACCACGCCTCTCCCTATCCTTTACCGATTGCACAGCGTTTCTGTACATTCCCTTTCTCCCACCCCCCTCCCCCCATGCCTCTCTATCTTTTCTCAACCGGACCCCATTTTTGTATGCCCTCTATACTGCCCTGCATTTCTGGATCTGTTATCTACCAGCCTGCGTATGTTCAAAGGCGTGCAGGGGTTAACGGGGCATAGCCCCAAACGACGGTGTGATGAGCGCCCGTAGGGCGCGATGAATCACCTAGTGTCTAATGGATATAAAGATATAGCCTCCTGGCACATTAAACAGCCATTTTAGTCACACATTGTCGTGGTGTGACTCAGTAGTGCCAAGCATCTTTTTGTGTGACTTTTTACGTTACAAAACGAAGCGAATAGGCTGCACAAGCATGCATATGCTGATTAAAATTATATGTGGCAGACCTGTAGTCTGTGTTCGACTGCAGCTGTATCTGCATATAAAATGCATTGCTACAGTGTTTACCTAGAAAACACTGTAACATATCATTTTGTACAATTAAACACTCAAAAGGACCACACAGACAGTATTTGTTGAAATAGTCCTTTCCCAATTAATCTATTTATTTATTCAATTCTATTAACCATTAGAATTCATAAATATATCTTAGGGGAGTAGCTCCTGGAATATACATTTAGCCTACAGTATACAGTATAACCAAAGAAGACAAAGTATTCCTGTAGGGCACACATGGACTACTTTACTATATTCTAATAAACCCATAGTCACCTATCAACAGATAGGCAACCAATAATAAAGTATAACATTTAACATTTACACTTATTTCATCAGCTTTTAAGTAATATGAATAAGTGAAACAGATTTTTGTAAAAATAGTGATTTCTTTATGTGAGATAAATGTTAAAAAACTAACATACTGTTCTATATTTTACATTTGTTTAATTTAGGTAAGTATCCATTTAAATTGAATTGTGATTGTTATTCAGTTTGAGTACACAGTCAATATTTGCTTATAAAACTGGCATATTACTAACCAGTGTACAGCTATTTCTGCTATATGTAATAAAGTATCTCTTACAGCATGGCGAGTGCCTTGTATTTCAATAAATGTACCTGTATCTCAATAAATTGTCTTTATTTGGTTAGTTAATATACTTCCTGTGTTCCAATAATATAATAATAGCTGCTTACTGTGAGCTCACAAACAGCCCCAGTTATATGTCATACACTGGTTTATTTCTTATTTACTGATACTATCACAGGTAAGTAGATGGTATTAATGGTAGCAAGACACTTTGTGAATATTGGTGGTCATTCGAGTTGTTCGCTCGTTGCCGATTTTCGCTATGCTGCGATTTGTTGCTAAATGCGCATGCGCATGGTGCGCAGCGCGCATGCGCTTAGTCATTTAACTAAAAACTTAGCAGTTTTGCTGTTGGTCGTGCGGCGCTTTTCAGTCGCACTGCTGATCGGTGATTGATTGACAGGAGAGGGGCGTTTCTGGGTGGTAACTGAGCATTTTCCGGGAGTGTGCTAAAAAACGCAGGCGTGTCAGGGAAAAACACGGGAGTGTCTGGAGAAATGGGAGTGGCTGGCCGAACGCAGGGCGTGTTTGTGACGTCAAACCAGGAACTAAAAGGACCGAGCTGATTGCAATCTAGGAGTAGGTCTGGAGCTACTTAGAAACTGCAAGAAAATATTTAGTAGCAATTCTGCTACTCTTTCGTTCGCTATTCTGCTAAGCTAAGATACACTCCCAGAGGGCGTCGGCCTAGCATTTGCAATGCTGCTAAAAGCAGCTAGCGAGCGAACAACTCGGAATGACCACCATTATTCCTTTGTTAATATACATTCAGAAAGGTACTGATTCCATTATCATAAGTAGTATAATTATTGACATCAATGTCAATGGCACATTCTGATAATTGAATCAATGTATATACAAAAAAACACATTGGCCCCAACAGTAAAAATATAAAATAAAACACACTGCCCACTATTTAAAAAATAAAACAAACATTAATTATTGCCCAAACCAATGAGTTGCCTGACCTGTTGTTAGCAGAGCAGACCATCCCTGGTCATCACACGTTCTGAGGCAGCTTGGAAAAGCTCTTTCCCCCCATGGCCACTGGGACGCAGTGCGGCTCCGGCTGCATGATCGGGGCAGTGGTCTCTAGGTTGTACCTGTGACAGGTGCACATGGCACTGCCCTCCTCCAGCAGGTGCTGGCTCTTCCCAATCTCCATGCATGGTGGACAGGGGAGGAAATGGCAGCCATGTGCAGGAGGATGAGATCTGCCCACCCTGTGCTGACTCCACCCTCTCTGCACATGTGAGACCCCTACACATCACTGAGCCTGCGTCTGCAGAGTATCACACCGTAGGATGAGGACTGCACCTGATTTATGGGATCTGCAGAGCATCAAATCATGGGAGGCATCACCTGATATGGAGTCTACAGAGTATCAAATCATAGGGGGCATCACCTGTCATGGGGTCTGCAAAGTTTCACATCATAGGAGGAGGGCTGCACCTGATATATGGAGTCTGCAGAGCATCACATCATGTTGGAAGAGCTGCACCTGATAATGGGTCTGCAAAGCATCACATCATAAGAGGACAGCTGCACCTGATAAATGAGGTCTGCATAGCATTGCATCATAGGGGGGCCTGCATCTGATATGGGGTCTTCAGAGCATCGCATCATATTGGGCTGCACCTGATATGTGGTCTGCAGACTATCACATAGGGGGCTGCACCTGATATGGAGAGTTATTTAGAGCATCACGGGGGCATCTGCCTTGAAGTCTGCAGAGCATCACATCACAGGGGGGGCAGCTGTTCGCACAAGCCACAGCCTTAGTCAGCAAACAGAGCAGCAGACACAGCCTGATAAAGAATCACTCCCATGAGGCTGCTATTGCTGATTTCAATGGGTCAGTGGAGCACGTGATGGGCTCCAACAAGCGGCAATATACCCATAGGACCCGCCCTTTCATGATAGAGGGTGTGGCCATGAATCAGTGGGGCCCATAGCTGTATTCACTGATTCCCAGGGTAACCCAGTCTGAGTCTAACTTCATCCAAGTTTCTTATATTTAGCCTCCAACCTTTCACAACCCTCGGGTCCTTCTCCAACTCCAGAAAATTCAAAGATCCTGATAGGCCTACAGGACTTTACCTCTCACTCCAGGGGTTAAATAGTGTGCACACTGACTGGGGAACAGTGCACAATGTCTGCAAGGTTATTTTCAAATCTCTAAAAGTATTCACATTTGCATCTTTCTCTATACAGGGTCTGCTGATATTTGTGTCTTTGGTTGTACACTCAGGGATTTTAACCATGTTTAGCTGCATTTAGCTGCATTCAGCCTCTCATTCTTCAGGCTCCCATTTAGCTGGAGTTAGGCAACTTCTAGTTCTGTAGTTGCTTGCCATTCAGCAGCCTTTTTTTCTGTGGCTGCTTGGTATTCTGCAGCCTCTCTTTCTGTAGCTGCTTTACATTCTGCAGCCGCTATTTCTGTGGCTTGGTGTTCTGCTTGAAACTATTGTATCAGTTGCATCTTTGTCACATTGCCTGCATACCCCACATGTTTGAGGATAATTTCAAAATATATGTCCAATGCAGAATCCCCATTGGAACTATTAGAGGCTTACAATAGCCGACAGATATTTGTACTAATATCCAATGCTAGATGATTTTAAGGAACAGAACTGGTTTCTGACTGGCTCCCTCCTGCACCTGGGCTCTAATATGCCCCCCAACAGTGGATGGATTAGTTGTTCCTTGGTCTTGCCATTGCTGGCAATTCCTTTATTCACACATTGTGCAATCAACAAGTCTTTTGTCAGCGATTTTGCAACTGCCATCTTAGTCCTCACTTTTTGCAAAATAAAAAGAAAACAACAGACATGGGCGGTCATTTCGAGTTGATCGCTAGCTGCCGTTGTTCACTGTGTAGCGATCAGTGGAAAAAATGGCTAATCTGCGCATGCGTATGCACCGCAATGCGCATGCGCGATGTACGGGTACAAAGAGCATCGTGGTTTTGCACAGGTTCTAGCGAAGATTGACATGAAGTGGGTGTTTCTGGGTGGCAACTGACCGATTTCACGGAGTGCTTAGAAAAATGCAGGCGTGTCGGGCAAAACGCAGGCGTGTATGGGCGAACTCTGTGCGGGTGAGTGACGTCAAAAGCCGTACCTTCATAGTTAGAAACAACGCACACGAAGAGTAACTACAGGGCTGGTCTTGTTTTGCACAAAATAATTTTGCAGGCGCTCTGTTGCACAAGCGTTTGCACTTCTGCAAAGCGAAAATACACTCCCCGGTGGGGGACGACAATGCATTTGCACAGCTGCTAAAAGTAGCCAGTGAGCGATCAACTCGGAATGACCCCCATGGAGAGGAGATCATTTGCACTATATCTCTTCAACATATTTTAAGGATTAAGTTCTATAGTGAATTGTGCTTCTTTTCCTCTACCAAGAATTACACATCCCAAATTCACTTTAAGGGGGTAATTCAGACCTGATCGTAGATGTGCTAAATTTAGCACAGCTACGATCAGTCACACAGCTATGCGGGGGGATGCCGAGCACAGGGCTAGCCCACCCCGCATGTCAGTCCCTGCCCCATCATACAAGTACAAAAGCATCGCACAGCGGCAAAGCTTATTTACTTCAGGAGTAGCTCCCAGCCAGCGCAGCTCCCAGCCAGCGCAGCTCCTGTATGCTGGCAGGGAGCTACTCGTCACACGGGTCACAGCGGCTGCATGTGATGTCACGCAGCCACTGCGGCCCACCCCCCACAATGATCCGGGCATGCCTGCATTGCCCATACCGCACCCCCTAAATGGCAGCATTATGCCGCCGGCCCACCCCCTCCTGCCTCTGCCTGTCAATCATGCAGAGGCGATTGCTGGGCTATGACAGCCATCAGCTGCCTGGCATGGGCTGGCGCACTGCGGCGCCGGTGCATGTGCAGTTCAGACCTGACCACTGCTATGCGAAAATGCACAGCACCGATCAGGTCTGAATCAGCCCCTAAGTTCTTATAAAAAAAACGTAACAGTATTGCCACCACTGCCTCCAATATAACATGGACCCAGTTCCAAGATACTCCAATTTCTAACTACTTTCTATGACTTTTTCAAAATCAACACTCACCTGTGTGATGTGGGTCTGACACATATATTAAAAAAAAACAATTATGTTGTCTCTTTACAAAAGTGATACACTCCAAGTAGAAGTTGTTAATGTTCCTATACAATTTCAATTAAGTCCCAGGTATTATTACCCAAATAATAACCTGTAGAACAGATATGTAGCATGGATGAGCTGAATTCACAGGTAAAATGAATCTGATAAGAGTCACAGAGACCAATCTTATTAAAGGAAGTTCAATACGAGAAACAGGCTCACTAAGTGGTATTCAATTCTTTTCACCCCCTTCCACACCCATTCTGTTTCTGCTGACGGGCGTGCTATTATTATTTCAGCTCGCTACCCCTGGAGTAGCATGGGCACCCAACCCTTTGCGCAGCTAAACATGATTACTTTGGGCACAATATGTGCGATAACGGGGATCACTTTAGAAAGGAGATTGGGTGGGATATATCATTTGAATACCGCTCACTATGTTTAAACTATAGACAAAAACAATTCATAAAACATACAATGATAGTCTTAGGCAAATAGTTTTCATTGCAAAATAATACAAAAAAAATCCCAGAAGTATCACTTATATGAATCGGTTTGCTGAGAGATGCAAGATTTCCAATTTCAGTTTGGCTCCCAAGAATTGTATAAAGTTTTGCATGTGGGAAAATTTAATGATAGCCTCACATGAAATAGCATTGCAAGCCATCAGAGAAGATGCAGCCAGATGGGAGTGGATAGCCATTAGAGGTGGCATGTTAATTAGAGATGAGCGCCTGAAATTTTTCGGGTTTTGTGTTTTGGTTTTGGGTTCGGTTCCGCGGCCGTGTTTTGGGTTCGAACGCGTTTTGGCAAAACCTCACCGAATTATTTTTGTCGGATTCGGGTGTGTTTTGGATTCGGGTGTTTTTTTCCAAAAACACTAAAAAACAGCTTAAATCATAGAATTTGGGGGTCATTTTGATCCCAAAGTATTATTAACCTCAAAAACCATAATTTACACTCATTTTCAGTCTATTCTGAATACCTCACACCTCACAATATTATTTTTAGTCCTAAAATTTGCACCGAGGTCGCTGTGTGAGTAAGATAAGCGACCCTAGTGGCCGACACAAACACCGGGCCCATCTAGGAGTGGCACTGCAGTGTCACGCAGGATGTCCCTTCCAAAAAACCCTCCCCAAACAGCACATGACGCAAAGAAAAAAAGAGGCGCAATGAGGTAGCTGTGTGAGTAAGATTAGCCACCCTAGTGGCCGACACAAACACCGGGCCCATCTAGGAGAGGCACTGCAGTGTCACGCAGGATGTCCCTTCCAAAAAACCCTCCCCAAACAGCACATGACGCAAAGAAAAAAAGAGGCTTTTTACTGATATTTGGTGTTTTGGATTTGACATGCTCTGTACTATGACATTGGGCATCGGCCTTGGCAGACGACGTTGCTGGCATTTCATCGTCTCGGCCATGACTAGTGGCAGCAGCTTCAGCACGAGGTGGAAGTGGATCTTGATCTTTCCCTAATTTTGGAACCTCAACTTTTTTGTTCTCCATATTTTATAGGCAGAACTAAAAGGCACCTCAGGTAAACAATGGAGATGGATGGATTGGATACTAGTATACAATTATGGACGGACTGCCACGGTTAGGTGGTATAAAAAAACCACGGTTAGGTGGTATATATTATAATAATAATACAATTATGGATGGACGGACTGCCTGCCGACTGCCGACACAGAGGTAGCCACAGCCGTGAACTACCGCACTGTACACTGGTTGATAAAGAGATAGTAGTATACTCGTAACAACTAGTATGACACTATGACGACGGTATAAAGAATGAAAAAAAAACCACGGTTAGGTGGTATATATTATAATAATAATACAATTATGGATGGACGGACTGCCTGCCGACTGCCGACACAGAGGTAGCCACAGCCGTGAACTACCGCACTGTACACTGGTTGATAAAGAGATAGTAGTATACTCGTAACAACTAGTATGACACTATGACGACGGTATAAAGAATGAAAAAAAAACCACGGTTAGGTGGTATATATTATAATAATAATACAATTATGGATGGACGGACTGCCTGCCGACTGCCGACACAGAGGTAGCCACAGCCGTGAACTACCGCACTGTACACTGGTTGATAAAGAGATAGTAGTATACTCGTAACAACTAGTATGACACTATGACGACGGTATAAAGAATGAAAAAAAAACCACGGTTAGGTGGTATATATTATAATAATAATACAATTATGGATGGACGGACTGCCTGCCGACTGCCGACACAGAGGTAGCCACAGCCGTGAACTACCGCACTGTACACTGGTTGATAAAGAGATAGTAGTATACTCGTAACAACTAGTATGACACTATGACGACGGTATAAAGAATGAAAAAAAAACCACGGTTAGGTGGTATATATTATAATAATAATACAATTATGGATGGACGGACTGCCTGCCGACTGCCGACACAGAGGTAGCCACAGCCGTGAACTACCGCACTGTACACTGGTTGATAAAGAGATAGTAGTATACTCGTAACAACTAGTATGACACTATGACGACGGTATAAAGAATGAAAAAAAAACCACGGTTAGGTGGTATATATTATAATAATAATACAATTATGGATGGACGGACTGCCTGCCGACTGCCGACACAGAGGTAGCCACAGCCGTGAACTACCGCACTGTACACTGGTTGATAAAGAGATAGTAGTATACTCGTAACAACTAGTATGACACTATGACGACGGTATAAAGAATGAAAAAAAAACCACGGTTAGGTGGTATATATTATAATAATAATACAATTATGGATGGACGGACTGCCTGCCGACTGCCGACACAGAGGTAGCCACAGCCGTGAACTACCGCACTGTACACTGGTTGATAAAGAGATAGTAGTATACTCGTAACAATTAGGATGACACTATGACGGTATAAAGAATGAAAAAAAAACCACGGTTAGGTGGTAGGTATATAATAATAAATAATACAATTCTGGTCGGACGGACTGCCTGCCGTGTGCCGACACAGAGGTAGCCACAGCCGTGAACTACCGCACTGTACACTGGTTGATAAAGAGATAGTAGTATACTCGTAACAATTAGGATGACACTATGACGGTATAAAGAATGAAAAAAAAACCACGGTTAGGTGGTAGGTATATAATAATAAATAATACAATTCTGGTCGGACGGACTGCCTGCCGTGTGCCGACACAGAGGTAGCCACAGCCGTGAACTACCGCACTGTACACTGGTTGATAAAGAGATAGTAGTATACTCGTAACAATTAGGATGACACTATGACGGTATAAAGAATGAAAAAAAAACCACGGTTAGGTGGTAGGTATATAATAATAAATAATACAATTCTGGTCGGACGGACTGCCTGCCGTGTGCCGACACAGAGGTAGCCACAGCCGTGAACTACCGCACTGTACACTGGTTGATAAAGAGATAGTAGTATACTCGTAACAATTAGGATGACACTATGACGGTATAAAGAATGAAAAAAAAACCACGGTTAGGTGGTAGGTATATAATAATAAATAATACAATTCTGGTCGGACAGACTGCCTGCCGTGTGCCGACACAGAGGTAGCCACAGCCGTGAACTACCGCACTGTACACTGGTTGATAAAGAGATAGTAGTATACTCGTAACAATTAGGATGACACTATGACGGTATAAAGAATGAAAAAAAAACCACGGTTAGGTGGTAGGTATATAATAATAAATAATACAATTCTGGTCGGACGGACTGCCTGCCGTGTGCCGACACAGAGGTAGCCACAGCCGTGAACTACCGCACTGTACACTGGTTGATAAAGAGATAGTAGTATACTCGTAACAATTAGGATGACACTATGACGGTATAAAGAATGAAAAAAAAACCACGGTTAGGTGGTAGGTATATAATAATAAATAATACAATTCTGGTCGGACGGACTGCCTGCCGTGTGCCGACACAGAGGTAGCCACAGCCGTGAACTACCGCACTGTACTGTGTCTGCTGCTAATATAGACTGGTTGATATTTAAAGAGATATTAGTAGTATACAACAATACTATACTGGTGGTCAGGCACTGGTCACCACTCCTGCAGCAAAAGTGTGCACTGTTAATTAATATAATTGTACTCCTGGCTCCTGCTAACAACCTGCAGTGCTCCCCAGTCTCCCCCACAATTAATTATAAGCTTTTAATTTATACATTGATGACTGTGCAGCACACTGGGCTGAGCTGAGTGCACACAGACTGAGTCACACTGTGTGACTGACTGTGCTGTGTATCGTTTTTTTTTTCAGGCAGAGAACGGATATAGCAGAGAGAAGTGAACGGATATATTATATTAAATAAAAGTTAACTAGCAACTGCACTGGTCACTGACTGTGGTAAACTAACTCTGTCTGCGACTCTGCACAATCTCTCTCTATCTAATCTATCTATCTCTATTCTAATGGAGAGGACGCCAGACACGTCCTCTCCCTATCAATCTCAATGCACGAGTGAAAATGGCGGCGACGCGCGGCTCCTTATATAGAATCCGAGTCTCGCGATAGAATCCGAGCCTCGCGAGAATCCGACAGCGTCATGATGACGTTCGGGCGCGCTCGGGTTAACCGAGCAAGGCGGGAAGATCCGAGTCGCTCGGACCCGTGGAAAAAAAAGTGAAGTTCGTGCGGGTTCGGATTCAAAGAAACCGAACCCGCTCATCTCTAATGTTAATCCTTGTCTATTTGAAGTGTTAGAGGAGTCTTTTTAGTACTCTTCATATTTTTGTACATTACCTAGCATCTGTTATTCCTGATATTTATAGTAATAATAGATGAACTACTAGCACTTTTTAACAAGAAACTGTTGCATGTATAGTGGTCCCAATAGGAGTCTGTCCCAATGAAGAGTACATAGTAAAGTTACAGCTATCACTGTCACTTTAATTCTGTCCCATACTAATCACTGAATATACCAGATTGCATACCTCCCAACTGTCCCACATTCATATGGACAGTCCTGTTCTCCTGGGACTGTCCTGATGTCCCACCTGTGACAGGCAGTGTCCCACAGTGGGGGGTGGGACGGGACATGCAAACATCGCAGGAGTTGAGGAGAATAGATGCCGGGGGAGCCTGGGGGGCAGTAAAACATCTCAGAGAGTGCTGGACACTCCCCCACAGTGATGTGATTGAGGTGGTCCCATGAGGCTCCACCCCTTTTTTATGCTCTTCTTCCTTTTCTAAGGCCCTGCACAAAGAGTCCCAAATAAGACCTTTACAAACCTTTTCACTCAGTGTGCATTAGGGAACACAAATTGTTTTTTCTTGCACAGAATTACCCCTCCCTTTTAGCACCTGAGTGACATCACAATCTGATTGAGCAGCTTGCCACTATATGTGCAAAGCTGAGAGGTATGCAGATGGGAAGGAGAGGAAGGAGTTTGAGTAGCATGACAATTGCCAGGAAGAGATCAGAAGATCTATCTCTGGTCATGTTGTAACTCAAAAGCAAGACCAGCTATCAGTGGCAAGCAGGGGAATTTTAACAGAGGAGGGGGCCCATGTGCACCCCCAGGTGGGCCTCCTCCTCTACATTGCACTGTAGTCCCCAGCATTGTGCGCATAACTCTGGAAACATGGTGCTTACCTTGTTCTGGAGACCAATTTGACTACTACATATGCGCGGTGGACATTTTGTCTGCGATTTTCACCACAACTGCAGTGTCCAATACTAAACCACGGAAACGTAAGTATTAACATATGGGTGCAGTTTGTGCATTGTGGGCCCACCTGAACCCAGCAGCTTATGTGCACCACACACATTGCACCCAATATAGAAACGCCAATGATGGCAAGCTCCAAAAGTGTCTTTTCAGAGTTTGTCAAATAGCTTTATTTTGTGATCACCCTAGAGAACTATTGGGATAGTTATAACTTCCGAAAAACTGGTCTTTTTGAGTAGTATGTTTTACATAAACTGATAACTTTCCCCTCAGCAGCTGCTGTCTGCTGTGTGTTTTTCATGCTGCGCATGTGCAGCACCAGAACAGGAGATGAAAAATATCTATCTATCTATCTATCTATCTATCTATCTATCTATCTATCTATCTATCTATCTATCTATCTATCTATATGCAAACGCGCCCTCTCTCTCTCTCTCTCTCTCTCTCTCTCTCTCTCTCACTCACTCACTGACTGACTCATCACTAATTCTCTTACTTTCCGATATGTTAGATAGCTGCAATTTAACATAGGTATTCTGCAGGTGGGAAATACGAAAACTAGGTAATTTTAATTTTAATAAACCTCCCCTAAGGGGATGAAAAAGGGGTTGACATAATGACATCATCACTGATACGTGGCTTGTGTTCCGTAAACAATAATAGCCAAATGGACAATTGGATCAAAATTTGGAGTGCAGCTCCAGTGTGTAGAATTTCATTAACTACAAAAATGGTCCTGTCACTATTTACCATATCTCTCACTCAGGGCGGAATGCACTAAAGGGAAAATGCAATAAAACACCTGTTTTCGGTGGTTTTATAGCATTTTCGTATGTACTAACCCCCGGCCACCACGTTTTCACCCCTGAGGGTATTGCCATCTTTTGATGGCGATACTCTATAGAAGCCTATGGGCTTCTTAACGCCGGTCACCGCATCCTGCCGCCCCCCACCATAGACGCCGACCCCCCCTCCCCCCAGCATACTTTCTTCCAGGCAGCCCTGGTCCCGGAAGCTAAACTCCTCCTCCCCCTAGCAACACAGCCGGAGGTCCTTCCAGCTGCAGGGAGGAGGCCCCAGGGGACAACCTGCTGTCTGCTTCTTGGCAGGTGAGCAGGTAGAGACCCCAGTGATGTGACAAAGACCCCCCGCACACCACCTCACTGGTATCGCGGGGGGCCTCTGTCACCGAATTGCGATGTTAATCGAGTATGTTAGTACATATGTGATTGGCATCACTATGATGGGCGGTGAAGTATGTTAATACATCCAGCCCCCAATGACTGACTCATCACTAATTCTCTTACTTTCTGATATGTTAGGAAGCTGAAATTTATCATAGGTATTCTGCAGATGAGAAATAGAAAAACTACGTAATTAGAATTATAATATACCTCCCCCAAGGGGATGAAAAAGGGGTTGATATAATAACATCATCACCGATGCGTGACTTGCGTTGCGATAACACCCAAATAGACAATTGGATCAAAATCTGGATTGCACCTCCAGTTTGTAGAATTTAATAAACTACAAAAGTGGTCCTGTAACTTTTTACCATATCTGCTACGGGTGCTCCTCTGGTAATGCCAAGAAACATGGGTTCATATTTACTTACATTAAGATGTCTCAAATTGACATCTCTATACAATTGCCCAATTTTTAACAATCATTTATATTTAGAACCATGAAAATCAGAAACTCTCATGTGAAGAACGGGTAGAACAGCTAGTATATATGGGCGGTCTTAAGTATGTCGCCGGCCAAGATCTCGGCGACCAGCATACCGGCGCCGGGATCCCGACCGCCGGCATACCAACACATATTCTCCCTCTTGGGGGTCCACGACCCCTCTGGAGGGAGAATATATATGCGCGCCACCGTGCCCGCAGCGTGGCGAGTGCAGCAAGTCTGTTGTTCCCTGTTGTATGCCTAACTGTAAACCCACTGTTCTGCATAGTCCTTGTTCACGATTTGTAGTTTATTCTGTTTGAATTTGATCAAATCAACTTTAAATTTTTCAATCTGGCTGTTCAATTTGTTAAGCCATGCATTCTTCTCATCAGCTTTAATCTAGATCTAGACAAATCACAGAGATCTAGAAAAGCTGGCGTTGTCGAAGAGAAAATAGGGGGAGGGATCTACCAACCTCGAATAGTGACAGTGAATTTGCTGTGAGGGACTCTGACGACCCTTTAGAGGGGACATTGGCCCCTTTAAGGACCAATGCACAACCTTCACAAGACCCCATTGTAAGTTCAAAGCCGCTGCGGGGGTCAAAACACGAGGAAGAAAAGGAGTCAACTCCCAAAAGAAATACTAATTTACAATCTTTCATCTCGCACATTGATGGAAATGGAGGAACGAGTCCTAAATAAGGGACTTTCATTCATCCCCACGAATATACACAACGGGGGGAATTCAAATGTTTGAAAAGTCGGTTGGGTGTCTGTTTTTTCCTGTCTATTACTGTAGATAGGAAAAAACAGACACCCAACTGACTTTTCAAACAATTGAATCTCCCCCAATGACTTAAAATGGAATGTAGAATTATATAGCTTTTCAAGAAAGCTTCATCTACAAGAATATTTCCAAAACGAACCAGCACCAAACAACAATACGCCCACCCAGCAGTTTTCCATGAAAAGAAGCCATTCCACATTTGACCCAGTCTCCAATAACCATTCAATTAAAACATTTACTAGAATGGTAGATGATTTGGTGAACAAATTTGTCCAGGCACAACCGATACAGCAACATCAAAACCTTAATCGTCAGGAGTGCTTGGCATTGAAAAAATCTATCGGAATTTCGTGATGTAGTAATCCGTCCGGTGGATAAAGGGGATGCCATTGTGATTCAGAATCTTAAAGAGTATAAGGCTGAGATTAAACGGCAATTGTCGGATACAACAGCGTATGAAAAACTAAGAGGCGATCCCAATGCTGTGTACCAATCAGAACTTATGGAAATCTTGCAGAAAGCTAAATCTGAGGGTCTATTGGAAGAAAAACTATTTACAGCACTACAACAATCACATCCGGTGAGTCCCATTCTATACACCGTTCCAAAGATCCACAAGACTCTGGTCAATCCTCCCAGATGCCCGATCATATCCGCCCGGAATTCACTTTATCAACCCATTGCAATGTACCTCGATAGTATCCTTCAACAATATATCATCAAGCACCCGCAATGTATTAAGGACACCACCAGTTTCTTAACCCGCCTAACAGCAATGGATGACATCCCCATGAATACCATTTTGTGTACACTGGATATCAATAGTCTCTACACTTCCATACCGCATTGTCAGGGTCTAGCAGCCACCAGATCCTTTTATGCAAATGAAAGAATTAAAGACCTGAACATTGATTTGCTCATGAGACTTCTTGAGTTGACACTCATGTGAAATAACTTCATCTACAATGGTGAGTTCTACAAACAACTGGAGGGGTGCACTATGGGAAGTAACGTAGCGCCCAACTATGCGAACATCTTCATGTTCATGGAAGAGGAAGCTATGTTTTTTCAATCTCTTGAATTTGCACCATTTATCAAGACATACATGCGGTTTATGAGATGACCTCTTCATATTATGGACTGGTGATGAGAATACCTTATTACACATGATTAACCATATCAATACAAGATCATCACCAATTAGAGTCACATTCCAGCACAGCAAGACGTCAATACATTATTTGGATGTTTTGGTGACTAGAGGCAAAAGGATTGAGAACAGAAGTGTTCTCCAAACCAACAGACAGAAAAACTCTGTTGGCGTTTTCGAGTCATCATCCTAAACCTTTAAAGAAGGGACTGCCAAAATCGCAAATGATGTGGGTAGCACACATTGCAAGTGACGCAGAAATTGCCACATCAAGCATAGACAAGATCATAGATAGATTTGTATCCCGTGGTTATGACTATAGGTTGTTGCAACAACAAAAACAGGAGGTACTGGCAAAATATAGGAGTGAATTGCTCAAAACCAAGGTGAAGGAACAAGATGCAGTTATAGCATGGAAGATGGAGTTTACCACTTCAAGTCAAGTTGTTCAACGCGCTAGTAAAGTGCTATGGCCGAGAGTGGCCTATGACAAGGATCTCCAGTGTTTCAGAAAGAAAAAATTGATGGCTTGTTACATCAGGGGCAGAAATATTAGGGACATGGTTGTCCATACAGACATCACCACGTTTGATAAACCTAGCCCATCTATTCATTTCTTAACAAAACCTCCAGGATGTTATAGATGCCCTCGGTGTACCACTTGCTCACACATGATCACTGGTACCACCTTCAATCACCCACATTCATCTAAGGTATTCACCATCAAACATACCTTGTCATGTTTATCAACTCATGTGGTTTACATCATCATCTGCCCTTGTAATCTGTATTACGTGGGCAAGACAATCAGAACAGTCTGAGAACGTATGGCACTTCACCACTCATTGATCAGCAAAGCAATTTCAAGTGGCACCTCAGACCAACCAGTGGCACGTCACTTTCTACAGGCTGCCCACCCTTTATCATCACTAAAGCATTTGCTAATAGATAATTTCCCGACATCGCTGTGAGGAGGGCACCACAGTGGAAAATTGTTACAGTGTGAAAGTAAATGGATATACCATCTGAATACAGTACATCCAGCGGTTCTCAATGAGTGTCACAACTGGAATGTCTTCTTATGAGTGACTGCTGTACAGCTGGCGTATAACATAACCTTAAACACCCTGGCATAGCAAGCTTGCCTGGAGCAGCGCATTGTAGTGTATTAGTCACAGGTTGTGGCCACAAATCAATGGCTATCCCTCTAGTGGACTGTGGCTGTATGCCACATATATTTATTCTTGGCTTCTTCTCTTCAAAGCACTTTCTCTTTCTTTATTTCTCCGCTTTTATACACTGGAAGTGACGCCCGCAACCGGAAGTACCGGAAGATGCGATCCAGACCCGGCTCACACTGCAGATACCGGTCCATGCCTATTTAGGTAAGTTTATTGTTATTGCTCAAGTTTGCACATCTATTGTCTGTCTTGAAAAGGGTGCTTTAGTGGCACAGAAACGTCGCTATATGACATGGGGGGTCATTCCGAGTTGATCACTCACTGACGATTTTGGCAGCGCAATGATCAGGCAAAAAAATGGCAAAACTGCGCATGAGTATACATCGCAATGCGCACGCACGTCATACTGGTACAAAGAGCATCGTTGCTGTGCAAAGCTTCTAGCGACAAATCCACTCACACAGTTGATCACAAGGAGATTGACAAGAAGAGGGCATTTATGGGTGTCAACTGACCGTTTTCTGGGAGTGGTTGGGCAAACACAGGTGTGACCAGGCGTTTGCAGGGCGGGTATCTGACGTCAATTCCGGGACCTCCGTCGCTAGAACCATCGCACAGGATAAGTAACTACAGGGCTGGTCATGTTTTGCACAAAATGTGTTTGTGTCACTCGGCTGCACATGTGATTGCACTCAAAAATACACTCCTCCGTTGGCGGCAACAATGCGTTTGCACGGCTGCTAAAAGTAGCTAGCGAGTGATCAACTCAGAATGAGGGCCATAGATGTAATGTTTTTTTAGTCACTAAATACTACTTTGAAAAATCGGGAGTGCCGCAGGTTATTTTTGCATTTTATATATATATATATATATATATACTATCTGCTTTATTAAAATGTGCCAGGGGAGTGCAGGAGAGTCTGGGATTCTGGGATGGAGAAGAGCAAACACAAGCCACACAGAGGAGAGTAGCCCCCCCACACACACACACACACACACACACACACACACACCTACCTGTCACCGGCACTTTATTATTGTGTCCGGCTGCTGGGGTTCGCTGCAGCAGTGGCCTCCCTCTCCCCTGTCAGCAACTTATTGCCGGGGCTGCCTGGCTGCAAAGTGAATGGCAGCTTGTGAAGAGGTTCGGGGCTGTTTGCCATTTCAGGATGGTGCACAGTTTGGATGTGGATCATCAAATCAACAGTGTCTAGGTCGACAATGTTTAGGTCGACCACAGTCACTAGGTCGATAGGGTTTGGAGGTCGACATGTTCTAGGTCGACAGGTCAAAAGGTCGACATGAGTGGGTGGTTTTTTGGGTGTCGTTTTCTGCGTACAGTGACCAGGAAGCCGGATTAGTGCACCGTGTCCCCTCGCATGGCTCGCTATGTTTCAGGCAAGGTACCTTGCTTCACTTGGCACAGATTACCGTTCCAATCGTAGTCCACGTGGATTGTTAAGTATGAAAAAGTTGAAAAAATAAAAAATTTTTGAAGAAATCATGTCGACCTTTTGACCTGTCGACCTAGAAAATGTCAACCTAGAGACACTGTCGACCTTCCAACCCTGTCGACCTAATGACTGTCGACCTATAGTGGTCGTCCTAAACATTGTTGACCTAGATAGTGTCGATCTTCAGACCAGATCCCGCACAGTTTCACTATCAAACTTCGAAAATAGAGCACTTTCAAAGTTTGATGAATGTCACAATTTCTACATCCACTGGGGAATGTACAAATTGTGACATTTAAAGGATGATGAATATGCCCCTATGTACAATATAGTAATTACAGTCATGCAATTTGTCTGAATGTGTACTAAGGGGTATGGGACTCAGGGTCGACACCAATTAGGTCGACACCCATTGGTCGACAGTGGCTAGGTCGACACTGGAAATAGACCCAGCCATTATGTCGACATGAACAAGGTCTACATGAAAAAGGGTCGACATGAGGTTTTTTTTTTTTTAAATGGTGTCGTTTCCTCTGTCAAGTGTCCGGGAACCCCAATTAGTGCACCGCATCGCCTGCCATGCTGTGGGCAAGGTTACCATTCCCAATTGTAGTCCACGTAGATTGTAAATTATGAAAAAGTCCTAAAATTATTTTTTTTAAACCCATGTCGACCTTTTTTAATGTCGACCTTGTTCATGTTGACTTAATGGCCGTGCTGACCTATTTCTAGTGTCGACCTATCCACTGTCGACCTAATGGGTGTTGACCTAATTGGTGTCGACACAGAGTCCGGATACCGTTCTAAGTGCACCATTTGCATCTGCTACATATCATGCTGTAGTTAAATGGTCATTCCATCAAAAATACATATTTTACTTGCAGCTATTGAATAAATACCTGAGTGTATATCTGATACTGAGTGTCAGTATAATACTGTAACTACAGAAAATAGACTCCTGTACTTTATCTTTCCTATAACTTGCTGTAGGTTATTCTGGCCTGTTGGATAGCTACACATGTAGCTTGAAAGTACTGTACTTATTTACAGAGCAGAGACAGGTCCATCTCCCCCCTGTGTTAGTACCTGAGCCTCCC
Source organism: Pseudophryne corroboree (assembly GCF_028390025.1). NCBI lineage: Eukaryota > Metazoa > Chordata > Amphibia > Anura > Myobatrachidae > Pseudophryne > Pseudophryne corroboree. The sequence continues at coordinate 591,788,399 of NC_086448.1, read as the reverse complement.
TCCTACCGACTTGATTGACAAAGTGTACAGATTTACTAGTTGCAGGAATAACAGCGCAGGAGCACAGTAAGTTACAGTATAGCAAAGGAGAGTGATATATAGACTTTGCAAGCCTATATTTAACAGATACTTCTACAGTAGCTTTTATTTGCTACCCAACACTAATAACAGTAATATCATCTTCAAATTTGGCCTACAATTCAACTATTTATATTCATTATTGCTTAATATATTATTTCTTAACAACATATGTTAATAAATAATTGTTAATATAGGCTATTGTGTGCATATTGGGGGTAATTCCAAGTTGATCGCAGCAGGAAATTTTTTAGCAGTTGGGCAAAACCATGTGCACTGCAGGGGAGCAGATATAACATTTTCAGAGAGAGTTAGATTTGGGTGGGTTATTTTGTTTCTCTGCAGGGTAAATACTGGCTGCTTTACTTTTACACTGCAATTTAGATTGCAGATTTAACTCACCACACCCAAATCTATCTCTCTCTGCACATGTTATATCTGCCTCCCCTGCAGTGCACATGGTTTTGCCCAACTGCTAAAAAATTTCCTGCTGCGATCAACTCAGAATTACCCCCATTGGATCAGCATTAGTTAAGATAAAGAATTTAAAGACAAGAGTTAAATCATACCTCTTAACTTTGTGAAGACTAAAGGAGGCACCGAAAAGGGGGCATGTCCTAGTGAGAAGGGGCGTGGCCTCGCATGGATGATGCTATCGCGGGCCACGCCTCCAATTTTCGTCACAGTGGGGATATGGTCAGCACTCTGTGAGCTGCTGGCCTTACCCCCAGTCCATCTGCCTCACTGGAATAGATGCTGTGCGCATGCGCACAGCGTCTATTCACCTCTGCTCTGAACTGAGCAGAGCAGCGAGTGCTAGGGAGCCTCCCAACTGTCCTCCCCTCACCGCGGGGCACTGCGGCCCGCGGGAGGGGCAGTGGGACAGACCCAAAAAAAATGGGATTGTCCCGCGTAAATCGGGACAGTTGGGAGGTATGGTTAAATTGCTAAAATTTAAGACAGGATTGTCTTCCCTCTGTAGGTGTAGTGAATCAAAAAATACAATTGGTCAAACCAATAAAATATTTATTCCATCTGGAGAAATTTTTGAGATCATTGGGGATTTTATCACAGAAGTCACACCTGGGGCCTTATTCGGGTTCAGTCGCAAAACTGCAAAATTGCAAATCATCCAATTACTGGAGAACTGTGCATGTGCTGCGTCTACATCACACGTGCGCTGCAATGAGATTGCGAGTCCAGGAAAGTGTTCGTTTGTGTGAGGTTACAGCACATGGCGTTAGCGGGGAGTGATTGGGAAAGCGCAGGCATGTCATGGCCGTTTTCGGTGAGTGTATCTGATGTCAGCAGCAATTAGCGCAACTAAAACGATGGAGCTGAATCAACTGCTTTCTTATTAATCTGAGTAGCCCTGGGTCATCTGCAACTGTCGATGGTTCTTGATTTCTGCATATGCATCGCAATTATGTGACTGCATACGCAAATGTGCAAATCCATCGGTGGGTGCCTTTTTCCTTTCTGGGCGACTCTTCACATGTGTTTTTTAGCAGTAGCAGGATTGAGAAAATCGTACTTTGTGTCTCAATAGTGATCCAACCTGTATGAGGCCTATAGCCTTTTCTTTTCTTATTTTGCTTACTGTGCAGCATCTATTTGGGCTGTTTTCTTAGCTCAAGACAGAACTATAATGCTTCAGGCTTTCAGGGCTGGGAAAAGGACACAATATTTATTTATATACTATATATTTATATAATATATTTATTTAATATATTCTTAATAATGAAATGTAATAAAGCCATGTAAAGTGGCTAAACCCGACTAAACTAATGGGCGCAATGGGCACCCAAACGACTCAATTTTCATGCATTTCTGCTCCCCACCCCTGGAAGTTGCAAGCTGAAATGATAGTATCGCGCCCGTCAGCATAGACAGCTGAATAGCTGCCGGCAGGTGCGATGGGGGGGCCGGGAGGGGCCCAGAGAGTAAGGCAGTGCAGCCCTTGCAAACAGTTATACACCCTAAGCAATAAATATGTTCTTGTTTGGATGTACGTATTTGGATTTATTTGATAGGTAATTAGTGCACACTGTTTTAAATCTAATGAAAGATGTTACATATAGTATTGAAGGTTTATCAGTTTTTTTAAATCCTGCTATTGTGTCGTTTCTGGCCTATCATAATATATATTTATAATTATAGATTTAAAGACTTTTGTTGCCATACTGTAGATGTTTGCAGGTTTAATATGACTTGTGCTCAGCACTGCAAGTATGGTGGTATGGGGCGGTACGGTGTACCGGTAAGAAATTCCCAGCCGGTATGCCATACCGCCAGTCTGTCCACCATACTGCATCCCACTGGCTTCGTTCTGTGTGAGGGCAGTAAGTGCACAGTGAGGCAATGTATATCTGGCACTGTTGGGGCATTGTATATCTGGCACAGGGGGGCAATGTATATCTGGTACAGTGGGGGCATTGTATATCTTGCACTGTGGGGGCATTGTATATCTGGCACTGTGGTGCATTGTATATCTGGCACAGGGGGGCATTGTATATCTGGCACAGGGGGGCATTGTATATCTGACACTGTGGGGGCAATGTATATCTGGCACTGTGGGGGCATTGTATATCTGGCACTGTGGGGTCATTGTATATCTGGCACTGTGGGGCAATGTATATCTGGCACTGTGGGGGCAATATATATCTGGCACTGTGGGGGCATTGTATATCTGGCACTGTGGGGGCATTGTATATCTGGCACTGTGGGGGCATTGTATATCTGGCACAGTGGGGCATTGTATATCTGGCACAGTGGGGCAATGTGTATCTGGCTCAGTGGGGGCATTTGTGTATCTGGCACAGTTGGGGCATTTGTGAATCTGCCACAGTGGGGGCAATGTATGTCTGGCACTGAGGGGAACGTGTATCTGGCACTATTGGGGTCATATGTGTATCTGCCCCCCCATATATGTATCACGCCCCCATTCCATTGGCCACGCCCCATGTGGCATTTGACCACGCCCATTTTTTGGCACGCGCGTGCACACAGAACCTATAAGACATTTTTTCTACTTGCATCACTGCTTGTGCTAGTCTAAATTTACTGTAATGATCAATTCATCATTTACTCTAGTGAATATTATATTGTGGCAAATATAGTTTTACTTTGGTAGTATAATATAATACATATATGCCTTACTTTTGTTTTTTTACTGTATATAGGTAAAAGATAGCCATGATTCTGCTGATGTGATATTTCAGTATGATACAGAAATATGTAAATGTCTTAATTTTACCTATGACATCTAAAGTATATTTTTATAACAGAAGCAAATCGGAGGATGTAAAAAAATACATTTTACTATTCAGTGTCTTGACAGTAGATATTAAATGTGAAAGTCACATTTTCACTATAAAATGTTTAATTAAATACAAACACAAATAATGTTGACATGCAGTTAAAAACTATAAGCTGTCCCTTAACTGAGTGTTACTGTGCAAGACCTGTTAAAAGAGGTGAGAAATCTGTGTGAGGGATAAGATGTGTCACGGGGATGAACTGCATGTGGGATAAGATGCATTATGGTGAAGAACTGTGGGGTAAATTTACTAAGATGGGAGTTCTATTTAAGATGGGATGTTGCCCATAGCAACCAATCAGATTCTAGGTAATATCTTCTAGAAGGTGCTAGATAAATGAGTAGTAGAATCTGATTGGTTGCTATAGGCAACATCCCATCTTAAATAGAACTCCCATCTTAGTAAATTTACCCCTGTGTGAGGGATAAGATATGTGTAGGTTGTCATTACAGGATGGATCGTAAATATGCCAATCCCAGAATGTAGGTGCCGGCATGTTGCCAACATTCTACTTACAACATGTTAGCCAGATCAAGAGCACAACTTTAAACATACTGCCTACCCAGCATGTTTACAGTAATAACGCTGATCCAATTAAAATGCTGTAAGAAACATTAACCTTGTTCACATGCCAATGCATAAATTCTGGGATTGACATAATCAGGGTAGATCCCATGTACCCATCAAATTTAATTCTTCCCCTTATTTTTGCATTCTTATGCTCTCCTACTTACACTAATTGTAAAATAGTGCTAGCCATGCCCAACAGGTGGTACTAGCCACGCCAAATAGGTGGTGCTAGCCACGCCCAATAGGAAGTGCTAGACACGCCCCTCCAGCGGTGCACATCCTCACAAAATGGGCTTTGCATGCCTATGTATACATAGTAGATGTTCCTTCCTGCACTTAAAAAAAAAGATGTTTTGCTAACTGCCTACATCCATCTAGCTTGACCAGTACATTAAGTTAACTAGGCATATGTGGGTGCCCATTAAACAGCGACTCCTCACTTTAATCTTGTGAAGCTTTCTCCCCTCTGGCGGTCCTGTGTGAAACGGCGCCTGAATAACCACATGAGAGACATATCAAATTCAAAACACACGAGATCCAATGCCAGAAAGATGATGTTTTGCCTTGTTCTGGAATCCGAGCCTGGTGGAAAAACCCAAGCCATGTCTCAGATTCCCTTGGATCACGAAAGTTTGTTGGGGCTTGGTACTCAGAGAACTGAGCCTGTTCATCTCTAGTACTAACCTCCTTTCTACACTATGCACCTACCAATTTGTAGGCATCTGCCTACAAACACTACTTAAATTAATTACAAGCATCTATTTTTTAGCTTTAAAAATCACATAATAGTCTTCTTTCCTGCAGTAGTCCAAATGAAAATGTCTATTAAGTAATATAAGCAGCTAATCTTGATTTCATATAATATAGCCAACATTTTAATGATTTAGGAGCAATCAGTTGGAGAAGTCACAACACAGTCACCCAGAAACATCCTGATCTTGCTGCTGATAGTCATCATCATTGTGTGTGTATCTTTACATTTCCCTTCCAACATGTATGCAACGTGACAGACCTATCTGTGCATGTGCCACACCTAGGCTAATTGTGTTACAGTTATGTGAAAACAGTCTTACTGTACTGGGCTTATACATTGCCAACACTCACTGTTCCTTTGCCACTCTCCAAGCATAGGGCATAATGGCCCTCATTCCGAGTTGTTCGCTCGCAAGCTGCTTTTTGCAGCATTGCACACGCTAAGCCGCCGCCTACTGGGAGTGAATCTTAGCTTAGCAAAATTGCGAACGAAAGATTCTCAAAATTGCGAATATATATTTCTAAGCAGTTTCTGAGTAGCTCGACACTTACTCTGCCACTGCGATCAGTTCAGTCAGTTTCGTTCCTGGTTTGACGTCACAAACACACCCAGCGTTCGCCCAGACACTCCCCCGTTTCTCCAGCCACTCCCGCTTTTTTCCCAGAAACGGCAGCGTTTTTTCACACACTCCCAGAAAACGGCCAGTTTCCGCCCAGAAACACCCACTTCCTGTCAATCACACAACGATCACCAGAACGAAGAAAAAACCTCGTAATGCCGTGAGTAAAATACCAAACTTCTTAGCAAATTTACTTGGCGCAGCCGCAGTGCGAACATTGCGCATGCGCAGTTTGCGGAAAATCGCTGCGATGCGATGAAAAAGAACGAGCGAACAACTCGGAATGAGGGCCAATAGCCGATGATAGGCAAAAATTAATTTACTGACATATTCTTATGCATTTTATGCATAACAGTGCAGTATAAAACTACGCACTTTATGAAAAAAAAAACGTACATCCAACTCTAAATAAGCAGCACAGTGTAAAAGGAAACAAGTGCTGACATGCGGTAGTGTAATAGATGAAAGAGGAATTTGGGATATGTTATTTTGTGGCAATATGAGTAGATATTCAGTCACACAAAAATATGTAATCACAGTGCATGGCAACACGAGGTTAGGGAGACTGGGCCTAACCAAGGAAAGCAGCTAAGCGTAAAATTTCTTTCTGTTTAATTCACATTTATATGATATTATACAGGATGTTAGAAACCAATTTAGTACTAGAGATGAGCGCCGGAAATTTTTCGGGTTTTGTGTTTTGGTTTTGTGTTCGGTTCCGCGGCCGTGTTTTGGGTTCGACCGCGTTTTGGCAAAACCTCACCGATTTTTTTTTGTCGGATTCGGGTGTGTTTTGGATTCGGGTGTTTTTTTCAAAAAACACTAAAAAACTGCTTAAATCATAGAATTTGGGGGTCATTTTGATCCCAAAGTATTATTAACCTCAAAAACCATAATTTACACTCATTTTCAGTCTATTCTGAATACCTCACACCTCACAATATTATTTTTAGTCCTAAAATTTGCACCGAGGTCGCTGGATGACTAAGCTAAGCGACCCTAGTGGCCGACACAAACACCTGGCCCATCTAGGAGTGGCACTGCAGTGTCACGCAGGATGTCCCTTCCAAAAAACCCTCCCCAAACAGCACATGACGCAAAGAAAAAAAGAGGCGCAATGAGGTAGCTGTGTGAGTAAGATAAGCGACCCTAGTGGCCGACACAAACACCGGGCCCATCTAGGAGTGGCACTGCAGTGGCACGCAGGATGGCCCTTCCAAAAAACCCTCCTCAAACAGCACATGACGCAAAGAAAAAAAGAGGCGCAATGAGGTAGCTGTGTGAGTAAGATAAGCGACCCTAGTGGCCGACACAAACACCGGGCCCATCTAGGAGTGGCACTGCAGTGTCACGCAGGATGTCCCTTCCAAAAAACCCTCCCCAAACAGCACATGACGCAAAGAAAAAAAGAGGCGCAATGAGGTAGCTGTGTGAGTAAGCTAAGCGACCCTAGTGGCCGACACAAACACCTGGCCCATCTAGGAGAGGCACTGCAGTGTCACGCAGGATGTCCCTTCCAAAAAACCCTCCCCAAACAGCACATGACGCAAAGAAAAAAAGAGGCGCAATGAGGTAGCTGTGTGAGTAAGATAAGCGACCCTAGTGGCCGACACAAACACCGGGCCCATCTAGGAGTGGCACTGCAGTGGCACGCAGGATGGCCCTTCCAAAAAACCCTCCCCAAACAGCACATGACGCAAAGAAAAAAAGAGGCGCAATGAGGTAGCTGTGTGAGTAAGCTAAGCAACCCTAGTGGCCGACACAAACACCGGGCCCATCTAGGAGTGGCACTGCAGTGTCACGCAGGATGTCCCTTCCAAAAAACCCTCCCCAAACAGCACATGACGCAAAGAAAAAAAGAGGCGCAATGAGGTAGCTGTGTGAGTAAGATAAGCGACCCTAGTGGCCGACACAAACACCGGGCCCATCTAGGAGTGGCACTGCAGTGGCACGCAGGATGGCCCTTCCAAAAAACCCTCCCCAAACAGCACATGACGCAAAGAAAAAAAGAGGCGCAATGAGGTAGCTGTGTGAGTAAGATAAGCGACCCTAGTGGCCGACACAAACACCGGGCCCATCTAGGAGTGGCACTGCAGTGTCACGCAGGATGTCCCTTCCAAAAAACCCTCCCCAAACAGCACATGACGCAAAGAAAAAAAGAGGCGCAATGAGGTAGCTGTGTGAGTAAGCTAAGCGACCCTAGTGGCCGACACAAACACCGGGCGCATCTAGGAGTGGCACTGCAGTGTCACGCAGGATGTCCCTTCCAAAAAACCCTCCCCAAACAGCACATGACGCAAAGAAAAAAAGAGGCGCAATGAGGTAGCTGTGTGAGTAAGATAAGCGACCCTAGTGGCTGACACAAACACCGGGCCCATCTAGGAGTGGCACTGCAGTGGCACGCAGGATGGCCCTTCCAAAAAACCCTCCCCAAACAGCACATGACGCAAAAAATTAAATTAAGAAAAATTAATTAATTAATTAAATTAAGAAAAATTAAAGAAAAAGAGGTGCAAGATGGAATTGTCCTTGGGCCCTCCCACCCACCCTTATGTTGTATAAACAGGACATGCACACTTTAACCAACCCATCATTTCAGTGACAGGGTCTGCCACACGACTGTGACTGAAATGACGGGTTGGTTTGGACCCCCACCAAAAAAGAAGCAATTAATCGCTCCTTGCACAAACTGGCTCTACAGAGGCACGATCTCCACCTCATCATCATCCTCCGATATATCACCGTGTACATCCCCCTCCTCACAGATTATCAATTCGTCCCCACTGGAATCCACCATCTCAGCTCCCTGTGTACTTTGTGGAGGCAATTGCTGCTGGTCAATGTCTCCACGGAGGAATTGATTATAATTCATTTTAATGAACATCATCTTCTCCACATTTTCTGGATGTAACCTCGTACGCCGATTGCTGACAAGGTGAGCGGCGGCACTAAACACTCTTTTGGAGTACACACTTGTGGGAGGGCAACTTAGGTAGAATAAAGCCAGTTTGTGCAAGGGCCTCCAAATTGCCTCTTTTTCCTGCCAGTATAAGTACGGACTGTGTGACGTGCCTACTTGGATGCGGTCACTCATATAATCCTCCACCATTCTTTCAATGGTGAGAGAATCATATGCAGTGACAGTAGACGACATGTCCGTAATCGTTGTCAGGTCCTTCAGTCCGGACCAGATGTCAGCATCAGCAGTCGCTCCAGACTGCCCTGCATCACCGCCAGCGGGTGGGCTCGGAATTCTGAGCCTTTTCCTCGCACCCCCAGTTGCGGGAGAATGTGAAGGAGGAGATGTTGACAGGTCGCGTTCCGCTTGACTTGACAATTTTGTCACCAGCAGGTCTTTGAACCCCAGCAGACTTGTGTCTGCCGGAAAGAGAGATCCAAGGTAGGCTTTAAATCTAGGATCGAGCACGGTGGCCAAAATGTAGTGCTCTGATTTCAACAGATTGACCACCCGTGAATCCTTGTTAAGCGAATTAAGGGCTCCATCCACAAGTCCCACATACCTAGCGGAATCGCTCCGTGTTAGCTCCTCCTTCAATGTCTCCAGCTTCTTCTGCAAAAGCCTGATGAGGGGAATGACCTGACTCAGGCTGGCAGTGTCTGAACTGACTTCACGTGTGGCAAGTTCAAAGGGCATCAGAACCTTGCACAATGTTGAAATCATTCTCCACTGCGCTTGAGACAGGTGCATTCCACCTCCAATATCGTGCTCAATTGTATAGGCTTGAATGGCCTTTTGCTGCTCCTCCAACCTCTGAAGCATATAGAGGGTTGAATTCCACCTCGTTACCACTTCTTGCTTCAGATGATGGCAGGGCAGGTTCAGTTGTTTTTGGTGGTGCTCCAGTCTTCTGTACGTGGTGCCTGTACGCCGAAAGTGTCCCGCAATTCTTCTGGCCACCGACAGCATCTCTTGCACGCCCCTGTCGTTTTTTAAAAAATTCTGCACCACCAAATTCAAGGTATGTGCAAAACATGGGACGTGCTGGAATTTGCCCATATTTAATGCACACACAATATTGCTGGCGTTGTCCGATGCCACAAATCCACAGGAGAGTCCAATTGGGGTAAGCCATTCCGCGATGATCTTCCTCAGTTGCCGTAAGAGGTTTCCAGCTGTGTGCGTATTCTGGAAAGCGGTGATACAAAGCGTAGCCTGCCTAGGAAAGAGTTGGCGTTTGCGAGATGCTGCTACTGGTGCCGCCGCTGCTGTTCTTGCGGCGGGAGTCCATACATCTACCCAGTGGGCTGTCACAGTCATATAGTCCTGACCCTGCCCTGCTCCACTGGTCCACATGTCCGTGGTTAAGTGGACATTGGGTACAACTGCATTTTTTAGGACACTGGTGAGTCTTTTTCTGACGTCCGTGTACATTATCGGTATCGCCTGCCTAGAGAAGTGGAACCTAGATGGTATTTGGTAACGGGGGCACACTACCTCAAGAAATTGTCTAGTTCCCTGTGAACTAACGGCGGATACCGGACGCACGTCTAACACCAACATAGTTGTCAAGGCCTCAGTTATCCGCTTTGCAGCAGGATGACTGCTGTGATATTTCATCTTCCTCGCAAAGGACTGTTGGACAGTCAATTGCTTACTGGAAGTAGTACAAGTGGGCTTACGACTTCCCCTCTGGGATGACCATCGACTCCCAGCAGCAACAACAGCAGCGCCAGCAGCAGTAGGCGTTACACGCAAGGATGCATCGGAGGAATCCCAGGCAGGAGAGGAATCGTCAGAATTGCCAGTGACATGGCCTGCAGGACTATTGGCATTCCTGGGGAAGGAGGAAATTGACACTGAGGGAGTTGGTGGGGTGGTTTGCGTGAGCTTGGTTACAAGAGGAAGGGATTTACTGGTCAGTGGACTGCTTCCGCTGTCGCCCAAAGTTTTTGAACTTGTCACTGACTTATTATGAATGCGCTGCAGGTGACGTATAAGGGAGGATGTTCCGAGGTGGTTAACGTCCTTACCCCTACTTATTACAGCTTGACAAAGGCAACACACGGCTTGACAAATGTTGTCCGCATTTCTGGTGAAATACTTCCACACCGAAGAGCTGATTTTTTTGGTATTTTGACCAGGCATGTCAATGGCCCTATTCCTCCCACGGACAACAGGTGTCTCCCCGGGTGCCTGACTTAAACAAACCACCTCACCATCAGAATCCTCCTTGTCAATTTCCTCCCCAGCACCAGCAACACCCATATCCTCCTCATCCTGGTGTACTTCAACACTGACATCTTCAATCTGACTATCAGGAACTGGACTGCGGGTGCTCCTTCCAGCACTTGCAGGGGGCGTGCAAATGGTGGAAGGCGCATGCTCTTCACGTCCAGTGTTGGGAAGGTCAGGCATCGCAACCGACACAATTGGAGTCGGACTCTCCTTGTGGATTTGGGATTTCGAAGAACGCACAGTTCTTTGCGGTGCTTTTGCCAGCTTGAGTCTTTTCATTTTTCTAGCGAGAGGCTGAGTGCTTCCATCCTCATGTGAAGCTGAACCACTAGCCATGAACATAGGCCAAGGCCTCAGCCGTTCCTTGCCACTCCGTGTGGTAAATGGCATATTGGCAAGTTTACGCTTCTCCTCCGACAATTTTATTTTAGATTTTGGAGTCCTTTTTTTACTGATATTTGGTGTTTTGTATATTACTTGCTCTGTACTATGACATTGGGCATCGGCCTTGGCAGACGATGTTGCTGGCATTTCATCGTCTCGGCCATGACTAGTGGCAGCAGCTTCAGCACGAGGTGGAAGTGGATCTTGATCTTTCCCTAATTTTGGAACCTCAACATTTTTGTTCTCCATATTTTAATAGGCACAACTAAAAGGCACCTCAGGTAAACAATGGAGATGGATGGATACTAGTATACAATTATGGATGGACTGCCGAGTGCCGACACAGAGGTAGCTACAGCCGTGGACTACCGTACTGTGTCTGCTGCTAATATAGACTGGATGATAATGAGATGAAATCAATATAATATCACTAGTACTGCAGCCGGACAGGTATGTATATTTATTATGTAATGACTGATGACGGACCTGCTGGACACTGTCAGCTCAGCAGCACCGCAGACTGCTACAGTAAGCTACTATACTATAGTAGTATGTACAAAGAAGAAAGAAAAAAAAAAAACCACGGGGAGGTAGTATACAATTATGGATGAACTGCCGAGTGCCGACACAGAGGTAGCTACAGCCGTGGACTACCGTACTGTGTCTGCTGCTAATATAGACTGGATGATAATGAGATGAAATCAATATAATATCACTAGTACTGCAGCCGGACAGGTATGTATATTTATTATGTAATGACTGATGACGGACCTGCTGGACACTGTCAGCTCAGCAGCACCGCAGACTGCTACAGTAAGCTACTATACTATAGTAGTATGTACAAAGAAGAAAGAAAAAAAAAAAACACGGGGAGGTGGTATACAATTATGGATGGACTGCCGAGTGCCGACACAGAGGTAGCTACAGCCGTGGACTACCGTACTGTGTCTGCTGCTAATATAGACTGGATGATAATGAGATGAAATCAATATAATATCACTAGTACTGCAGCCGGACAGGTATGTATATTTATTATGTAATGACTGATGACGGACCTGCTGGACACTGTCAGCTCAGCAGCACCGCAGACTGCTACAGTAAGCTACTATACTATAGTAGTATGTACAAAGAAGAAAGAAAAAAAAAACCACGGGGAGGTGGTATACAATTATGGATGGACTGCCGAGTGCCGACACAGAGGTAGCTACAGCCGTGGACTACCGTACTGTGTCTGCTGCTAATATAGACTGGATGATAATGAGATGAAATCAATATAATATCACTAGTACTGCAGCCGGACAGGTATGTATATTTATTATGTAATGACTGATGACGGACCTGCTGGACACTGTCAGCTCAGCAGCACCGCAGACTGCTACAGTAAGCTACTATACTATAGTAGTATGTACAAAGAAGAAAGAAAAAAAAAACCACGGGGAGGTGGTATACAATTATGGATGGACTGCCGAGTGCCGACACAGAGGTAGCTACAGCCGTGGACTAACGTACTGTGTCTGCTGCTAATATAGACTGGATGATAATGAGATGAAATCAATATATATGTATATATAATATCACTAGTACTGCAGCCGGACAGGTATATATATTTATTATGTAATGACTGATGACGGACCTGCTGGACACTGTCAGCTCAGCAGCACCGCAGACTGCTACAGTAAGCTACTATAGTAGTATGTATAAAGAAGAATGAAAAAAAAAAAAAACCACGGGTAGGTGGTATACAATATTATATATATATATATATTATATACAATTATATATATATATATTAAACTGGTGGTGGTGATTGATTTTTAAACTGGTGGTCAGGTCACTGGTCACACTATCAGCAACTTGCAAGTAGTACTCCTAAGCAGACAATCACAAAATATATTATACTGGTCTGGTGGTCAGTGTGGTCACAATGGCAGTGTGGCACTGACTCTGGCAGCAAAAGTGTGCACTGTACGTTATATGTACTCCTGAGTCCTGCTCTCAGACTCTAACTGCTCCCCACTGTCAGTGTCTCCCCCACAAGTCAGATAATTAATACAGTCACACTATCTAATCTATATCACTTCAGCAAGTAGTAGTAGTATAGTAGTACTCCTCCTAATAATGCTCCCCAAAATTACTACTACTGTGTCTCTCTCTACTGTCTCACTCTCTTCTCTAAACGGAGAGGACGCCAGCCACGTCCTCTCCCTATGAATCTCAATGCACGTGTGAAAATGGCGGCGACGCGCGGCTCCTTATATAGAATCCGAGTCTCGCGATAGAATCCGAGCCTCGCGAGAATCCGACAGCGGGATGATGACGTTCGGGCGCGCTCGGGTTAACCGAGCAAGGAGGGAAGATCCGAGTCGCTCGGACCCGTGTAAAAAAACCTGAAGTTCGGGCGGGTTCGGTTTCCGAGGAACCGAACCCGCTCATCTCTATTTAGTACTATTCATAACTCACTTCATTCTACAATTAAAGTTTCCCTGTCTTCTTTATTGCTGTAAACTAATCAATGAGATCCCAAAGCAGCAATAAGCAATACTATTCAAATTTCTGCCTACAAGTTGCATGCCAATTTATGGATTTTTTTCAGGCCTAAAAATGTACAGTAAATCCTCCAATAACTTATTATTGGACATGCTGCTACTGCTTATACTACTACTGTACTTTGGAGGTTATTCAGGTCACATCGCTAAGCGATGCAACCGTAATAACCCCTGTTCCAGCACCAATATGTAGATGCAAGTCCTGTCCTGCACATGCGTGCCTGGCCAATACGATCTGATCGCATTGGCTGCGAACGCCTCTGCTTGATTGACAGACAGAAGTGTTTGCGGGGCTGGTGGGGGAAGGCGACGGAGCATTGCGGGGGTGACATGAATAAAACTGGGGTGGGTTGGCGGCCGATGAGAAAATGGTGACTGACCTAGCTGCGGCTGTAGGGGGTCGTCCATAGTTGCTGCGACTGCAATTAAATTGCAGTTGCAGCCGCTGTGCAGGCCATTCTGCATGCTGGACGGCCTTGCCCTGCAATGAGCAGACCTCAGCATTCGAGAGAAAGGATTGCAGATTCTGTTTTTTAGCACAATCTGTAATCCATACTGAATAACCCCCTTGTTCCTTATGTGATAGCCTGCGAGATGCAGGCACATACATGATTCTGTCAAGTCTCGCTTTATTTTTAAAGGGCAATCATTTAAAAGGCAAAACCATATTGGTTTAGACCATTGATATTATTTTATATTTACAAATATGAGCTTGCCAGAATTGCACCCATCCTGCATCTCATAGGCTATTACATAAGGCCTGTTGAATTTGTATATTGTAAATTACCCCGTTTCAGTGAATTGCTATTATACATCCAACTCATGGAAAATCTCGCTCTTATTTCTGTGATGTGAAGCATAGTACTGTTCAAACACATTGGAATAAAAATAATTATCATTTGAAAGTCAAATGTGACCTTTGTTGGAATTCTATTCCATTTAATGCAGGATGACAGGTTTGTAAGTGTTTCCCAACCATGACTTTCACAGGCATATAGTAATAAAATAAAAATATACTACATTAAGTAATTACCCTAAATAGAAATATAAAATCACAAACACACACACACACACACACACACACACACACATATATAAAATGGGGGGATAGGGATAGTGGCGACAAATGGGCTAAAAAAACAGTGTTTTTACGTGTTTTAAAACGTCAAAAGATGTTATAAAATTATAAAAATAATTTTTAATATATATGAGAGAAAAAGCAATTTCAAAAAAAGGTTTTTAAAATACAAGAACATTGTTTCTATGTAAAACCATACAAAAGTAATAAAAGGATAGGAATTCAAACTTAACTTTAAAGCAGTGGGTGGTCAATACATGTCTGACGCGTTTCGTCTCAGCAGACTTCTTCAATACTATACCAGTGTTGCATTTTTAGGGTAGGGCTGACACCATTTTATAAGGTTATGTGGGCTTTTAGTGTTTTTATTTAAATTTTATAGTTAATCTACATAGATTTTACTGAGATTTTTCGCCTCACAAGTGGCGCTATACCATCTCTTTGCATATATATATATATATATATATGCATATATATATATATATATATGTATATATATATATTTATTTATTTATTTTTATCCAGTATATTGTATGTTTTGACAGTGACGTGGAAAATGCATTCCCAAATGCTACGTCAAGGTGAAATTGATCAGGTGGGACTTTAACATTCCTAATATTTATACATTAATATAAAATATTACAGTTAATAAAAAATGGTGAATAGATTCCATCTTAGAATTAAATATGAGTATATTTTACAGAGGATTGGGATGGTTAATACAGTACATACTGTAGATATATATATATATATATATATATACTAGGTGATTCATCGCGCCCTACGGGCGCTCTTCACACCGTCGGAAGGGGCTACGCCCCCGTAACCCCTGCACGTAGTTGTGTGAGTGGGTAAATAGTGCACGACGAAAGTGCGTTTGATGGTGAAGGGGGCGTAGGCCCTTTAGTGGGTGTGAACAGTGGCTGCAGGGCATGATGTACAGAATGTAGCGGGTGCAGGGGTGACCGCGTATGGGGGAGGGTGTCTGTGGGTGGAGGGGGGCGGATGCCGGGAGTGTGTGCGGATAGGAGAGGGGGGCGGGAGGTGGTGTGGGTGGGGGAGGAGCAGGGGACTGGGGGTGGTGGATGGGGTCTTGATGCGATGTGGGTGGGGTAGCATTGGAGGGGGTGGGGGAGGGGTCGGTGCAAGGCTCTCATGGATGTGGGAGGGGTTCTGGAACCGTTGTGGGTGGGTAAGGGGTAGGTGTGCTTGCGGGTGGTGTTGGGGGTCCGGTGGTGGCGGGTGAGGGGCTGGGGTTCATTGGGTGGGGCAGGTGTAGGTGTAGGGGGTGCAGTGGATGGTCGAGGGGGTCCGTAGGTGGTGTAGGGGCAGCCGTGGGTTTGCTGTGGGTGGGATGGAGGTAGGTATCTCCTATATATTAGGACAGATCTGTGACTTTGTGACTCATGCTAAAGCTGGGTGGAGTCACAATGCTGGGCGGAGTCAAGTTACAGATCTGGCCATGTATATAGGAGAAGCATAGGAGAAAATAGGAGAACACACTGGCCAAATATATAGGAGAGAATAGGAGAACACACTGGCCAAATATATAGGAGAGAATAGGAGAACACACTGGCCAAATATATAGGAGAGAATAGGAGTACACACTGGCCAAATATATAGGAGAGTATAGGAGAACACATAACAGTACATTGTATTAACAGTACATACATAGTGAGCGCAGGAAAGGCAGCAGCAGCAGCATGTTAACGCGACATACAAGCACCGCCTCCAGGCGCCAGCCATTGGACACATGCTGAAGGGTGCGCTGTGATTGGCCACCCGTGGGTGTGATGGGATGTAGCTACTGCTGCTGCCCCCGTGGTACAGAGCTTCCCCAACTCCCTACATATAGCGGGGATGCGGGGTGAGGGCGGGTACAAAGTGGGGCTCACTGCCAGGGGACGGAGCGCACAGGCATCTTACTGCACTCTCCGGCGCCTGGCACTGTAGTGTCCGCCAGCGTCTCCCTGTATGAGCGGGCACCCAGGTGCTAGTTGCATTGGCGGCCAATCACAGCGCACTCCTCAGCCATGTGTCCAATAGCTGGTGGCTGGGGGCGGTGCTTTTATGGAGCTTTAACATGTGTCCAATAGCTGGCGGCTGGCGGCGGTGCTTGTACGGAGCTTTAACATGTGTCCAATAGCTGACGGCTGGGGGTGGTGCTTATACGGAGCTTTAACCTGCTGCTGCTGTCTCTCCTGCGCTCACTATGTATGTACTGTTATCACCATGTACTGTTAAATGTTCTCCTATTTTCTCCTATATATTTGGCCAGTGTGTACTCCTATTCTCTCCTATATATTTGGGCAGATCTGTGACTTGACTCCGCCCAGCATTGTGACTCCGCCCAGCATTAGCAAATGAATCACAAAGTCACAGATCTGGGCAAATATATATATATATATATATATATATAAAATGTTCCTTGCTGCTCCAGAAAAGTAAACTGCACAGCACTCCAGTATAAAGTGTTTAATTGTCCATATATTTTCTAGACATAGGTTACAATCCTTGGTTTACATGCTCTAACACAATGCAGCCAGCTGTCTGTCAACGGCTCGTTTCTGGACCCTGTGTGGTCCTGTCATCAGGACTCCACTATAATGCTGCTACATGCATAAACTTTTGTAACCAAAGTGAAAGAAAACAAACATATACTGCAGTGAAACGTACCCTTTATAGCCTGTCTGTTCATGTGTGATGTGTGATCGTGGTCAGACTATGGGAAGCTGATTTCTGATGTCGTCCGCTCTGAGATGGCCACTGTTGCCATGGTGACCAGCGCCACTACTCCTGGCTCTGATCTGCTGTAGGAATAAAGTACAGTATATGTAAAAGCAATGCTTCTACTAAACAATAGAACTACTATAAAGGACACTGTACTGTACATAAGCCCTAGGGAGAACATGGATCAATGTGAGTGTCTTAATTTATCTAGAATTATATACATACATTTTATGGAGAAAACCATAAATACCTCATACTGTACCACAATACATACGTAATGCTAAAGTAGATGTTAGTGCAAAACAAAAAACATATTCAAAAAGTGTTCCAGTTTATTTTTTCATTAAAGCCATGAGGCTGGATGGTATTCAATCTGATTATCCATATGGACTCTAATTTATTTAATGCTGTGTACTTATCCCCTGATCTGATAGTGTAATGATGCCAGTTTATGCTTATTTTGTTTATAGTGGCATGCCACTGGTTGGTCGATATATTCTCCCGCTAAAGCCTTAGAGATAGCAGAGCGGAGCAATGCCATCCGCTCGTTAAACATTTGGTTGGTCATGCCTATGTAATATTTATCACACGGGAATGTGATGTAATAAATAACGAATTGTGAAGAGCAGTTCAAGACTCACCGGATTTCATAAATTTTATTTTTATATGGATGTTTGAAAGTCGATCGCGGTATTAAGTAATTTCACGTGGTGCAGGAGGCACACTTATAGCATCCTAGTTTCTGAACATAACCAAAGATGCCTTTTGTTTGAGAATAGTCTGTGACATCTGATCTTACTAGATGGTCTCTCAGATTCTTTCCTCTCCTAAAGCCAGTCAAAGACACACAGGTTTTAAATCCTTTAAGATTAGGATCTGTCTTGATGATTGGCCACAAAGCCTTTGTGGCCCTTGGTATAATGGGGCTGGCTGTGGAGAACCTCGGTGACCAAATAAATTTATTCTTATCTGTGTCGGAAGGTTTGGTTTGGAGTAGTGTAGATCTAGGCATATTTAATACCATATTAGTTTTGATCAATTCCCTCTTGTCATAGCCTCATTGCTGAAAATTCTCCTCCACCATGTCCAGCGCTGTTGGTAATTCATCTAAATCATTTATAATTATTGCTATGCGTAGCATCTGCGAGATGTTAGGCTTTGTTTCAAAGCCTTTGGATGATGGCTGCTAATATTGTGTTTCTATCTGTTGGCTTATAAAACACATTGGTGTTCAGGATTCCTTTACGATTTGGTGACCAGTACATCCAAGAAGTCGACCTGCTTTCTGCTGATAACATGCTTAAATTTTATTTGTGAACTTAGGTGGGTGATGATTTCTATCATAACAGTAAAATGCTCTTCTCCCCCTTCCATAGCATAAAGCAGTCATCTATGTACCTTATGTACCAGATTATATGTTGACTAAATGATGTTTCTTGAAAGAAAAATTACTTTTCAATCCTGAACATATGTATGTTGGCATTAGATATGAGCGGGTTCAGATTTACTTGGTTCTTAACGCCAGATTTATCACAAGTTCTTTTTTTCTGTAATTTTCTTATTGGCTAACCAAAACATGTGACGTCCGTGAGCCAATAAGGAGATTCGGGTAAATCCGAGTAAAACCGAACCCGCTTAACTCTAGTTGGCATATGCCGGGGCCACTGAACTTTCCATGGGCACAGCCTTTTATTTGCAAATAATAAGCGCCACTAAACAAAAAATAATTTCTGGTTAGCACCAGGCGTAGTAATCGGAGAAACAGTGGTTTATTGAAACCGAAATCTCCCTGTATACTATTGATGAAGTCCTATACTGCTTGGATTCCTTCCGTGTGCGGTATCGATGTGTATAGCGCAGTGAAATCCATGGTGCAAATACAGATATCAATCTCTATGTTTGAAAATTGATGTAAGGAATTCAAAAACGTGGTGGTGTCCTTTAAGTAGGTCTGTTCCTTCTAGATAAATGTTTGAAGTAACACATCCAGTAATTCTGCTACAGGTTTATACATCCATCCTCTTGCAGAAACTATAGGACTTCCTGGGGGGTGAGATTTATTCTTATGAACCTTGGAGACAGTATACAGTATAACACTGGTACTATTGGAAATTTGATTAGCAAATCTTTATGTTCCTTATGGGTGATTAATCCCTCTGTCACTGCTTGTTTTAGGACTGTTGCTAATTCTTCTTGAAACAATTCCGTTGGATCTTTGTCCAATTTTTGGTACGTATCTGTATTGGCTAATTGTTGTTGTATTTCCAATTTGTACTGTGTTAGATCTTGCACCACTATGCTCCCGCCCTTATCTGCATGGCGTATGACGATACTGGAATCTTGTTTTAAAGATTTCAAGGCCTGTGTTTCTGCTGATGTCATATTTGGATAAATTGTATTCTTAGTACCTGTGTACTTCTGCACTGATTCATCAAGGAGTCTGATATAGGTCTTAATGGATGCATTAGATGATGCCAGGTCAAATTTTGTTTGTGTATATTTTCTCACTACTTGTGCTGTAGGTGTTGGTGTAGTCAAATCATCAGTATCCTGAAAAAATTAGTGTAATCGTAATTTATGCCCCATTTTGTGTAAGTCCATTTGCCACTCAAATGCATCATGAAAGTTGGTGGGGTCGAACGATAGTCCCTTGATTAATAATAATTCCTCAACAGGTGTCAGAGGGCAGGATGATAAGTTAAAGATCAAGCTTTGTTCTTGTTTTTGTTTTGCGTTTTTGTTGCTACTTTGGGCTTGGCCGCCCCTTCTTGTTGGTCTGTGCTGGTGTCTTGCCGAGCTGAGGTACAAACCCCTAAAGGCGGTCTCTGTGTTATGGGGGTGTCATCTGAGTCGGCAAGTGCAAAGTCGCTATCGCTGTTTGATGTATATCGGTCTTTTGAGCGTTGATCTCTACGCTGTCTCCTATTGGATCGCGATTGTGATCTTTAACTTCATCTTGATTATTTCGTCCCTGAAAGCCAGCGATATACACAATGCTCTTCGTAGTCAGATTTGACTATCTCAAGCTTCAATTTTTTTACATTTCAATAGTTCTCTTTTGTGAATTTTCCACCTGTTGGTTAAGCTTTATCCACCATGTTTTGTGATTTGGGTCCTGTAGGATTGGTTCTTGCCGTTAACCGATATTCCTCAATTTTAGTTCTAGTAACTAGTAGCTGTTTCCCTGCTTCTTCAATTACTAGCAACATCAGGTTGATGGTCGGTGTGTTCAGGACTCTGAAGCCACGCAGAATTTTTGGTGGTAGGAGTCAGATAAGGTAGTGTAGTAAATAGTCCACCTCTTTATTTCTTCATTTCTAAAGCTGTTGATATATGTCATTGAGATTATATTCCAGTACATCCGGTACTGCGTTTTCTTCAAATAGTATCTGTTCTGCTTGTGACTGTATGAGGCTTAATATATCGCCTATTCATAAAGACAGTCCCGCAAGATTAATGTCCTCTCCTGTGTCCTGAATGCTGCTTGCTTCTGATATATTGGCTTATGTGGTTGGTTTCTGTGTAGTAAATATCCAAAATTGGTAGATGCCTTGAAACTACAACTGAACTTGCAGTCAGTCTTGCTAAGCAGGGGTAACATTGTTTTATAAGATATATATATATATATATATATATATATATATATAGAAAGAGAGAGAGAGAGAGAGGGGGGGGGGTATTTGTCACATATCCACAATTTAGTCAACATTTTGATTCTGACAAACCATTCTAGGACCGGCACAGTACAGACAACAGGAGACAAAGCTTACATATAGCAGGCTGAAGAAACAGTGCCAGTCTCTCAGGTCCACCCATAAATATGCTCTAAACAGGAAGTAACCACACAATGATCAATCAATCAAAATAAACATAAAAAGACAGTACAGATAGTACAGGCTCTCACTGAATAGAGACAAGCGTCCATATTATAAATAACAAATAATGCTCCAAAACAAATAAAATATATGAAATAATTTGTCACCTGCATCAAAAGGTATCCTCTAGAGCGCACTCCCGTCGCACCAGAAGTATCAAAACCAGAAACAGAAAGTGCTCAAAGTTCCAGGACATGCAACGCATACTGGGAGACCCCCCTTCCTGAAGGGTCCCTTCAAACTGGAAGTACCCAGGCCTGGAAACCGGAAGTCATGTGCGTTCATCACAGGAGCAATGCACAGCTGGGTAAATATTCAATCCTCTGCCATGTAAAGATATATTAGTGTAAGAATATTCAACTGAATATATTGTTATTATATAATAGGGATGCAAGGGATGCATATATATATATATATTCATTTATTTATTTATTTATTTTTCTTGTATCTGCACTCTTCAACATCAGATATATTCAATGGTGGGGTGCTCCAATAGAGAACAATAAAAATTGGTCCAAAAATTCTACTACTCTCTGGCTGTGTTGTTGAACTGATGCAGAGCTGACTGTCCTGAAGAAGGTCCTATATGGACCGAAACGTCGACTTGTACATATGCACTTTTGCTATGTCTTTGTTGTGAGTATTGTCTGAACAAATAAACCTGTTCATCATTTTAAACTTTTTTATATGGAGAGTGCACAATTTTTTTGACTGTGTATGTATATGTATATATATATATATATATATATATACATACATACATGCATACATACATACATACATACATACATACACACAGAGTTTGTCCAGGTGCAGAGTTACTCCTTTTTTGTTTTGCTTTCAACTCAAAATCAGCCCCCTAATAATCTCTCCATACTAACTGACTTTACTGTAGGGCAAATGCCCACATTGCCTCTTTTAACCAGTTTTTGGTTATACCACATTCATTTTATCATTATACTCTATGTTATTGTTCAGTCATTTTTGTTTTCACCAGATATACTATATGCTTTAAATCTCTATACATTACTATCTGTGTTCTGTGTTATTGCTGTTTTTGTTGTGGTTTTGAGACTGGACTACTGTATATAGTGACATTAATTTTACAAATTGCCCTAACTGTTTAGGGAGGACAATGATAGAACACTGATATAAATGAAATCCAGTTTCCTTTGTGTTCTATTGATCTTGTGCAATGTCATCTTTAACTGAAGCTGATGTACAGTGCCTCGTGGACATTTGTTAGGCCATACCTGACAGATGTTTTCACTTAAGTGCATTCATTTGTATGCATTGTAGGTATTGATTATAATCTTTACCATATAATTTATTTTTGTCTATTGAATATTTCAGTTTGCACATTACTTCCCATAAGAATTGTTTATCCAAGTTATAAGCTAGTATTTAGGATTAACTTTATGTTTGTGAAATATTATGGACTCTATTTATGTAGCTGTTAAAAACTGTTTGTCAAAATCGGCAGAAACTGGGCTTTTTTCAGCTTTCAGCCACTTATTAAAGGGTTAACCCTTTAAGCCACTTACTGTACCCATAGACATAATGGTGATAACAGCTTAACTGTATTTATCAAGCAGTGGAAAACCTCCAACCAACTTTCCATTGGTAGGTAACAGCATCTATAGGGGATGCAGTCAAAATGTCTACAATCACAATTGCCGCAGCAATCTAGTTACACTCTGGAATAGTCGCTGGTGCTCTGAGCATCTGTATGTTGACATCACATCTTGGGTGTTACGTTCTCTGTGCTCCGAACATAAGATACTGTGTGGGTAAGTCCCGAGCACAGGAACGTGGCGCTGAAACGAGAACAAAGTACAGCTGTAACCCCTAGGACCCTAACTCTGTTGTCCCACCCGCGTGGTCAGTCTACGCCTGCGAGACTATGTGTTCTTGGGCCCACGGCAGCCGCATTTGAAGGGCGGATTAAGTCTGCCCAATTCCGATGCCCCCGGTCTTAATATGAGACAAGGCGGAAACTGAGACGGGATGAGAACAAGGGGACCTCTAACCAAATAAGACGCAGAGCTAGGGGCTACTACAGAACAAAAAACTAAATGTATGTGCGGCACGGCCGCCAATGAAAAAAGGCTACCAAGGTAACACTGTCCACACCCTACACGGCACCGCCGTGTACCGGGGAGGACAGCTGGGGTGGAAGACCTCCGCAAAAACACCAGCAACAAATATAACAAAAATACTACGGCCTAGGCCGCGAAACACGACAACCGCTGCTACTCACAACACCGGGGGGAACAACCGCAGGTGAACGAGAATCCCGAGATCACAGACACCAGTTTCCACTGACTGGATGGCTGGAAAGACTCCAATGACAGGCCTCTGAACACCTGGACACAGGACCACCGGAACGAGGTTGACCAGATAACTGAACACCAGACAGGGAATTCTCCAGAGCAGGAACAGCTCACAGGAAGCTATCACCGACGTCTGTGTAAGGCACTGAGGGAGAATATAACAGGAATCTGCACCAATAGCTGCAGAGACCCTAATTTGATAATGTCATGCAGCTGCCTTGCTGCACGACAACAAGCTAACAGGTGCAATTATTTCTATGGCAATGGGGAACGCGGTCCACCTGTGGCGTCCCCATTGCCAAGGACCCGACGGCTCGGAGCACTCAGTGTCCTGGCGTTACCAGGCACCAAGCGGGGAGCAGGAGGAGGCGCGGTGGACGTGACGTGCTGGGACCGTTGCTTAGCAGTACCCCCCCTTGAGGAGGGGTCAAAGAACCCCTAAATCCGGGTTTATGAGGAAATTCCTGAAAAAACAACCTCCTAAGCCTAGGGGCATGCAAATCCTTGTCCAGGACCCAAGACCTTTCCTCTGGGCTGTACCCCCTCCAATGAACCAAAAAATAGAGCCGACCACGAGAAAATTTTGAATCTAAGACCTTCTCCTCTAGGAATTCTTGTTGACCCTGAACATCCACTGGAGGTCTACCCTGGACAATCTTCCGAGGAAATCTCCTGGAAAGGATATATGGCTTCAATAGAGAACAATGCAAAGTGTTGCCGATCTTAAGTGACTTAAGCCACTGGATTGACTTTTTTGACAATTAGGAACGGTCCAATAAATCTGGGTCCCAATCTAGCCGAGGGTTGTCGGAGCTTGATGTTGCGGGTTGACAACCACACCTTATCCCCTACCTTAAATGTGCATGGGCGTCGGAACCTATCAGAAAAAAATTTCTTCCGAAATGCAGCCTTCTTAAGGGCAAGGTGTACTTTTCTCCAAATAACTCTGAGACAGGAGGTTAAGGTCAAAGAAGAAACTGGATAATGGGGAGTAAAGGAATTGGCTCTAGGGTAAAAGCCCAGGACCGAAAAGAACGGAGACTCCTTAGTGGATGAATGGCAAGCGTTATTGTAGGCGAACTCAGCCAGAGGCAGAAAATCTGACCAATCGTTCTGAAGTTTGGCAGTGTAAAGATGTAAATATTGTTTTAGTGACTGATTAACACGTTCAGTCTGCCTGTTAGACTGTGGATGGTATCCAGATGTTAAACAGAGTTTCATGTTTAACTAGGCACAAAAACGCTTCCAAAAACGGGCAATAAACTGTTGTCCCCGGTCTGAGACTATATCCATGGGTAAACCATGAAGCCTGAAGACATGGCGGAGGAACAGAGCTGCCAAAACTTGAGCGGAGGGTAATCGGGATAAAGCAATGAAGTGGGCCATTTTGCTAAAACGGTCTACAACTACCCAAATCACCTGGAACCCGGATGAAAGAGGGAGATCCACCACGAAATCCATGGAAATGTGTGACCATGGCCTGAGTGGAATTGCAAGAGGCATGAGTTGCCCGACCGGCAAGGATCGGGACACTTTGTGCTTAGCACAATCTTGACAAGAAAGGACAAATTCCCTAACATCCTTGGAAAGATTAGGCCACCACACCGAGCGAGAGATTAACTCCAAGGTCTTAGCAATACCAGGATGGCCAGTAACCTTACTCTCATGAAACTCTGCGAGGACACTACCCCTAAAAAACTCGGGAACAAAGAGACGACCAACAGGAGTATTACTGGGAGCCTGCTGCTGAACCTGGACAAGCTGTGTGAACAAATCCTGTGTGAGGCCGGCCCAGATGACGGATGTTGAAACAATGGGAGTTGCGGAAGAGTGGTTATTGTGAGCCAGAAGAAAACAACATGACAGGGCATTGGCCTTGGTGTTCTTAGAACCGGGCCTGTAGGTGATGATGAACTTGAATCGTGTAAAAAACAGCGCCCAACGCTCCTGCCGAGCATTAAGCCGTTTGGCTGATTCAATATACTGTAGATTCTTGTGGTCAGTGAATACCGTAATGGTATGCTTAGCTCCTTTAAGCCAGTGCCTCCATTCCTCAAAAGCCCATTTGACTGCCAGCAATTATCAATTACCAACATCATAGTTGGATTCAGCAGAGGAGAATTTCCTGGACATGAAGGCACAAGGATATAACACCAGAGATTTGGGGTCTTCCTGAGAAAGAATGGCTCCCACTCCAACCTCTGAGGCGTCTACCTCGACAATAAAGGGAAGATCAGGGTTGTGGTGTCTGAGAACTTGAGCTGAGACAAATGCCTGTTTTAGGGCCCGGAAGGCAGACTCTGCTTGAGGCGACCAGTTGGAAGGATCAGCTCCTTTTCTTATTAACGCCACAATAGGAGCAACTAAATCTGAAAAGGCATGAATAAAGCGCCTATAGTAATTTGCAAAACCCAAAAACCGCTGGATAGCCTTCAAGTTAGTGGGTTGCGCCCAATTTAGGATAGCCTGGAGTTTCTTAGGTTCCATATAAAACCCCTTAGGAGAGATAATATACCCCAAAAAGGACACCTCAGTGATGTGACGCCTGTAGTGTCCCCGTTGCCAAGGACCCGGCGGCTCGGAGTGCTCAGCGTCCTGGCGTTGCCAGGCACCGAGGGGGGAGCAGGAGGAGGCATGGTGGATGTGACGCACCTGGACCGTTGCTCCTGTATATATGGAATAATCAAACCCCCCTCCCCCCACTTTAACCCTTAGTATACCAAGGGGGGACTTCTGAGGACCCCAGAATGTTATTTTTTGTGATCCTGCCGTATCTATAACAATTATTTTACTCCTGATTTTTCTATGTGTCCCGCATCGGATTAAGATAAGTACTGTGTAATTAGGCTTATAAAATGTTCTTTAAAAAAATGAAAATAATAAAAAACACTTTACTACGTTACAGATGCAAAAAGTTTTATATGTGAGAAACACAGGAAAACAACCACCACTGTGACATGTGTTAAGGACTGAAGCGATGGTAACACATGAATAGTGATGTATTGTTACCGTAGTAAAATGATATAACCTTTTTACAAGAATATACAGTATCCAATCGGATGTAAAAATGTACACACTGTAATGAAGAAGAATATATGGCTTTTACTGGCTAACTACTCTTGAAATAAATAAACAAAATATTTTATGCTAACTGCCGCACCCTTACTAGAACGTATCCCTTCAGAAACCCAAAAAACATAATTTTAGTAATGTACCGCATCAAACAGTTCAGAATTTAGACAAAAAACCGTGGGGTCCTCTGAAGACCCCAGCTTGGTAAAGTGCGTTGGCGAGGTAGGCTTGGTATATTAAAGGTTAACAATGATTTTGTCAGGGGCATATTCACCAATAATTGCATTTAAAATGCAGTAGTGGTAAAGAAAAATGTAATTCCAAATTTCAATGCAGTCATGTAAATTACCACTTCCATCTCTTGTAAATACACCAATTGTATCTATTAAGTTGGGATGTCATTGGTCTGTTCATGCATCAGTGTTGGCCAATAGGGAAAGAACTGGAAGATAAAATTCATGATGGTGTAGCCCATAGGCTACTATGGGCTAACCCATTTTCTGATGGCATTAGCTGTCAGGGCAAGCTCCAGAATTCTTGGTAATGCCAACAGTTGAGAAGCCCACTGTCAGGAATCGGCGTTCAGTGGCATCTCACTTACCAGCGCGCTGGTGTGCAGGCCTCCAGAGATCACATCCCTAGTCTGCGGCTTCATGAATGATCTGTCCGCGGGCACAGTGCCCATTGTCATTGTGTACCCCTGAAGTCCATCTAGTGTGTATCCACCATCTGTGCAACATGGGCGCCGCCATGACAAACACCCTATCCTGCGCTGTCTGAACACATCATTCAAGCATCCAATGCCTGCTGACCAGGGGGTATAAATCCAGAACATGGACTCAGTCTCATTGCCTGGAACAACGCATCACATCCAGTGTACAGCGTCTCCTGGCTCCAGACTCCTTTCTCCAGTGATTTCCTAGCTCCAGTGTCTCCGTGGAACTGCAGGCTCCAGCCATCCAGCTCTGCTACAACTCCTTCCACAGTCAGCTTCCACTTCTACATGCAATAAGAGACTCTCTCCAGGTGCTGCCTCATCATTCTCACCTGTGTGTTGTTAATCTGCATCCAGCACTTAAAACAACCAGCTTGTACTGTATATTACCAACTGTCTCCTGCTATAGCCTTGCTTGCCTCTTTGGACTTTGTGTATATCCACTGATTGTGTGAACCCATTGCTGTCAGTTTCCAGACCGATTACCGGAGCTACTTATTGCCTGTATTTACCATCATTGGTTGCATTACTTACCTACTGCATATTGACTCTGTTTACCATCGGCTTCCAGGTCGACCATTGATGTTCACCATCAGCTTCCAGGCCGACCATTGTTGGTTGTTAAACCATACTGGTTTCAAGACCAGCCCATTACCTGTGACTGTTATTGATACCTCTGTCAGCTTCCTCGCTGGAAACCATCTGTATTGCCATTTGCTCCAGTTACTGTTCATATCTCTGTGTGCTAAATAAAACATAATTTGTGCACATGTGCAGGAACTTACTGCAGCCTCCTCATTTCCTCCAGAACACCACTACTGACCCACTAGTGCCCCCTCCGGGAACAGACACAGTTACAGACCTGACACCCATATAGAAACTTATGAGGGCTGCTTTCGGAATGGAGAGACCATACCATATATTTGAGATATGTGCTGCGGTCCTTCCTTGTTAGATCCTAAAATTGCTTACATTTTAAGGGGCTTTCCAACAATATAACATTAATAAATATGCCCCCATAGTTTATAAATAAAGAGCGAGAAAAGGATCTACTGCAACTTCTTGTGCATTTCTAAAAAAAAATATATTAATTGCTTTTATATTTAGTGGTACCTAAATTATAATTTGCTTAATTAAAATATTTTGCTTTGCAAATTTTGGCGATTTAAAGAAGACAAATGTTGCAGCCCACGCGTACCCAGGTGAATAATATCAAGAACCACTGATTTATTCCCTCCTCCATTTAGACTGTAGTCATACTGTGCTTATATACTTGGTAAATATACTGCAGCAAAAGTTATAAAGCTAACTTCAGCAATAAATATAACTGCTAATTATGTGCATACAAATGGGATTCTCAAGTCATAAAATTTATTTTCTAACAAGATGACAACTCCCAAAGGTCATGCATCAACAGTAAGACTGAACTGGTTTTTCAGAGTTAATATAAAACTTTATAAATTCCTACCGAGTGCAAAAGAAAAATCCTTGCTACTTGGAGATATTTTATGTGGTTTATAATAAAATAATTGTTGTGCATATTACTTGATTCTCCCTGTAGGCACATCTAAAGCATTATTACAATAAATCTCACAATGAGGCAGAAGAAAATATTTTGTATTTGCAAAAATACTTTTTTATGAAAAATGTAATACTGTGCAATTCAATATGCATATAGGTGGTGATTTTTATTAATCAGCCCATAGTAACATATGATTCCAAGCCTCCGTTGTTGTGTTTTGTAAGCATTTGTTCAATATAACAGATTGCATGATTTATGCTCTATTTAACTAGTAATTTTTGTTTTCTTCACTGTGACGTTATACAAGGTTACAGTGACAAAACAGGGCAATATGTATAATCATAATATAAGGAATTATGGGGGTAATTCAGACCTGATCACTCGCTAGCGTTTTTTGCAGCGCTGCGATCAAGTTAGAACAGCACATGCGTATGCATCACAATATGCAGTCGCGTCGCGCGGGTTCAAAGCGGATTGTTGCTGTGCGATGGGTTTTTACGAAGAATCCATTCGCACAGCAGATCGCAAGGAGATTGACAGGTAGAAGGTGTTTGTGGGTGACAACTGACCATTTTCAGGGAGTGGTTGGAAAAATGCAGGCGTGTCCAAGCATTTGCAGGGCGGGTGTCTGACGTCAATTCTGGCCCCGGACAGGCTGAAATGATCGCAGTGGCTGAGTAAGTTCTGGGCAACTCAGAAACTGCACAAAGTTTTTTGTACCACTCGGCTGCACATGCGATCGCACACTTGCACAGCTATAATACACTCCCCGGTGGGCGGTGACTATGCGAATGCAGGACTGCAAAAAAACAGCTAGCGAGCGATCAGGTCTGGACTACCCCCCAAAATCAGTAGTAGAACAATATTGTAAAATAGCACATAAGCAATTTCACTTATCACACACATTACATAGTCTAATATATATTCGTACAAACTATTTGCAGCTTACTTACATGGTCAATAGATCAATAATGTTCTGTAAGTCAAAACACAATAGTACTAGAAATACTCATACAGCGCTAAAAAATGAATAAATCTATGCAGACAGGTGAAAAGGATCGATCAACAATTTAATATAGAATAAAAATGGGTAAAATAATGCCCAGGGTGACAATTAATAAGCACCAATGCACACAGAGAACAGTTAAAAAGCCATAGCTCGTTTAAAAAGCCAAATGGAATCAGCAACAGGACATATCCAGTGGTTGGTGGACTTCAATTTCCCTTTAACCATTAAAGATGTATGTCTCTCCACAAATAATTACCAATCCTGGAGGTACATATGCAAGCTTCCCTGATGGTATCTCAGCTTTGTCAAAGCTGCCCCCTGAAGACAGCGAAACGTGTAAGGACCTACTTGTTGGACACCGGGACATTTATTATCCAGGATCATTTGGACGGTGGACCCTTAAAGAAACTTGGAACCATTCCTCCACAACCATCCTACTGCTAATGGAGTACTAACCCATTCCCTTTCAACTGATGTGCTGAGATCTTCATTTGCTGAGATACCATCAGGGAAGCTTGCATATGTACCTCCAGGATTGGTAATTATTTGTGGAGAGACATACATCTTTAATGGTTAAAGCGAAATTGAAGTCCACCAACCACTGGATATGTCCTGTTGCTGATTCCGTTTGGCTTTTTAAATGAGCTATGGCTTTTTAACTGTTCTCTGTGTTTTGGTGCTTATTAATTGTCACCCTGGGCATTATTTTACCCATTTTTATTCTATATTAAATTGTTGATCGATCCTTTTCACCTGTCTGCATAGATTTATTCATTTTTTAGCGCTGTATGAGTACTTCTAGTACTATTGTGTTTTGTGTATAGTTTGGAGTGACTGTCCAAGGTTTTACAGCTGCTTAGGAGAACCAGCTCTATCAAGCGCGTGGCACACCCACTCTTTTGAGTGAGGAGAGGTTCATGTTCTGTAAGTCATATAAGATAAGGTGTCAGATTTTAACAGTATAGCATGTGTAATAAAAGCTAAAATCTGATTGGCTGCTGTGGATTAAAGCATCTGCCTCTAATTAGCTCTTTCCTGTGGGCCAGTTGGAGGGACGTGCTGTCCAAGCATGAGCATGAAATTCCCTGGCGGTAATTCATTTAGCAGATGTATTAACATAAGGTGCACTTTGACAACCAACATCACACATTGTTTATCACACTCCATAGAGTAGCACATGCTGAAGTTTCATTTATCATGAACTTAGAAGTTAAAAAAAAACTTGAATTGTTCATTTTATGAGTCTGTGTGTACGCTTCTGTCTACTGGAGCTCTGTTTTCCTTTATTAAGACTCTTAGGCGGTGAGTGAGTTGTGGGACAACATTAAATCTCACAAATAGCTCTACTCTTAGTGTCAGTGCAGTCACAAATAGATTTTTTTGTATATATCTATATATATATATTTTTCCAGTCATTCTCTGGACAATAGGTAACAGTCATTAAATAAGTTAATTTTATTATCAGTTAAAATATGTTTTCTAATTAAAATATATTGGGCTCCATTTACTAAGGGAAAAGAAAGGGGAAAAAATATAACAAAAATCCCTAAGTACTATGTATGTAACCCTATCTTATCCTCCATCCCCAGAGATTGTCTGGTTACTATGTAATAAGTTAGGAGTGCCTTCACCCAAGAGTTAGTAAATCCCTGGCTTGCTTGGGAAAGCCTTAAAAGAGTAATTAATGTTACCCCTTGGGTGAATATTCCATATAACACTAACCTTTACACATTTGGTGATGTTTTTCAGACATGTCGGAGACTTCTGGACTGGAACTTCAATACACAGGTAAGTATTTTGTTTGTTTTTATTATACTGCAGAATATCACAATTTTATATTTCAGGTAAGAGTGAATCACAAATAGAGTACCTTGCTTCTCAATGTTTAATAATTAAGCAGACAACGATATTGTACTATAATATAAGCTACCCTTCCCTCTATACAATATTAACTGCATGCATATACAAAAAAATATACCGGTTTGTTGAATAAAAACTAAATTTCATCAAGAACTCATAGCTCTTTCTCTATAGATCTATTAATAGTCGTACTAGTCTCAGAGATGTATATCAAGTCCCTATTTAAGTTTTAGTTGGGTATTGAGATGAATAACTCGTTGGTGCACTGTTGGGGCCCTTGACGGAGATAGATACTATGCGTGGAGCTTGCTATCCACAGATAAATCCCCTAACACGGGGTAGTTCGGTTTTCCAATGAATGATGTCTACCAGTCCCGGTTGGATTGTACAGTATAATTCCCTTGTAGCTGACCTCTGATAGGTGGAGGGCCCCACTACCGGCTATATAGGGGCTTGTGAGGACACTATACCTGGGCTGATTTAGTTGAGAGACCTGAATCTTCCGCAGATGACGACTTTCCGTTAAATGTTATTCCCTGTTATCGGGGATAAGTCCATAGGCCTAGCTCCTCCCTCTGGGCAGCCTTAAGTTAATGGTCAGAGTCTGCGGCATACAAACATGAGAGCCGGGGAAATATAAATCTTCCGCATTTGCTGTGTCACAGCAATTGCGGGGAATTGTCTCTGGTGTCACAGTGATTGCAGGGAATTGTTTCTCTAGTCTCTCCCCATCAATTATATATATGTTCAGCTTGCACTGATCTCTACTAAGGGGGTTAACTCCTCTATCCCTCTAGTCTAAAGTATAGGTGTTTGTCACTCACGTCTCCATTGTCACAGTCTTCCCTGTGGTAGACACTGAAGAATAGGGAGGTGGTTCTTTAAGCTGGATACCACTCCTCCGGGCAGCTCCCCCAACTGCGGCTCTGTCGGTGCTTTAGGTATGCAAACCAAGAGGCGGTGTCGGATCTGGTCTCCTCCTACTGGGAGGCCTTGGGTAGCGCTGCTGTCACTTCAGTGCGATGGGTAGACCAGCGGTCAGAGCCTCCGTCCCGGATCTCCCTACTCAACACTGTCCTGGAAGCCGCTACTAAACCCGCTGGCTGTCCGCTATTCACTTCGGTGTGGGTAAAGTATCTCTCTCCCCAGGCGCTGTGATCGCAGTTCTCCTAGTCAACGGCGGCTCTGGCTTACAATCCCCGTACCATCCTCACTCGATCTCTCTTCTGGCTGGTCCTCTCTCCTGCCGTCCGTTAGTTACTCGAGCTCCCAATGGTCTTTTTTTTCAGTTCCCCGGAGTCCCTCGTGCCTGGCTGCTAGAAGCTTCTCTACTGCCCACTCTCCCCCAGTGCTTGAAGACACCATATAATCATAAATCATACCCAGCATATAAAGAGCCATATTATTAGTCTGTAATATAATAGTTGTATCATACACATATATACAAGGGGGCCTTTAATAAACTGTACTTTCTTAGCCTATATATATATATGTATATAGAGGGCTACATTCTCCCACTGGTGATTCTGATGGGATAGGTTAAATTAAGGAATCACCATCTCCTTTATATATTATTACTTCACACTGTTCCCCCAGTAGATCAACAACTGGGGTTCTCAAAGTAGGGCCAAGGCAGAACAAACTGAGGGTGTACTACCAATGGTACCACTGTTGGGGTTCCCAATTGATCATAATTGAGAACCCGAGGGGGCTTTCGGGTTCGTTGTGGCCTAGGGAAGGTAAGGGGAGCAATTACTGATTCGTTGGTGGTATCCCCAATGGATCCACCCCATAAACGCGAACCGCTATCCCCTTCCTCACTCCTTTCTTCAATCCTAAGGCTGTCTTCCTGTCTCCAATCATCACTAGACACTCTAGGTACATTATCACGGTTATTACCATCAACGGCAATCTCCACCCTTTCAGCTGCAGAAGATCCACTATCTTTATAGTACCTTCCACTATAGCAACCTTCATTCTCTTCCTCATCTACCTCTATAGCAAAGGGTTCCTGCGGTTAGGGATCAGGAGGCCTCACTTCCGGTCGAATATTTGCTTCTTCTATTTCATTGTTTATCCATCGAGCATCTTGAGATATAGTCCCTAAACACACATCAATTGGTAGTCTAGACTCTCGACCAAACATAAGAAAATAAGGTGTATACCCAGTAGACCCATTCCTGGTGCAATTATATGCATGTACCAATGAGGAGATATATTGCTTCCACTGTAGTTTCTGTTTGGGATTCAACGTTCCTAACATATTTAATAATGTACGATTGAACCGTTCTGGTTGGTGGTCCCCTTGGGTGTGGTAAGGGGTCGTTCGAGATTTCTTAATTCCACAGCAAAGGCATAGTTCCTGAATCAGCCTGCTCTCGAAGTCCCTCCCTTGATCGGAGTGTATTCTTGCGGGCAATTCATAATGCTGTAAAAACTTCTCCCAAAGCGTCCTTGCCACCGTTAGCGCTTTTTGGTTAGTAGTCACGTAGACTGGTGCATAGCGAGTAAAATGGTCGGTAACCACTAAGATGTTTCCATCTTTGCCTCCTGTCTCTTCCAATGACAAGAAGTCGATACATAGTAAATCCAGAGGCCCAGAGCTCTGCATAGTTACTAAGGGAGCAGCTCTGGTAGGTAGGGTCTTCCGTAGGATACAGTTCCCACAGGTCTTACAGAAATATTCAATATCTCGATTCTTAAGAGGCCAGAAGAAACGATCTGAAATCAACCCTTGGGTTTTGTCATACCCCAAATGGCCATGTCGATCATGCAATTCTGACAAGACCAACTGTTTATATTTACTAGGTAATACAATCTGCCATCTTTTACTGCCATCTGGGCGTAGACTGCTCCGATAGACTATACTATTCAGTAATCTCAGGCATTTCCATTGGCGTAGTAATACTCGAGACTTAACAGTCAGAATCTTTTTCACTTCATCAGTAGGATGTTTCTCTAACATATGTACAATCTGGGCTATATCCAGATCAGCTCTCTGATCCCTAGCCAGCTGGGCCGAACTGATGATTGCCAATCCCTCTACCGAGGATCGACTCAGGTTACGATACTGAAGTGGTATGGCTTGATCGGAAGCTCCAGTTAAATTAATAGCCGCCACCGTTGCATTCCTAGTTATATGGATCTGGTGACAAGAGTGCTTTTACAACTACTGCTGGGACTTCTACCCATTCGTTGGGGTCCTCATTGCGGATGGGGCATTCGAGATAACGCATCTGTGTCCAGATTGACCGTCCATGGTCGGTATTTTAGGGTGAAATTATAATTACTTAAAGCTGCCAGCCACCGGTGACCTGTTGCATCAAGCTTGGCAGTAGTCTGGAGGTAAGTTAATGGATTATTATCAGTTTGCACAAGGAATTTTGCGCCATAAAGATAATCGTGACATTTTTTAGTTACAGTCCACTTGAGGGCCAAGAACTCTAACTTATGTACGGGATACTTCTTCTCACTACTAGATAGTCCCCAACTAACATAAGCAATGGGTCTTAGCTATTCTTCTTGCTGTTGGTATAAAACTCCTCCCAGCCCATCGAACGAAGCATCAATGTGAACTTCATAGGGGAGCTCTGGGTTCGCGTAGGATAAGACAGGAGAGTTGGTTAATCTTTCTTTCAGCTTTTCAAACGCCTCTTCACATGGTAGGTCCCACCGACTCCCGAAAGGCTCTTTGGGTTTAAAATAATCTCTCCTTTCACTTGACTTTAACCCAAAGGATTTTCCATTCCTTGGCGGGTAGCCTCGAGTTAGATCCGTTAAAGGTCAGGCAATTTGCGAATATTGCGGTACAAATTTGCGACAGTAACCGCAAAACCCCAAAAATGATCGCAAATCCTTAAGATTATCAGGCCGTGGCCAATTCTTTACGGTATTAACTTTATCCGGATCGGTAGATATTCCCTGTCGACTTACTATATGCCCTAGATATTTCACCGAAGAGCGACAGAACTTACATTTTTCAACCGACAGTTTCAGCCCTCTGGCTTGTAAGCGATCCAGTACCTTGAGCAATCTTTCATTATGCTCCTGAAGTGTCCTACCAAACACGATGATGTCATCCAAATATACTAACACTTCACGGTAGCACATATCTCCCACCGTTTTTTCCATAGTCCTCTGGAATGTTGTGGGGGCTCCCGTTATCCCTTGAGGCATCTTCAAAAATTCGAAAAAACCAATGGGACATATAAAAGCGGTCTTAGACCTATCGGCTTTGCTCATGGGGATTTGATAGTTCCCGCAGCGGAGGTCTAGCACCGAAAACCATCTACTTCCCTGCAGACAATCCAAGGCTTCCTCTAGCTTAGGAACGGTGTACTGGTCCGGGACAGTTCGGCTATTCAAGGTGCGATAATCGATGCATAGCCTAATTTCTCCATTCTTTTTCCTGGCCATGACTATAGGAGAGGCATTTTGACTTTCTGAGTCCCCTATTACATAATTCTCTAGTAGTCCCTTCAGATGACTCCTTACGTCCTCAAAATCCGCTGGTGCCAGTCTTCTCAATCTCTCCCGAAATGGTCTATTATTGGCCAATCTAATATGGTGCTCCACCCCTACTGCGGACCCTAGATCCCATTCACTTTTTGCAAAGACGTCTTCCCTCTGTTTCAGTTGTTCCATAAGAAGCTGCTTACACTCGTCATCAATGTTACTTCCCACAAAACAGGATTCTAGATTAAGCCGAGAAACCGACGGTCACTCCTTAAGGGGCTCCTGTTCCTCAGTGTCTACAGCGGAGCATTCCACCTTCAGATGTCGACAATTTCCTTCCGACTCAGACTCATCCCGAGTATCCCTGTTTTCCAACTCCTGTTTCTCACACCACCGAATGAGGTTCCAATACATGTTAGTGTTTGTACACACAATAACCGGTAAATTCAAATTGTCCCCAGGGGAATCAGGGCATACTAGTGCTATTAACGGGACAGTCTCATTGTGCGAGCTCAAGCCTGGTTCAAAAGTAATCTGTGTGTTGGTATAAGGATACCGCTGCTCACTCAATCCCCAGATAGTGAGTCCGCTGAGGGGTTGAATGGGAATATCAAAAAGATGTTCATTATACCATGACTCAAAGACAATGGATACTTGAGAACCACTATCCATTAAAATGGTACAGTCATGTCCATTAATTATGGCCCTCGTTAGTGGTGCATGTCCCAGTAAATTATCCGGAAGATTATGGGACCACTGGCCACTCCCCATGGCCTGAACCTTTATGATCGGGGAGCCTGTGAGGGGTCCACAGGGCTCCCATTCTCGTTTTCCCCCATTGACGCTCTCCTCCTATTGTTGGGGTTACTTTCTCTTGGTTCATATCGGTTTATGGGACATTCAAATGACCGATGCCCTTACTGTCCACAGCTGTAACACTCTGTATTTGCTCGAGATTCACCTCTCCTGTTAATTCCTCGACCCATCCAGAAGTTCTATTCATTCCCAGTGGCTGTTGAGTCTGTAAAGCAATCAATTGGTCAATCTTCTTGTTTTGTTCTTCAATTAGTTTTACCAGTCTATCATCCATAGGAGGAGGGATGGTATCTGTAGTGGGCAGCACCACTTTAACTTTCCTAATAGACTCTTCACAGTTCTCGATTTGTACCTCTTCTAGTTTTACTTCTTTAACCAACTTGGTCAATGTAGGGGGTTTTGCATTAGTCATGGTGCATCTTAGTCATTGGGCGACCGGGTTATTGGTCAGGGCCCCTTTCAACACTTGCTTTAGTCTCTTCTTATTTACTATATCCGGACTAAAATCCCCTCTATCCACGATCTTGTATATTAACCAGTCGACGCGGTATATGTAATGGGTTAGGGTCTCGCCATGATCTTGATAAGTGCTATTCAATCGGGCCACCAGGTCTCCCATATCCTCTAATGTTCCAAAGGAAAAGTCCAATGCTTCTAAGTATTCTCTTAATGTGGCGGTAGGGTTACTTCGGCGTGTTGCCTGAATCACCCCCATGGCAGGTCCCCGTAAACTCTTGATCACCCGTTGTCGTCGTATATGTTCGGGAAATTGCCATTCTTCTGAATGTTGTATGGCAGCTTCACGCCACCACTCATATGTTTCTTCACCAGCCGGAACAGGAATGATTCCTGAAAAAATTCTTAATTGACGGTATCCACCTTCATAATGCCACCTTTCAAGGTGACTAACCACTTTATCCACAACATTATCTGCTTGAGTTTCAGGAAGAACCTTCGGGGTAGTAGCAGGGGGATCCACCTCCCATCCAGTAGTATGAAAACAACCCCCCGACACAGGTTCCCCCATTCCCATACCCTCGGAGTCCTCCCCTTGGGCTGCTTCTGTTTCCTCCTCTTCATTCCTTTCTTCCGGCCACACTATTTGAACTTTCCTTCCCATTGTCCCTTCCAATAATATCATACTTGGTATGAGTGTTCGATCTAATGGCTCTTTATTATTAATGAGGGCAGCACAAATATCCCCATAAGGCCCTTTCCACTTATCTACAATACAGGGTTGATGTACACCACATAAAGACCCCACAGTCTTCAACAGCCCATCATCTGTTACAGTTACCAGGTTTCCCTTTAACCCAAAACAGTAATGGGTATCCACCCCTTTCTCGCGGCACCATCGCCCAATATTAGCTTTGTTAATGAATGCCATACTGACAATATTTACTTCTGTAGTTTTCATAAACAGGAGACCACCGTATAAGGAGGATCTCAGCAGTGCCTCCACATGTAACCCTATCTTATCCTCCAATCCCTGAGATTGTCTGGTTACTATGTAATAAGTTAGGAGTGCCTCCACCCAAGCGTTAGTAAATCCATGGCTTGCTTGGGAAAGCCTTAAAAGAGTAATTAATGTTACCCCTTGGGTGAATATTCCATATAACACTAACCTTTACACACTTGGTGATGTTTTTCAGACACGTCGGAGACTTCTGGACTGGAACTTCAATACACAGGTAAGTATTTTGTTTGTTTTTATTATACTGCAGAATATCACAATTTAATATTTCAGGTAAGAGTGAATCACAAATAGAGTACCTTGCTTCTCAATGTATAATAATTAAGCAGACAACGATATTGTACTATAATATAAGCTACCCTTCCCTCTATACAATATTAACTGCATGCATATACAAAAAAATATACCGGTTTGTTGGATAAAAACTAAATTTCATCAAGAACTCATAGCTCTTTCTCTGTAGATCTATTAATAGTCGTACTAGTCTCAGCGACGTATATCAAGTCCCTAGTTAAGTTTTAATTGGGTATTGAGATGAATAACTCGTTGGTGCACTGTTGGGGCCCTTGACGGAGATAGATACTATGCGTTGAGCTTGCTATCCACTGATAAATCCACTAACGCGGGGTAGTTCGGTTTTCCAATGAATGATGTCTACCAGTCCCGGTTGGATTGTACCGTATAATTCCCTTGAAGCTGACCTCTGATAGGTGGAGGGCCCCACTACCGGCTATATAGGGGCTTGTGAGGACACTATACCTGGGCTGATTTAGTTGAGAGACCTGAATCTTCCGCAGATGACGACTGTCCGTTAAATGTTATTCCCTGTTATCGGGGATAAGTCCATAGGCCTAGCTCCTCCCTCTGGGCAGCCTTAAGTTAATGGTCAGAGTCTGCGGCATACAAACATGAGAGCTGGGGAAATATAAATCTTCCGCATTTGCTGTGTTACAGCGATTGCGAGGAATTGTCTCTGGTGTCACAGTGATTGCAGGGAATTGTTTCTTGAGTCTCTCCCCATCGATTATATATATGTTCAGCTTGCACTGCTCTCTACTAAGGGGGTTAACTCCTCTATCCCTCTAGTGTAAAGTGATAAAGATGGAAACAATCTTTGTTCATAGACTCCATATTGCTAAGCTGTTTATAATTGTTTATCAGATCAAAGTTGATATTGGAAAGAACTGCAAGGCGTTGCACTTTGAGTGAACTATATTGAAACCTTCTTATGATCTATTTTTATTACTTTTCTGAGTAAAATATAAATGTCAGCAGCTAGACATATATGCTTCACAGGTGTCCAGTAGTTTGCGGTAAGGGAGGTGTGAAAACGGTACTAGACATAGCATGTCTCACATTTAGCAAAATTCCCCTAACTAACCCATTTAAAAGCACATACAGTATAAAAAATATAGGCGTTGGCAAATATATTACGTATAAGATAAGAGTTTTATTAGCCAATAGGATTAAGCTTCGTGTCAGGAATCGACAACACCATATGTTAATTTGTATCCTTTATAATATGCTGTTTCCAGGAAATAAAATCTGCTTCTGCATCTGCTTCTGTTTCTGCTATTTCCTACTTCACTCTATTTAACTGGTAACTGGCTGCAGCCATGAATGAACCTGATGCTGACCGATTGAGTGTGTGCTTGAGCTTGGATCAACGAGGGGTGCCCTGTCCTGGGGTTACCTTTATCAAAAGTATAGGTGTTTGTCACTCATGTTTCCATTGTCACAGTCTTCCCTGTGGTAGACACTGAAGACCAGGGAGGTGGTTCTTTAAGCTGGATACCACTCCCCCGGGCAGCTCCTCCAACTGCGGCTCTGTCGGTGCTTTAGGTATGCAAACCAAGAGGTGGTGTCGGATCTGGTCTCCTCCTACTGGGAGGCCTTGGGTAGCGCTGCTGTCGCTTTGGTGCGGTGGGTAGATCAGCGGTCAGAGCCTCCGTCCCGGATCTCCATACTCAACGCTGTCCTGGAAGCCGCTACTATACCCGCTGGCTGTCCGCTATTCACTTCGGTGTGGGTAAAGTATCTCTCTCCGCAGGCGCTGTGATCACGGTTCTCCTAGTCGACGGCGCTCTGGCTTACAATCCCCGTACCATCCTCACTCGATCTCTCTTCTGGCTGGTCCTCTCTCCTGCCGTCCGTTAGCTACTCGAGCTCCCAACAGTCTTTTTTTTTTCAGTTCCCCGGGGCCCCTCGTGCCTGGCTGCTAGAAGCTTCTCTACTGCCCACTCTCCCCCAGTGCTTGAAGACACCATATAATCATAAATCATATCCAGCATATAAAGAGCCATATTATTAGTCTGTAATATAATAGTTTTATCATACACATATATACAAGGGGGCCTTTAATAAACTGTACTTTCTTAGCATATATATATATATATATATATATATATATATAGAGGGCTACATGTATAACTTCTTCATATGTTCTAAAGGGATTTCTCTGCTTACTGCCTGCAAGCACTAACAGCAGGCAAGAATATCAGCACCGCCATAAGCAACAATGGCGGTGCTAAGTGACCCAACTATTACCAATAAGAAATGTTGTTACTTGTCTTTGGGTGTCTTCTCTATCACTGCTTTTGTTACCTCTAGCTGCCAAAATCTGCAGGTGAGTCCATTGCAGCTTACATATACTGTGCATGCGCAGACATCATTCAAGACACGGGCCCAGATACATCATCGCTTGGAAAGTGATAAAATGGAGAGTAAAAACGTACCAGCCAATCAGCTCCTAACTTCCATGTTACAGGCTGTGTTTGAAAACTGGCAAGAGCTGATAGACTGGTACTTTTTTATATTCTCAATTTTATCACTTTCCAAGCGATGATGCAACTAGCCCATGGTATGCCTCTGTGCTGAATTCACAGAGGAGCTAACTTTCCATTTAACCTTTTTGGTATGGAACTTCTTTGTAAACAGCGCAGTAGCCGCTTCACCACAATAACAGGTGACACAGGTGCTACATTTTCTCCATGGCAAGTGGAGTTTTAGTCCTTGTAGCCCATTACCAAGTGAATGAGCACAGTGCTCTCGGAGGACAAGTACATTAGATAGCAGTGCAAGGGCAAGCTGTTAAGGCCAGTACTCACTGGCCGATGTCAGAGAGATGTGTGCTGAGCGAACCGCTCAGCACACATCTCTCCCGGCGCTCAGCACAGCGCGATCTGTGCTGAGCGTGCGGGGGGAGACGGGGGGGCCGCTCACTTCAGCCAGCGGGTGAAGTGAGCGACCCGCTAGATTGGCCTGCATGCAGGCCAATCTAGCAGCAGCGATAGCGATGCGCGGGGCTGCGCATCGCTATCGCTGAAAGGGCTACACACGGAGCGATCGTTCTTAAAATCTAAGCAATCTAGTCAGATTGCTTAGATTTTAAGCAGCGATCGCTCCGTGAGTACCCCCCTTTAGTGGCAGCAGGCTAGAGAGTTGTAAAGGTGCAATGTCTGGAAAGATAACAGCTGAGTAACATCCTGTATAATGCATCCATGATAGTGTCTGTAACAAAAACACCTTTCACATGGGGATGTGGAGAATTGGACCAAGGTGTGAAGTGTTAACTGAGCAAATGGGGTGTTACATGAGCACATATTACGGGTGTAGTGTGCCGGGACCCCAACAGCCAGCAAACTGGAGACCCCCCCATATTACACCCTTCCAGAATGTCTTTGCTCAGTTGCTCAGAAAGAAAGCAATTACTTTGTAAAACTTTTTTTACACAGAAAAACAAGAACACAACATTCACCACTCCTTTAAAATGTGGTATTTTCACCCTAATCCAGTTAAAACATTAAATTACCACAGAGCTGAGTTTTGTACTGCATTGTTAGCTACAACATTGAAATCAGTTTAATAGGCTGCCCTTGTCCTTGGAATGTACAGCGGTGAGCACAGTGAAATGCATTGTACATGATAAAGACTGAGCACTGCTATTTATAAGAGGAGTCCTTAATACAATACAGTATGTCCTTCAAGTGTTTGCTTTAAAGTCAAGGTCCTTTTTTACAACTATTACACGTATTTGTTTTTTCAACAAGTTATCTAGTTATATTTCAGTAATAATACCAACTTTTCATTAATGCTTTCACTGGCAGTAACAGTAGTATTTACATTGTGACCTATCCAGTACCATTCTGGGCCAATGTAATGGCATATCCCCACCCACATTGTGTTCAGCTAACTTGCAAATATCCAATGGCCTCATAATGTAAGTATCGAGTCATAGCCACATCTCGCAGAAATCTACTAAACTGGTGCTAGCAATGTATGCAAACATTTACAAAAAATAATACTAAATGTATTAAAAATTATAGTGGAATCCCTGTCTTCCTTTTATGAAACCAGTTTGCTAGTCTGATAATGTGTAGTCTGGACATGCAGACAGGCTTGGACTGGCCCACAGGGGTACAGGGGAAACCACCGGTAGGCCCCACTGCCTGGGGGGCCCTCCTCCTCTAGGGATCAGGTTCTAGCTGTGCACTTGAATTATATATTATACATATGTTACCTTATACAGGATTATGATGTATTACAGGTTGAGTATCCCATATCCAAATATTCCGAAATACGGAATATTCCGAAATACTGACTTTTTTGAGTGAGAGTGAGATAGTGAAACCTTTGTTTTTTGATGGCTCAATGTACACAAACTTTGTTTAATACACAAAGTTATTAAAAGTATTGTATTAAATTACCTTCAGGCTGTGTACAAGGTGTATATGAAACATAAATGAATTGTGTGAATGTAGACACACTTTGTTTAATGCACAAAGTTATAAAAAATATTGGCTAAAATGACCTTCAGGCTGTGTGTATAAGGTGCATATGCAACATAAATGCATTCTGTGCTTAGATTTAGGTCCCATCACCATGATATCTCATTATGGTATGCAATTATTCCAAAATACGGAAAAATCCCATATCCAAAATACCTCTGGTCCCAAGCATTTTGGATAAGGGATACTCAGCCTGTATCTACAGTACATTGCTGTCATTAATCTGGCACATTATCATGCATGCACTAGCATTAATTACTATATAAATTATCAAGGAGTCCAGACCAGGTACTCTATAATGGTTAGCCAAACCTCTGTGGTGGCTGGCCACACCCCCTTTGAAGGCTGGCCACACCTCTAATCACGGGCCCCTACCACTGCATACCCTTGGTGGGCCCTTCATGCTCCAGTCCAACACTGCATGCAGACATGCTTCAGAATTTTGAACTGTTATTCAACTGTGGCAATATTCACTTTACAGAAACCCAGGCTTCACTGGGTATGCAGCTCACACTAGGGTATTCCAATTTTTCAGAGGGTCTGGCATTCCAAAAAGCTCTCCTCTATGAAGGAGCAGTAGGAGGGAAACAGCAGCAGCACAGCATGCAGATGTGGAAATAGTTGCCTGTATCTGCCACAGACAATAGAAGAAATACCAGTGATTCTTTTTTTTTTCCAGATGTGAATAAAAGAGGTAATCTACCGTAGGGGGAAAACTCAATTAGCTCCAAGCCTGTAATACCCTTTCAGACATATGACCCGGGAATTACCCTGCTCAAGTCCCGGTATTTTCTCTCCAGCAAAAACCCGGGTTTTTCTTCAGACCCCCTTTCATACTACACCACAGACCCGGGAAATTCCCGGGTTGGCCCCTTTCAGACATAAGCTGGATTTTTCAGTTTTTAAGG
This sequence comes from Pseudophryne corroboree, assembly GCF_028390025.1. NCBI lineage: Eukaryota > Metazoa > Chordata > Amphibia > Anura > Myobatrachidae > Pseudophryne > Pseudophryne corroboree. The sequence goes on along the minus strand of NC_086448.1, from coordinate 591,744,297 downwards.
CAGTGTCATCATTTTAAGGGGACGGTTTGCAGGCACATAATAATGAGGTCATGCAAAGGGGAGGGCAGGCTATTAAATTCCATGTTAGGAATACAGTAATTTCATATTTATATACCAATAAATAGAACACCAGTTTTTTTTCAACTTGTAAAACGTGTGCACATCTTTTGCATCTTTAATGAGATTCTCCCAATTATGAGAACATATATTGTATAGTACAAAAACTTTTTAGGAATGACAGGCACATTACACCCACTTTAGCCATAACATAAAAGTGCTGCTGTATTGCAGTGCAAAAAAGTAGTTTTGCCGAAGGGCATGGTGTATCACAAGGGTCTTAAACCTTTGCCCTGCAGCTGTTATGGAACTTCAGTTCCCAGCATGCCCATCCACATTTTAGATTTTAGCCCATGCTAAACGGTGGCAGAAAATGCTGGAAAGTGTAGTTTCATAACAGCTGCAGGGCAATGGTTGAAGACCCCTGTTCTACATTAAAAAAAAAAGTGCTGCGGTATTGCAGTGAAAAATACAAACAAGATAATCATAAGACCAAGGTGTATGATGTACTCATAATTATGAGCGTATGCGCAATGCCTGAATTTTTTAAGACAAACATATGCATTTTAAACATAAGTATTTCACAAACAAAACATTAAACAAAAATAAAGTTATGGGCACAATACCCAACCAATAAACATAGAACAAACATTTACTGTATGTGCACAGTGGGTGATAGTCATGTGACCGCCGGTCGGCTGACCGACAGTCACATGACCTCCTCCGTGAGCCCGACGGCTCACTATCCCGATGGTCGGCATGCCGACCAACAGGGACTATTTCCACTCATGGGTGTCCACGACACCCATAGAGTGGGAATAGAACCCGTGGCGACCGCAGGTCGCCACCGAGCCTGCAGCGTGGCGAGCGCAGTGAGCCCGCAAGGGGCTTGATGCACTCGCCCCTCCCCGCTGGGATCCCGGCGTCGGTATGCTGCCGGGATCCCGGCGTCGGTAAGGTGACCGGCGGTCAGGAGACCGCCGGTCACCCGTACTACACCCTACACAGTATACATTAGAGAATTTGGTACTGTGGTTTATTGCTGGTAGTAGATTCCTCTGGAGTTGTACTAGATAATGAATCTCCAAATTCCGGACCTCTCGGTCTATGCTTTAATGTATTCGAGGTTGAATTAAAGGATGTTGGAGACTGGACTTGCTGCGCAAACTGGTGAGTATCCCCAAAAGTGGTGGTAGAGACTGGGCTTGCGGCACAAACTGGTGAGTATCCCCAAAAGTGGTGGGAGACTGAGCTTGCTGCGCAAACTGGTGAGTATCCCCAAATGAGGTGGGAGACTGGGCTTGCTGCATATACTGGCGAGTATCCCCAAAAGAGGTGGGAGGCTGGGCTTGCTGCATATACTGAGATCTAGGCCCAAAATATGGTGGAGACTGGGCTTGTTGCATATACTGGGATATAGGCCCAAAAGATGGGGGAGACTGGCCTTGCTGGGCATACCGTGTTTTTGGACCAAATGTGGTGTGAGAATGCGAGTGTAGGTCAGAATGAGTGTTTGTAAATTGTGGTGTAGAGGTCATTTTGGAAAAAAGCTGACCTAGGAAATCACGGTTCTTGCTGCTGATCTTATCCTGCATAGCTACCATTTGAGTTAGCAAATTCCTCTGCAGTTCACGTTCATTGTCCATAAATTTTTGCAATCTTGCATCCTCTTGACTCTGCCAATCTGAATCCATCTCGCGTAGTTGGTCGCACAGGATATTTGTCATGGCTTTTGTAGCTACCTCTATTTTGGTCTTCTTTTTCCTACGAGGCGCGACTGTGTAAACTAAAACACAAAACAGATTTTTTTTTGACCATCTCAAAGGTAACAATGGGATATGGCACAGAAGTGTAAGTTGGACAAATAGATTTATAAAATATATGAATACATCTGTGCTTGCGGTTACCATACGCTAGCACAATTTGAACACAGCAACAGGTACAGTTTAATAATAACACCCTATTACGTCACAATATCATAGTCATTACTGTTAGTATACTACATAAAAGTATTGTTATATACTATATGTTAAATATGTCTCTGACAATGATAATGCCGGAAACTTACTGTTTGAGCGTAGGGTTGGCTTGTCTCCCTGGGTCTGTGGTAGGGAATTGTCCCCCGTGCTCTGCGACGATGCTGTCACATCTGTGGCCTTGTTTGGATCGATGATGACGGTGACATCTGAATCAACATCTGGATCATCATCATATAGGCTCTGCAATGATGCCGGGCTCCCCTGGCTGCACTCTGGAGACGATGTAGCCGCAGCTGATGGTATAGCAGACAGCGTGCCAGCATCACTAGATGAGGATAGGGCAACGGGATTGCTAAGTGCTGTATGGCCAAACACGTTGCTGCACAGTTCATATAAGTGCCACTCCATCCTTCCCATACCACTACGATTTCGATTGTGGTCATGGACCTTGGTATATTGTTTCTTAAGGGACTTTAGTTTGTTAAGAACTTGCTGTTGTGTCTTCACAATACCTCTGCTGGACAGGATCTTTGCAATGTTGCCATAGATCATGTCATCCTTAACAGTCCCTGTTATTTGTGATTTAATTTCCTCCTCACCCCTCACATGTAGTAGCTCCTGGACCTCCTCCTCCTTTCAGTGAGCCATTATGAACAAAATGGCAGTCTCTTCACTGGCACCCTCTGGCACACTTCTCTGCACACTTCTGCAGACTTCTCTGCACAGCTCTGTGTTACTCTGGCACTCTCTGGCACTGGCACACATACATGCATAGCTCTGTGTACCTTCTGCACTCTGGCACTGCCACACTTCACAGCAAAGCTCTCTGCTTCCTCCCATGCTGCTGTGGCGTCTGTTCCCCTCCGTCTGCCGCTGATGAAGTCATCAGCAGGCATCAGGCGGCCCTTTCTGACCAATGAAAACATTTTTCATGCAGACAGAGAGCAAATTCCCGGGTCGCGCCTTTTTAGACTTAACCCGGGAAACCAACCCGGGAAGAAAAACCCAGGAAAAACCCAGGTCAATTGCAGGGTTGGCGACCCGGATCACATTCCCAGGTCGGTGCCTTTCAGACATACCAAATTCCCGGGTTGATGCGCGTTCACGTGTAAAAACCCGGGAATTTAGAGCATGTCTGAAAGGGGTATAAGTACCACCTTGTACACTAAATCTATGCAGGATTTTAGAGCCAGAAAACGTTGCTTGTTTGTGGGATTGAGCCTCATAGAGGTGCAAGTACATATCAAGCAATGGTCTCCTGCCTTAAATACCAGAAATGTATGCAGTCCCACACTGCACAAGGTTCAAAGGGAACAATGATTAGTTCACTCTTCTCCTGTGTCTGGTAAATCCCAGCATACCCCAGTGGTAGAGTATGTGATTACTTTTCATCACTAAGGAAGTAATGTCTACAGTATGTTCTTGCAAAATATAGTTACTCAATGTAGATCTAAAAGAAAGCACCATTTTTTCCAAGAAAATGTCTTAACTTAGCAATAAAATAATGTTCCAGAAAAAAACAATATAGCACTAAATGCAAAAAATGGCGCAGTCTCTGAAGGAGCAGGTTTGACATGGTCCTCTAGCAATGAAAGTGTTAAAAGAAAAATGAACTGTAGTTCAATGTAGTCCATAAGGTACAGTGTGTAGTCCCAAACAGCGGGGCATACAGATAGGGCATGTAAGTTATGAGTGCCAATGCTTCAACTGGCAGAGATTTGTCTTCTTCAATTTATACAGGGGTGTTTCAATAAGTAAAATTACAAGACCTGGCACATGTGTAATGTTGTCTATTTCACTCTAAATAGACCAGAGCAGTTAGACCACTGTTTCCCCTTATAGAAACTAGACTGTGCCTCATATCAGTCACACTGTCTCAACATCAGTTGTAAGATGGAAGGGCTGGCAAAAACACAGTCAAATATTGATGTGCGCAGTGTGATCAGATTTCTGCATTTAAAGGACACATGAGCAGCTGAAATTCATTGACAACTTGTTGCTTTGTATGATGGTAACATCATGTCATGAACTAACTCATGGCATGGAAACAGGTCTGGTTTTGGTGCACTGCCTTTGATAATGGCAGGACAGCCGCTCAAGATGAGCAGCAATCCAGCCGGCCAAGCACATTCACCACAGGCAGTGCACCAAACCCAAATCTGTTTCCGTGACATGACATTATCACTGAACACCTTAACAAGTTGCCAATGACTTTCAGCTGATGTGCCCTTTAAATGCAGAAATCTGATCACAATATGCACCTCAATGTTTTGACCATGCTTCCACCAGCTCTGCCATCTTACATCTGATGTTGGAACAGTATGACTGATGTAAGGCACAGTGTAATGGCCATGAGGGGAAGCAGTGGTCTACCTGTTCTGACCTGACTGGAAATTAGAATGAAATAGAGAAGATTACACATGTGGAAGGTCTTCTTAACTTACTTATTGAACCACCCTCATACTACTGTCAAATGGATACCTAGGAAATCCACATGATGTTATCCTAAAGTTAAATACATCTTCATAGTTTGCTTGAAAATCATTGCCTCTTATAATTTAGTAGTACTAAACCAAAATTCTGATCAATACTGACAGTAAACCAAATTCCTGAGCATACAAGACACTCAGGTAAATTAGAGACATTTTACAAGGTTTTTTGGTTAAACAGCCTATTACCCCACTGTCTGTAACATTTGAAAAATACACAAGGTACTTAACACTCCACTAGGCTCCATATATATATATATATATATATATATATATATATAAATTGGGTGTTGGTTCACTCAAAGCCAATCATTTCATTTGCATATAACACTTCCTTTATTCCACTCTGCTTCTCTCAGATCCAGCATATGTAATACGGAGAGTGGTTATTAAAGATGCTAAATTATAATTTAAGTTTAATTATATTAAGTGCATTTTAACTTCATTCCCCTTCTATGTACTCCCCTTTTGGATACATACACTACTAAATGTCATGTACATTCTTATTTTTCATTGTTTAACGCCGTGCTGTAGCTCATTATCTGTCAACTGCTCCATCACTTTCTTCTTTACCTCAGTAACTAATGCAAAGCAGATATCCTTAAGTACATATTTGACTTTAGGGAAGTCACATGGTGCTAGGCCTGGCTAGCATGAAGTGATAGATTTCTAGCACTGCAATCTGTTTATCAGCCAAAAACTGCTCTAAATATGTGGGCTGGTGCATTGTACTGATAGAAGATAAAACATTTTTCCCACAGCTCTAGCCTCTTTCTTCAGAAGTTTCAAGAACATTTTTGTAGTAATGCTGATTCGCTGTTGCGCCTACTGCCAGTCTGCCAAAATAACACCCTTGACTTCAAAGAAAATAATTAACATGGCCTTTAATTTGGATCTGCTTTGACGTGCTTTTTTTATTCTTGGTGATTATAGTGTTTTTCAGTGCATAGACTGGCATTTTGTCTGGATCTTTTTGGAATATACAGTACATGTTTCATCACATGTAATACATTTATCTAAAAAATGTGAATCTACTTGAATTTTATCCAAAATGTCTGTACAAATTCACTTTCAATTATCTTTCTGCTTGGCAGTGAGATGTCTTGCAATGATCTTAGCACAAACTTTTGTCATGTTAAGATCTCAATACAAAAAGTTCCTAACAGTTTCTTTCTTGATCTTTACCACACTTGCTATCATTCAGACGAAGGTTTAACGCAAACAATTTTCAAAAATTTTCCACCCATTTTCATTTGTTTTTGATGTGCAAGGTCTTCATGGACATTCATTATCTTCAACATCCCCATGATCATCACTAAAGCTTTTTTGCCCATCAAAAACACATGCAAATGACATAATATCTGTCCCATAAGTCTCAGTTAGCATATGGAAAGATTCAGCGGACATGTTGTAAAATGTACCTAAAAAATTAAAGTTAACACATTGCTCTAGTTTTGAACTAAGCATTTTTATGATGCACAGGAAAAAACACAACTTCTTTGAATGCTGTGCAAGAGCAAACTATCTCTGCAAGAGGGGTGAAATTTGCAAAACCATTTTGGGATAGTAAAAGGTCACTGTTCTCCAACTCCCTTTTACCTTACACAGTATGGTTTATTTTTTTACAAGTGCAGTCTCATTATTTAATAGCCACACCTCATACAACACACCTTCTTCAGCTCATCCTAAAAATTTTCAATAACTTATTAATGTCTAACAATATAAATTTTCAACAACTTTCCACTTCTCTGCAACAACTTCTCTCACCAATCTCTACATTCACCACACCTGACACTGCTGTATCCCACCTGCACCAGACCCTAGAGAGTGCCCTTGATGAAGTGGCTCCAGCTACCCATCACACTCCACATAGGCTTAGATGACAACCATGGCACTCTAAATCAACAAGACACCTACAAAAACTGTCACGTAAAGTAGAACGTCAGTGGCGGAAATCTCAGAATCCAAGTGACTTTCTCACATATAAGACTACCTACCACTCCTATCGTCAGGCCCTGGACACTGCCAAACAAACATATTTCCAATCTCTCATCTCTTATCATGCCACTAACCCCAAGTGACTTTTTAATACATTTAAATCACTTCTTTACCCTCCCTCACCTCCCCCACTAGCTACTATCAGTGCACAAGAACTTGCTTCCTACTTCAAGGATAAGATTGATAATATCCGAGATTAAATGGTATGCTCTAATTCAGCCAGTGACCATCTAAATTCCCTATCTGAACCCTCTGGCACTTTCTCTTCATTTGATCCCACAAGTGAAGATGAAGTATTAACACTCTTTTCATCCTCCTACTCCACTACCTCTCCTCTTGATCCTATACCCTCACAGGTCAGTAAAACTTTGTCTCCTGTGCTTATCCCAACCTTAACTAAAATCTGTAATCTCTCTCTCTCTCTACTGGTATCTTTCCCTCTCTGTTTAAACATGCAGTGATTACTCCCATTCTAAAAAACACAACTCTGACCCAAACACACTCTCTAACTACCGTCCCATTTCTCAGCTACCCAGTCCCTCCAAGCTACTTGAGAGACTTGCCTACACTCGCCTTACACACTTTCTTAACTCCCACAACTTATTGGACCCTCTTCAGTGAGGCTTTCATGCCCAACACTCCACAGAGATGGCACTGACCAAAGTAGTGAATGATCTAGTCACTGCTAGATCAAAAGGCCATTACACACTACTTATTCTTCTAGATCTCTCTGGTGCTTTTGACACTGTTGACCACTCTCTTCTCATACAAACACTACAATCCCTAGGTCTTCAGGACACAGTCCTTACTTGGTTCTCATCCTACCTATCTAATAGCTCTTTCAGTGTTCACTTCTCTGATTCTACCTCCTCTTCTCTAGCTCTATCAGTTGGAGTACCGCAATGCTCAGTCTTAGGTCCTCTGCTTTTATTAATCTATACCTCCTCTCTTGGTAAACTAATCAGCTCTTTCGGATTTCAGTATCATTTGTATGCTGATGATACTCAAATCTACCTATCCTCCCCAGATTTATCACCATCTGTATTGGCTCATATCACTGGATGCCTGTCTGCCATTTCATATTGGATGTCATCTCGCCACCTCAAACTCAACATTTCCAAAACAGAATTAAGTATTTTCCCACCAGCTAAGAGTAGTTACCAACCTGATATATCCATAACTGTTGACAATGCAACTATCCACCATACCCCACAAGCTCGCTGCCTAGGTGTCACCCTTGACTCTGAACTGTCCTTTGTTCCACACATTCAATCTGTCTCTAAATCATGTTACATGCACCTTAAACATATATCCAAAATACACCCTTATCTTACACAAGACACTGCAAAAACTCTAATCCATGCACTCATCATCTCCCGCATTGATTATTGTAATAGTCTCCTTACTGGTCTTCCCAAACATAGGCTCTCACCACTTCAATCCATTTTAAATGCAGCTGCGAGGCTAATCTTCCTCGCCAGACGATCTTCATCTGCTGATCCGCTCTGTCAGTCCCTCCATTGGTTACCGGTATTCTACCATGTCAAATATAAAATACTTTAACTTACATACACGGCTATTAACAAAACTGCACCATCATACATCTCCTCACTCATCTCAAAATATCTCCCTACCAGACCTCTCCACTCTGCACAAGATCTGCATCTCTCATCCACATGTATTACCTGTTCACACTCAAAATTACAGGACTTTACCCGGGCATCACCCACTCTGTGGAATGCCCTCCCACGCGCAATAAGACTCTCCTCTAGTCTCCAAACCTTTAAATGTTTCCTGAAAACTCATCTCTTTAGACAAGCCTACCAAATTCATGACCCACACACATAACCTTCAATGCTTCACTATCCAGTTACATCCCCTCTGTACAGTCCACATAACCTCACATTTTGTCTTCCAACATTGCTGGGTGATCATATCATACAACCCACTAAGTACCTAGCAATCTGGGAACCATTATGTAACAGGTAGCATCTATCCTTGTGTATCAATGCCTATTTCCCTATAGATTGTAAGCTTGTGAGCAGGGCCTTCCTTTCTCTATGTCTGTCTTTGCCCAGTTTTGTTCTATAACTGTTGTTCTAATTGTAAAGCGCAACTGAATATGCTGCGCTATATAAGAAACTGCTAATAAATAAATAAATAACTTGTCAGGCACTCTCTTTCAACATACGTCTTCAAGAGAATACTAAATCTGTAGAAACATATATTTTAACTTATGTTTCTCAGAGTGGCAGCAATATTTTCTTTTACAATATATTCACTTCATTCTTTTGCATAATTATTTTTTGTTTAACCATTTTTTTTAAATTTGGAGATACTGGGCACTGCAATGGGAGCCAGTTTTGCTCTTGGTTTTGTCAATTTAATGAGTAATTCATAAAAGAAGGTAAAATTGAGTAAAATCTGATGCTTTATGGATGGGAAATAAATACACTTTCTTTATTTGTGAAAATAGCAAACAGTTAATTCACACATTTTTAACCTCATGATGCCATTTGACACAAGTTACTTATCTGTATGTCACCCTCTCAGTGGTTGAACCATATGAGTGGTTCACACAATTATTCAAACCTACAGTATACCTTACAGTATGTAAGGAAGCTGATACCAAAAATATAATAAACGTTGGGTGAATAATAAACCATAGAGACAACCCCATAGGTTGAAATGTAAAAATTGTCAAAAGGTAAATTATACAATGAATGCTTGCAGGGAGAAAAAATACCTTGCTCTAATTCTGAAAAGTGTATTGAATGTATTTTGGCTTTAATAGAGAGAATTTTGAAAATTGCTCAGTAGTTATCTTTTTTTTAATAAAATTAAGTTTAACACCTTTTAAAAACCATAAACAAATATTTTAGTGGAAAAATGTATAGGGATGTCTAGCACCCCCCAGTGTACACATGCCCATTATAACATTTTCCTTAACCCCTCCAGTGGCAGTAGAGCCATCAGTGACATTACCCCAACCAACCTCCCAGCAGTACTGTAAATGATCCCCTAGTGCAACACACCATCCCCCCCGGTGCCCATATGTAGTTACTGAAGCATTCCCACTCCTCCAGTGGCAGTAAACTCCAATGTAATTAAATACCCCCACCCCACTCCCTTAGTGGTAATAATTCCCATGTGTATTAACCATTAATCCCAATGTCATGTACATTAATCTCCCTAGTGGCCATAGTTCCCCCCATAGATCACCCTACCTCTATAATTATAGAGTGGAGTGGGTCACATGGCCCCCCTGTTGATTTCAACACTCAAATTGTTGAGATCAGCAATAGTGCCCAGAGGTTTACCACAGTTCCTATGGCATTCTAGTGTGTAAATTAGCAGTGATGTCAGTGGTTAGAGATTTCTATATCACTGTACGGGGCCAATCAAAAAGTAAGGAATAGATTTGCAGAACAGATGTGTACTTGCACCAAATGTATTTGCTCTTTAAAAACTGGCAAGGAAACCTAGTTAGCTGCAGTGGCAGCCCATGCAACTGCAGTGGTTAAGTGGTTAAGAAAACATCCTAGTTAAATACCTCATAAAAACACATTTAGGATTTTTTTCTTAATTATTGCATCCTTAAATTAGGTCAACTTCGGAAACCCAATCTAACTCAATCTGAAACCCAATCTGAAATCCAATCTAATGTTCCTTCAGACATTTAATAAAATGCAAAACTTTCACTGGAGTGAAATCTACATCCCAGGTACATACAGATCTCCAACTGGGACTCAACACCAAGTAGTCAGATGAACAAGGACGCAACCTAATTTAACTTTTAACAGGACACAACATAAAACTTTGACTTTCTCAGGTCTTACTTGCCCTACCCCACCATGTTTTTTATGTTACATTTGTGTTATTGGTTGTTTGTATACTTAATGCTACATTATAATATGAATTGTTGTTAGAATAAGCATTTATTAGAGAAATATCCTAGTTTCTCATTTAGTCACCACTACTGTATGATGAGTTAAGCCAATAGGTGCAAATTCACATCCACTCCAACACCAAGTGAGTTTAAAACCACTTTCTTCCCTTTATCAGTCAAGACATACAGACACACAAAAGGTGAGCACAGAGATTTATTTATCCTTTATAGTTTACATAACATAATGCTTCCAATTTCCAAGATCCAAGAAGAAAAACAACTAAAAACGAATGATGAGATGAGATACATCATGGTGCATAAACAATGAGTGGTATGGCGTACTCAATGCATCACGTTTTATTGACAGTAATGAAATTATTATTAATACTATGAGTGTATCATTAGTATAATATGTTTATTGGTTAACTTTTTTTAGAATAGATAAATAGATAGATCTTGAGTTCAATACCAACCGATGGTACCTAAAAACCTAAAAAATAACCAAACATTGTGGAGTTTATATGTTCTCCCTATCTATGCATTAAGTTTCCTCTAAGTACTCCATTTTCCTCCCACAATCAAAAAACATACTGATACTGTATGTTACTTGGATGTGGACAACAAATATCCAGATGATCCCTAGTGCTCAGTACATGTGGCAGGGAATATAGTGTAAATTCTACTGGACAAGTGACTGGATTCCCAACTATTCTCTGAAGCTCTGTGGAATATGTGTGCACTAAATAAATAACTGTTAATAAAACAATTATTAAATGAATTATATAAAATAAACCATGTGCTGGATGTAATGCAGTGCGAGATGGCCGAAGCTCCGAGATTCTGGCTAAACTCATAATTTTTTTTAAAGCAGCAATCATTTAATGTGTGGGTCAGGTTTGCCAATTTAAAAATAAACAGATGAGTTTGGCCAAAATCTTGGAGCTCCAGCCATCTTGCACTGCATTACATCTGCCCCCATATGTCAGAGCAACAATGCAAAAAGAGAGTCTAAACATGTGCAGTGCATACAGTTTGCTTTTAGATGTACAATTTTGTAAGCATTGCAAAAACATCTCTATTATAAGGGCAATCAGTTAGTTTCCTGACGGCCAGGATCCTGGTGGTCATAATACCGACGCCGGAATCCCGAATCCATGGGAATCCTGGCAGTTGAAATCCTGACCAGGGCCCCGAATCCACACTCAAGGGAATAAATTAGTGTGGCGAGCTAAGCTAAGCTAGCCACCGGGCCCGAAACGTGGCGAGCGCAGCAAGCACACAAGGGGATATGCTGCGCTTGGCAGGATTCCAATGGTGGTATTTTGACTGCTGGGATCCCGACTGTTGGGATCCCATACTGATTCCATTATAAGAGCCAAAAACAAATGAAAAAAAACAAACAAACAGAAAACACCACCTTTTAGACACTAGAGAATACCTAAGGATCTATCCAGGCTGATCATGTGGATAAAATTCCAAGAGTCTAGGAGAGGGAGCCATTATTACCAATGCTATACTTGCAGCTATTGAATGATCAGTAGAAGAAAGTGTGAAGCCTTGGAACTGCAGATTGTCACAAACTGTGTTACTTTGATTCAAAGTGGTTTCAGCATCTGTGTCTCCCTGCAGCTTCCACATTACTCACTGGCTTCCATTTGAGGCATCCCCAACGACGCTGGCTGCTGGGCACAGCCATGACAGTCTGAGTCAGATTATTGCCTAAACTCCAATGTGAGACCAGTCTGCAGTCACATGACACTCCTGCATTCCAGTTCAATTACAGTGTCTAGCTACCAGCTCTCCAGTTACCAGTCATTCCGGTTCAATCCTGGTGTCTAGCTACCAGCTATCCAATTACCAGTCATTCTTGTTAAATCCCGGTTTCTAGCAATCAGCTATCCAGTTAATCCAGTTCAATCCTGGTGTCCATCTACCAGCTGTCTAATTGCTAGCTGCCCATCTACCAGCTATCCCAGTTCATCCTATCTCCAGTGTTGTTCTGTGTTCTGGCCTTCTGAGACTGTCATGTCTGTGTACCTGTTCTAGTTTCATTGCATTACACCAATCCTGCTCTGACACATGAGCAGGGCTTAAAGTGGTCTTGGAGAGGTGGTGGAACTAATTTCCCTTGACACATCTCCCCTCCCCCCTAGGTGGAGCAAGGGCCAGTGCTAGGTTTTTTGGCACCCCACTGTGAACTATACATTTGTGCCCTACTTCCGATATGTCACAAATGGACAGTGCACGCTGAAAATGTGTTTTGCAAAATAAGAGGTGGGGTCTCAGAAGGAAGGGGCATGGTCACACAATAGTACCCTCAATTAAAATTATGCCACAAAGTAGCACACATTATTCATATTACACCACATACTAGTATTCACATTATGACACACAGTAGTGTCCCTGTTGGAATACTGTGCAGGGCCGTGGAAGAGGTGGAACTAGTTCCACCTACCATTAGAGGTGATGGAAATCAGTTTCAGCCCATTCCTCCCAACTTTAACCCCTGCATATGAGGAAGAACTACATTAGACCTTCCAGCTTCTGTCCAGTTTCTGCCAACTCCATTTCTGTCAAAACAAATTAGACTGGTGGCACAACAAACACAACAAAAAGGGTAAAGTTGTGATTCTTAAGAGGCAATAGTTTGCTATAAGGTGCACAGATACATTGGTACTGTTTGTACAGCGCAGAGCATGCAATAAAGTATACAGAAGTGTTGACACTTTTTGTACAGCGTGTAGCCTGCAATAAGGTACACAGAAGTGTTATTGTTTTCAAAGAGAGATATATAAAGATGTGTTGGAACTGTGGGAACAGCACATAGTGTACAATTAGATACATGTAGTAGATGCAATAACCATGGAGCTCAACATCAGACAGCGAGTGTATCAGAGACCACACATGCAGATAGATCCCAAATGCAAACAGTTGAAATTGACATAACCAAATACATTGATGCATAGTCTAATATCCCCTGGACTTCACCAGGAATTTCCACAAGAGGATATGGACTTTACTCTGTGCGGACCCAGGTCACAGCCTGGTGTAGTTGGTTCCCATCATGAAAGCAACAGAGTACTTAGTTAGTACATAGCTGGTATGAGGACTCTACCTTAAAACACTGCTGATGGAATTGCGGGTATCGATGGGCTGCTATTGAGGAGAGCAAACACTGGAGTTCAAACAATATGGGTAGCTGAGTATAATGAAAGTATAATTCTTGAAGCAAGAGCATCTACATAGACTCAAATGATACTCTAGCACTGAAGTTTTGTACTGAGTAGGCTTGTACAGTAGAGATGAGCGGGTTCGGTTTCTCTGAATCCGAACCCGCACGAACTTCATGTTTTTTTTCACGGGTCCGAGCGACTCGGATCTTCCCGCCTTGCTCGGTTAACCCGAGCGCGCCCGAACGTCATCATGACGCTGTCGGATTCTCGCGAGACTCGGATTCTATATAAGGAGCCGCGCGTCGCCGCCATTTTCACACGTGCATTGAGATTGATAGGGAGAGGACGTGGCTGGCGTCCTCTCCATTTAGATTAGGAGAGAGAGAGAGAGATTGACCTGAGGCTGATACTGTAGAAGAGAGTGCAGAGTTTAGTGACTGACCACAGTGACCACCAGCAGTGCAGTTGTTTTATTTAATATATCCGTTCTCTGCCTGAAAAAAACGGTACACACAGTGACTCAGTCACATACCATATCTGTGTGCACTGCTCAGCCCAGTGTGCTGCATGCCTGCATCATCTATGTATATATTATATATCTGACTGTGCTCAGCTCACACAGCTTATAATTGTGGGGGAGACTGGGGAGCACTGCAGTGCCAGTTATAGGTTATAGCAGGAGCCAGGAGTACAAGACAGTCACATACCATATCTGTGTGCACTGCTCAGCCCAGTGTGCTGCATCATCTATGTATATATTATATATCTGACTGTGCTCAGCTCACACAGCTTATAATTGTGGGGGAGACTGGGGAGCACTGCAGTGCCAGTTATAGGTTATAGCAGGAGCCAGGAGTACATATTATATTAAAATTAAACAGTGCACACTTTTGCTGCAGGAGTGCCACTGCCAGTGTGACTGACCAGTGACCTGACCACACTGACCACCAGTATAGTTAGTAGTATACTATATTGTGATTGCCTGAAAAAGTTAAACACTCGTCGTGTGACTTCACTTGTGTGGTGTTTTTTTTTTAATTCTATAAAAAACTCATTCTGCTGACAGACAGTGTCCAGCAGGTCCGTCATTATATAATATATATACCTGTCCGGCTGCAGTAGTGATATATATATATTTTTTATATCATTATTTATCATCCAGTCGCAGCAGACACAGTACGGTAGTTCACGGCTGTAGCTACCTCTGTGTCGGCACTCGGCAGTCCATCCATAATTGTATACCACCTACCCGTGGTTTTTTTTTCTTTCTTCTTTATACATACATACTACTACATCTCTTTATCAACCAGTCTATATTAGCAGCAGACACAGTACAGTACGGTAGTTCACGGCTGTGGCTACCTCTGTGTCGGCACTCGGCAGTCCGTCCATAATTGTATACCACCTAACCGTGGTTTTTCTTTCTTTCTTCTTTATACATACATACTACGACATCTCTTTATCAACCAGTCTATATTAGCAGCAGACACAGTACAGTACGGTAGTTCACGGCTGTGGCTACCTCTGTGTCGGCACTCGGCAGTCCGTCCATAATTGTATACCACCTAACCGTGGTTTTTTTTTCTTTCTTCTTCATACATACATACTACGACATCTCTTTATCAACCAGTCTATATTAGCAGCAGACACAGTACAGTACGGTAGTTCACGGCTGTGGCTACCTCTGTGTCGGCACTCGGCAGTCCGTCCATAATTGTATACCACCTAACCGTGGTTTTTTTTTCTTTCTTCTTTATACATACATACTACGACATCTCTTTATCAACCAGTCTATATTAGCAGCAGACACAGTACAGTACGGTAGTTCACGGCTGTGGCTACCTCTGTGTCGGCACTCGGCAGTCCGTCCATAATTGTATACCACCTAACCGTGTTTTTTTTTTCTTTCTTCTTCATACATACATACTACGACATCTCTTTATCAACCAGTCTATATTAGCAGCAGACACAGTACAGTACGGTAGTTCACGGCTGTGGCTACCTCTGTGTCGGCACTCGGCAGTCCGTCCATAATTGTATACCACCTACCCGTGGTTTTTTTTTCTTTCTTCTTTATACATACATACTACTACATCTCTTTATCAACCAGTCTATATTAGCAGAAGACACAGTACAGTACGGTAGTTCACGGCTGTGGCTACCTCTGTGTCGGCACTCGGCAGTCCGTCCATAATTGTATACCACCTACCCGTGGTTTTTTTTTCTTTCTTCTTCATACATACATACTACGACATCTCTTTATCAACCAGTCTATATTAGCAGCAGACACAGTACAGTACGGTAGTTCACGGCTGTGGCTACCTCTGTGTCGGCACTCGGCAGTCCGTCCATAATTGTATACCACCTAACCGTGGTTTTTTTTTCTTTCTTCTTCATACATACATACTACGACATCTCTTTATCAACCAGTCTATATTAGCAGCAGACACAGTACGGTAGTTCACGGCTGTAGCTACCTCTGTGTCGGTACTCGGCAGTCCGTCCATAATTGTATACCACCTAACCGTGGTTTTTTTTTCTTTCTTCTTCATACATACATACTACGACATCTCTTTATCAACCAGTCTATATTAGCAGCAGACACAGTACGGTAGTTCACGGCTGTAGCTACCTCTGTGTCGGCACTCGGCAGTCCGTCCATAATTGTATACTAGTATCCATCCATCTCCATTGTTTACCTGAGGTGCCTTTTAGTTGTGCCTATTAAAATATGGAGAACAAAAATGTTGAGGTTCCAAAATTAGGGAAAGATCAAGATCCACTTCCACTTCGTGCTGAAGCTGCTGCCACTAGTCATGGCCGAGACGATGAAATGCCAGCAACGTCGTCTGCCAAGGCCGATGCCCAATGTCATAGTACAGAGCATGTCAAATCCAAAACACCAAATATCAGTAAAAAAAGGACTCCAAAACCTAAAATAAAATTGTCGGAGGAGAAGCGTAAACTTGCCAATATGCCATTTACCACACGGAGTGGCAAGGAACGGCTGAGGCCCTGGCCTATGTTCATGGCTAGTGGTTCAGCTTCACATGAGGATGGAGGCACTCAGCCTCTCGCTAGAAAAATGAAAAGACTCAAGCTGGCAAAAGCAGTAGCACCGCAAAGAACTGTGCGTTCTTCGAAATCCCAAATCCACAAGGAGAGTCCAATTGTGTCGGTTGCGATGCCTGACCTTCCCAACACTGGACGTGAAGAGCATGCGCCTTCCACCATTTGCACGCCCCCTGCAAGTGCTGGAAGGAGCACCCGCAGTCCAGTTCCTGATAGTCAGATTGAAGATGTCAGTGTTGAAGTACACCAGGATGAGGAGGATATGGGTGTTGCTGGCGCTGGGGAGGAAATTGACCAGGAGGATTCTGATGGTGAGGTGGTTTGTTTAAGTCAGGCACCCGGGGAGACACCTGTTGTCCGTGGGAGGAATATGGCCGTTGACATGCCTGGTGAAAATACCAAAAAAATCAGCTCTTCGGTGTGGAACTATTTCAACAGAAATGCGGACAACAGGTGTCAAGCCGTGTGTTCCCTTTGTCAAGCTGTAATAAGTAGGGGTAAGGACGTTAACCACCTCGGAACATCCTACCTTATACGTCACCTGCAGCGCATTCATAATAAGTCAGTGACAAGTTCAAAAACTTTGGGTGACAGCGGAAGCAGTCCACTGACCAGTAAATCCCTTCCTCTTGTAACCAAGCTCACGCAAACCACCCCACCAACTCCCTCAGTGTCAATTTCCTCCTTCCCCAGGAATGCCAATAGTCCTGCAGGCAATGTCACTGGCAATTCTGACGAGTCCTCTCCTGCCTGGGATTCCTCCGATGCATCCTTGCGTGTAACGCCTACTGCTGCTGGCGCTGCTGTTGTTGCTGCTGGGAGTCGATGGTCATCCCAGAGGGGAAGTCGTAAGCCAACTTGTACTACTTCCAGTAAGCAATTGACTGTTCAACAGTCCTTTGCGAGGAAGATGAAATATCACAGCAGTCATCCTGCTGCAAAGCGGATAACTGAGGCCTTGACAACTATGTTGGTGTTAGACGTGCGTCCGGTATCCGCCGTTAGTTCACAGGGAACTAGACAATTTATTGAGGCAGTGTGCCCCCGTTACCAAATACCATCTAGGTTCCACTTCTCTAGGCAGGCGATACCGAGAATGTACACGGACGTCAGAAAAAGACTCACCAGTGTCCTAAAAAATGCAGTTGTACCCAATGTCCACTTAACCACGGACATGTGGACAAGTGGAGCAGGGCAGGGTCAGGACTATATGACTGTGACAGCCCACTGGGTAGATGTATGGACTCCCGCCGCAAGAACAGCAGCGGCGGCACCAGTAGCAGCATCTCGCAAACGCCAACTCTTTCCTAGGCAGGCTACGCTTTGTATCACCGGTTTCCAGAATACGCACACAGCTGAAAACCTCTTACGGCAACTGAGGAAGATCATCGCGGAATGGCTTACCCCAATTGGACTCTCCTGTGGATTTGTGGCATCGGACAACGCCAGCAATATTGTGTGTGCATTAAATATGGGCAAATTCCAGCACGTCCCATGTTTTGCACATACCTTGAATTTGGTGGTGCAGAATTATTTAAAAAACGACAGGGGCGTGCAAGAGATGCTGTCGGTGGCCAGAAAAATTGCGGGACACTTTCGGCGTACAGGCACCACGTACAGAAGACTGGAGCACCACCAAAAACTACTGAACCTGCCCTGCCATCATCTGAAGCAAGAAGTGGTAACGAGGTGGAATTCAACCCTCTATATGCTTCAGAGGTTGGAGGAGCAGCAAAAGGCCATTCAAGCCTATACAATTGAGCACGATATAGGAGGTGGAATGCACCTGTCTCAAGCGCAGTGGAGAATGATTTCAACGTTGTGCAAGGTTCTGATGCCCTTTGAACTTGCCACACGTGAAGTCAGTTCAGACACTGCCAGCCTGAGTCAGGTCATTCCCCTCATCAGGCTTTTGCAGAAGAAGCTGGAGACATTGAAGGAGGAGCTAACACGGAGCGATTCCGCTAGGCATGTGGGACTTGTGGATGGAGCCCTTAATTCGCTTAACAAGGATTCACGGGTGGTCAATCTGTTGAAATCAGAGCACTACATTTTGGCCACCGTGCTCGATCCTAGATTTAAAGCCTACCTTGGATCTCTCTTTCCGGCAGACACAAGTCTGCTGGGGTTGAAAGACCTGCTGGTGAGAAAATTGTCAAGTCAAGCGGAACGCGACCTGTCAACATCTCCTCCTTCACATTCTCCCGCAACTGGGGGTGCGAGGAAAAGGCTCAGAATTCCGAGCCCACCCGCTGGCGGTGATGCAGGGCAGTCTGGAGCGACTGCTGATGCTGACATCTGGTCCGGACTGAAGGACCTGACAACGATTACGGACATGTCGTCTACTGTCACTGCATATGATTCTCTCACCATTGAAAGAATGGTGGAGGATTATATGAGTGACCGCATCCAAGTAGGCACGTCACACAGTCCATACTTATACTGGCAGGAAAAAGAGGCAATTTGGAGGCCATTGCACAAACTGGCTTTATTCTACCTAAGTTGCCCTCCCACAAGTGTGTACTCCGAAAGAGTGTTTAGTGCCGCCGCTCACCTTGTCAGCAATCGGCGTACGAGGTTACATCCAGAAAATGTGGAGAAGATGATGTTCATTAAAATGAATTATAATCAATTCCTCCGCGGAGACATTGACCAGCAGCAATTGCCTCCACAAAGTACACAGGGAGCTGAGATGGTGGATTCCAGTGGGGACGAATTGATAATCTGTGAGGAGGGGGATGTACACGGTGATATATCGGAGGGTGATGATGAGGTGGACATCTTGCCTCTGTAGAGCCAGTTTGTGCAAGGAGAGATTAATTGCTTCTTTTTGGGGGGGGGTCCAAACCAACCCGTCATATCAGTCACAGTCGTGTGGCAGACCCTGTCACTGAAATGATGGGTTGGTTAAAGTGTGCATGTCCTGTTTTGTTTATACAACATAAGGGTGGGTGGGAGGGCCCAAGGACAATTCCATCTTGCACCTCTTTTTTCTTTTATTTTTCTTTGCGTCATGTGCTGTTTGGGGAGGGTTTTTTGGAAGGGACATCCTGCGTGAAACTGCAGTGCCACTCCTAAATGGGCCCGGTGTTTGTGTCGGCCACTAGGGTCGCTAATCTTACTCACACAGTCAGCTACCTCATTGCGCCTCTTTTTTTCTTTGCGTCATGTGCTGATTGGGGAGGGTTTTTTGGAAGGGACATCCTGCGTGACACTGCAGTGCCACTCCTAAATGGGCCCGGTGTTTGTGTCGGCCACTAGGGTCGCTAATCTTACTCACACAGTCAGCTACCTCATTGCGCCTCTTTTTTTCTTTGCGTCATGTGCTGATTGGGGAGGGTTTTTTGGAAGGGACATCCTGCGTGACACTGCAGTGCCACTCCTAAATGGGCCCGGTGTTTGTGTCGGCCACTAGGGTCGCTAATCTTACTCACACAGTCAGCTACCTCATTGCGCCTCTTTTTTTCTTTGCGTCATGTGCTGATTGGGGAGGGTTTTTTGGAAGGGACATCCTGCGTGACACTGCAGTGCCACTCCTAGATGGGCCAGGTGTTTGTGTCGGCCACTAGTGTCGCTTAGCTTAGTCATCCAGCGACCTTGGTGCAAATTTTAGGACTAAAAATAATATTGTGAGGTGTGAGGTATTCAGAATAGACTGAAAATGAGTGGAAATTATGGTTTTTGAGGTTAATAATAATATGGGATCAAAATGACCCCCAAATTCTATGATTTAAGCTGTTTTTTAGTGTTTTTTTAAAAAAACACCCGAATCCAAAACACACCCGAATCCGACAAAAAAAATTCGGTGAGGTTTTGCCAAAACGCGGTCGAACCCAAAACACGGCCGCGGAACCAAACCCAAAACCAAAACACAAAACCCGAAAAATTTCAGGCGCTCATCTCTATTGTACAGTGGTTGGCTGATAGATATCTCCCTGCATGAGTCATCAGTGCTGGAGGTTAGTCTAGCATAAGGCTGAGCCCAGCTAGTTTCTGTTGAGGATTCTGATTGGGAAGGCCAGAAATCAGTGACCTGTTGAGTGTTTGGAAATAGGCCAGTCATGTCCATTACTGCTGGTACTAACAGAAACTCCTTCTACCGATGATGTAACATACAATCAACACTGAGAATCAGCTGTACCTCCTTGAAAAGCCAGTTTATAGAAAATCAAAATGGCTTATATCTAAATATTTTAAAGGCAAATACAACTGACTCATCACAAATTCTCCTGACTAGGAAATTGAAAACTAAGAGGGGATTTTTTTAAATTCCACCCACAAAGGGGTTAAAAGGGGTGAGATTTCCCCCCCCCCCCCTCTCAGAGGATAGGTAAGACAGCCCACCCAGCCGGGGCTATAAAGAATGCATGATACCGGTGATACCAGTCGTGGAGGGGAGGACGCAATGCTCTGTTCCTGGACTTCCTTGCAGTGGCAGTTGCAGAGAACTCCTTTATTCAAAAAGGGGAGCCACATCAACTGCCACCCCTAAACACTGTCAAACATCGCTGAGTGTGGCTCCCCTATTTGAATAACGGATTGCTGTAGAACTGCCACTGGCAAGTAGGTGCAGAGTTATGGTTTAGAAGATTTTGTGATGAGTCAGTGGTATTTGCCTTTTATATATTTATAGATTTCAGAGTACTTAACCAACCTATTTCCAGTCAGGAGAGGACAGTGTCTCAGTTATCAGAGGTTAACCTGTCACTTGAACTAAACATTGCTGAACCTCTCAGAGAGCAATAGAAGCAAAAGAGACATGGATATTTTGACTCTTATATGCATTAAAGGAAAACTTGATAGTCAACAACTGCTTATCTCATATCTCCCAACATTGTCAGGGTCCAAATTGGGACTCTGTCACTCTTCTGTGCGCTAAAGGCACACTCGTGCCCAGAAAGCAGGCATGGCCTCGGATAAAGGGGGCACGCTTTTGTGGGAATGCCCGTTATAACTTTCCATATTGATTTATGAGACTGTACGGTAATTCAGTATATTTTTATAATTTGCAATATTTATGTATGTATTTTTTAATTCCGTAACATAGATAATATTAGAATATTAGTAATCAACTGTTAGCAAATATTTAGACTGTGAGTCAGATCTAATTAGCCACTGGTAGAGGCGAACGGTCTGTTCCCAAGGGTAAAGTGCCCAGAGCAATTTAATTTATGTATACATTCAGTTCACCCAGGGTCAACACTTCAGAAGACCAAAGGCAGCAGTTAATGCTCATCTCTGTTCACACCTCTGAGTGTTAGAAAATCTGTGGACAGATTGTATTTCCAAAACATGTGACTTTAAATGTGTTCAGGTATTCATGTAAGTCATAAAAATAGATACAGAAACCAATAAATCTTATAACATATAGACGTCTTAAAAAACGACAAATGGTCCCTAGCGCTTGAAAAGTCACCAATTCTGTTTGATTATTAAACAATTATTTCCAGTTAAAACAATTAAAAAGCAGCTCTCAGTCTGACAATACTGAAAGACAAAAATCTGATAACTAAAGAAAAAGGTAATTCAATTACCAAGGAAGCGCTTTGACAGTTTTATTAACAAAAATCATATAACAATCCTAAAACACGTAGCATATAAAAACAGCAATACAAATATATATTTAAACATAATTAAGTATTAATAGGACTGTTCTCACTCCGGGATCTCACACAAGTTCTTTTAAAGTACATATGGGGGGATATTCAATTGTTTGAAAAGTCAGTTGGGTGTCGGTTTTTTCCTATCTAATAGACAGGAAAAAACAGACACCCAACCGACTTTTTAAACATTTGAATTCCCCACATAATGTGATTGTTTGTTTCCAGCGGGTGTAGTACGGCTGACCGGCGGTCAGGAGACCGCAGGTCAGCTTACCGGCGCCGGGATTCCGGCAGCATACCGGCGCCGGGATCCCGGCGGGGAGGGGCGAGTGCAGCAAGCCCCTTGCGGGCTCGCTGCGCTCACCACGCTGCGGGCTCGGTGGCGACCTGCGGTCGCCACGGGTTCTATTCCCACTCTATGGGTGGACACCCACGAGTGGAAATAGTCCCTGTTGGTCGGCATGCCGACCATCGGGATAGTAAGCCGTCGGGATGGTGGAGGAGGTCATGTGACTGTCGGTCAGCTGACCGCCGGTCACATGAATACCACCCGTTTCCAGCATGCTTCACTTAGTAATAAATAAGAGACGTCAGCAAAAGTTCATTTCAATAAATGAGTACACAGTACTTGTAAGTTAGTAGCCATTTTGGGGCGAGAGCGCCAGATTGTAAAGCTCAATGACACGGTGTTATGCTCACCTCCTGTGTATAAGTTCATACACAATGAAATTAATGTGTATGAAGCAGTCAGAGGGAGAACGCTGCACTCCTTGCATAGTGACAGCAGCGCTATGCTCGACCTCTGCTGAATATGGCTCTCTGCATGTATCTTTGTGTACTTTACCCACAGTCAGAGGAGGGGAAAGAAAAGACCAGATCTTTTGTTGCTTTTTTACCATCCACACCTGTAGTACGCTGATACCGGCAGTACTGGAGCCACTGGAAGCAA
Organism: Pseudophryne corroboree; assembly: GCF_028390025.1. Classification (NCBI taxonomy): domain Eukaryota; kingdom Metazoa; phylum Chordata; class Amphibia; order Anura; family Myobatrachidae; genus Pseudophryne; species Pseudophryne corroboree. Next base: position 591,721,088 of record NC_086448.1, on the reverse strand, counting down.
ACACACTTCTTCGAGAAATCCACTGAAGAAGTGAGTGTCCAAATAGAAGTCCAGTTCAATAGAGAAGCTACCTCACACAATTTGCCACACTTATAGCAGGGCAGTTTTGTCAGAGGATATTCTCTGACGAAACTGCCATGTGATGAGTGCGGAGAAATGTTCAACCTACAGTATCAGAACTCTTTTCATAGCGCCCGTAGGCCAAAAGTTTCTTATTGAGAAATTCAGCAAAAAATATTAAATTAAGTAAACCTTGTTTATATGTTATCCTTAGGTTCAGTTATGTGGTGAGGGACAGTCTTTACTTCTGTTTGTTCACATATTTTATGATTGGCAGCCATAAGCACTTGTTTTACCCATTTCATTGACCATGAATAATTTGAATTGGTCCTCGACCACCAACCCAGGGAACCCCTACAAGAGCCCTGAGGCACCCCAAGGTGCCATGGCACACAGTTTGAGAACCACTGCTATAATCCAATAGAAGTGTTGTAAGAATGCCAAATTGATTTCTCACAAATATTTAAAATGCCCGCTCTAATATATATTGTAAATGCCTGCATCTCTTATTGCCATATCCCATGAATGTGCGCTATACATCGCAAAACACTGCATCCCATAAGAGAAAACAATACACCCACACATTATCTGAGTTCCAAAGCTTATTGATGTATATATTTGTTATTAAAAGGATATGGATTCAATATATATTACAAAGTACAGTATACCTATAGTTACAAGGTTACACTCACACAGTAAGCATTTAGAACATACTATTACATACAGTTTTATGCCATTACATACGGTTTCAGTTACATGCCAGCGATACAATTACCATATCTTTCTCATATAAGTTTGTCCCTCCATATGACTCTCTCTCTCTCTCTCTCTCTGTAGACTTCATCTTCCTCTGAGACCAAACAGGAACTGACTGACTGTGTGGCCAGCAGAGTGTTATCTAGTTTCTGGGGGAGGGGACTCATGATTTGTATGTGCTGAACAGGCTCAGCCCTGGGTACGTCCAAAGGGCTGGCCTGAGTTTCCTGTTTGGAATATCTATTGTTCTAATAAAAGTGATTTTAGCTTTTATACATTCAATCATAATTATCCGCTGCAATGTCCCATAACTTAACAACAAGTATCAAATTAATCTACACATTAAGCTGGTTGTTTTAATAGTAAACATGACCAGTCTATCTGGTTCCGTTCAAATAATACACATACATGATATTACTTCAATATATATAATTTTAAATCATCATGATGTCTGGCGCTTGATATTATTATAATTATGTACTGCATGAAATAAGTGTCGAATCCATCTCTGTGGCATGTCAGTGTAAATGCTTGTGTTACCATATATGGCTGTGCTCGCTGCTCGTATTTGCAAGTATAGTGACTTAAATGTGTGTAGTTTGTATGTTCTCTTTATGTAATATTTTTTTTACTTTGACAGTTCACCCTTTGGCAGCAAACAATTACTGCCATCAATTATTAACATAAGAAAAAAATATTTCATACCATAATTGGTGACCCAGACACAAGTATGTATGCATTTCGCAAATCAGACACCTGACTATATTTGGGGAAGACAGGGAGGAGGACGAGACATCCTCTATATGCACTCGGCGGTCACGGGACCACTGGTTGGGTGTGGGACAACATTCAACCTATAGAGTATGCTGGGACAGTGCTTTGGCCTATAATGTCTGATTTGCGATGAACATTTCACACATACATGTACCTACGTCTTTGTACACTGATGTTTGGATTCGATTGAGGTTCTGCTGGGTAGATGAAGAAGACACAAACAAATCGTGACAGTGACATATAAAATTTTCATGATCTACATATTCCTATCATTTTCTGAACATTGTTTCCATTTCTGGAACGTATGCTAAGCCTGTTTAATCATTAAACAAGGGTTATAAGTAGTGTCCTTCCTAAATAACATAAACCTTCGGAGTTCGGGGAGAGCCACTCATAAACCTTTCTTCCACATATATTAATGAGCTCCTTATCTGCAATGTGTGAATAGCCATTGTCTGACTGTTCCAGATTACCTCTGAACTCCATAACTACTAGACCTTTGATTTTTTTTTCTCAGATTTTAACAAACTGATCGGCTAATCCTGGGATCCTATAAGGAAATCACTCCTTCCTACAGAACCAGTTCCAGTCCCACACTCGACTCCTCATAAAAAAACCTCGCAAAAATAGAATATCCTGAAAGAAAATGTTTGTCAGCGGGAAAGAGAGAAAATAGAAATAGAAAAAAACAACTCTTGTTCATAACAAATCAATTACAATGACTGGTCTTTCTGTAATCCTTTAGTACGCTCAGGTAGTGTTCAACAGTGCCGCCTCTCAGTCTTCACGGAACAGAGTCTCTGGTGATACTTTTGTGATCTCTTTGCCTTGCTCTTTGAAAACACAGCTTACTTGGAACACACAGTTCACTTTGCTCTCCATCTTGCTCTTTGAGCACACAGTTCACTTGGAACACACAGTTCACTTGGAACACACAGTTCACTTCGAACACACAGTTCACAAACTCGATGAATGTGAGCAATAAACTACTTTGTCACGAGTTCTCTCCGGGTTAGCGACCTTCTTGCAGTGAGACGAGTGGACCCCAGTCTCTCTTTCGGCGACCTTTAGTGCTGTAAACAAATCTTGGTATGGTCCTTCCCACCCGTCTATTAGGCAACCTGAGCGTAAGAACAATCACACAGTCTCTTGGTTCACAATCAAGACAGTTAGCATTTAGCATTACCAGCAATCAACAGTTTCAAGTTCTTTGTCAAGTTCTCAATTGCTGGCTCATCTCAATAAGGTACTGTACTGTCACCTCATTGGTGCATTTCTGATCATTGTGCGGATCAATCATGACATGAGGTTGTCTTCCAAAAACAACCCAAAAAAGACACAAATACCAAAACAAAAACAAATTTCGAAGTGGGTGATTCGTCGAGTGAAGATCTGGGAGTGGTTCCGAAGCTACATAATACTAGTGGCAGTATCTATGATCACAATAGTACAATTTCAAACTTTGCTCCTACTTCTAGGGGTTCCATTATCTACACACAAATTTCTGCGCAATTTTTCTTTGCAGAAAACACAGCAGCATCCGTGGCGGCAGGAAATGCCTCTACCCAGTTTGAGAAAACATCAGTGCACACCAATACATAATTCCTAAAGGGTGTTAACTGTACGAAGTCAATTTGTATTTCCTAAAAAGATCCGTCTGCAGGAGGGATATGGGATGGCTCTGTTGGTATTGCTTTACCAATATTCTTCCTCAAGCAAGTAAGACAGGTCATTGCTCTCTTTCCTGCATGAGAATAGAATCCTGGCGCACACCAGTAGGCTCTCATCAGCCTGCAACTACCCTCTTTGCCTAGATGAGTCAGACCGTGTGCCACCTCAGCTAGACTTGGAAGGTATGCTCTGGGGGCTACTGGCTTACCGTGTCCACCTGCCCACAGTCCTGAGGACTCCTGGCCATACCCCTTTGTCCTCCAGACTGCATCTTCCTGCAGGGAACACAATTTTTTTTAATCTTAATTTAACTATCGTGTGTTTGCAATGTAGAGTACCATAGGGCATAACTCAAAAAAAAGAAAAGAAAAAAAAAAACATCTCTAGAGAAGAGAAAGAAAGAAAAGGAAAAAGAAAATGTCAGGTTTGCCATTCACCAACAGGCATATCAGTGTCTATACAAAATTTCCCTTCACCAGTATTCCCATTCTCCACCCTTTGTGCATGACAAGGCACACTGCAGTAATACTGGTGTTATCGTGCTGTTGAGATATACTGGGTTTGGGCAGAACTCTGAAGGACCTAGGCATGTGGAGTTTGAACTGTACTTGGGTCCATGTATTGTACCACCCTGTGTGAACGCAAAAGATGAAGAGGAAACTGTAGAGAAACAGAATAGAGGTTGGGGACAGATGAGTTTGTAGAGGTGGAGAAGATTTTATAAAAATTTTGACAACTGGATTGGGCACTACGGAGAAGTGATTCTCTACTTGGTCTACTCCTTAAAAAAATTCTGTGGGGGGGCGTGGCTTGGCTGGAGAAGAGAGCAGATGTGTCTCTGCTGCTCTCCTCTCTCCAGTGCTATATACATCAATAAATCAGGGTACTCACCCCCTGGATTTTCCTTCTGGGGGCTCCCTGTCCCTCCCTGTGTGTCCCCTGTGCCCTGTGGTGTGTGCTGCGGAGCCGGGGAGCGGTTTTCACCGCTCTTGCAGGTTGCGGCCTCCACACAGGCCGAAGCCGGGGACTCGCATACTCCCGGCGCCCGCGTCTTGAGCTCCACGGCGGAAGCGCGGCGCCGGGGAGCAGTGCGGACCCTGCAAATAACCTCCGGACCACCCGGGAGGCCCCCCGGACCTCCGGAGTGGACACCCCCTTGTTGTGGAAGATCTAAGGGACACAGGACAGCGGGAGACGGAGGTTGTGCAGACGGCCAGTGTGACTCGGCGGCCATCTTTAACTCCCCTGGTGTGCTGGCACTAAGGTAGCAGGGTTCATCTGCGGCTGTGGGGGTCTCTGGGTGGGGAAATATTCAAGCCTGGTGGCCCTCTTGCATTGTCCCTTCCCTGCTCCTGCCCTGGGGCCCCTGCAGTGGGATTGGTGCATTTTTGAGTGGGGAGAAACAGCCTTTTACTTGGCTCTATTATTTTCTATTGCAACTGCATTATCTAGTGGCCTCTGGATGTAATAACATACACCTCTCACATAGTGTGCTGGATATACAATACATATTGATCTGCAGATTTCATAGGACCGCAGATATCCCGGCACCTGCCGAGACGATCGGCCGTGATGTCCTCGTGGTTGAATAACCAAGATATTATGAAGTGATCGTTCTGAGATAATTCTGCCTACACCTGAATGCTCCTATGACATGATATGACAACTTGACTTTTGCGTGGATCTCTCCTCGATTGATATCTCAGAAGCCTTGTGCCTCCCGTCCCTTTACCTTTGTCATTCAGCGCCGCCATGCCTCCCAAGAAATATAAGGCCGCTAAAACTGTCTCCCAGGTGGCGTTCTTCAAACCTTCTCCTCAGGCCGCTAAAGCAAAAATTGCACGGGGTGGTGCTTCTAAACCTGCTGTCCCGGTGCCCTCGCCATCTGGAGTCATGTCCGCTCCTGCCACTACACACCCCAGCTCCATCGATGACGGTGACTCTCTTACGGTGGGTGCTATGAAATATCTCTTAACACAATTTAAGGATGAAGTCGCGGCAGAATTCAGAGCGACTATGAAGGAATGTCAGAGATCTATTGACGAGATAGGTGGCCGCACCGATCACCTAGAAACGAAAATGGGTGAAGTGGTGTCATCGCACAACGACCTGATCTCTTCTCATGATCTGCTTCAAAATGAGGTCACGGCGCTCAGGGACAAACTCTCGGATATTGAGGACAGATCGAGACGTAACAATATAAAGCTACGTGGTGTCCCGGAAGCTGTTGCTAATGGCGCTTTAAAAGATTTTGCAGTTGACCTCTTCAGCAAACTCCTTTTTTCGTTCCGCTCAGTTGACTTTCTACTGGACCGTATCCATAGGCTCCCTAAAGCCAGGAACGCTCCTGATGGTGTCCCCCGAGATGTCCTGATGAGGTTACACTATTTCCACGTGAAGGAGGCGATCTTGAAAGCTGCTAGACCCTCGGATACTGCATCGGAGGCTTTGGGCTCACTTCAGATATTCGGAGACCTGTCCCCTGCTACTTTAGCGAAACGGCGCTCTCTTTACCCCATCACATCAGTGCTACGTAAAGAGAACATTCTATACAGATGGGGATATCCCACTAAGTTGCTTATTTCTCGAGAGGGTCCTACTGTTGTCATAACGAATGTCGAGGAGGGTAAAAAGATCCTAGCATCATGGAACTCTGCAAGCTCTTCTACACACACCTCTCCCGAGTGGGGCCTTCAGCGGGACTGGGCCTCTTCGACTGCAGAACTTTGAGTATTGTTCGATTTACTACACTTGCATTGATTCCATGTCTTCTGATCGGTTTGTAGTGTCGTACCTCTTACGTTGCACCAGTTCCTTAGCAACTGTTCGATGAGGGTATCTATGTGATATCTGCATGTTATTAGAATGTTTTTCAGTGATGCCTTCTCTCTGCCAATTTACTGTTTGCTGCCTGTCTCTGCTGCCCCGACTGCCACTCACATTTTTTTGTCGGTTGGGAACTCTACCCGTGTTTTCTTTAATCCCGGTGGCTGTCGGGGGACCAGAGATGGAGGGCTAAGGAACTACATTTTGTTTCATTTTGGTTCGGGTGCGGGCAGATTGACCACTACCCCCACAGTTTAACTCTGAGTCGCCATGGTTAGGCGTCCAAATGTGCCCCCGCGAGGGGTTATTGTTCTGTTTCTTTTTTCTGTTATCCTTCATCTCTTTTGTCCTTTCTTTACCTTTTCCTCTCTCTTTGTCCGGAAACGTTACACACACTTTCTACTTGCCAGTTGGCTATTGATAGTTATGCAATCCCCGACAGTTTTACAATATGGTTAACATTGTTTCTATAAATGCAAAGGGTCTTAATTCCCCACACAAGAGGAGATTAGCACTTAATTATTTCCATAAACTTAAAGCTCAAATCATAGCCGTCCAAGAGACCCACTTTATTAAATCAGCCCCTCCAAGGTTTACTAATGGGAGATTCCCCCACTGCTATCTGGCCAACGGGCCAGCAAAGAAGGCAGGGGTGGCAATCTTGATATCTCAACACTGCGAGTTTTCCCTCACTTCGCAATACTGCGACCCTGAGGGGAGAATTCTAATTCTGGTTGGTACTCTTGAAAATAAAGAGGTGACATCAGTTTCTTGCTACGCTCCTAACACCAAGCAACTAGCATTTTGCAGGAAACTTTGCGCTGAGGTGAAACAATTGGCTAAGGGCGCTTTACTCCTATTGGGGGACTTTATCTTGACCCTGGACCCTTTAGTTGATAACTCTAGCAAGCGGCCCTCGCTCTCCAGTCAGCTCCATAGGAATGCAAAGGGATTTAGCCAGCTACTGGCGGAATATGATCTTTTAGACCTCTGGCGCATTAAACATCCAATGGACAGAGATTACACGTTTTTCTCCCCGGTGCATAAATCATATTCTAGAATAGATCTAGCATTAGCAGACAAGTGGACTCTACAGTCCATCCGTAAAATCTCCATTCTCCCCATGTCCTGGTCGGATCACTCCCCACTATACATCGAATGGGACATAAATAGTAGAAAGGTTACCCCGGCCCCCTGGCGCTTAGGTAAACTCAGTCTCCTTCAGCCAGAGACCACGCAGGCGATCCAAACCACCTTGGATTATTATCTTTCTGAGAACTCTCCTCGGGAGACATCTATATTCACATTCTGGTGCGCCCTCAAAGCTGTAACATGAGGTACGGCGATTCAAACTGCGGCTAAGCTTAAAAGGGCATATCGTAAGAAATTTGAACAAGCTGAGCTCACAGTCGCTTCCCTGGAGAGTTCTCACAAGGCACATCCACACGATAAAGCCCTCCTTAAGTCATTGAAAGAAGCAAGGGAGGCGGTAAATGTCTTCTATCTGGCGGAGGTCCAACGCAACCTACATAGACTGAACCAAAAATTTTATGTTTATGGCAACAGGGCTGGTAGACTACTGGCAAGGAAGCTGAGGGGTAAGAAGGCGAAAGAAAAAATCCATATTGTCCACTCAGATAGGGGCAAGAGAGTCTACGATCCTGACGAAATTGCAAATGTCTTTGCATCCTATTACTCTAAATTATACGACTTGAAGGGGGATTCTGCTACTTTTCAACCTACATGCACAGATGTTAAAAATTTTCTGAGTAACTTTCCTCTCCCCTTGCGGTCATCGGAGTCTTGTAACTCACTCAGTGCGCCTTGGACTTTAACCGAAGTCGAAAAGGCTATTGACTCCCTTCCAGCAGATAGGGACCCGATGGTTACCCTTCTGGTTTCTATAAATCCTTTAAGGAGAACTTGGCCCCAGTGCTCTTGTCAGTGTTTAATGAAGCCTCAGAAGCTGGCCACTTCCCCAAAGAGATGCTGGAAGCTCAAATCATCACCATTCCCGGGAAAAAGCCCTACCTCAGTCCAAAATTTTAGACCAATCGCTTTATTGAATACGGATCTAAAAATTTATGCCAAATTAATTGCTAACCGTATCAGTCCCCTTCTCCCTTCCCTTACCAACCCTGATCAAGTGGGCTTCATCTTAAACCGGCAGGCTCCGGATAATACGCGTAGGGTGATTAATGTTATTGAACACTCTGCCAGTAGACGAGAACCCCTCCTAGTTTTGTCTCTAGACGCCGAAAAGGCGTTCGATAGATTGAATTGGGAATTTATGAGATCAACTCTGGACAAATTTGGCTTCTCTGGAAGGATCTTAGACTCCATCCTGGCTCTATATTCCACACCCAGTGCACGGGTCTATGTTAACGGATGCCTTTCTTCACCCTTCAACATTTCTAATGGCACGCGACAAGGCTGTCCGCTGTCTCCTCTTATTTTTGCATTGGCGATACAACCCTTGACTGCGAGCATTAGATCCCGGGACTCGATTAGAGGCCCGGTTATAGGGGGCATTTCCCATAAAATTAGCTTATTTGCGGACGATATTCTGCTATGTCTTTCTGACCCTGAGGCTTCCTTGCCCGTTCTTCATGACGTCCTTCAAAGTTATTCAGATGTTTCCTTTTATAAATTAAATACAAATAAAACTGAAGCCCTCCCGCTCAATATATCTCCGACTGTGGTCTCTGGATTGAAGGATTCGTACAAATATGCCTGGAAGTCCTGCTCTTTGAGATATCTAGGGATTAATTTAACCAGAGAAGATAATTTGATTGAGTGTAATTATGCCCCGTTATTAAAAGCATTTACGGAGCTGACTGGGGAGTGGATGCTACAGGAGGTGTCTTGGTTGGGTAGGATTGCTGCCGCCAAGATGGTCCTGTTGCCGAAATTAATGTACCTGTTTCGCGCCATACCAGGGCCCCTTCCCAAACTCTTCTATAATAAATTTAATCAGGTCCTGATCAGATTTGTGTGGGGAGGCTCTAGACCGAAAATTGCAAAAAAAACTCTTATTCTGCCCAAACTGTCTGGTGGGGTAGCTTTCCCAGATATAGAAAAATACCATGCTGCATGTCTGATGAGTCAGTCTAGAGACTGGTTCGACACCTCGAGTCTGAAACCTTGGGTTATCCTGGAAGCTTCATGCTTAGACGCTGTTCTCTCCCTGACTTGTTTTGGCTACCATTGTCTGCTGCTCGGAGTAGGGCTGGATCCTGCAAGTCTATTAAAACGACCCTAGATTCATGGCATAAACTAGTGCTCTCTTCGGAAGAGATTAATTTACCTGCCCCCTGCCTGTCGTTATCTGCTCTTATGTCATCGATTCTTAATGTCTCCTTAGAGGAGTGGATTCGGAAGGGGCTTTCCACTGTGGGCGATTTATTTGTAGGAGACGTCTTGATGTCCTTTTCTCAATTGCAAGAGAGATTTGGGATTCGGACTCAAGATTTTTTCAAATACCTACAGGTGAGAAGTTGGTTACACTCATTTACTCCCTCACATCTCCAAAAACCTTCTCTTCCGGCTTATATTATAAACCGATTGGAGTCGTCCTCACATAAATATGGGATTACGTGGTGGTACCAATTTCAATTGACTAACGGCCCCCAGACAAAATTAAAAGCTCAGACTTTATGGGAAAGAGATTTGAATAGGTCCTTTGTTGATGCAGATTGGGACAGTATATTTAGATCTTGTTTTAAAGTCTCCAAATGTGTTAACCACTCCGAAATGTTCTACAAGCTTATACAGAGGGCCTACTTCACCCCTGAAAGACAACACAGGATCTGGCCCACACAATCTAAATCATGTTGGAGGAAATGCGGCTCTACGGGGGATATCTTTCATATCTTCTGGGCATGCCCTCATATACAACCACTTTGGAGAGAAGTTTTAAATATGGCTAGCATAGTGTTAGGGCTCAACATCCCTCTGGACCCAGCTCTAGCGCTGTTCCATTTATACATTGATCGCCTCTCCGCAGGTGATCGCTACGTCTTGGGACATATCCCGATAGCCACTAAAGCCGTTATAGCACAATTGTGGAAGTCTGAGAATATTCCTACCTTAGCGTCTATTCAAAACAAGATCCACAAACATTTCATTTTCGAAACAGCGGAGGCTAAATACTCAACCTCGGCTAACTCTATCCACCTGAAATGGTTAGGATGGTCCGACTATAGGAGTAGAGAAGGTAGGCTAACCGTTTATAGCTCTCCAATTGATGTGTCTGTGCTTTACCCCACCTAGATTGACCTTTTCAAGAATGTTGTGCTATCAGGTATTCTCTAAGTTTATTGTATTTTAGTCCTTCTTGTTTTTTTCTCCTTCCATGTCTTTTCTCAGTGCTTTCTCCTTCTCTTGTATCTGAACGCCTAATGTAGCCAATTGTATATTCATCCGACTGTGCGCTGTTTGTATTTTGCATATGATAACCATTCCGGACTCCCCCTGTGTTTCCCTTACCTCTTTTTTCTGTTCCCCATTTCTGTGTGTAAACCCTTCAATAAAAATGTAATGTTTAAAAAAATAAAAAAAAATTATGTGTGTCTTATCTCTACTGGAACTATTCCAGCCATCAATCCAGTGTCCTGTCCATCCTAAGTTCATAGGGAACCCGGTATCTGTGAGATAATTTCCTCTACCTGTGATGGACATGCATCTAAAACAGTGAAATGTAACATTAGTAAGTTGCATTTATTCTGTTCTTCCCATTAGCAGAATTTGTGTTTTCTATATGGCTTATGATTCCTTACTATATATCCCTTGGTCCCGTCTATGTGTTTAATAATGTGGCTTGTGTTTTCTGTCTAGGGGATCTATATTGACTATGTGTCCTACTACTCCTACAATCTCTGGCAAAATGCCCTTCCTTCCTACAAGTGTAACATATTATTGACCATTTGGGATATGGGGTTTGGACTGATGGGTCTTTCCTGTATGTACCAGTATACTTACCGTCCTCAACCTCTCCACCTGTTGTTCTCTGCGCCTAACATTATTCTTGTGATGTTTAATAGCACACTATCTAAAATTAGCTACTGTGACCCCTTTCCAATTTTGCAAAGAAGTCTGCACCCTGACACTCAATGCCTTATTGAGCCCGTCCATTTGCACAGAGACAGTCACCTCCCATTTGCCGAATTAGTGTTTACCAGTGATCTTATCCAGATGGAGAGTTTTCTATTTCTGCAAGAGACAAAAACAAAAAAAAGTTTAACAAGCTTCTAGGTCATGCGAAGTATTTAATTCAATCCTTCTCATCCCGTATTAAGGGTCTGTACGTGGTCCGACAAACATTTCTAAGCTCATCTTTACTAGGGGCATTACTAGGAATCCATACTTCTTATATGGTAACTGAAAGAAATACCCTGGGGTTACCTTGTTTCTGTCCGCTTTCCCAATGGCAAATACTAATGTGCGGACAGGTTTTTTCTCCATTTCTGACATTACTTTCTTGATTTTTTTTTAGTTTTATTTATTTATTTATTTATTTATTTTACTATATATGTACATGAATGATACCATACTTACTTGTTCCACTGGTCTCAGCCACTTCCCCACAGGCTACTGCTCTTCTTTTACCGGTTTGATACTCCTCTGGGTGCATGAGAAATGGCTGAAAACAATCAGGTCACCTTCTCCTCCTAAATAAAACTTCAACATTCATTAGTACATATATAGGTTACAGTCATATTTTTCATATTTTTATTATTTTCTATAGTTTGTATGCTGGTAGTAACTGCTTCCACATCTACATAAGGCGGTGTACTTGCATTCTCTTTTTTTTTATCTTCCTACTTATTTATTGTTGCTACAAGTTCAAACAGTTCTTATATTTCCATTCTTGTCTTATATGACTTTGGTTAAACATACCACCTGCAATACCTTAGGATCACACTCACCAACCCCTCTTGCTGTTACAGGTTTAAACAATTTGTATGTCTGACCCTTTGTTTTCGGTATTTTATCAGATATATTCTTATCCTTAAGTTCTGCAATACCTCTGGTTCAAAGCTGCTCACCCTAGGGAATGGTTCCCTATCTTTGTCAGTCATACGTTCCCATTCAGACAAAAAGTCTTCAGCGTGTGGACCATATTTCCCACACATATTAATTTTTCCTTTAAACTTCGCTGACCCCCTGGGCCGCGGCTCTTCAACCTGAACCCTGGTTAAACGGCTCTTACTTGAGCAACTGGCTCCCATAATTGTGGGCCTTTTCCCACAAACACCAAAATACTCAATATAAGGCGGCGGAGAAAGTTCTGTCGATAGCGAAGGCAATGTACCCAACCTAGGGCCCCTATCAGACCTTACAACACTGTAATTTCTTTCGGTGGAAGTTCTGTGTGGAATATTTTCCTGAGAGAGGCAGCGAAAAATTCCTTTTCGGTATCTTTCAACTGGAATTGTTTGCAGGGTGAAAAACAGAGACATTAGATAACTATCCTTCACCCTTTCCAGTGAAGCCCAGCATGGAGATTTCCCGATGTTGTCAAAAAAAAAAAACCTTTTGTCTATGCAATCACGTCTGCGTATGCTCTCCCACAGCGCATATGACACAATGGTATCACATTGTGCTGTGCAGAACACACGGACATGCGATGCAATAGCACAGCCTATAGATACTAGTTATCTATATGCCCTATGATTGCTGTAGACCACCTAGCCTAGACCACTCCAGACCACTTCAGCACTTAGTTGTATGGGATCACTAAGACCACTTCAGACCACATCAGTTCTAATCACGCAAGGTAGCGAACCCTACGCCGCCGGGCCTCTACTAACCCGGTGTTACCACTTCAGACCACTTCAGACCACTTCAGTTTCTGGGTTCAGTTCCACACTGTCCGCTTTCACTTACACAAATACACTTTGGTTTTTCTGTACAGAAAATTTAAATTCATTCAGATAGGCAGCTTTACCCCAGAGGCAATACAGTTTTAAAATTAAATTTAGAGTAACCTGTTTTTGAAATCTGATAGCTATGTGCTATTGTATTAAATGTCTACTATCCCACCTTTGAACTAAATGACACTATTGTATAATTTGTACTCAGCGCCCGCATTCTTACGCACTTTGCGCAAACACGCAACCGTGCGTGTCTCTTACGCTGCGTGCGCAGTCCTTTACTTTGTCCGAGACACGTGTACAAAACCCTGCATCCGCAATAAATCACACAGCTTCTATAAATGTGATCAATACTAATTACTATTGCCCACTAGACACAACTTGTTCTGTATAAACTTTTATGCAGAACTGCGTTTGTGTATTTACGCTTACTTCCTTAAAATACTGTTATTTCAGATTTACCTACAAATTTACCTATATAGCAACAAATGTATCCTATTTCACACAGATCTATAATGACTCTAGCAATAATCAATAATTTAAATGATATGATTCAGATTGGATAGCTATCCTGCAGAACATACACTGATATAAACCACACATAATTATAATATTATATATATGTACCATTCACTGGTCTCCTATGAGACTCATTTACCCATTCAGTGCTTCTAATTTGCATATCAATGCTATGTGCTTTTGGCTGCCTGTAAAAGTGGTTTTCACTGCTAAGAAAAAGCAGTTACACAGGTTAATTTGCATTTCAATGGCTATCTTATAGCAAGCAGAGTTAACTAAATCCTAGAGGTAAAAGAAAAAAAACCTTTTTTTATATCTGTGTGTAATTCATACACTAAGTATTCATCTCACTATTAACTTTCACTAGGCCCAGCTGAAACTATTTGTAATTGACTATGGCATGGGTTAAATAAATGCATTGGTAACTCATAAATGGTGGTTTATGTGACCAAGGAAAGCTGATTATTCTGAGCAGTGAAAATCAGCCATTTAGAAAAATGACCTTCCCAAAATGGCCGCTGCTCCTCCCCCTTCCACATCCATGAGGGTTACAGAAAATGGTGGACAGGCCATGTGGTTAGTCCAAAATGGAGGATAGATCATGCGGCTTCCTTTGTCACAAAGAAATCACATAATATAAGCACCTGAAATTATTTTATGCCTGAGTTAAAAATAAAAACTATATCAAGGCTATGCAGCAACTTTTAAATATACTTTTAACCCTATTTAACAGATAAGCAATCCAATCTGAATCAAACACAATATGACTTATTTGAACCTTGTTTTGCAACAATAAAAATACATTTTAGCATCTTAAATATTATGAGAAATGCATTGTTCCTTGAATTTCATATCAGCGTCTTACTAATAACACAACATTACACACGGATATGATGATTTTCTCAGCTATTATGATGCGTCCATCACAAGCTGATCGACCACAGCATTGCGTTTATAATGGACAGTGCATCATTAAGAATGTGATATCGCGGACTAGCGCCCATCTAAGAATGCCAAATTGATTGCTCACAAATATTTAAAATGCCCGCTCTAATATATATTGTAAATGCCTGCATCTCTTATTGCCATATCCCATGAATGTGCGCTATACATCGCAAAACACTGCATCCCATAAGAGAAAACAATACACCCACACATTATCTGAGTTCCAAAGCTCATTGATGTATATATTTGTTATTAAAAGGATATGGATTCAATATATATTACAAAGTACAGTATACCTATAGTTACAAGGTTACACTCACACAGTAAGCAGTTAGAACATACTATTACATACAGTTATATGCCATTACATACGGTTTCAGTTACATGCCAGCGATACAATTACCATATCTTTCTCATATAAGTTTGTCCCTCCATATGACTCTCTCTCTCTGTAGACTTCATCTTCCTCTGAGACCAAACAGGAACTGAATAACTGTGTGGCCAGCAGATTGTTATCTAGTTTCTGGGGGAGGGGACTCATGATGAATCACCAGTTCCTTTGTATGTGCTGAACAGGCTCAGCCCTGGTTGCATCCAAAGGGCTGGCCTGAGTTTCCTGTTTGGAATATCTATTGTTCTAATAAAAGTGATTTTAGCTTTTATACATTCAATCATAATTATCCGCTGCAATTTCCCACAACTTAATAACAAGTATCAAATTAATCTACACATTAAGCTGGTTGTTTTAATAGTAAACATGACCGGTCTATCTGGTTTAGTTCAAATAATACACATACATGACATTACTTCAATATATATAATTTTAAATCATCATGATGTCTGGCGCTTGATACTATTATAATTATGTACTGCATGAAATAAGTGTCGAATCCATCTCTGTGGCATGTCCGTGTAAATGCGTGTGTTACCATATATGGCTGTGCTCGCTGCGCGTATTTGCAAGTATAGCGACTTAAATGTGTGTAGTTTGTATGTTCTCTTTATGTAATATTTTTTTGACTTCGACAGTTGGTGCAGAATCGGAAGTAGAGTGTTCATACAAGAAAGGTCCAAATTTCCCCCATGCTAATTTGTGGGATTGATCATTAATAATTTGACTCATTGCAGCTGAATTTCCTTTTTCCAACAATAACATTAATGTTGCATCACTTATATTTGAAGCATGTGCTTAGTAACACAGTACTCATCTTGAAAACATATGACAATTTATTCTTATATTGTGATAGAGCAAAACCAAAATCATATGCAATGTAGGCAGTACAGTAGACTAAGGGGGAGATGTACTAAGCAGTGAAAAGAGTGGAGAAGTGAGCCAGTGAAGAAATTGCCCATAGCAACTTCTCCACTGACTTACTTCTCCATTCTTTTCACTGCTTAGTATATCTCCCCCTAATCCCAATTACACAGTAGGATATAGGACAGTTGTTCCCAAATGCAGTCCTCAAGGCACCCCAATAGTCCATGTATTAGGGATATACCTGCTTGTGCACAGATGTTATAAACAAATTGACTGAGGTACTAATTATGTCACCTGTGCCTAAGCATGGATATGCTTAAAACCTGGACTGTTGGGGTGCCTTGAGTATTGCATTTGGGAACTGCTATAGAATAGACCATCTTGTCTGAAGCCATCACTAACTGTTTAAGAGGGAGGCAATCAATTTGCGGCTGTCAGGATCCCGGCGGTCAGGATACCGTCGGCGGAATGCTGACAATGCTGACAGCTGGAATACCAGCTCACAGGGCTATTCCCACTTGTGGGTGTCCATGACACCCATAGAGTGGGAATAGATCCTGCGGCGAGCGCAGCGAGCCAAACTGTGCCCGCAAGGGGCCTCGTAGTGCTTGCCCCACTGCTGGCATCCTGTCCGCCAGGAATATATATGTATTCCGTTTAAGAGTTTGGTTGCTATAACCTTGTTGGATTTGGAGCCCATGTTATCAATTATTAATAAACATTACAGTACCTAGTATTTTAATCAGTCTTTTATTGCATAAAGTAAACTATAAATTAGTAGATTAATAAGAAATGTAATCTTGATAGCAATGTATACTTTTGAAGGCTGTATTATACAGTACCTGTGTGTATGTCTCTTTTAAAATAATAGAAATGGATTATTTTAATTAGTATACCATTTTAATTGTGCCAAATACTGCCAATTTTAAATTAAATCAGAATGGATTTGCTGCTCTGTTTCTAAAACCTGAGATTGCAATTATGTAAATGAGTATAAAATACATATTTATATATTCACTTCACAAAGTATCAATAGATGCATTATTCAGGGAGGTGTTATTTGGGTGGGGTTTCAGAGGTTGAGTGGTTTATCAATGCAGTCCTTTTGTAATGCAGCTATTTGTGAATTAATTAATCTCCACAAGTTCCAATGTGCACACATGCAGCAAATGTCAGGGATGATTTGTTTTCCACCTAAGTAAAACATCTGCTCTTAAAAAGTAACTATTCCTGCTGGCTGCTTTTGTCATCTCAACACATCAATGATTGATAATTCCACATTCTGTACTTATAAGATTAATTATTATACCAATTTCACCAAGCTTAAAAGTTAGATGCATTGTAAAGTTACATTTTATACACCTGAGAGATAATAAATTACCTTTCAAGAAGTAATTCATCAATACATGAACAGATAGAGTACTGAATTCAGTTTGGAAGTAAATGCATAAAAATAGTCCCTTCAGGAGAACTGATAACTTCTGTAAAAGTAATGCACCAATATCTTACAGTTATGTGTTTAAAAATATAAATCAGTGGTGCTTCTTAATGTACTAGCTCTATGTCAAGGCTGATTGTCTGAATGCTAAGACATCTTTTAATATTCCTGATATTTGGTTTGATCATACAATTGCCCTGTGCTACTGTATAGCTTCTAACATATGCGAGTACTGCACAAAGGATGGCATGTATTCTACGTGGTCTTTCAGTATTTACAGTACCTCCACAAAGTGGATGCAGCCCTTTCTGTACAAATATTCATTAAATGCAGCATAACAATTCACCAGGGACTAGTGATATATGTTTAACAGTGTGCAGTGGTAGCAGGAAATACTAGACAGACACTGCACAAGAATACCATATGATCTTTCTTTACAGACTTGAATAAAAATAATTCACACTGCCAAATGGTTAATTCAAAGGTTGCCAGGCTATAATGAGGAAAGGTGGACATCATTATCATCTGTCAAGAACCTTAGAGTCAGACTTGACATCATTTATCATAAGCAGACATCAGAATCAGAGTGTATCGTGTTTCTGTGACATGAGAGATTATAGAACAGGAGAAACGTATAATTAATCCTTAATTAGAACAAAATATAGCTGACTCATAGGGACATATCAGTAATCTTACTGGAGTGCTATTTCTCTGAGAACCTCAACACAAAATACATCTTGAAGTTAATTCAAAGCTAGAATAAGCAGTCACATTTTATACCCATGAATGTTTCAGATTTTTTGTAATGTTAACTATGTACAAAATTTTGAACAGTACATATGAGCAGTATGTCATGTCCATTCCACATAATAAAAATAATAAATGTTAAAATAAAAAAGGTGTATTAACAATTAAACTAGTCAATCAATGCAGTGATACAGTATATGGAAAAACATAATGCTACCGATTTACAGTATACAAAGAGCCTTAATTATGTTCACGTGAAATTAATGTATTACAACATGTGCAGTGTAATTTATCAAATATTGGAGAGAGATAAAGTGGAGAGTGATAAAAGGCCAATTAATTAACTTCTAACTCTAACTCATTTTACAGGCTGTGCTTTATCTCTCACCAAGATTTGATAAATCTCCTCTGTGATCTCCAATAGTGTTTCTTGAAATGCAGTAGTTCCAATTGGACTCCACGAACAGGTACAGTATGCTTAATATTTCACAATGTAGTAAATTATACAGCTTTCAGATCGTAGCCAGGGTCGGACCTGGCTTTTGAACCCGGGTCTGAGCAGGCTCAGACTCTTTCACAGTTTTGACCTGGGTTATTCCCATGTTGGTATCTTTCACGCTGTACCCGGGTCACACATGTTAAACACTGTCATGTGATTTAAAATGGACTTTTCTGGCTCACATTGATGAGGTTTCAAAGGAAATAAAAGGAGGGGCTGGGGACTGCTCTGAGCAGACACATAAACAGCCAATCAGCACCTTTTTTTTCTGAGATCCGGGTTGAATATTCAGGCTCAAAGGCTTTCACACTGCACATCGAGACAGGTCCGACACGTGTTCAACCCTTCTTTTAACCCAGGTTGAAATGCTCGACTCGGGATAATCACACTGCACCTCGACCCGGGTCAATCCGGCAACAACCCTGCAATAACCCAGGTTATTGATGCAATGTGAAAGCAGTATTAGTGGCCAAGCCATTGGTAATTGTGGCGCAACCAGTAAATTAAGCAGAAAGCAACTGACATACTGTATTTAGATACATTTATGGATCTTCATCCTCATAGTAGTTGGGTTTCCTTGATCTTGATATTATAAGGACTTTGTATATTCTGAAACATATTGTTATTCATTTGGAATTGCTTTGATTGTGTTTAGTGCTTGATTTATGTCTCCCTGCAAAATTGCTTATCACTTGTTAACTAACATGGGCAGATGTATTAAGTCTGAAGAAGTGATAAAGCAGTGATACTGTAAGTGCAAGGTGATAACGCACCAGCCAATTAGCTCCAATATGTAAATTGACATTTAGTAGCTGATTGGCTGGTGTATTATCACCTTGCACTTATCACTGCTTTATCACTTCTCCGGGCTTAATACATCTGCCTCCATGATGGGGTGTATTTACTATTGGAGATGAAGTACCAGCAAACCAGCTGCTGTAATTTTTCAAACACAGCTAGTGACATGGCAGTTGGGAGCTGATTGGATGGTACTTTATCTCCGTCCACTTTATCTCCATCCCAGGCATAGTAAATAGAACCCTGAATCCATTGTCACACCTTAAACATTTGTTATTGGTGCCTGTGTTGATGTTACATTGATGATACTTGTCAACAATTACAGGCCACTAGGATTTACATAATCACACAATAAAACATCTGTATAAATTGTTTTATTTGTTCAAAAATGTGATACAGAACATCTCTCCACCTCATCCAAACACTTTGAAACCTCTGAGATTTTGTCATACCAGATAGTCATGTCCCTTTCTCCACAGTGTATCCAACTGTTAGCAATGTAGCTACACACAGTTTGTAATCTTAAAATTATTTGGTATTAGAGTATTGCTTGAAAGGGGGAGAATATTTTTCCAAAGCTAGATGTAATAATTGAACTTAGTTCAAATAAAAATACATTCATTATCTTATTATAATGGAACCAGGCCCAGATTAACATATTTTACTCTCAGGAGCCATTTTTGCCAGCTCTGCTTCCACACTGCCTAAGCTCTACATTGTTTAGTCCTCATAATTTTTTATATTGAGTTCTATATAGTAGTAGAAATTGTAGATCGGAAACATCAGCCTATAGAATGATGAAAAAGATTTAAAAAAAAAAGAGTTAAGATTGATCAATTCTTTATTTCAGTTGGTACTCAATGATACACTTCTTTTAGTATAAATTGTAATTCTTATAACTAGTCCCAGAAATAGGAAAGCAATCAGTGCAGTCATTTTTGCAATAATTAAATGAAGTCACTGAAGAATTGTCCAGAGCACGGAAGCTACTGTTCTCTACATCTTGTGCCAACTTGAAACTTTAATATAAAAGCAAAATATTGCTTAACTTGAATGCACTCTGCTGGGACATAGCTAGACCTATGGGGGCCCCATAGTAAAATTTCCATGTTACACTTCCTGGTGTGCACTTCTTAAAGCAGGATGGTTGCTCACCTCCTGAGAGACGTAGGCTCCATCTCTCCTAACTACATACTGTGTAGGTGTGTAGTCATGGTCTGGGGATGTCCTAGCATGCTCAGCTTGGTCATGCCTCCTCCCAGCATCAGAGAGAAGGGACAGAGCCGACAGCAGATGTGCCTGCAAAGCAGCACCTGCTAAGGAAGGAGTAAATGCCCACGGAGCTCATGAGCACCCACTGCCTAGCAGCATAACTGGGTGTAGGGGGAGGATCAAACCCAGTAGTAGCTGCACCCCCTGCATCTAATGTAGCTATGCCCTTTGCACTTTCTGCTGGATCTATGACAACTGTAAGCTATGGTTGCCCCAAACAACACGTATTTCTCCTTACCTGCATGGCCTGTTTAAAATTCTTCAGTCAACCATGAATGTTCTAAAATAGTAATGCGTGGGAAAGTGGCAATACACACTCAAAATACTTAAAATAAGCAAAGCTGTAATTGAGAAGAACAAACTCATGTTGATCCTAAATCCTGTCATATGGAAGGTGTGGCTTAATACTAAATCTACAATTAATATTAGAGATGTGCAGTTTGGTTTCCCTGAAATACAAACACACCCAAACTTAGGGGCTTGAAGATGAATTGAGACTTAGTTCGGAAACACTTTGGGGTTCCGAGTGGAACCGAATAAATCCCAGCTCCGATCTGTTGTAATTTTCAGAACTCTGATTTAAAAACCAGACTCATTCTTTGTACTGCATGTAAATAGGTCCAAATTACATGATTTTAGCTGCTTTTCTTCATATTTTAAAATCAATATTTATTGATTTCTATCTATATTAAAGGAATTTAAAACTGAACCAAAATCTGAATCGAATCAAAACACTAGAGGGTGGTTTTGCCAAAACAAATAACATGATGATGAATTAGAACCAAAACCAAAACATGGGGGTCCATGCACATCTCTAATTAGTATTTTGTAATACTGCCACTTAATGATACACCCCACTATGTAAGAATCTGTATCAATAGCCTTCTACCATTTATGGTATAAAGTCTAGGTTCCCCAAATTGCTCTAGTTTAGCGCAGTTTTTGTGACACAAACTATCATTTAATTGTTAGTTTCACAATAACGCTAAAGTTATAGAGTAGCCTAAATAATCAATACTATACAGTAGCTTCTCAAAGTCTAGAGCATATATAAACAGCCTAATAATGACACACTTTATTTTCAAAAGTAGTACAATACTTATGCCCTTATTTATCAGTGAGTGACAAATTTCACTGTGAGTGATAAATTGCATCAGCCAACCTGCTTCTATCTGTCATTTTTCAAACACAGCCTGTGATATGGAAGTTAGGAGCTGATTGGCTGGTGCAATTTATCACTCACAGTGAAATTTATCACTCATTGATAAATAACAGCATTAGTTACAAAGGATAATAATAAGGTTACAATAAAAAGAAAACAATACCTGTGTAGGAATTCAAAATAAAAAGTATATCTTTTTGGAAAGATACAGTAGAAGGTCGAGTTGTTCCTTTTGGTGGCTGCTGGACAGCAAGAAAATCAATACTGTCTCTCAAACTTAATTTATTACCTAAAACAATAAAGTTACAATACCATTCAAATACTGGGGAACACATCTAAGTGATGTCATGCACACAGCTCTGTGAGTGGCTGACTGATTACTGACTACTGTAAGTTTCATGGTCCTTGGATTCACTGTTACTTTAGAAGCATAAATTCTTGTAGATTTATAAATTCTTATTGATTCTCCTGAATCTTACAAAGCACAATAATAGGCTTGGTGAATCAGCCATCAATTTACCTTTGCATCACACATCATCCTCTCCTGATAACCCATATGAAAAATAAGTAATTGTACGGCTTCTGTAATTGTTAGATATATTATTTGACACGTTGCTAATATAAATAAAAAACATCATTGTATTTTATAAGGTTGCAGCTTTGGTTCATAAACTGTGGATATAAAAGACAGACATGCCTTTGTTCACTGATTGACTAGACCACCATGTTACAGGAGTCAGCAAAAGTCTTCTAAGGCCCAATGTATTAAGCCTTAATGATAAAGTGGATATGGATAAAGAGTGATAAATGACCAGCCAATCAGCTTCCTAACTGCCAGGGACGGATTGGAATCAAAAACCAGCCCAGGAAATTTATGGTAGCAGCCCTAATAGGGGTGGGAGTATGTTGAGGGGGTGGAGTCTGTCATGTCGGAGGGATCACTGCTCAGAAGGCCTGCTGATATGAATGCATGGAAAGTGCGCGCCGCAGACACGCGTCAAAATTTTAAAGGCGTGGTTTAGTGGGGAAGGGGCATAGTAGTGCAGCTTATACACATTGCACCAGTAGAACCTCCTATACACAATGCGCCAGGTAGAGCACGTTATACATATTCCACCAGATAGAGCACGTTCTACATTTTGCACCAGGCAGAGCACATTATACACATTGAAGAAATTATAGTTTATACTGCGCACCATGGTACATATATGTAGCATGGAGTGCTGCTGATATATAACAAGTACGTCCGTCTTGTTTGGTATACTAATAAACACTGTGGGTATATAGCGCTCAACCCCTATTGGTGTGTATTTTATGCTGTCTGTTATCAGAAATATCTTGATAACAGACAGCATAACATACACACCAATAGGGGTTGAGCGCTATATACCCACAGTGTTTATCATAATACACATTGCACCAGGTAAAGCACATTAGACACTTTGCGCAAGGCAGAGCACATTATACACATTGCACCAGGTAAAGCACATTTTACATATTGCACCAGCTAGAGCACGTTATACACTTTGCACTGGACAGAGCACATTATACACATTGCACCAGGTAAAGCACATTATACACATTGCACCAGGTAAAGCACATTATATATATTGCACTAGGTAGAGTACGTTATACACACTGCACCAGGTAGAGCATGTTATACACATTGCAGCGGGTAAAGCACATTATACACATTGTGCCAGGTAGAGCACATTATACACTTTTCGCCAGGCAGAGCACATTATACACATTGCACCAGGTAAAGCACATTTTACACACTGCACCAGGTAGAGCACGTTATACACTTTGCGCCAGGCAGAGCACATTATACACATTGCACTAGGTAAAGCACAATATACATATTGCACCAGGTAAAGCACATTATACACATTGCACCAGGTAAAGCACATTATACACATTGTACCAGGTAAAGCCCATTATACACATTGCACCAGGTAAAGCACATTATATATATTGCACTAGGTAGAGCACGTTATACACACTGCACCAGTTAGAGCATGTTATACACATTGCAGCGGGTAAAGCACATTATACACATTGCGCCAGGTAGAGCATGTTATACACTTTGCACCAGGCAGAGCACATTATACACATTGCACCAGGTAAAGCACATTATACACATTGCACCAGGTAAAGCACATTATACATATTGCACTAGGTGGAGTATGTTATACACTTTGCACCAGACAGAGCACATTCTACACATTGCACCAGGTAATGCACATTATACACACTGCGCTACGTAGAGCACGTTATACACTTTGTGCCATTCAGGGCACATTATAGACATTGCACCAGGTAGAGCACGTTATACACTTTGCGCCAGGTAGAGCACGTTATACACATTGCACCAGGTAGAGCATGTGCATAACTGCAGCAGAGCAGTGTAAGTTAGAGTGCTGCCACTAACAAATAGCCTAATATATATATATATATATATATATATATATATATATATTATATTTATTTTTATTTATTTATATATATATATATATATATATATATATATATGCATTGGTTCCATCCAGTTATCGCACTACTGCTCGAAGTCAGAACAAATATAGGAACCATAAGGCAGCACTCAAATGTCTGAATAAAGGCCCTCATTCCGAGTCGTTCGCTCGGTATATTTCATCGCATCGCAGTGAAATTCCGCTTAGTACGCATGCGCAATATTCGCACTGCGACTGCGCCAAGTAATTTAACAATGAAGATAGTATTTTTACTCACGGCTTTTTCTTCGCTCCGGCGATCGTAATGTGATTGACAGGAAATGGGTGTTACTGGGCGGAAACACGGCGTTTCAGGGGCGTGTGGTTAAAAACGCTACCGTTTCCGGAAAAAACGCAGGAGTGGCCGGAGAAACGGAGGAGTGTCTGGGCGAACGCTGGGTGTGTTTATGACGTCAAACCAGGAACGACAAGCACTGAACTGATCGCAGATGCCGAGTAAGTCTGAAGCTACTCTGAAACTGCTAAGTAGTTTGTAATCGCAATATTGCGAATACATCGGTCGCAATTTTAAGAAGCTAAGATTCACTCCCAGTAGGCGGCGGCTTAGCGTGTGTAACTCTGCTAAAATCGCCTTGCGAGCGATCAACTCGGAATGAGGGCCAAAGATCACAAAAACTCCCCCATAGTGAATTAACGTTTCAAAGTCCTTTATTTCCACTCTTTCATCAGGATACAGGTGAAATGACAACAGTGAGCTTAAATAGGTAACAAATGTCAATAAGCTCCACCCCCAGCTCCAAAGGCCGGATGTGGTAACAAACGGATGTGTTCTTGTATTTTAGTACATATCAGCAATACATCAAAATAGTATTAAATCATAATGCATTACAAATATACAATAAAGAATGAATTATAAAACATGTGTCATGTGTCATGTGTTAACATTAAATACATATAACGATTGTGCACAAATATAAAAATGAGTGGAAATGACATGTATGAAAAATCTCTAAATGGGTTACTTAACAGGCCACCTGGGAATCCGTCTAAATATAAAAGTTACATATTGGTTTGTTACAAATGGTAACTAATTTCTCCTCAAATATACAGCTAGAGAACCTCTTTCCCATATGGTTCCGGTATGAATGGCCAACAATGTTAAGGTCGACACATTAGTGCAACCACTAATGGTCGACATTAACATGGTCGACATGGACAAATGGTTGACACATGAAAGGTCGACACATGAAAAGGTTGACATGGATTTTTGGACTGTTTTTGGTGTCATTTTTTTGCTGTAACATGACCAGGAACCCCAATTAGTGTACCGCGTCCCCTTACATGGCTCGCTTCACTCAGGTTAACATTCCCAATTGTAGTCCACGTGGATTGTAAACTACGAAAAAGTTAAAAATCTATTTTTTTTTAAAAAAAGCCATGTCGACCTTTTCATGTGGTGACCTTTATTGTGTCAACTATTTTCATGCGTCAACCATTTGTCCATGTCAACCATGTCAATGTTGACCATTAGTGGTCGACCTAATGAGTGTCAACTTTAACACTGTCGACCATCTGAACGAATACCTTCCCATATATGGCTTCAAGAATAATAAAACACTTGAACAATTATGTGTATGGGCCAAATAGAATCTGATTGTTAAAATGTATCTATTAAATAGGTTTATTCTTTTAAAGGCTTATCAAAGAAAAATGCTAAATATGATGACAATAGTTCTTCTATATATTACCATACGACATCTACCCAATCTGCTATAATTGTATGGTCTCTGTAGTACTAGCAACAAGGAACCTGCATTACATAAAGCAATTCAAACCCAATTATTCATTTAAACTGTAGTCTGTAAATCCATTTGGATTCCAGGCGTAGTAGAGCCTTACCACGATCCCCTCCTCTCTTCATAGGGGGCACATGGTCAATCATTCGATATTTAAGCATAGATATATTATGACCTGCTGTTAAAAAATGTTTGGCGACTGGTTGGTCGCTATGTTTTTTAAGTAAAGCATTTTTTATGGCACTTTTGTTGTTAGCAATTCTCTCCTTAAACATGGTTTCTGTTTTGCCAATATAATTAAGGCTGCAGGGACATGTAATCATATATATGACAAACCGTATTGTGCATGTCAAATGATGGTGGATTTTAAAAGCTTTTCCTGATCTGGGATGTCTCAACGTGTCCCCACTGATCATTGATTGGCAGGTAACACAATTGACACATTTAACACAACCCATTTTAACGGGACCCAAAAAGGAAGTGTTAACCCTATCAGGTTGTGTGAAATCCGTTCTTACCAAAAGGTCTCCCAAATTTCTACCTCTTTTAAAACCCTGCATGACTTCTTGTTTAAACGTAGGTAGATCTGTGTTTGAAGTGACTATCGGCCAGAACCTTTTCACCTCTTTGTGTATCTTAGAGCTTAAAGGGTTATAATGATTAACCCAAATGATTTTATTATCCTCAGTGGTTTTATCTGTTCTAGTGTTAAGAAGTGCTGAGCATGGATGTGACAAAGCTCAAAATTTCTGTTTCTGCAAATGTTTCAGATCATAACCTCTAATTAAAAATTGTTCTAACATAACGTCAAGTTGTTTCTTCAATTGTTCAGGATCACTGATTATTCTGCATGCTCGCAGGAACTGAGAATAGGGAAGACCCTGTTTTAGCGCAGGTGGATGGAAAGTCCTATTACTGTATGTAGAAAATTGTTCCTGTCTGTTGGTTTTATGTAAATGTCAGTACTAAAATCTTGTGCATGTCTAAAGATGTTAATATCAAGGTAATGTATGTTAGATGTATCACTTTCCCAAGTAAATTTAATCAGATGTTCCAAAGCATTATGCACATTAAATACTATGTTTAATGCCACCACAGAACCTGCCCAAAAAATGATAAGGTCATCTTTGTACCGTTTGTATAAAAATGAATTGGCCATGATGTTAGGGTCTGTGAAAAAGATTTCACGGTCAGTCTGGATCATGTAACAATTAGCAAGGAACGGAGCTACCGGAGATCCCATAGCACATCCTGCCATTTGAAAATAAAAATTACCGGCAAAGAAAAAGTAATTTTTGGTAAGTATGAATTCCAAAAGTGTCATAAAGAACTCAACATTGGGTCCTTTGTATCTAGGATTATGTGTGATAAGTTGTCTTACTGCTTGTAAGTCCGCATCATGTGGTATGGCGGTGTACAAACTTTTTATATCAGCACTACACAACAGTAAGTGCGATGAAATGCATTTAATATCTTGCAAAATGTTTAATAAAAACGTAGAATCACGTAAATATGATGCAGAATCCTGTACAATCAGTTGGCAAAATATGGCATTTTGCAGGAAATGGACATCCATATTAAATAAATGTTCGTTTAATCTCATGCTCCTCATCATAGAAGAGAGCACAAGAGAATTAAACATTCAAAAACAATCATTATCTACCTTCGAGACAAACCATAAAAATGCATTATTGGCTGACACAACTACAGATTGGATGGACAAATTCAACAAACAAGCGGAGGCTTACACTAATGATTTAATACAATTTAAGGAGAATCAAATGCATAAAGTTGATCAGGATTATGACAAACATCAGGTATATACCTGGCTCACAGGACAAAATAGGATGGAATCTCGTTTGCAGAGACCTAAGAAACACTATTGCTGTAGGGCAGATTCAGGTACATCAGCTGAGTCAGGTTCTCTGTGAATCTGACCCTGAACAATCAACACACCATTTTCAGCTTACTCCAGAGGGCTTCTCTACCCGAAGTAAACCGGCCACACAAAGAGACCACGCACATGGCGGTCCAGGCAAAACAAAAGACAAACGCACCAATTACAGACCACCTCATCCAAAAAAAACATAGTGTTTAACTTATCGGACCATACATTATTGGAGGAAGAAATACAGGTTTTAAATCTGGGTCTCTCATTTGTTCCGATGTCTCCCTTTAATTCCTTTGGATGGCAAGTGGAGAATTATCAACTGGCTTGAAAATTACGCCTGAAGGAACATTTCTATAAACATGCTACAATATCTATTAGAGACCCGACTGTATTCCTACCGATTTGGCTAAAATACAACCCAGTTCTAAATTTGATCCGGTAACAAATAACCATTCTTTAAAAACATTCTCCTGGTTATTGACCGAATCTATCCCTCCTGCAATTCCTCAGACACATCATAACCTAACTATCAGTGAACAGAAATGCACTTTCATTTTTGCAGTCTTATAAGGATATTATCATTCATCCATCAAAGTGATCAAAGAGGATCGATCATTATACAGAACCTAATGGATTACAAATTGGAAATCTATGAACAACTAGCTTATACCAAGGTGTATAAAAGACTGCCTGAGGATCCGACTAATCATCTTAAGAGACAGGTGGACTGTTTACTCACACAGACAACTAATGCAGGTATTGTGTCATTGGAAATTAAAAATGTTTTGACGGTTGCATTTCCACACATACCATTGTTGTATACTGTGCCCAAGGTACATAAAACCTTGGATAGACCCCTGGGCAAACCAATTATTTCTGCCAGGGGGTCCATCTTTCACCCAATAGCTGTTTACCTGGATAGTTATTTGAAACCAATTGTACAGGATTCTGCATCATATTTACGTGATTCTACGTTTTTATTAAACATTTTGCAAGATATTAAATGCATTTCATCGCACTTACTGTTGTGTACTGCTGATATAAAAAGTTTGTACACCGCCATACCACATGATGCGGACTTACAAGCAGTAAGACAACTTATCACACATAATCCTAGATACAAAGGACCCAATGTTGAGTTCTTTATGACACTTTTGGAATTCATACTTACGAAAAATTAGTTTTTCTTTGCCTGCAATTTTTATTTACAAACAGCAGGATGTGCTATGGGATCTCCGGTAGCTCCATCCCTAGCTAATTGTTACATCATCAAGACTGAACGTGAGATATTTTTCACAGACCCTAACATCACGGCCAATTTATTTTTATACAAACGGTACATAGATGACCTTATCATTTTTTGGGCAGGTTCTGTGGAGGCATTAAACATAGTATTTAATGTGCATAATGCTTTGGAACATCCGATTAAATTTACTTGGGAAAGTGATACATCTAACATACATTACCTTGATATTAACATCTCTAGACATGCACAAGATTTTAGTTCTGACATTTACATAAAACCAACAGACAGGAACAATTTTCTACATACAGTAATAGGACTTTCCATCCACCTGCGCTAAAACAGGGTCTTCCCTATTCTCAGTTCCTGCGAGCATGCAGAATAATCAGTGATCCTGAACAGTTGAAGAAACAACTTGACGTTATGTTAGAACAATTTTTAATTAGAGGTTATGATCTGTAACATTTGCAGAAACAGAAACTTTGAGCTTTGTCACAGCCACGCCCAGCACTTCTTAACACTAGAACAGATAAAACCACTAAGGATAATAAAATCATTTGGGTTAATCATTATAACCCTTTAAGCTCTAAGATACACAAAGAGGTGAAAAGGTTCTGGCCGATAGTCACTTCAGACACAGATCTACCTATGTTTACACAACAAGAAGTCATGCAGGGTTTTAAAAGAGGTAGAAATTTGAGAGACCTTTTGGTAAGAATGGATGTCACACAACCTGTTAGGGGTAACACTATCTTTTTGGGTCCCATTAAAATGGGTTGTGTTGAATGTGTCAGTTGTGTTACCACAGATCAATGATCAGTGGGGACACGTTGAGACATCCCAGATCAGGAAAAGTTTATAAAATCCACCATCATTTGACATGCACAACACAGTTTGTCATATATATGGTTACATGTCCCTGCAGCCTTAATTATATTGGCAAAACAGAAACAATTGTTTAAGGAGAGAATTGCTAACCACAAAAGTGCCATACAAAATGCTTTACTTAAAAAACATAGCGACCAACCAGTCGCCAAACATTTTTTAACAGCAGGTCATAATATATCTATGCTTAAATATCGAATGATTAACCATGTGCCCCCTATGAAGAGAGGAGGGGATCGCAGTAAGGCTCTACTACGCCTGGAATCCAAATAGATTTACAGACTACAGACCTTAACCCCGTTCGGTTTATACGAACAATTGGGTTGAATTGCTTTATGTAATGCAGGTTCCTTTTTGGTAGTACTACAGAGACCATACAATTATAGCAGATTGGGTAGATGTCGTATGGTAATATATAGAAGAACTGTTGTCATCATATTTGGCATTTTTCTATGATAAGACTTTAAAAGAATAAACCTGTATAAACCTGTATATTTAATAGATACAGTTTAACAATCATATTCTGTTTGGCCCATACACATAATTGTTCAAGTGTTTTATTATTCTTGAAGCCATATATGGGAAAGAGGTTCTCTAGCTGTATATTTGAGGAGAAATTAGTTACCATTTGTAACAAACCAATATGTAACTTTTCTACGTTGACGAATTCCCAGGTGGCCTGTTAAGTAACCCATTTAGAGGGTTTTTATACATGTCATTTCCACTCATTTTTATATTTGTGCACAATCATTATACGCATGTAATGTTGACGCATGACACATGTTTTATAATTCATTCTTGATTGTATATTCGTAATGCATTATGATTTAATACTATTTTGATGTGTTGCTGATATCTACTAAAATACAAGAACACATCTTTTTGTTACCACATCTGGCCAGTCAGTGCTGACTGATGGCCCAGCCTTACAAAGGCTTATGGGGGAGCTGCTGCTGCTGCATATACGCAGCAGCTCCTCCGGTGGCCATATTTAAATTACATTGAATTTAACGCTGACGCCATCGGAGCTAAGCAGCCGGACAGCATGGGGGATGATGGTGGCCACTGAGAGATGTCTGGACCAGCCAAACGGAATCTGGTCCGGCATCCCGGCGTGCCAATCCGCCGCTGCTAACTACTGTGTTTAAAAAATTGCAGTTTGGAGCTGATTGGCTGGTCTTTTATCACTCTTTATCCATCTCCACTTTATCATTTTTTAAAGCTTAATACATGTGGACCTGATTAGTGTAAAACAAGACTCAGCTAGGTAACATCTCATTGTCAAATGTGTAGCTTGACACTTTCGGGGGAATTCAAATGTTTGAAAAGTCAGTTGGGTGTCTGTTTTTTCCTATCTAATAGGAAAAAACAGACACCCAACCAACTTTTCAAATATTTGAATTCCCCCCTTTATCTGCTATCCTCTTGCTCAGGAATATATTTACTCTAGATATTTTATAGCTACATACAGTAGGTCAGATAGCCCTCTAATCAGCATTTAGTAAATGTTTGAGTCTAAAGGTGCATACACACTGTGAGATTTTGACTTTGTGATTTCCCCTAAACTCCCCCCAAAGCCCAGAAGAACCAATTTTGACTATCTGTACCTTCGATTTTGACTATGGGCCTGATTGTAGCAGCAAATGTGTTAGCATATGGGCAAAAATATGTGCGGTGCAGGGGGGGGGGGGGCGGGTTGGGCAGATATAACATGTGCAGAGAGAGATTTGGGTGGGATGTGTTCAAACTGAAGTCTAAATTGCAGTGTGAAAATAAAGCAGCCAGTATTTACCCTGCACAGAAACAATATTACCCACCCAAATCTAACTCTCTCTGCAGATGTTATATCTGCCTCACCTGCAGTGCACATGGATTTGCCCATTAGCTAACAAATTTGCTGCTGCGATCAGATCTGAATTACCCCCTATGTGAGATTTTGACTAAGTGCCAATTTTGACTATACTTTGTACTAGATAGTACACTATATTGTCAAGATTGACTTGCCTGCACACTCTATCTTTCCTTGCGATACCAACTCCGTGGGAGTTCGCAACGGTATCGCATCGGTATTGTAAGCTGCCTATCACAGTGCAATTAGCTCTATCCCTACTTACGATTTTGACTGCAGTTGCAAGAAAAAGTATGTGAACCCTTTGGAATTTTTGAACCCTGGACTTGTGCATAAATTGGACATAAAATGTGTTCTGATCTTCATCTAATTCACAATAGACAGACACAGTCTGCTGAAACTAATACCACACAAACAATTATATGTTCTCATGTTTTTATTGAACACACCATGTAAACATTCACAGTGCAGGGTGGAAAAAGTATGTGAACCCTTGGATTTAATAACTGGTTGACTCTCCTTTGGCAGCAATAACCTCAACCAAACGTTTCCTATAGTTGCATATCAGACCTGCACAATGGTCAGGGGGCATTTTTGACCATTCCTCTTTAAAAAACTGTGTCAGTTCAGCAATATTATTGTGTTGCCTGGTGTGATTCGCTCACTTGAGGTCATGCCACACCATCTCAATCGGGTTGAGGTCAGGACTCTGACTGGGCCACTCCAGAAGGCATATTTTCTTCTGTTGAATCCATTCTGTTGTTGATCTACTTCTGTTCGTTGTCCTGTTGCATCACCCATCTTCTGTTGAGCTTCAATTGGTGGACAGATGGCCTTAAGTTCTTCTGAAAAATGTCTTGATAAACTTGGGAATTCATTTTTCCGTCGATGATAGCAATCTGTCCAGGCCCTGAGGCAGCAAAGCAACCCCAAACTATGATGCCCCCTCCACCATACTTCACAGTTGGGAAAAGGTTATGATGTTCGTGTGCTGCGCCTTTTTTTCTCCACACATAGTGTTGTGTGTTCCTTCCAAACAACTCAACTTTGGTTTCATCTGTCCACATAATATTTTGCCAGTACTGCTGTGGAACATTCAGGTGCTCTTTTGCAAACTTCAAATGTGGAGCAATGTTTTTTTTGGACAGCAGTGGCTTCCTCTGTGGTATCCTTCCATGAACTCCATTCTTGTTCAGTGTTTTACGTATGGTAGATTCGTCAACAGAGATGTTAGCATGTGCCAGAGATTTCTGTAAGTCTTTAGCTGACACTCTAGGATTCTTCTTCACCTCATTGAGCATTCTGCACTGTGCTCTTGCAGTAATCTTTACAGGATGCCCACTCCTAGGGAGAGTAGCAACAGTGCTGAACCTTCTCCATTTATAGACAATTTGTCTTACCATGGACTGATGAACATCAAGGCTTTTAGAGATACTTTTGTAACCCTTTCTAGCTTTATGCAAGTCAACAATTCTTAATCGTAGGTCTTCTGAGAGATCTTTTGTGCGAGGCAGGGTTCACATCAGGCAATGCTTCTTGAGAATTGCAAACTTAAAACTGGTGTGTGTTTTTATAGGGCAGGGCAGCTTTAACTAACACCTCCAATCTTGTCTCATTGATTGGACTCCATGTTGGCTGACTCCTGACTCAAATTGGCTCTTGGAGAAGTCATTAGCCTAGGGGTTCACATACTTTGTCCACCCTGCACTGTGAATGTTTACATGGTGTGTTCAATAAAAACATGAGAAGATATAATTGTTTGTGTGGTATTAGTTTCAGCAGACTATGGGGTAAATTTACTAAGATGGGAGTTCTATTTAAGATTTTTAGCAACCAATCAGATTTCAGGTATTAACTTCTAGAAGGTGCTCGACAAATGAGAAGTAGAATCTGATTGGTTGCTATGGGCAACATCCCATCTTATATAGAACTCCCATCTTAGTAAATTTACCCCTATGTCTATTGTTGTGACTTAGATGAAGGTCAGAACACATTTTATGACCAATTTATGCACAAATCCAGGAAATTCTATAGGATTCACATACTTTTTCTTGCAACTGTATATAGTCAAAATCACAAGGATAAATCTCACTATGTGTACACAACTTTAGTCTTACAATGGGTCCTCTGATCCAAGGACATACTGAAATATAAATAACTGTTGACTCCTGGTATAAATAACTTTTTGTGTTTACAAATAAACAGACTTATTATATTAACATTTCTCATATGGAAATAGCCACCAAAAAAAAGGAATTCTAGCAGTAGAATATACAGTATATTGATGTGGATATAATGCTAAAATTCTGTCATTTACTACAAGGGTGGTTCAGTAAGTAAGGTAACAAGACTTCTCATGTGTATAATGTTCTCTATCTCAGTCTACTTTCCCACCAGACCAGAAGAAGTAGACCAGTGGTTCCCAAACTTTCTTGAATCATGGAGCCCTATAGTATCAGCATTTTATTGACAGATCCCCTAGGATAAAAGTTTTTTACTGAAACATTTTTGGGGAAAAAATTAAGTAAATTGTGTCTACTGTACCTGTCATCCTTTCATACCTCCCAATATGACCCATCCCAGGAGAGACAAAATACTCTGTTCATGGGCTTCCCTTATAATTTATGATTGCTATCACTTCTGTTGAAACACCTTTCTTATCAATTGACTACTTCCCAACATGATCTTGGAATGGGTCATGTTGGGAGGTATGTCCTTAGGATCAGATATGTGGTGGTGTACAGTTGTGCTTTTGATTGGCTACATGTTTCATGGTTGGCAGCAACTAGCACTGGTTTTGCTTATTACTTTGACCATAAATTATTTTATTTGGTCCTGGCCTGCCAAACTGAGGCACCCCTGCAAGAGCCTGGTGGCACCCCAAGGTGCCTATGCACACAGTTTGGGAACTACTAAGGCAGACCACTGCTTCCCCTCATGGCTATTAGACTATGCCTCATATCAGTCATACATTTCCATCAGCCATACTGTCTCAACATCAGTTTTAAGATGGCGGGACCAGTGGCGATGAAGGGGGATTGGCACTAATTTCCCGGGCCTGGGATGCAGGGGAGTCCAGGCAAGGGCCTGGATCTGCAGCCCCCCTTCACCCTCGAAAATACTACAGTGCGGGGTGGTGCAATCTTCTCAGGGACAGCTTCAGGAAGATGGCCACCACACTTTGAAAGCAAAGACACTGACACTATGCCAGAGCCTTTGCTCTCTAGTGTACATGCGCCATCTTCCGTAATATCACTGGGAAGATGGTGCTGGCTGGGGAGGAGGAACCAGCTTCCAGAGCAAGCAAGGTAGGAAACAGCTGCCCTCTCCTGCACCCTACCTGACCTCCACTGAATAAATGGCACCCCCTGTGGTGTAGGTGAGCCACATAAAAAAAATGTCAAGGTGTGTGGACGCCTTTTTAGACCATGCCCCCTGTACATTTCTGGGGCCCAATGTGGCTCTCTATGCATTGAGGTGCATAGTGTGATCAGATTTCTGCATCTAAAGGGTATACCACAAGCTGCAATTCATTGTCCCTGCCATATGACTGCTATGAGGTGCACTGTAATGGCTGTGAAGGGAAGCAATGGTCTGCCTGCTCTGAATTGGCGGGAAATTATAAATAAAGAACATTACACATGTAAGAGGTCATTTAAACTTACTTAGTGAACCACCCTCTTACAGAATGTGTTTAGTTTTATGATCCACTAGACAACAACCTCAAAATACAAAAAAGCCAATGATTATTCACTCGACTTAAGCTAAGTGCATACATGGTCGATGGATCGGCCATCCGACCAACCTGCCTACCAATTTAATGTTGTTGCACAGAAAATCTTGTGCATACACATTTACCAATCATCTGCCCAACATGTCTGGCCAGTAGACCCATTTGAATATGACTTCCCATTTGTGACATCAAAATTAATGGTTCCTGTGGCCAATACAGTATATTATTCAGTCAGCTGGTCACTCATTCACATAGGTAGATGTACCAATATATCTGCATGATATATTGACATCGGCTGTGCTGCACGGTCAACCTGATGTGTCTGTAAGCTACGTCATTGTACACACAAGCCGATGGACAAGCTTATATATATAGTTTGACAGCTGTTCAAAGAATATATTGACAAGTGTGTATGCAGCCATACTGTATATTGCTCTTTCCTTAGTATTGTTGATGCACTACATTTATTTTTATTTCTTATTATTTTCCCACAATATTAAAATTCCTAATTCACTATTACTTTTGTTTTCTAGTGCAGAATACATGTTGTACATAATTTAATTTAGCATTGTCTATAGGTCTTGTACACATCTAATCTGGAAAATAAAAAGTGGATACATTTAGTATTGAGTTGTGATATGATATTTAAATGGGAAGATGTAACCTTGGATAGGTTAAAGTAAAGCATCTTAGTTTATTCTTTTGTTATTAAACAATACTAAAAGGTTGAAGTTGTAAGTGAACAATAACTCCGTTAGGAAAAATATTATCCACTTAACAGTTGTGACCTGCATCTTATTTCTTCAAACCCACAATCCCAATTGCATGTGGTTGGCTTGCTATTGCCTTTGTAAAGGAGTCAGCCAAAAGCAAAAAGCTTGATTGCAATGTTGCATAATTCTCTCTTAATATGAACTAGGCAACTGTCCAATGTTTTCTGTGTTTGACCCAATATAATTATGCAGGCTGCTTAAAAAAATGTCTATTAAATTTAATGTCAAATTGGAATTGCAGTATATTTTAGAGAAATAAAAACAGCTTTGAGATAATCATTTACATTTAAAAAAATAATAATGTTTCATTAGAATGCCAACCATATTTCCCC
Organism: Pseudophryne corroboree; assembly: GCF_028390025.1. NCBI lineage: Eukaryota > Metazoa > Chordata > Amphibia > Anura > Myobatrachidae > Pseudophryne > Pseudophryne corroboree. The sequence continues at coordinate 591,684,512 of NC_086448.1, read as the reverse complement.
AAAGAACTAAATAATAAACAGAACAACAAACAGTCTTAATCTTTAATGCATTTATATTTATTAGCCTTGTATTCTAACAGAATAATAAACACTTTGAAAACCTAAGCACAATGGTTTTGAATTTTTTTTTTTTATAAATATAAATTCAAAAAGACGGCAAGAAAAAATGCATAAGCTCCTCATCGAACTTATACTGTATACTGTATATTCGTTGCAACTGATGAAAATTCAAATTTTCTTTAATGAAATAGTGAACTGCATACATTAGGTGTATATCTCCTATATAATTGCCCAGATCTGTCACTCTCTGACTGTGTCGCTAACGCTGGAAGTGGCTAGGAGCTCTCACTGGGTTAGCAGCAGGTCTGTCACACCCAGTCCACAGCTGATTGGGTGAGAAATGCCCTCCCACACAGGTTACATCCAATGGGAGGCTCTGCCTTTTGGCTGCTGTGTGTTCCCAGAGCAGGATTAACAATGGGGCTGATGGATCTGCAGTTCCAGCTTCACACCCCAAAATAGGCCCAGTGCATCTGCAGCAACATACCCTCCAGCAATTTACACATAAAAATCGGGACAAATTTGAAAAGGGGGCATGGCCTCGGGCACAGTGGCGTGACAAACGCCCCTTTTCCTATACTTTCAATGGAAGTTTGGACAGCCAAAAATCGGTACAAACCATAAAAAAGGTACTGTACCTGCCAAAAAGGTACACTTGGAGGGTGTGCCACTGCATCTGCAACAAGTCTCTGTGCTGTAGATAGGGGAAAAAAAACTTTTACTGCAGCGTCATATGGGGGTCATTCTGACCTGATCACTCGCTGCAGTTCATCGCAGCGCAGCATCAGGTCAGAACTGTGCATGCGCCGGTACCGCAGTGCGGCGGCACATGGCTGACAGCCGACGGCTGTCATTGCCTAGTGATCGCCTCTGCCTGATTGACAGGCAGAGGCGGTCGCTGGGCGGGAGGGGGGGAACGGCGGCATTTGGCCGCCGTTTTGTGAGCATGGTCCAGCCAACGCAGCCGCTGCGACCAGGGCACCGACGAGTAACTCCCGGCCAGCCACAGGAGTTGCGCTGGCTGGGAGTTGCTCTTCAAGTACAAATGCATCGTTGCTGTGTGATGCTTTTGTACTTGGGGGGGGGGCAGTGTACTTGGGGGGGGGCAGCCTGACATGCAGAGCGGACTAGCCCTGTGCTGGGCGTCCCTCCACGTGTCAGTGTAAGTGATCGTAGCTGTGCTAAATTTAGCTCAGCTACGATCAGGTCAGAATGACCCCCTATGTCCTGCTGCCAGTTTGCCTGCCCCCTCCAGAATCAACAATCCCCACTCCCTAACCATGGTGCAGGTGGAACAAAAGCTGCTGCGGCCACCGGCATTATGTGTATGAAAGCGGCGCAGCGGACGGCTTTCATAGCCCTCCCTGCACCGCATAATCTCTGAGCCCTGGAGCCTCCTCTGCACGTGATGTGGAGGAGAAGCAGGAGAAGCATTACCCGCCCCTCCCCCACTCACAGTACCTCTGAGCCCCATCTGCGGCACCCGCACACCACCCCTCAACCGCCCAAGGTGGCTCCGGACCCCCTTCCCCATCTGCAGCACCCCTGCACCTGCCCCTCCCCCACCTGCTGCACCTGCCCCTCCCCACCTGTGGTGGCTCCGGACCCCCACCCGCAGCACCTGCCCCTCCCCCAACACCACACCAGCCCCTCCCCCACCCGTGCCACCCCTGCATCCACCCCTCCCCCACCTACGGCATCCTCAAACCCCCTCCCCCATCCATGTCTCCCCCTCACCCGCCACTCCCCAACCACAGCACCTACGAGGTGATTCATCAGACCCTGTGTGCGCTGTTCACGCCATTGCAAGGGGCTACGACCCCTTAACCATCGCACTTCCTTTGTTCATGCAATATTTAACCACTCACACAATTATGAATGGAGGTAATACTCCATATAATACAAATATTGCACGCCACAAGGGTATGCAAGGGTTAAGGGGGCATAGCCCCTTACGACAGTGTGAAGAGCGCCCGTAGGGTGCGATGAATCACCTAGTATTATAGATGCATGGTGTGAGGTGCACATGTGGCCCTGGGTCACAACACACCCTGCACCCAGATACTATCTGATGCTTTTGCCTGTTTGCTAGCAAGTGGTGGTTCATCTATGGCATGTGCTATCTTTCCAATAAAAAATCAGAAAGATGGTGCTGCATATTAAAAAGCAAAGAGTCTCGCACTGTGGGGGTCATTCCGAGTTGTTCGCTCTGTATTTTTTTCTCGCAACGGAGTGATTAGTCGCTAATGCGCATGCGCAATGTCCGCAGTGCGACTGCGCCAAGTAAATTTGCTATGCAGTTAGGTATTTTACTCACGGCATTACAAGGTTTTTTCTTTGTTCTGGTGATCGTAATGTGATTGACAGGAAGTCGGTGTTTCTGGGCGGAAACTGGCCGCTTTATGGGAGTGTGTGAAAAAACGCTACCGTTTCTGGGAAAAACGCGGGAGTGGCTGGAGAAACGGAGGAGTGTCCGGGCGAACGCTGGGTGTGTTTGTGACGTCAAACCAGGAACGAAACTGACTGAACTGATCGCAGATGCTGAGTAAGTCTGGAGCTACTCAGAAACTGCTAAGGAGTGTCTATTCGCAATTCTGCTAATCTTTCGTTCGCAATTTTGATAAGCTAAGATTCACTCCCAGTAGGCGGCGGCTTAGCGTGTGCAAAGCTGCTAAAAGCAGCTTGCGAGCGAACAACTCGGAATGACGCCCTGTGCCAGAGCCTGTGACGTCTTCTGTGCATGAACCATCTTCAAGAATGTCACTGGGAAGATATCTCCCCCTTCCCCGGTAGTTGATACGGCCCTGGTGAACCATCACTAAACCTCACATAAAACAGTTAAATTACCACTAACAGCATCATCATATAGATGTCCCATTACATTCAGCACTGAAAACATTGACACAATATTTGACAAGTCACTCACTGTCTACTGGAGTCCAAAAGTCCCGTGGTTGCCCTGCTGGCTACCGGTTGTTCTAATCCTATCTTTAGCTCATAGCATGTTCAATGGGAAGGTTCACACACAGGTCCCAAAAAGTAATGTATATCCTATACCAGTGGTTCTCAAACTTGGTCCTCAGGACCCCACACAGTGCATGTTTTGCAGGTAACCCAGCAGGTGCACAGGTGTATTAATTACTCACTGACACATTTTAAAAGATCCACAGGTGGAGCTAATTATTTCACTTGCGATCTGTGAGGAGACCTGCAAAACATGCACTGTGTGGGGTCCTGAGGACCGAGTTTGAGAACCTGTGTCCTATACCAATGCAAAACAATAATGATGTGCATACGAGAATATGCATCAACTGGGAAGATAAGTACATTGCTTAATGTTTTTGAGGAATAATGGCTAGCCGGTAAAGGTGAAATGCATAATGACCTACGTATTCCAGCTGTGTACACAACAGGCACCCGCCTGCACCTTGACAGCAGCAGAAGTACCCATTCCAATTGATACTTTCTTTGTATCTTTTTACTGCATTCACATCAGCTCTGGGTTTGGGAGTAATATTTTCTGAAAGTGACATACTCTTGTAGGCATGGCCAAAATCATGAAAACAGAGTGTTGAGAAGGAAAATTTGCGCTTAAGATGTAAAGCAGCCCACAGCCAGTGGAAAAAGGTAACACCAGGACCTTAAACGTACAACCCATACAAAAAGATACCACTGTTTATATAGGCGCTTAGTGGCGAACTGGATGAACTTGATAGTTCTTTTGTTGTTCACAAAATGTTTCCTTAAACAGAAAACATATACAACAAATAGTGCAGATGGTACTATTCAGATATTATCATACAGAAAGGTACTAATTTCAGACTCCTACCAGAAGAGATGGTCTACTAAAGTGTAGACAAACGAGCATAGGGGGAGCGGACCACTGCCAGTCACGTTCTTTCCATCATAGTAGTATAATGGACAAAATCACAATAGGTGGGGTTACACTCACAGGAAATGTAAGTGTCACAACTCTTCCATGGCCGTCATGAAATGGCCATGACTATTGCTTAGACAGTAAACTTTTTATCCATGTAAACATCACTACAGTAGGTCACCTTACAACATTTCATCTTTAAAAAACACTGCCATTGCTGCATGCATGAAGCTCCATTCAAAACAAGCTACAGTAGACAAGCTTCTCAAAAATCCCATTGTGGTAACAATATTAGAAAATATATTCCAAATCAAATATATTTTGTGATACATATCTGATTGGCATATATACAATACAAAGTGCATTCTAGTGATTTACATACAGGGATTTTTTTCAACCTTAACGTCCCAGAACACCGTTCGTGAAGGTGTTCTGAAAAATGACAGCACCTGGAATGGCGTTCTGGAATTTCCTGGCCGTGCTAGCAAAGTTTGGGAGGGCAGGTGTGGGCTGTGCATAAGCATATACTACAAGCCCCCGCAGCCCCCTCAGTCCTCAGTGGATTGAGATGCTTCGGGGGCTGTGGAAGTGCTTCTGTCCGTAGTAGTGTAAAAACCCCACCAGAAATGGCCGCCGCCAGGGAGGAGGTCACATTTTAAGAGTTTTTTTAAACTGCTATGGATGGAAATGCTTCCCCTCAGTGTGTGGGCTTATGTTATATGCTTAATCACAGCCTGCATCTGCCCTCACCCAGACAACAAGCAGGAGACCCCAGGTAACGTGTACAAAACCCCTGGCGACGCGCATGAAAACCCATGGCAATATGCATGAAAACTCCTGGCAATGCGCTTGAAACCCCTGGTAACAAACAGTAGACCCCTGGCAACGCACATGAAACCCCTGGCAACAAGCAAGGAACCCCGAGCATGAAACCCCTGACAACATGCATGGAACCCTTGGCAATGAGCATGAAACCCCGACAACAGGCAGGTAATTTAAAAGTAATTAGAAGCCTTTCTCTGTGGCATAATTTGTAAGGGACATTATTGTGTGTGGGGCATAAAATGGTGTCAGGGCCATAACTGTGTGTGGCATAATATGTAATGGGTGTTACGGTGTGTGGCATAATGCATAATGGGTGTTACAGTGTGTAGCATAATGTGTAATAGACATTACGGTGTGCAGCACAATATGTAATGGACATTACAGTGTGTGGCATAGTGGGCATTATGGTGTGGTGGATATTGTGTAACGGGAGTTACGGTGTGTGGCATAATGTGTAATGGGCATTATGGTGTGTGGCATAATGTGAAAGGGGCATTACTTTAAAGAGGAAAAATTACAAATAATGTAAGGGGCAAGAATCAGGATTTTTTTTTCCCTGTGGTTGGCAATGTCTGGTCGTGTGGGTTGCAAAACTGGGGTCTAAGATAGTCTTTTCCTGTAAGGTCATGCCCCTTGCAGTAAAGCCACGCCCTTACAGTGAGGCCACAACCTAGGCCAACTTTCAAACAATATGCACCAAAGCACCAAGCATTACCTTCAAATTTGCATTTGAAGGAATGTTTGACAGAGAAACCTTTTTGCAGATTTTGGAGATGAGATATATAATGATTTTTTTTTTTCTGTATTACTAATAACATTCTTAATCATCATTTTGTTGTAAATTATCATATATAAAAGAAAGAAGGAATGTAGAGGAGGTAAAATTTAAACAATCAAAAGTATTACTGAATTTAATATAAATTGCTGATCAGTTAGCCTGCGTGTGTTCACAATTATGTGCGGGGAACATAGGAACAAAAACATGAAATCTAACATGTGTAATTGTGTGTACACATGGTGAGATCCTTGCTATGCCCGATTTTCACTTTGCGATTTCCCCTGAACTCCCCGGAACCCAGCTCCTCCAATTTTGACTAACTTTTCTTGAGATATGGACTATGTGTGCTTATGATTTTGTCTTATGTGAGATTTTGGCTTATGTGAGATGTAATTGACATGTGAGATGAACTAGATAGTACACCGATCTAGCAAGGATTGACTTGCCTGCACAGTCTATCTTTTCTTGCGATACCGACCTGGCAAGACCGCGCATCGGGATCGAATTGGGATCGCAAGTGGCATATCACCTTGCGATTTGCACTAACTTTTCTTGCGATTTTGACTATATAGTCAAAATCGAAAGAAAAAATCTCACCATGTGTACACACCATAATAGTGATGAGCATTTTCATTTTCATGCTCTCTTTTACCAATAGATCTAATGGTAGTGAACATTATGGGGGAGATTCAAATGTTTGAAAAGTCAGTTGGGAGTCTGTTTTTTCCTATCTAATAGACAGGAAAAAACAGACACCCAACCGACTTTTCAAACATTTGAATCTCCCCCTATGTGTATAAATGAATTATGCAGCATTAAAAAATTCAAGATTCAGCATTCACATTTTATATCACAGTTATGGAAATCCATAAGAAACCATGGCAGTGATAAAGCAGTGATAAGTGGAAGGTGATAATGCACCAGCCAATCAGCACCCAGTGTCGGACTGGGGCATGAAGGGCAAACCGGGGGAATGCAGTTATAGGGGCTCATACTTAGGGGAGTGGCCAGCCTACAAAGAGGATGTGGCCAGCCTCCACAGAGGCTTGAAATACACAAAAGTTTAGTGCAGTGTAATGTAACATATCTACCAGGTATTATACAAGTGCACAGTCTGGAACCTCATCTCTAGAGGAAGGAGTGGGCACTCAGGCAGTGGGGCCTACCGGTGGTTTCCCTGGTACCACTGTGGGCCAGTCCGACCCTGTCAGCACCTGTCATTTATCAAACCCGTAATGATTGGCTGCTGCTTTAGCACTGGACCAGTAGTTTTAGGATCTAAAAAACTAAAATGAGTTTTTACAATAGATGTTTTAGGATTTTACAGGTTTTATAAATCTCAGTTTAGGAATTTATACGTTAATATCATTATGTTTGAAACACTGTGCCTTTATTACAGATGTGTACTGCTACCATACCTCCCAACTGACCAGATTTTTGTGGGTCAGCCCCATTTTTTGGGGACTATCCCGATGTCCCACCTAAGGGCTGCAGTGTCCCGGGCATGCGCACGTGAGGGGGAGTTCGGAACTCCCTGTCACTTGCTGCTCTGCTGCAGAGCAGTGGTGAATGGCTGATGTGTGCATGCATGCTACGCAGTAAGACTGTAACAGGACACATCTCTATATTATTATTTATTATTTATTAACAGTTTCTTATATAGCACAGCAAATTCTGTTGTGCTTTACAATTGGAAATAACAATGATATAACAAACGGTCATAGAGGTAGGAAGTCCCTGCTCGCAAGCTTACAATTTATAGAGTATAGAGATGTGCACCGGAAATTTTTCGTATTTTGTGTTTTGGTTTTGGATTTGGTTCCGCGGCCGTGTTTTGGATTCGGACGCATTTTGGCAAAACATCTCTGAAAATTTTGTTGTCGAATGCGGGTGTTTTTTTCAAAACCCCCTCAAAAACAGCTTAAATCATATAATGTGGGGGTAATTTTGATCCTATAGTATTATTAACCTCAATAACCACAATTTCCACTCATTTCCAGTCTATTCTGAACACCTCACACCTCACAATACTATTTTTAGTCCTAAAATTTGCACCAAGGTTGCTGGATGACTAAGCGACCCAAGAGGGTGGCACAAACACCTGGCCCATCTAGGAGTGGCACTGCAGTGTCAGACAGGATGGCACTTCAAAAAATTGGCCCCAAACAGCACATGATGCAAAGAAAAGAGAAAGAGAGGTGCACTGTGGTCGCTGGACGGCTAAGCTAAGCAACACAAACACATCAAAATCACTGGAATTATTCATTCTAATCAATGGTATTATTGGTCCAAATCACTGGAAGAAAATGACAAAATCACTGGAATTATTTGTTCTAATCAATGGTATTATTGGTCCAAATCACTGGAAGAAAATGACAAAATCACTGGAATTATTTGTTCTAATCAATGGTATTATTGGCCCAAATCACTGGAAGAAAATGACAAAATCACTGGAATTATTTGTTCTAATCAATGGTATTATTGGTCCAAATCACTGGAAGAAAATGACAAAATCACTGGAATTATTTGTTCTAATCAATGGTATTATTGGTCCAAATCACTGGAAGAAAATGACAAAATCAATGGAATTATTCGTTCTAATCAATGGTATTATTGGTCCAAATCACTGGAAGAAAATGACAAAATCACTGGAATTATTCGTTCTAATCAATGCTATTATTGGTCCAAATCACTGGAAGAAAATGGAATGGATGGATACTTGCAGTGACACAGAGCTGCAAGATACAGCAATGGCCTACTGTACAACTATATACTGTTAGTCACCAAAATGCTGCACTGTAATGCTATAAGCTATAGAAAGTATATATATTATTGTACATATCAGTACAGAGCAGTGTAACTGTGACAAATGTGTCCTGACAAGCAGTATAGAAGCTATAGAAAAGTATATATATTATTGTATATATCAGTGCAGAGCAGTGTAACTGTGACACATGTGTCCTGACAAGCAGTATAGAAGCTATAGAAAATAAGAAAAGTATATATATTATTGTATATATCAGTACAGAGCGGTGTAACTGTGACCCATGTGTCCTGACAAGCAGTATAGTAGCTATAGAATAGTATATATAATAATGTATATCAGTACAGAGCAGTGTAACTGTGACACATGTGTCCTGAAAAGCAGTATAGAAGCTATAGAAAATAAGAAAAGTATAAATATTATTGTATACATCAGTACAGAGGGGTGTAACTGTGACCCATGTGTCCTGACAAGCAGTATAGAAGCTATAGAAAAGTATATATATTATTGTATATATCAGTACAGAGTGGTGTAACTGTGACCCATATGTCCTGATAAGCAGTATAGAAGCTACAGAAAATATTAAAAGTATATATATAGTATTGTATATATCAGTAGAGCGGTGTAACTGTGACCCATGTGTCCTGACAAGCAGTATAGAAGCTATAGAAAAGTATATATATTATTGTATACATCAGTACAGTGCGGAGTAACTGTGAACCATGTGTCCTGACAAGCAGTATAGTAGCTATAGAAAAGTTTATATATTATTGTATATATATCAGTACAGAGCAGTGTAACTGTGACACATGTGTCCTGACAAGCAGTATAGAAGCTATAGAAAACAAGAAAAGAATATATATATTATTGTATATATCAGTACAGAGCGGTGTAACTGTGACCCATGTGTCCTGACAAGCAGTATAGAAGCTATAGAAAAGTATATATAATATTACTGTATATCAGTACAGAGCGGTGTAACTGTGACATGTGTCCTGACAAGCAGTATAGAAGCTATGGAAAAGTATATATATTATTGTATATATCAGTACAAAGCAGTGTAACTGTGACCATGTGTCCTGACAAGCAGTATAGAGGCTATAGAAAAGTATATATATTATTGTATATATCAGTACAGAGCGGTGTATCTGTGACCATGTGTCCTGACAAGCAGTATAGAACCTATAGAAAAGTATATATATTATTGTATATATCAGTACAGAGCAGTGTAACTGTGACACGTGTGTCCTGACAAGCAGTATAGAAGCTATAGAAAATAAGAAAAGTATATATATTATTGTATATATCAGTACAGAGCGGTGTAACTGTGACCCATGTGTCCTGACAAGCAGTATAAAAGCTATAGAAAAGTATATATAATATTACTGTATTTCAGTACAGAGCGGTGTAACTGTGACATGTGTCCTGACAAGCAGTATAGAAGCTATGGAAAAGTATATATAATATTACTGTATTTCAGTACAGAGCGGTGTAACTGTGACATGTGTCCTGACAAGCAGTATAGAAGCTATGGAAAAGTATATATATTATTGTATATATCAGTACAGAGCAGTGTAACTGTGACACATGTGTCCTGACAAACAGTTTAGAAGCTATAGAAAATAAGAAAAGAATATATATATTATTGTACAAATCAGTACAGAGCGGTGTAACTGTGACCCATGTGTCCTGACAAGCAGTATAGAAGCTATAGAAAAGTATATATATTATTGTATATATCAGTACAGAGCAGTGTAACTGTGACACATGTGTCCTGACAAACAGTTTAGAAGCTATAGAAAATAAGAAAAGAATATATATATTATGGTATATATCAGTACAAAGCAGTGTAACTGTGACCGATGTGTCCTGACAAGCAGTATAGAAGCTATAGAAAAGTATATATATTATTGTATATATCAGTACAGAGCAGTGTAACTGTGACACGTGTCCTGACAAGCAGTATAGAAGCTATAGAAAATAAGGAAAGTATAAATATTATTGTATACATCAGTACAGAGCAGTGTAACTGTGACATGTGTCCTGACAAGCAGTATAGAAGCTATGGAAAAGTATATATGTTATTGTATATATGTTATGCACACCAGTGCCTGCAGGAAAGTACTGGTGTCAGAACTGTTATGCACTCCAGTGTCTGCAGGAATGTACTGGTGTTTGAACTGTTATGCAAAACAGATGGACTCACAGACAAACTGGGGGATATGACATAACGTACACAGAAGGTGATAGGGTAACAAAATACACACAAAGTGAACAGAGAAGCCCAGAGGCTAAGGAACTGGGTATCTCCCTTGTATTAGAACTGCTCAGATGGAAAAGCAAGATGTTGTGTTTTAATACGTAGAGAACCCGAAATGCTGTTGCTAAGGGCAACAGCAAAACCCTAAAGGGTTACCAACGGGTGTGGCAGTAAACTCCTTGGTCAGAGATGGAATGATAGACACAAGGAGAATCTCCACAATCCTAATTCTCACTTGCAGTGCACAGGTTTTAGCTTACTGCCACTAAACTGACCCCTGACACCTAGCACAGTGAGACAGGATTAGACAGGCAAGTCTTAGAATACAGCCGCAAACTTGCTAAGTTCACAGAGTAGTAACAGAACCCCAGCAAGCTAAACGACTGACTCCAGTCTTACTGCTAGGTCTGGATTGGCAGAGTGTAATACCAAATCCCCAGGCCTATTTGCAGTAAGCAACAAACAAATACAAAGCTACACAGTACTGGCTAACTTTCATGAACTGACTAACCAACAAAGATTCAGCAGCATCTGCTTACCCTGAAAAGAGGCCTTATAAAGCAGGTGCTGTCCACGCCCCACTCAGACCTCACAGACTGTGAGCACAAAAACCAGCACCGGATCCCCTGCCGTGCACAGAGCCTATAACCACTGCACAGCAAAAGACCCGAACCGGAGTATCAGCTGCGCTCAGGTTACTCCACTAGCACTTGTCTCCCGGTTGCCATGACGACGTGGCAGCACAGGGCAGGAGACCCTAACAGTACCCCCCCTCTGACGAGGGGTCAAAGAACCCCTACCACCGGGTTTATCGGGGAACTGCGAGAAGAAAGAGCGTATCAGTCTGGGGGCATGAAGATCACAACTGCGCACCCACGACCGCTCCTCCGGGCCATACCCCTTCCAGTGCACCAAAAATGACAGCTGACCCCGAACCACCTTGGAGTCAAGAATCCTTTCAACAACAAACTCCCTCTGGCCACGTATCAGAAGAGGGGAAGGTCTTCCACTGGAAGAAGGATTACTAATCGCCCGTTTTAAAAGGGAACAATGAAATGTTTTATTGATACCCAAAGAACGGGGCAGATCTAACTGAAATGCCACCGGATTGATAACCCTGGTGATCTTATAAGGGCCGATGAACCGGGGCCCTAACTTATGAGATGGCTGTCTCAACTTCAAATTCTTGGTAGACAACCAGACGAAGTCTCCTAATTTGAAGCTGCAGGGTCTTTTCCGCTTATCAAAAATCCTTTTGGTCACTAATGACACAGACACAAGGGCTTTCTTCACTTTCCGCCAAATACCTCTAAGGACCAAAACCACAGAGGAACCACCAGGCGTGGAGTCCAGGGGGTCAAAAGAATTGGCCTTAGGATGATGCCCATACACACAAAGGAAGGGAGAGATCCCTGTAGCAGAGTGAGCCGCGTTGTTATAGGCAAACTCCGCCATGGACAGATGAGCAACCCAGTCAGTCTGACACTTGGAGACATAACACCTGAGGAACTGCTCCAAGGACTGGTTCACCCTTTCAGTCTGCCCATTAGACTGCGGATGGTAGCCTGACGACAAGCTGACAGAAATCTGGAGATCGGAACAAAATGCCCTCCAGAATTTGGCCACAAACTGGGATCCGCGGTCAGAGACCACATCAAGTGGCAACCCGTGGAGACGCACAACATGCAGCATAAATAATTCAGACAGGCGTCTGGCTGATGGCAGCCCAACCAGTGGAACAAAGTGCGCCATCTTCGAAAACCTGTCAACGACAACCCAGATGGCTGTCATCCCCGAGGATTTGGGCAAGTCCACCACAAAATCCATTGAAATGTGGGTCCATGGCTTAGATGGGATAGAGAGTGGATGTAATGGGCCAACAGGAACCCCTCTAGGAGTCTTATTTCGGGCACAGATGTCACATGCCCGAACCCACTGATCCACATCCTTAGCCACCGAGGGCCACCACACCGCCCTAGATAGCAACTCCCGAGTTCTGGCAATACCCGGGTGACCTGCCGACTTCTTGGCATGGAATTCCAGGAACACTCGCTGTCTTAACCTAGGAGGCACAAACAAAAGACCTACCGGAAGGTCTGGAGGAGCCTGCTCCTGTGCTCTAAGGACTAATGATAAGAGGTCCTGGGTAATGCCCACTTTAATACATGATGGGGAAACAATGGGCAACGGCTCCTCGGTGGTCTCCTGGATTGGAGCAAAACTCAGCGAGAGCGCATCAGCCTTGATGTTTTTTGACCCAGGGCGATATGTTATCAAAAAATTAAAGCGAGCAAAAAACAAAGCCCATCGTGCCTGCCTGGCATTGAGACGCTTCGCTGACTCTAAATATGCCAGATTCTTATGGTCAGTGAGAATTGAGACCACAAACTTAGCCCCCTCAAGCCAGTGTCTCCACTCCTCGAGTGCATCCTTAATAGCCAACAATTCCCGGTTACCCACGTCATAATTCATTTCGGCAGGCGAAAATTTACGGGAAAAGTAAGCACAGGGATGAAGGCGATTATCAGACACTCCCATCTGAGAAAGCACTGCCCCAATACCCATCTCAGAGGCATCCACCTCCACCACAAAAGGACGCTCTGGATCTGGGTGTCGCAGCACCTTGGCCGAAACAAATGCCCTTTTGAGACAGGCAAAAGTCGCTTTAGCCTCACAAGACCAGTGAGCAACATCCGCCCCTTTCTTAGTGAGTGCCACCAAGGGCGCCACTATAGACGAAAATCCAGCGATAAATCGTCTATAAAAATTCGCAAAGCCCAGGAAACGCTGAAGCGCCTTCAAACTAGTGGGCTGCACCCAATCCAGGACTGCCTGTACCTTGGAACCCTCCATTTGGAAACCTTCTGGGGAGATAATAATATCCTAGAAATGCGATTTGCTGAACTTCAAATTCGCACTTCTCCAGCTTCGCCCCAAGCCGGTGGTCTCTGAGTTTCTGGAGGACTAAGCGTACATGCTTCTGATGTTCCTCCAGGGAATGGGAGAAGATTAGGATGTCATCTAAGTATACAACTAAGAATCTATCCAAATATTCCCTGAGCACATCATTCATGAAATCCTGGAAGACTGCCGGGGCATTACAGAGCCCAAAAGGCATCACCAAATATTCATAATGCCCTGAGTGGGTATTAAAGGCAGTCTTCCATTCATCCCCCTCTCTTATTCGGATTAGATTGTACGCACCGCGTAGGTCAATCTTAGAAAAAATGGTGGCAGTACGAAGCTGGTCAAACAAGACCGAAATGAGAGGCAGTGGGTATGAGTTTTTAATCGTGATACGGTTCAATTCCCTGAAGTCGATGCAGGGTCGCAACGAACCGTCCTTTTTACCCACGAAGAAGAACCCCGACCCAACTGGAGACTGTGAAGGTCTGATAAATCCCTTAGCCAAGTTCTCCTGAATGTACTCTGCCATAGCCTGAGTCTCAGGACGTGACAGGGAGTACAACCTGCTCTTGGGAAGCTTAGCATTTGGCAACAAATCAATGGCACAGTCATAGGGGCGATGGGGAGGTAGTACCTCTGCAACTTTTTTGGAGAACACGTCCGCAAAATCTGCATAACACCCTGGCAATCCTGGCAAACTTAGCTGCGAGAGCCTGACTGGAAGGCTCAAGCAACTCCTGAAACAATCAGTACCCCAACTAAGAATCTCCCCAGAGACCCAGTCAAATTGAGGATTGTGGGCCCTTAACCAGGGTAACCCCAACACCAATGGGGCAAAAGTACAGACAGTCACATAAAAGGACAATTTTTCAGAGTGTGTGGCTCCAATAAACAAAGAAATCTGGATAGTGCAAGAGGTAATTTTACCTTGGGATAATGGTTCCCCGTTTAACCCACAAATCTCAATTTCCGATGCCAAGGGTACTAAGGGAACAGAGTGTTTCAGGGCGAATTGGCGGTCCATAAAAACCCCGTCGGCCCCACTGTCCACAAAGGCCTCAGTCTTGACAGTTTGACCGAGGATCTTCAAGGTCACCGGAATGATAAAAGTCTTCTTGGGAAATTCTGACTTCTGGCCTGACAGGATATTTCCCATCACCCTCAGGCCCTGAAGTTTTCCGGCTTTTCTGGGCATGATACTACCACATGACCTTTATTCCCACAGTACAAACACAACCCCTGCTTTCTCCTCCGCGTCTTCTCACGCGAGGAGAGGCGGGTAGCCCCAATCTGCATAGGCTCCTCAGAAAATTCCTCAGAGTCTGAGGTTCCCTTGGGAAGGAAGGAAATCTCAGTCTCCCTTTCAAGCCTACGCTCTCTCAGCCGTCTATCCACCCGGATGGATAACTGCATGAGCTGATCCAAGCTATCAGGCAAGGGATATTGTACCAGTTGGTCCTTTATCTGGTTAGAAAGACCTCTTCGGTACTGGTGTCTCAGGGCTGGGTCATTCCACTGGGTATCATGGGCCAACCTCCGAAACTCCGTACAGTAAACCTCAACTGGCCTTCGCCCTTGCTTAAGGATCGAAATCTGAGCCTCGGCTGAGGCCGTCTTGTCAGGGTCATCATACAACATGCCCAGTGCCGTAAAAAAAGCATCAACACTTTTAAGCGACGGACAGTCAGGCTGCAACCCATATGCCCAGACCTGTGGGTCTCCTTGTAGCAAGGAAATCACTATGCCCACCCGCTGAATCTCCGACCCAGAAGACTGAGGCCTAAGCCGGAAGTATAGCTTGCAGCTCTCCTTGAAACAAAAGAACTGCGAGCGATCTCCAGAAAAACGATCCGGGAGATTTACTTTCGGCTCCTTAACCCCTGCAGGTGCTGCTGCTGCGGGAGCTCCGCCAGCAGCCTGGGAGGTGTGCATTTTAATGGACAAATCATTAAATTGTCGAGTCAGGACCTGCACCTGATCGACCACCTGTTGCAACGTATTTTGAGGGGTATGCTCCATATTCCCACAAAATTTCAACAGGAGTATTAGGCTGCTGAATATGTTATGCACACCAGTGCCTGCAGGAAAGTACTGGTGTCAGAACTGTTATGCACTCCAGTGTCTGTAGGAATGTACTGGTGTTTGAACTGTTATGCAAAACAGATGGACTCACAGACAAACTGGGGAATATGACATAACGTACACAGAAGGTGATAGGGTAACAAAATACACACAAAGTGAACAGAGAAGCCCAGAGGCTAAGGAACTGGGTATCTCCCTTGTATTAGAAATGCTCAGATGGAAAAGCAAGATGTTGTGTTTTAATACGTAGAGAACCCGAAATGCTGTTGCTAAGGGCAACAGCAAAACCCTAAAGGGTTACCAACGGGTGTGGCAGTAAACTCCTTGGTCAGAGATGGAATGATAGACACAAGGAGAATCTCCACAATCCTAATTCTCACTTGCAGTGCACAGGTTTTAGCTTACTGCCACTAAACTGACCCCTGACACCTAGCACAGTGAGACAGGATTAGACAGGCAAGTCTTAGAATACAGCCGCAAACTTGCTAAGTTCACAGAGTAGTAACAGAACCCCAGCAAGCTAAACGACTGACTCCAGTCTTACTGCTAGGTCTGGATTGGCAGAGTGTAATACCAAATCCCCAGGCCTATTTGCAGTAAGCAACAAACAAATACAAAGCTACACAGTACTGGCTAACTTTCATGAACTGACTAACCAACAAAGATTCAGCAGCATCTGCTTACCCTGAAAAGAGGCCTTATAAAGCAGGTGCTGTCCACGCCCCACTCAGACCTCACAGACTGTGAGCACAAAAACCAGCACCGGATCCCCTGCCGTGCACAGAGCCTATAACCACTGCACAGCAAAAGACCCGAACCGGAGTATCAGCTGCTCTCAGGTTACTCCACTAGCACTTGTCTCCCGGTTGCCATGACGACGTGGCAGCACAGGGCAGGAGACCCTAACAATATATCAGTACAGAGCAGTGTAACTGTGACACATGTGTACTGACACGCAGTATAGAAGCTATAGAAAAGTATATATATTATTGTATATATCAGTACAGAGCAGTGTAACTGTGACACATGTGTACTGACAAGCAGTATAGAAGCTATAGAAAAGTATATATATTATTGTATATATCAGTACAGAGCAGTGTAACTGTGACACATGTGTCCTGACAAGCAGTATAGAAGCTATAGAAAATAAGAAAAGTATATATATATTATTGTATATATCAGTATAGAGCGGTGTAACTGTGACCCATGTGTCCTGACAAGCAGTATAGAAGCTATAGAAAAGTATATATATTATTTTATATATCAGAACAGAGCAGTGTAACTGTGACACATGTGTTCTGACAAGCAGTATAGAAGCTATAGAAAAGTATATATATTATTGTATATATCAGTACAGAGCAGTGTAACTGTGACACATGTGTCCTGACAAGCAGTATAGAAGCTATAGAAAATACGAAAAGTATATATATTATTGTATATATCAGTACAGAGCAGTGTAACTGTGACCCATGTGTCCTGACAAGCAGTATAGAAGCTATAGAAAAGTATATATATTATTGTATATATCAGTACCGAGCAGTGTAATTGTGACACATGTGTCCTGAGAAGCAGTATAAAAGCTATAGAAAATAAGAAAAGTATATATATATATATATTATTGTATATATATCAGTAGAGCGGTGTAACTGTGACCCATGTGTCCTGACAAGCAGTATAGAATATATAAATAAGTATATATAATATTACTGTATATCAGTAAAGAGCAGTGTAACTGTGACACATGTGTCCTGACAAACAGTATAGAAGCTATAGAATATAAGAAAAGTATATATATTATTGTATTTATCAGTACAGAGCAGTGTAACTGTGACCCATGTGTCCTGACAAGCAGTATAGAAGCTATAGAAAAGTATATATTATTGTATATATCAGTAAAGAGCAGTGTAACTGTGACACGTGTCCTGACAAGCAGTATAGAAGCTATAGAAAATCAGAAAAGTATATATATACTATTGCATATATCAGTAGAGCGGTGTAACTGTGACCCATGTGTCCTGACAAGCAGTATAGAAGCTATAAAAAAGTATATGTAATATTACTGTATATTAGTACACAGCGGTGTAAATGTGACACATGTGTCCTGACAAGCAGTATAGAAGCTATAGAAAAGTATATATATTATTGTATATATCAGTACAGAGTGGTGGAACTGTGACCCATGTGTCCTGATAAGCAGTACAGAAGCTACAGAAAATATTAAAAGTATATATATTATTGTATATATCTGTAGAGCGGTGTAACTGTGACCCATGTGTCCTGACAAGCAGTATAGAAGCTATAGAAAAGTCTATATATTATTGTATATATCAGTACAGAGCAGTGTAACTGTGACACGTGTCCTGACAAGCAGTATAGAAGCTATAGAAAATAAGAAAAGTATATATATATTATTGTATATATCAGTAGAGTGGTGTAACTGTGACCCATGTGTCCTGACAAGCAGTATAGAATATATAAATAAGTATATATAATATTACTGTATATCAGTAAAGAGCAGTGTAACTGTGACACATGTGTCCTGACAAGCAGTATATAAGCTATAGAATATAAGAAAAGTATATATATTATTGTATATATCAGTACAGAGCAGTGTAACTGTGACCCTTGTGTCCTGAAAAGTAGTATAGAAGCTATAGAAAAGTATATATATTATTGTATATATCAGTACAGAGCAGTGTAACTGTGACACATGTGTCCTGACAAGCAGTATAGAAGCTATAGAAAAGTATATATATTATTGTATATATCAGTACAGAGCCGTGTAACTGTGACACATGTGTCCTGACAAGCAGTATAGAAGCTATAGAAAATCAGAAAAGTATATATATATTATTGCATATATCAGTAGAGCGGTGTAACTGTGACCCATGTGTCCTGACAAGCAGTATAGAAGCTATAGAAAAGTATATGTAATATTACTGTATATTAGTACAGAGCAGTGTAAATGTGACACATGTGTCCTGACAAGCAGTATAGAAGCTATAGAAAGTATATATATTATTGTATATATCAGTACAGAGTGGTGTAACTGTGACCCATGTTTCCTGATAAGCAGTATAGAAGCTACAGAAAATATTAAAAGTATATATATATATATATTATTGTATATATCAGTAGAGCGGTGTAACTGTGACCCATGTGTCCTGACAAGCAGTATAGAAGCTATATAAAAGTATATATATTATTGTTTATATCAGTACAGAGCAGTGTAACTGTGGCACATGTGTCCTGACAAGCAGTATAGAAGCAATAGAAAATACGAAAAGTATATATATTATTGTATATATCAGTTCAGAGCAGTGTAACTGTGACCCATGTATCCTGACAAGTAGTATAGAAGCTATAGAAAAGTCTATATATTATTGTATATATCAGTACAGAGCAGTGTAACTGTGACACATGTGTCCTGACTAGCAGTATAAAAGCTGTAGAAAATAAGAAAAGTATATATATATTATTGTATATATCAGTAGAGCGGTGTAACTGTGACCCATGTGTCCTGACAAGCAGTATAGAATATATAAATAAGTATATATAATATTACTGTTTATAAGTAAAGAGCAGTGTAACTGTGACCCATGTGTCCTGACAAGCAGTATAGAAGCTATAAAAAAGTATGTCATATTACTGTATATCAGTACAGAGCGGTGTAACTGTGACACATGTGTCCTGATAAGCAGTATAGAAGCTATAGAAAAGTATATATATTATTGTATATATCAGTACAGAGTGGTGTAACTGTGACCCATGTGTCCTGATAAGCAGTATAGAAGCTACAGAAAATATTAAAAGTATATATATATTATTGTATATATCAGTAGAGCGGTGTATCTGTGACCCATGTGTCCTGACAAGCAGTAAAGAAGCTATAGAAAAGTATATATATTATTGTATTCATCAGTACAGTGCGGTGTAACTGTGACCCATGTGTCCTGAAAAGCAGTATAGAAGCTAGAGAAAAGTTTATATATTATTGTATATATTAGAGATGAGCGGGTTCGGTTCCTCGGAAACCGAACCCGCCCGAACTTCAGGTTTTTTTACACGGGTCCGAGCGACTCGGATCTTCTCGCCTTGCTCGGTTAACCCGAGTGCGCCCAAACGTCATCATCCCGCTGTCGGATTCTCGCGAGGCTCGGATTCTATCGCGAGACTCGGATTCTATATAAGGAGCCGCGCGTCGCCGCCATTTTCACACGTGCATTGAGATTGATAGGGAGAGGACGTGGCTGGCGTCCTCTCCGTTTATAGAGAGTGAGACTAGAGTAGAGAGAGACACAGTATTATTTACTTTAGTAATTTTGGGGAGCATTAGGAGGAGTACTACTACTTGCTGAAGTGATAGTGTGACTGTATATCTGACTTGTGGGGGAGACAGTGGGGAGCAGTTAGAGTCTGAGAGCAGGAGTACATATTTTAACGTACAGTGCACACTTTTGCTGGCACTCTGCTGCCAGAGTGCCACACTGCCATTGTGACCACACTGACCACCAGTATATATTGTGATTGTCTGCTTAGGAGTACTACTTGCAAGTTGCTGATAGTGTGACCAGTGACCTGACCACCAGTTTAATTAATCACCACCAGTTTAATATATATATATATATATATATATATATATATATATAATTGTATATAATAATATATATATAATTGTATACCACCTACCCGTGTTTTTTTTTTTTTTTTTCTTCTTGATACATACTACTATAGTAGCTTACTGTAGCAGTCTGCGGTGCTGCTGAGCTGACAGTGTCCAGCAGGTCCGTCATCAGTCATTACATAATAAATATAAATATACCTGTCCGGCTGCAGTACTAGTGATATTATATATATATATATATATATATATATATTAATTTCATCTCATTATCATCCAGTCTATATTAGCAGCAGACACAGTACGGTAGTCCACGGCTGTAGCTACCTCTGTGTCGGCAGTCGCTGGTCCATCCATAATTGTATACCACCTACCCGTGGGTTTTTTTTTTCTCTTTCTTCTTGATACATACTACTATAGTAGCTTACTGTAGCAGTCTGCGGTGCTGCTGAGCTGACAGTGTCCAGCAGGTCCGTCATCAGTCATTACATAATAAATATATATACCTGTCCGGCTGCAGTACTAGTGATATTATATATATATATATATATATTAATTTCATCTCATTATCATCCAGTCTATATTAGCAGCAGACACAGTACGGTAGTCCACGGCTGTAGCTACCTCTGTGTCGGCAGTCGCTGGTCCATCCATAATTGTATACCACCTACCCGTGGTTTTTTTTTTCTCTTTCTTCTTGATACATACTACTATAGTAGCTTACTGTAGCAGTCTGCGGTGCTGCTGAGCTGACAGTGTCCAGCAGGTCCGTCATCAGTCATTACATAATAAATATATATACCTGTCCGGCTGCAGTACTAGTGATATTATATATATATATATTAATTTCATCTCATTATCATCCAGTCTATATTAGCAGCAGACACAGTACGGTAGTCCACGGCTGTAGCTACCTCTGTGTCGGCAGTCGCTGGTCCATCCATAATTGTATACTACTTACCCGTGGTTTTTTTTTTTCTCTTTCTTCTTGATACATACTACTATAGTAGCTTACTGTAGCAGTCTGCGGTGCTGCTGAGCTGACAGTGTCCAGCAGGTCCGTCATCAGTCATTACATAATAAATATATATACCTGTCCGGCTGCAGTACTAGTGATATTATATATATATATATATATATATATATTAATTTCATCTCATTATCATCCAGTCTATATTAGCAGCAGACACAGTACGGTAGTCCACGGCTGTAGCTACCTCTGTGTCGGCAGTCGCTGGTCCATCCATAATTGTATACCACCTACCCGTGGTTTTTTTTTTTCTCTTTCTTCTTGATACATACTACTATAGTAGCTTACTGTAGCAGTCTGCGGTGCGGCTGAGCTGACAGTGTCCAGCAGGTCCGTCATCAGTCATTACATAATAAATATATATACCTGTCCGGCTGCAGTACTAGTGATATTATATATATATATATATATATATATTAATTTCATCTCATTATCATCCAGTCTATATTAGCAGCAGACACAGTACGGTAGTCCACGGATGTAGCTACCTCTGTGTCGGCAGTCGCTGGTCCATCCATAATTGTATACCACCTACCCGTGTTTTTTTTTTCTCTTTCTTCTTGATACATACTACTATAGTAGCTTACTGTAGCAGTCTGCTGTGCTGCTGAGCTGACAGTGTCCAGCAGGTCCGTCATCAGTCATTACATAATAAATATATATACCTGTCCGGCTGCAGTACTAGTGATATTATATATATATATATATATATATATATATATTAATTTCATCTCATTATCATCCAGTCTATATTAGCAGCAGACACAGTACGGTAGTCCACGGCTGTAGCTACCTCTGTGTCGGCAGTCGCTGGTCCATCCATAATTGTATACCACCTACCCGTGGTTTTTTTTTCTCTTTCTTCTTGATACATACTACTATAGTAGCTTACTGTAGCAGTCTGCGGTGCTGCTGAGCTGACAGTGTCCAGCAGGTCCGTCATCAGTCATTACATAATAAATATATATACATGTCCGGCTGCAGTACTAGTGATATTATATATATATATATATATTAATTTCATCTCATTATCATCCAGTCTATATTAGCAGCAGACACAGTACGGTAGTCCACGGCTGTAGCTACCTCTGTGTCGGCAGTCGCTGGTCCATCCATAATTGTATACCACCTACCCGTGGTTTTTTTTTTCTCTTTCTTCTTGATACATACTACTATAGTAGCTTACTGTAGCAGTCTGCGGTGCTGCTGAGCTGACAGTGTCCAGCAGGTCCGTCATCAGTCATTACATAATAAATATATATACCTGTCCGGCTGCAGTACTAGTGATATTATATATATATATATATTAATTTCATCTCATTATCATCCAGTCTATATTAGCAGCAGACACAGTACGGTAGTCCACGGCTGTAGCTACCTCTGTGTCGGCAGTCGCTCGTCCATCCATAAGTATACTAGTATCCATCCATCTCCATTGTTTACCTGAGGTGCCTTTTAGTTGTGCCTATTAAAATATGGAGAACAAAAATGTTGAGGTTCCAAAATTAGGGAAAGATCAAGATCCACTTCCACCTCGTGCTGAAGCTGCTGCCACTAGTCATGGCCGAGACGATGAAATGCCAGCAACGTCGTCTGCCAAGGCCGATGCCCAATGTCATAGTACAGAGCATGTAAAATCCAAAACACCAAATATCAGTAAAAAAAGGACTCCAAAATCTAAAATCAAATTGTCGGAGAAGCGTAAACTTGCCAATATGCCATTTACCACACGGAGTGGCAAGGAACGGCTGAGGCCCTGGCCTATGTTCAT
The DNA here is from genome assembly GCF_028390025.1 of Pseudophryne corroboree. Classification (NCBI taxonomy): domain Eukaryota; kingdom Metazoa; phylum Chordata; class Amphibia; order Anura; family Myobatrachidae; genus Pseudophryne; species Pseudophryne corroboree. Next base: position 591,661,537 of record NC_086448.1, on the reverse strand, counting down.
GGCTAGTGGTTCAGCTTCACATGAGGATGGAAGCACTCAGCCTCTCGCTAGAAAAATGAAAAGACTCAAGCTGGCAAAAGCACCGCAAAGAACTGTGCGTTCTTCGAAATCCCAAATCCACAAGGAGAGTCCAATTGTGTCGGTTGCGATGCCTGACCTTCCCAACACTGGACGTGAAGAGCATGCGCCTTCCACCATTTGCACGCCCCCTGCAAGTGCTGGAAGGAGCACCCGCAGTCCAGTTCCTGATAGTCAGATTGAAGATGTCAGTGTTGAAGTACACCAGGATGAGGAGGATATGGGTGTTGCTGGCGCTGGGGAGGAAATTGACAAGGAGGATTCTGATGGTGAGGTGGTTTGTTTAAGTCAGGCACCCGGGGAGACACCTGTTGTCCGTGGGAGGAATAGGGCCGTTGACATTCCTGGTGAAAATACCAAAAAAATCAGCTCTTCGGTGTGGAAGTATTTCAACAGAAATGCGGACAACATTTGTCAAGCCGTGTGTTGCCTTTGTCAAGCTGTAATAAGTAGGGGTAAGGACGTTAACCACCTCGGAACATCCTCCCTTATACGTCACCTGCAGCGCATTCATAATAAGTCAGTGACAAGTTCAAAAACTTTGGGCAACAGCGGAAGCAGTCCACTGACCAGTAAATCCCTTCCTCTTGTAACCAAGCTCACGCAAACCACCCCACCAACTCCCTCAGTGTCAATTTCCTCCTTCACCAGGAATGCCAATAGTCCTGCAGGCCATGTCACTGGCAATTCTGACGAGTCCTCTCCTGCCTGGGATTCCTCCGATGCATCCTTGCGTGTAACGCCTACTGCTGCTGGCGCTGCTGTTGTTGCTGCTGGAAGACGATGGTCATCCCAGAGGGGAAGTCGTAAGCCCACTTTTACTACTTCCACCAAGCAATTGACTGTCCAACAGTCCTTTGCGAGGAAGATGAAATATCACAGCAGTCATCCTGTTGCAAAGCGGATAACTGAGGCCTTGACAACTATGTTGGTGTTAGACGTGCGTCCGGTATCCGCCATTAGTTCACAGGGAACTAGACAATTTCTTGAGGTAGTGTGCCCCCGTTACCAAATACCATCTAGGTTCCACTTCTCTAGGCAGGCGATACCGAGAATGTACACGGACGTCAGAAAAAGACTCACCAGTGTCCTAAAAAATGCAGTTGTACCCAATGTCCACTTAACCACGGACATGTGGACAAGTGGAGCAGGGCAGGGTCAGGACTATATGACTGTGACAGCCCACTGGGTAGATGTATGGACTCCCGCCGCAAGAACAGCAGCGGCGGCACCAGTAGCAGCATCTCGCAAACGCCAACTCTTTCCTAGGCAGGCTACGCTTTGTATCACCGGTTTCCAGAATACGCACACAGCTGAAAACCTCTTACGGCAACTGAGGAAGATCATCGCGGAATGGCTTACCCCAATTGGACTCTCATGTGGATTTGTGGCATCGGACAACGCCAGCAATATTGTGTGTGCATTAAATATGGGCAAATTCCAGCACGTCCCATGTTTTGCACATACCTTGAATTTGGTGGTGCAGAATTTTTTTAAAAACGACAGGGGCGTGCAAGAGATGCTGTCGGTGGCCAGAAGAATTGCGGGACACTTTAGGCGTACAGGCACCACGTACAGAAGACTGGAGCACCACCAAAAACGCCTGAACCTGCCCTGCCATCATCTGAAGCAAGAAGTGGTAACGAGGTGGAATTCAACCCTCTATATGCTTCAGAGGTTGGAGGAGCAGCAAAAGGCCATTCAAGCCTATACAATTGAGCACGATATAGGAGGTGGAATGTACCTGTCTCAAGCGCAGTGGAGAATGATTTCAACGTTGTGCAAGGTTCTGCAACCTTTTGAACTTGCCACACGTGAAGTCAGTTCAGACACTGCCAGCCTGAGTCAGGTCATTCCCCTCATCAGGCTTTTGCAGAAGAAGCTGGAGGCATTGAAGGAGGAGCTAAAAGGGAGCGATTCCGCTAGGCATGTGGGACTTGTGGATGGAGCCCTTAATTCGCTTAACAAGGATTCACGGGTGGTCAATCTGTTGAAATCAGAGCACTACATTTTGGCCACCGTGCTCGATCCTAGATTTAAAACCTACCTTGGATCTCTCTTTCCGGCAGACACAAGTCTGCTGGGGTTCAAAGACCTGCTGGTGACAAAATTGTCAAGTCAAGCGGAACGCGACCTGTCAACATCTCCTCCTTCACATTCTCCCGCAACTGGGGGTGCGAGGAAAAGGCTCAGAATTCCGAGCCCACCCGCTGGCAGTGATGCAGGGCAGTCTGGAGCGACTGCTGATGCTGACATCTGGTCCGGACTGAAGGACCTGACAACAATTACGGACATGTCGTCTACTGTCACTGCATATGATTCTCTCACCATTGAAAGAATGGTGGAGGATTATATGAGTGACCGCATCCAAGTAGGCACGTCAGACAGTCCGTACTTATACTGGCAGGAAAAAGAGGCAATTTGGAGGCCCGTGCACAAACTGGCTTTATTCTACCTAAGTTGCCCTCCCACAAGTGTGTACTCCGAAAGAGTGTTTAGTGCCGCCGCTCACCTTGTCAGCAATCGGCGTACAAGGTTACTTCCAGAAAATGTGGAGAAGATGATGTTCATTAAAATGAATTATAATCAATTCCTCCGTGGAGACATTGACCAGCAGCAATTGCCTCCACAAAGTACACAGGGAGCTGAGATGGTGGATTCCAGTGGGGACGAATTGATAATCTGTGAGGAGCGGGATGTACACGGTGATATATCGGAGGATGATGATGAGGTGGACATCTTGCCTCTGTAGAGCCAGTTTGTGCAAGGAGAGATTAATTGCTTCTTTTTCGGTGGGGGTCCAAACCAACCCGTCATTTCAGTCACAGTCGTGTGGCAGACCCTGTCACTGAAATGATGGGTTGGTTAAAGTGTGCATGTCCTGTTTATACAACATAAGGGTGGGTGGGAGGGCCCAAGGACAATTCCATCTTGCACCTCTTTTTTCTTTCATTTTTATTTGCGTCATGTGCTGTTTGGGGAGTGTTTTTTGGAAGGGCCATCCTGCGTGACACTGCAGTGCCACTCCTAGATGGGCCAGGTGTTTGTGTCGGCCACTAGGGTCGCTTAGCTTACTCACACAGCTACCTCATTGCGCCTCTTTTTTTCTTCTTTGCGTCATGTGCTGTTTGGGGAGTGTTTTTTGGAAGGGCCATCCTGCGTGACACTGCAGTGCCACTCCTAGATGGGCCAGGTGTTTGTGTCGGCCACTAGGGTCGCTTAGCTTACTCACACAGCTACCTCATTGCGCCTCTTTTTTTCTTCTTTGCGTCATGTGCTGTTTGGGGAGTGTTTTTTGGAAGGGCCATCCTGCGTGACACTGCAGTGCCACTCCTAGATGGGCCAGGTGTTTGTGTCGGCCACTAGGGTCGCTTAGCTTACTCACACAACTACCTCATTGCGCCTCTTTTTTTCTTCTTTGCGTCATGTGCTGTTTGGGGAGTGTTTTTTGGAAGGGCCATCCTGCGTGACACTGCAGTGCCACTCCTAGATGGGCCAGGTGTTTGTGTCGGCCACTAGGGTCGCTTATCTTACTCACACAGCTACCTCATTGCGCCTCTTTTTTTCTTCTTTGCGTCATGTGCTGTTTGGGGAGTGTTTTTTGGAAGGGCCATCCTGCGTGACACTGCAGTGCCACTCCTAGATGGGCCAGGTGTTTGTGTCGGCCACTAGGGTCGCTTAGCTTAGTCATCCAGCGACCTCGGTGCAAATTTTAGGACTAAAAATAATATTGTGAGGTGTGAGGTGTTGAGAATAGACTGAAAATGAGTGGAAATTAGGGTTTTTGAGGTTAATAATACTTTGGGATCAAAATGACCCCCAAATTCTATGATTTAAGCTGTTTTTTAGTGTTTTTTGAAAACACACCCGAATCCGACAAAAAAAATTCGGTGAGGTTTTGCCAAAACGCGGTCGAACCCAAAACACGGCCGCGGAACCGAACCCAAAACCAAAACACAAAACCCGAAAAATTTCAAGTGCACATCTCTAGTATATATCAGTACAGAGCAGTGTAACTGTGACACATGTGTCCTGACAAGCAGTATAGAAGCTATAGAAAATAAGAAAAGAATATATATATTATTGTATATATCAGTACAGAGCGGTGTAACTGTGACCCATGTGTCCTGACAAGCAGTATAGAAGCTATAGAAAAGTATATATAATATTACTGTATATCAGTACAGAGCGGTGTAACTGTGACATGTGTCCTGACAAGCAGTATAGAAGCTATGGAAAAGTATATATATTATTGGATATATCAGTACAGAGCAGTGTAACTGTGACACATGTGTCCTGACAAGCAGTATAGAAACTATAGAAAAGTATATATATTATTGTAAATATCAGTACAGAGCGGTGTAACTGTGACATGTGTCCTGACAAGCAGTATAGAAGCTATGTCAAAGTATATATATTATTGTATATATCAGTACAGAGCAGTGTAACTGTGACACATGTGTCCTGACAAGCAGTATAGAAGCTATAGAAAATAAGAAAAGTATATATATTATTGTATATATCAGTACAGAGCGGTGTAACTGTGACCCATGTGTCCTGACAAGCAGTATAGAAGCTATAGAAAAGTATATATATTATTTTATATATCAGTACAGAGCAGTGTAACTGTGACACATGTGTACTGACAAGCAGTATAGAAGCTATAGAAAATACGAAAAGTATATATATTATTGTATATATCAGTACAGAGCAGTGTAACTGTGACCCATTTGTCCTGACAAGCAGTATAGAAGCTATACAAAAGTCTATATATTATTGTATATATCAGTACAGAGCAGTGTAACTGTGACACATGTGTCCTGACAAGCAGTATAAAAGCTATAGAAAATAAGAAAAGTATATATATTATTGTATATATCAGTAGAGCGGTGTAACTGTGACCCATGTGTCCTGACAAGCAGTATAGAAGCTATAGAAAAGTATGTATAACATTACTGTATATCAGTACAGAGCGGTGTTACTGTGACATTTGTCATGACAAGCAGTATAAAAGCTAAGGAAAAGTATATATATTATTGTATATATCAGTACAGAGCGGTGTAACTGTGAACCATGTGTCCTGACAAGCAGTATTGAAGCTATAGAAAAGTATATATATAATTGTATATATCAGTACAGAGCAGTGTAACTGACACATGTGTCCTGACAAGCAGTATAGAAGCTATAGAAAATAAGAAAAGTATATCTATATATATATTATTGTATATATCATTAGAGCGGTGTAACTGTGACCCATGTGTCCTGACAAGCAGTTTAGAAGCTAAAAAAAAGTATATATTATATTACTGTATATCAGTACAGAACGGTGTAACTGTGACACATGTATACTGACAAGCAGTATAGAAGCTATAGAAAAGTATACATATTATTGTATATATCAGTACAGAGTGGTGTAACTGTGACACATGTGTCCTGGCAAGCAGTATATAAGCTATAGAAAAGTATATATAATATTGTATATAACAGTACAGAGCAGTGTAACTGTGACATGTGTCCTGACAAGCAGTATAGAAGCTATAGAAAAAAAGAAAAATATATATTATTGTATATATCAGTACAGAGCAGTGTAACTGTGACCCATGTGTCCTGACAAGCAGTATAGAAGCTATAGAAAATAAGAAAAGTATATATATATATATTATTGTATATATCAGTACAGAGCGGTGTAACTTTGACCTAAGTGTCCTGACAAGCAGTATAGAAGCTATAGAAAAGTATATATATTATTGTATATATCAGTACAGAGCGGTGTAACTAAGACCCATGTGTCCTGACCAGCAGTATAGAAGCTATACAAAAGTATATATATTATTGTATATATCAGTACAGAGCAGTGTAACTGTGACATGTGTCCTGACAAGCAGTATAGAAGCTATAGAAAATATGAAAAGTATATATATTATTGTATATATCAGTACAGAGCAGTGTAACTGTGACCCATGTGTCCTGACAAGCAGTATAGAAGCTATAGAAAAGTCTATATAATATTACTGTATATCAGTACAGAGCGGTCTAACTGTGACATGTGTCCTGACAAGCAGTATAGAAGCTATGGAAAAGTATATATATTATTGTATATATCAATACAGATCAGTGTAACTGTGACACATGTGTCCAGACAAGCAGTATAGAAGCTATAGAAAGTAAGAAAAGTATATATATTATTGTATATATCAGTACAGAGCGGTGTAACTGTGACCCATGTGTCCTGACAAGCAGTATAGAAGCTATAGAAAAGTATATATATTATTGTATATATCAGTACAGAGCAGTGTAACTGTGACACGTGTCCTGACAAGCAGTATAGAAGCTATAGAAAATAAGAAAAGTATATATATTATTGTATATGTCAGTACAGAGCAGTGTAACTGTGACCCATGTGTCCTGACAAGCAGTATAGAAGCTATAGAAAATAAGAAAATATATATATTATTGTATTTATCAGTACAGAGCGGTGTAACTGTGACCCATGTGTCCTGACAAGCAGTATAGAAGCTATAGAAAATAAGAAAAGTATATATATATATTATTGTATATATCAGTACAGAGCAGTGTAACTGTGACCTATGTGTCCTGACAAGCAGTATAGAAGCTACAGAAAAGTATATATATTATTGGATATATCAGTACAGAGCAGTGTAACTGTGACACATGTGTCTGACAAGCAGTATAGAAGCTATAGAAAATAAGAAAAGTTTATATATTATTGTATTTATCAGTACAGAGCGGTGTAACTGTGACCCATGTGTGATGACAAGCAGTATAGAAGCTATAGAAAAGTATATATATTATTGTATATATCAGTACAGAGCAGTGTAACTGTGACACATGTGTCCTGACAAGCAGTATAAAAGCTATAGAAAATAAGAAAAGTATATATATGTTATTGTATATATAAGTAGAGTGGTGCAACTGTGACCCATGTGTCCTGACAAGCAGTATAGAAGCTATAAAAAAGTATATATAATATTACTGTATATCAGTACAGAGCGGTGTAACTGTGACCCATGTGTCCTGACATGCAGTTTAGAAGCTATAGAAAAGTATATATAATATTACTTTATATCAGTACAGAGTGGTGTAACTGTGACCCATGTGTCCTGACAAGCAGTATAGAAGCTATAGAAAAGTATATATATTATTGTATATATCAGTACAGAGTAGTGTAACTGTGACCATGTGTCCTGACAAGCAGTATAGAAGCTATAGAAAAGTATATATATTATTATATATATATATATCAGTACAGAGCGGTGTAACTGTGACCCATGTGTGTGCTGACTAGCAGTATAGAAGCTATAGAAAAATATATTATATACTGGTGATCCCCAGTCCCCACAATGCAGCACACTGATCAGATATTTGCAGCACACTGAGCACAGATTTGGAGCATTTTCATGCTTAGAACGTAGATATTTTCAGCACACTGAGCACAGATTATTTGCAGCACACTGAGTACAGATTACAGAGCTTTTCAGGGAGAGAACGCAGGCACGTCCTCTCCGTTCAATCTCCAAAGCACGAGTGAAAATGGCAGCGTCGTGCAGCTCCTTTTATAGAATACGAATCTCGCGAGAATCCGACAGCGGGATGATGACGTTCGTGCACGTTCTGGTTAACTGAGCAAGACGAGAAGATCCGAGGCTGCCTCGGAACCGTGTAAAATAGGTGAAGTTCGGGGGGGTTCGGATGCCGAGGAACCGAACCCGCTCATCTCTAATAGAGTATATATGAATTACATATGAATACTACTCATTCCACGTGTTTCCACAGTAAATTTATATAGTTTCAACTTAAATAACAGAATGATGTCTTTTTTAGACCTTTATTAGACAGAATTAGACTTTATTAGACAGAATTAGACTTTTTAGGGTCTAACAGTCAAAATAGGTCATTTTAGGTGCTAACATCCAGATTAGGTCATTTTAGGTCCTGTAGAAATTCAGTATGTTACTCCCTGGTATACTCTATGGAACATAAAAGGAAACTGATATTTTGAGTGTAATGGGAAAGGATTAGAATCGGTTAGAACCTAAGAATCCTGGGCTTAGTTATCACCTTCCACTTATCACTGGTTTATCACTTCTCCAGGCTTAATACATCTGCCCCACGGCCCAAATGTATTAAGCCTTAAAAAATAATAAATTGGAGCCAATCAGCTTCCTAACTGCCATGCTACAGGCTGGGTTTGGAAAATGACAGGTAGGAGCTGGTTGGCTGATACTTTATCACTCTTTGGGATCTATTCAGGATGTTAATCTTCTTGATAAAAATGCGGAAATGAGTATTTCCACATTTATATTGCATCCAGGGGCGTCGGAACAGGGGGGGTAAGGGGGCACTTGCCCCCCCCCCCCAAATATGACAGAGGCGCAGGGGAGCCAGCGCTGCTCACTCAGCAAGGGTATACAAAGCAGGGAGGCGCTCTCCCTGCTTTGCTACCCTGCTGCTGCGCCTGTCAAACTGGATGACAGCTAGTGGCAGCGCTGGCCCTGTGTAGCGCCGCTCCCTCCCTCAGTGTGCAGCCTCTGCCCACACACTGCTACCGCTGCTGCCACAGACTTCCCCTGCTGCCGAGACGTTTTGGGGGGTGGCCTAATCGCGGGAGGCGTGACCACACCCCTTTATGGAAAAAGTGGTGGTGGGGGAATCTGTGCAGTTCCTGACCCCTGACTGAGTCCCCAGCCCTGGCTCAGCCCCTCCACCAGGGTCAATTCTAGGGGGGGAATGTGATCAGTGTGATCACCCCTCCCCCCCACCTGTACAGGAAAAGGCAGGGGCAGATAAAGAACAGCAGCCTATCTGCCTCACTGCAGCACAGCACACTGCAGCATGTGCTGTGCTGCCAACATGAGATCTTATGCTGCTGCCTAGTAAGGAGGGAGAGGGGTGAGAGTGCAGTGCACCAGGGCCCCAGTCAGACCCCTCTATCAGTCCCAGGTCTGGGTAATTAGTACCTGCTTTCCCCCCCCCCTCCTCTCGGCATCACTGACGACATAGGACGGAGCTGCTGCTGCTGCTGGAGTAACGGAGCCTGCGAGACACCGGAGGCGGAGAAGAGAGAGGAGAGTCAACGCCTGAGCCGGGACCTCCTGCAGGTACTGGGGCCGCACTGTGGGGGGAATGAGGGATGTACCTGGCATAGGGGGTTATTCAGAGATGAAAGCAGATTGCTGCATACGCAGCCAGATCTGCATTCATCCCTGCACATGCTGAGGGCCGCCCAGCACAGGGCAAGGCCGCCTCCCGATGCATCCACAATTAGATTGCAGACACATCTGATCTAAGGCTGTGTTGGCTGGCTGCGCTGTCAGGCGGTCAGCAGACTTATTTATTGGGGGAGCGTCTGTGTGTGACGTCATGCTGCCGCCCCAAAAATGGTCCCGGCCTGCCCCCGTTTTTCCGTCACCACCCTGCCTTAATCCCGCTACGCTGTCACCTGTCAATCACATTGTGGTCGCATCCATCGGAGAAGCGACCACAATGTGTATGGCCTCACGCCCACTGCGCATGCGCAGTTTGCTGCCACCAACAAACTGCGCTGCGGGCCGCTTTTGCGTCAGGGTCTGAATGACCCCTATAATGTGTATAATGGGCTGTACCTGGCAAATATGTATAATGGGCTCTAGCTGGATAACGTGTATAAGGGACTCTACCTGGCATAAGTGTATAAGCAGCTCTACCTGGCATAACATGTATATGGTCCTCTACTGTGACGTAATGTGTATAAGAGGCTTTTACTCTGGCATAACTTGTATAAGCGGCTCTCCTGTGTGGTGTAACGTGTATAAGGGTACTACTGTGCAGTGTAATGTGAATAACGGAAACTTCTGTGCAGTGTAATGTGACTAACGGACACTAATGTACAGGGTAATGTGAATTGGTACTATTGTTTGGCCCTATATTTTTTTCGCGCACCTTCGGCGCACACTGTCCCTGTTTTCAGCATGGCGGGTACCAAAGGAAACTTTCGCCCTGAGCTCCTCAAGGCCTAGAACTGGCCCTGTCATCGATTTCTTTTTTTTTAAACTATCTTTTTCTTTTCAAATGCAAGATGTCCCCAATTCAATACAGAGGAGGTGGCGCTGAAACATACCTTTGCTCAGGGCACCATGGCACCTAGCTTTACCTCTGATAAGGTGCACTACTGTATGTGGGCATTGTGTATAAGTGATAGTACTGTGTGGCGTAACATGTATAAGGGGCATTACTGTGTGACGTAATGTGAATAAGGGGCACTATTTTGTGGCATAATATAAATCAGGTGCACTACGTTTGGGGTAATGCGAATAAGATTGTAATACTGTGTGGCAAAAATTGAATTGCCTGCAGATCCACGCGGGCGGCATCTCCTTTAAAAACAGCCTGCTACCGCAGGGTGCTGTGTCCTCCTATCTTCGTTCGTTGTGTCCTAGCCACCGCCGGCTGTCTCTCCTTTACAGTTGCATTACTGGGAGGAGGCGTGGCTATGGTCCTGGGATTCCCAGCCTGGCCACGCCTCCTCCCAGTAATGCATCTGTGAAGGAGAGACAGCCGGCGGCGGCTAGGACACAACGAAGATAGGAGGACACAGCACCCTGCGGTAGCAGGCTGTTTTTAAAGGAGATGCCGCCCGCATGGATCTGCAGGTAAGCGCTCATCCGCACAGCGGTGGGTGGCTAAAAAGGTAGAGGAGGCCGGCACCAGGGGGCGCCAAAATAATTTTTTTCTACGCCCCCCCAACCTAAAAACATTACAGCGCCCCTGATTGCATCCCCGCTATTCAGCTAGCGCTATTTCCTCCGTGGTTAATTCCCTTTTCGGAGTCTTTGCAGATGAGGTTTGGCTATGCATGCAGTTTTGCGTTATGAAACGCAAATGTAATTATGTTTTAATTTTGCAAAAAAAATTTCACCATAACATATTTATTTTCATTGTGATGAAGATTCTTAGGGGATTTTCCCAGCAGGCTCTGCTGTAGTATTAAACTCCGCCCCTTAGTGACCTTACCTTATTTACATTTAGATTGGTCTGCGCATGCTCAGAGAGAAGCATAATAAAAGGAAAAACATCTAACTGCGAGGAAAAGATATAATGCATCGCAAATAAGGGGGTTTAACGCATTGACTGTAAAAGAGAAAAATCAAAGCTGAATAAGGTGATTAATTAATGTTACACGGAGGATTAACACCCGATAATGGCCCTCATTCCGAGTTCATGGCTCGCTGCTGATTTTCGCAGCGCAGCGATCAGATGAAAAAATGCATGGTACGCAGCGCGCATGCGCTAAGTACTTTCACACAAAACTTTGTAGTTTTACACAAGCTCGAGCAAAGCTTTTCAGTCACTCGAGTGTTCGTTGGTTGATTGACAGGAAGTGGGTGTTTCTGGGCGGCAACTCAGCGTTTTCAGGGAGTGTGCTAAAAAATGCAACGTGCCAGGTAAAATGCAGGAGTGGCTGGAGAAATGGGGGAGTGGCTGGCCGAACGCAGGGCGTGTTTGTGATGTCAAACCAGGAACTAAACAGACTGCAGTCATCGCAAGCTAGGAGTAAGTATCGAGCCACTCTGAAACTGAATTACATTTTTTTAGTAGCAGAACTGCTAACCTTTCGTTCGCACTTCTGCTAAGCTAAGATACACTCCCAGAGGGTGGCAGCTTAGCGTTTGCACTGCTGCTAAAAGCAGCTAGCGAGCGATCAACTCGGAATGAGGGCCAATATTTGCCCAATTATGTTTGCTGAATAGACCCCAATATCTGTCTCCACGTTTTCACTTTTTAAGGCTTAATACATTTGGGCTTATATGTCCCATTTTAATGCTCTTTTCAGTCACAAGTGAGCAGCTGAAAAGTGCATTAACATTATATATTGTATGTGTGAATGAGCCCTTAAAGTCAACCATTCAATTATATTACATATTATTTTCATCATATTATGGTTAGTATTTAAACAATTATCTTATCAATTATAAATCATTCCATTACTTTCAGACAACTTCAAATGTGCAGTATAATTGCTTGAAGGAATGAGATTTGGATGTACAATAAACTAGTGCTTTATTTTTTTCAATTTTTCAGCATTTTTAATATGAATATGTCATAAATGCTTTGAGCTCCATTTTGAGAATAAATTGAAAAAATGATAGCCTATTTCTTGGAAGTAATGAGACAGAATGATGCACTGCAAATTCATTGAGATTTATATATAAACCAATCAGCTGAAAGGGCACGAAAGCTATTCAAAGCAAAGATTATATCCTGCTGTAACTGATATTAATGTAGAGGTAATAAAAAGGAATGATAATAGAAAAGAAAAAAGCAAGAGGCTAAAAGACAAAAACTTTATGATGTAAGAAGATGATATACAATACACACACACACACACATATTGAAAAAATGGGTGCACTCACCAGACTTAAACATTTTTTTTATTATACAGCAGATGCATATTCCAATACACAATCGACTCATGCTGTATGATGCTTATCACTGCAATGCTTCTACAGACACTGTGCATGTGCCAGTTACCATTTCATGGTGGTGGGTGTTTTTGGCAGTGCTTCCTGTTCCCCGAGCCTGAGGTTTATACAGCTCCGCAGTTAGGATCTACTCCCTCCACTGGCACAGTTATATGTAAGTGACTGTTAGGGAACTCCAGCGTTATGTGTGTGAGACCCCTGGAGCTGGTGAGAGGGTCTTCTGCCAATAACAACAGCTTCTGTTCCCTTAAAGCTGTATGTGTTCACCGGTATTTGAGATGCCACCTGGACTTATACCTCTACCAGTAGGGGCTCACACAATAGGCTGGAGACCACAAGGTAATAAACCTGGAGTGTAGCATCTGGCAAGGCAAGGGTTGATTGCAGTCAGACTAGATACAGGAATGATAACTGCAGACAGTCTTGACAAGATATGGTAACTGAAGATTACAGGACCGGATGTTCACTGGATGCAGGAAATGATAACTAAAGGGACTGGATGTTTGTTGCAGGTGAACACAGCCAAGCATTGATTAACTGCTGGAAAACAAACAGGTGCTGGGTGTGTACTGATTGAATGCAGTGCATACCCAGTTGCAGATAGAACCTAGTTGCAGAGAGACTAGGTGAATAGTGTGATTAGTCTACAGTCTGCAATAACAGACAGGACGCAAACTCAGCGGCTAGAATACAGGTTCAGATGTTTCAGAGATACTGTAGTTTGCTGCACACTTGTGACTACAGACATGGCTGGAGTGTATGTACTCAGAACCAGAGCTGTTAGGATATAATCACAGAGACTTGACAGGAGCCTGGACTTGGATCAAGACCAGTCATAAGAGTAACCACAGGAAGACAATGACATGGAGCAGGTATGGACACAGGATGGCAGGTACAGGGCAGGATCCAACAGGGCACAGGTGCAGGACTGGCAGGAACAACACACAGAAGACTGAGGCAGGATCCAGGAATGCAGATACACAGAGGCAGGGAACCAGGAATCAGGAACAGACCGACTGGGACAAGCTCAGTCCCTAGTGTAGGAACTAGGGAATATCATTGGCATCAGGAACTGGCTAGAATCCCTAATGAAAGGTAGCCAGACCAATCACAAGGGACTTCAGGCTGGAGTCAGGTAATGAGGCATTCCAAACAGGTGTGCCGCTGTATGTAGCAGCCAGCATCCTAGTTGCTAGGTGACAGCCAGAATACAAACAGGAATGAGCCACAGTGGCGACTCATAACAGTGACATCTATGATGTAACCCATTTACTGAATGAATTATTTGTTTATGTTTATTTAATGATGGGATGCCAGTAGATGATTTGTTTTGATTTTTATCCTTTATCCTATTACTTTACTTGTTACCCATATACTAAGGGCTTGTATGTATTACAATTTTTTCTTTAGGTGTGCATTCTGTAAATGGATATTCTTGTCTCTGCTGAACTACTTTTCAATGCTGAACATGTCCAACTTGCATAACCAGATGAGGACATTGAGCATGTTTTATTTGAAATTGATTTTGACAAACCACTAGTTGAAAGTGCTTTTGACTTGTACAATAAGATATTACATATAAAAAGAGAAAAGTTGATCTTTTACTCCATGGTCATTTTTTATCTGTTTATTATTGGAATAAACAAATACAACATGGGTTTAAGTTGTAAACTATATCCACAATTGGAAGTAATAATTCTGTTTTTTTGTAGTAAATGGTGTTTAGTTTTGAACAAATGTCCGAACGGAATCAGTAATTAATTTATCATCTTGCATCTTAAGTCTGGCTGAGATGTTACTTTTGTCCAAAGGTTTGTCTTTTGTCCTGACTGGAATCAGTAAACAATTATAAACTTGTACATAAATTAAGAATATTAAGAAAAATTCTGTGATTCCGTTGAATTAATTGACACTTGAATTAAAAAGAAGAGGAGCTATTACCTCCCTCACAAAATTTTGTTATGAAGACCTGTCGTCAAATGTATCAATCTGTTCAGGATTTGCTTAAAAAAAACGAACATTTGTATGGTATAATTTGACCCACATGTGAAAATCTGCCATAGCTAATTTAAAGAAAAATCTCCTTGTCATGATTAGAACAGCTAACAAAGGAGTGGCAGTGTGCTTTCTAGATACTGTTGCTTATGACAAGGAGGTGAAGAGAAAATTGTTTGACCCTGGCACTTACACCAGATTGGGTGGTAACTCATTGACTCCCCTATAGCTTGAAAGCTTGTGAGCAGGGCCTTCCTATCTCTATGTCTGTTTGTTATTACCCAGTTTGTCTTATCACTGTTTTTTCCAATTGCAAAGTGCAACAGAATATGCTGCACTATAAGAGAAACTGTAATCATAATTAATTGTAAAAAAAAAAAAAGTAAGAACGAACTAGATGCTCTTCTCGATATAGCATTATATAGTAAGGTTACGGGTCAATAAGTTGACAGTCAAAAGGTTGACAATGTCTAGGTCGACACCAAATAGTCGACATGCACAAGGTCAACATGGTAAAAGGTCAACATGCAAATGGACAACACATGAAAAAGGTCGACATGGATTTTTTATGTTTTTTGTTTCAAAATGTTCCTTTCAGCATGTGTACCCCCAATTAGTACACCACTTCTTTCACCATGCTTCATGGAAGGTGCCTCGCTCTGCTCCGCTTTGGTCGGCACCGGTTACTGTTCTCAATTGTAGTCTACGTGGATGGTAAAGTATGAAAAAATTCTGAGGATGAAAAAAAATCCCAAACTCATGCCTTTTCCTGTGTCGACCATTGTCAAGTCGATGCTTTGACCATGTTGACCATATGCATGTCAACCATTTGGGGTTGACCTTTTCACTGTTGACTTATCATCTGGATACCATATAATAATGTAATTGACAGGAAGACTCATGGCTTTCTTACCATGGACTATCTATTATTTCGTATCCTATGTCGGTTACCAAAAATACACAAAATGCTTGATAACCCACAGGTCAACCAACTATATTGACAAATAACTAAATTTTTTCGCCAGTACCTAAGTACTTTGACAGATTTTTACAGCCTTTGTCAAACACATTATTTGATATCTCAAAGACACAAAAGATTATTGATTGTATTATTGATTTATCTAAACCTGTTGGTGATTAAAAATAGTTTACCACGGATGCAACATTACTATTTACCATCATCCTCCTGCAGTCTGGTGGTATGGCCAGTGTCATAAAATCCCTCTCCCAAACGGGTGGTCTTCAGGTTGCCGAATGTCGGGATCCCGGCGCACAGTATACCGGCGCCGGAATCCCAACACCCAGCATACCGACAGATATTCTCCCTCGTGGGGGTCCACGACCCCCCTGGAGGGAGAATAAGCAACCATGCCCGCAGTGTGGTGAGCGCAGCGAGCCCGCAAAGGGCTCATTTGCGCTCGCCATGCTGTCGGTATGCCGGCGGTTGGGCTCCCGCCGCCGGTATGCTGGTCGCCGGGAGCCCGGCCGCCGGCATACCATACTACATCCCTCCCAAACACATAGTGGAAATCCCGCAATTGAATTCATGATCATCTTACTTGAACTGGAAATACTTCAAATATAATGATCAATATTTCCTACAGAACATATATACTGTTATGGGCAGTAATATTGCACCATCATGAGTCTCTATATACTGTATGGACACCTATGAGAATACATACATTTTTCCTAGATTTGGAGAAAATATCTTACACTGAAATGCTACATGGATGATATTTTCTTTTTTTGGAGGGGTTCTGAAAACTCTTTACTTGATATGTTGAATTACTTGAATAATTTACATACTCCCATTAGCTGTACTTTGGCATCTAACTGTCAGTTTCTGAGCTGTATCATACCCATAGCTGAGGCTACAGGGCAGGACTAACTATGGCTAGGATGAATGAAGCAAGGTGGCTGAATGATACTTCTCATAAAGTCAACCAATATGTATTTGTAGTAGAGAAGAGCAAATCTAAGGTTACCAGTATGCTGCCTGACTGTCGTAGCAATATCTAACAACATAACACAAATGAGTGCTTAGTGATTACTAGATGGATCAGTCTGTAAACACACTATTACATGTGCATCTGCAGTAACAGATGAATAACTTAGATAGTAACTAGCAGCTCAGGACTCATATGGTGTGAGTGAGGATTCTGCATGCATAAGGCTTGAGAACAGACTGGAACAAGCACAGGTATGGCTGCATGATGCAGACAGCACACTGGTGTTTGGTGTAAACACTGATTACAGAAGGAACAAATGGTAAATTCCAGCAGAATGAACCCACCGGAAAAGGAGCACTCAGGTAATAATGCAGGTAATTGTTTCGGAGGCTGGAGCTCGGGAACTAGGAACTACTTTTGTCACAGTAAACCAGAAGTCCTATGAGACTTATTGTTATGGCAAGGTACAGGTGTCAAGGAGCAGTTTAAATAGGGAGCTCTAGCAGTGGATTGGATGTGTTAGTTGTATGCTGCATAGGGATGCTGTGTATGGCTTGAATTACTCAGCAAATATTAGTTAATGTGCCCGAACTATAAAAAATATACTAATGTATTCTGATTTGTGTTCCACACAGAGTACTTCTTCACAGTTGCTGACCCAGAGTAAAGAATGCTATTGATGTAAAATATAGGTGAATAGTCAGATATTTTTATGTAAAAATAAAATAAAAAAACTTTTAAATACAGTAAGCCAGGGCTTTCTAAACTTTTTTTGTTTCTTGCTGTACATGGTGGAAGAGTCCCTTTTGTATTTGAGAGCTGCATGCAAACTATTATTAAATACTGAGCTTTTTAATTGGCACCAGGAGGTACATAGTACCTTGTTGTTTTCATATGCAGAAGCATATCTGTGTGTGAATGTTTACACTACCCACACATGAGACAGAATATTAAAATCAATTACAGATAATCCTGCATACTTCACCATGTTGTGTATAATTTGAGCTGTCCTTGCTCCTTTATGTCGATAAGACCATTTAGCCATTCCATGAGAGGACGGCTAACTGCAGGTTCTCTAAACGTGTGGCTCTTATGTGTGTTCAACCAGATAAGCCTGTGGCTCAATGCTTTCTTAAAACCAAAGTCTTGTCATCACTTAAATGTATGGTAATTGATTGGATGCCTCAACTAGGAGAGGTGGTGACCATGCCAAGATCCTTCTACATAAGGAAGCTCAATGGGTTTTTTATGAACTGAGTCTTATTCAGATTGCAAGAAACAATTCAATAATATTCAAAAAGTCTTTAGAGTTTATATCAGAACTGCAATTTTTCAAGAAATGGTTCTTATACATGAAGTATACACAGAACACAACCAGCATGAAATGTAAGTAAACGATAAATTGCTTACCAGGTAGATATTCAGCAGGACTGACTCAGGTGAAGTTGATCAGCAGACTTGAATAGCAAGGAGACAAAGCAGTCCATTTATTTTAAAGGAGAGGAATGGAGATGTACCATATGGAACCCAGTTAACATGAAAATTTTAGTATTTGAAAGTAATTCAAACATGGTTAACAAGATTTCCAAAAAACGTATAAAAGTCTGTGATGATGCAGAAAGTGTTCCCTCTTTTGCAGAGGTAAATGGCGGCAGACTTCAAATCCTTGGTTAGCATGAAGAGATGTAATTATCCAATGTGATAAGCAGGTTCAGAGGTATGTGGCAGACAAGATATATCCAAACATGGTTCTAAACATGAAACTTTGAGCAGGATGGAAATCTTTTAGCAATGCTTCCAGACAAGAGCACAACAGGCTATGGGCCTAATTAAATTTTTCTCTAATGGGCAAAACCATGTGCAGGGCAGGTGTGGCCAATATAACATGTGCAGAGAGAGTTAGATTTGGGTGGGGTGTGTTCAAACTGAAATCTAAATTGCAGTGTAAAAATAAAGCAGCCAGTATTTACCCTGCACAGAAACAAAATAACCCACCCAAATCTAACTCTCTCTGCACGTGTTATGTCTGCCCCACCTGCAGTACACATGGTTTTGGCCATTAGGAGAAAATATTGCTTTGCAATCAACCTTAAATTAGGCCCTAAGACCAGCACAGAAGGTTGAGTGAAACCAGGCTATAAGTGGAAAATTGCCTCTCTCACATGATTCACATAATCAGCTGATCGCTGGGGGATCCCAAGCATTTTTGAATCACGGTGCCTTAGAGTATCAGATTTTTTCATGCCACCGCTATGCCAAAAGTTTCTTATTGTGAAATCAGAAAAATATATTAAATTAAGTTAATTTTCTTTATACAGTATGTCATCTTTAAGTTCAGTTATATGGTGGTGGACAGGATTCCCTTCTTTTTGCCCACATATTGTATGATGGGAAGCCACAAGCACTGGTTTTGCCTATTACAATGTCCATAAGTAATTTGAATTTGTCTTGACTACTGACCCAGGACAAGCCTGTAAGTGCCCTAGGGCACACATTGAAAACACTGTCTAATTTTACTTGTAATACAAATCACTGTACAGCTTATTGTTTATACTGCAATATACAGTTTAGCTACAGTAGGTCACACTACACCCATTTGCAGAACGTATATCGTGTGACTTCGCACTGTGAAGGCGTGCTCATGGAGGACAGAAACCTCCCGTGGAGCAGAAGGGCCAAGACAATGTGGAGATTCGGTCACAAATGACAGATGGTTTTAAATCTCTGCATTTGTAGGAGCCAAGATTTGCGCATGAATAGGAGCCACTGTGCATGTGCAGAAGCCACACAGTGTGTGTGCAAATCTGGTCCTGCATTTTCAGATAAAGTGCGGCGCAGACATCCCTTGATTGGCACAACAGAAATGGTAATAAGTTCTGCACTTGATGCAGTTTCAGCTACAAACTAGGTGGTCACCCTGAATGCCTACAGCAATACGAAGCTAAAGAAAGGGTGGTTTGGTGCAACCTTAGTTGGTAACAGTATGTTTAGGGAGGAACACAACCCTGTTTAATTAAAAAAAAAAAGTACAGTAGGCCACAGTAAATGTGAAACCCAAATACTGGCTAGAAAAAAAATCAATGTCTCTGTTCTTTCAGTGAAACACAATGCCAAATGCCCAAAAAATCCACATTTTACTTCTCACTTCTCCGTAATACACATGTTAACCTTTCGTCATCTTTTATCTCTTGTGGCATTTCTTATCCAGCAAACATATTTGACAGGAAACAAAAATTATTCAATGGTGAAACATGGTTTTATTAGAGGAAATTATAAAACTATATAAAACCCAAAAGGTAGGCAGCATACCAGATATACAGGTGTAAACATATACCATCAAAAGCTCATGACATAGCCCAGGTATCTCCCGGGAACAGTACTCTACCATGTATGTCCAAATATATGACCACAAGCCATGAAGCCCAATACATCTTTACAAAGGCTCCAGGGAGCCAAAACACATGGTGGAGAGCAGGAGGGAGACAGCAGATCCAGAGAGAAAGAGGAGAAAAGGTGAACATGTGTATAATGGAGAAGTGAGAAGTAAAACGTGGAGATTTTGGGCATTTGACATTGTGTCTCACAGACAGAATAGAGACATTGAATTTCTTCTAGCAAGTATTTGGACTATACATTACACTGCGGCCTACAGTATTGTTATTTTAATTTTACAGAATTGTGTTTGTCCCTAAGCATGTTGTTACCAACTGAGGTTATGCCAAACCACCATTTATTTATCCCTTGATTGAAGTCCGCTTCCATTATTGGGTATGGAGGCTTGTCAGACCCATTTTTGAGGTGTGCAGAAACACGTTCTTCAGACGCAGAAACACTGTCCTCAGCAGCTTAGTTTGTGGCGAGGATTGTGAGCAACTTTAAGGTTACTCAGATGCCTAATGGTCAACCTAATATTACCAATGGGGATCCGATGCTGCATCTTGAGATGCATTTAGCAGATCTAAGAAGCTGGCAGTGGCACCTATTTACACACCTCCTGCTGCATTACCATAACTTCTCAGATCTGCTGCTACCGAAGATGCAGCCCCAACACCGCTTACCTCCACCTCTGAATCAGGCCCTGTGCCTGTAAAGAAAATGTGCGTATGCATATACAAGCAATGAAGAGTCTTATACATTATTTATTATTGCATTTACATTTTCTGCCATATACAGGTGACACAGCGGTATGATGGCATACTCTTTCATGGGCAATATTCAATGTGGCATTCACACAAATGTGGTCTCTGCAGGCCTGCACATAAATGAAAATATGAATTAGGAGGTGTACTTATTGAACCTAGCATGTGGCAGGTGTAAGTACACGCTGATGATGATGATGATGATGACTAGTAGCAAATTAGCTGTGTAGCGTAGACAGCCATACAGCACTGCACAGTTTTTCCAATCATCAATATGTGTATAATAGCAGTAATTTCAATTATACAGTATAAAATAATATTTAATTTTTTTTTTTTTTTAAATACAGTAAACTGAAAAAAATACAGTAAATAAATGAAATTCAGCTTTTTTTTCTTCATTAAATCTCCGGATTTGCAAATATGCCAGGGTGAACCTAAATGTGCTTTAAATGATCTGCATGGCTGCATTTTCTCATTCTATAGCCAATGATAAAATAAGGGCAAATTAAATGACTTTTGTAATCACAGAAATGCAGAGATGTTATGACACAGCTTAAGTGGTCATGTAATGTAAAGCTCATAATTTGTAGTGACATACCAAGGTAATTATGGTTTAATGATCCAAGTATGCATAATGATTGTCAGTAAGGCTTGGAATGTCAAACACCAAAATAGCCAGATTGCAGTATTTATAGAGAATGAATACTCTAAGGGAGCTATGTGCATTAGAGTGTGCATGTGCTGGACCCCTTGATAAATATATTTAGTAAATACTGCTAGTGCATGCATGATAATGTATCAGATTAATAACAGCGACACACTGTAAAAAATACACTATACTCTTGTGCAGTATAACATAACATGTATAATGTATAATTCTAATGCACATTTTGGTACCTGATCCCTAGAGGAGGAGGTGGGGCCCACCAGGGTTTTCCCCTGTACCCCTGTGGGCCAGTCCAACCCTGGGTGAATACAATTAGCTGCGGGTTTGCTGTGCATAAAATAGCACTAAGTTTCACGTCTGGAGCTATTAAAAAAAACAACTCCCTTTACAACGCTTGGTAAAACCTGGGTTAACGCGTGAAAACTCAATGATTCCACTTAAAATGCAGAATTAATGGGTTTTCATGCACGTTAAATATCAGAGACTGACATCTATCATGGACTTTTCCTCCGAGTTTCTAACGCTGCAAGGAAAAGTCCACCTCTGTGGCTTCAAACGCATGATAATCCCCTCTAATTGAAGCAGTTTACCCCTATATTACGGCAATCTCTAAAAGACAATCAGATGGTCAAACTATCCATTAGGATTGTGGTTGTTTTTTGCCATTAAACGAGACAGTAGATTATGCCCATGCATTGATTCTAGATTTTTAAATAATACAATGGTAAAATTAATCCCCACTGCCTTTAATCCCTGTATTGTTTGACCAATTAAAGGGGACATGTAATTTCTACAAAAATTAATCTTAGAGGTGCACACAATTAAATCCGCACACACCAAGGAGATGAATGGAAGACAGCATTCAGTATTAATACAGAGCATTATGAGCATTTGCATATGATTGGTTCCAGTACTACTCAAACATCTTTGGGACGGGATGTAGTTATGTGACCGGCAGTCAAATGACCGCCAGTCACATTACCGCCAGCTACATGGAAGACCACCTCCCTCTAAATCTCAACAGTCATCATGCCGACTAGCATGGACTATTCCCACTCGTGGGTGTCCACGACACCCATAGAGTGGGAACAGAACCTGTGGTGAGTACAGCAGGCCACCGAGCCTGCAAGGGGCTTGTTGTACTCGCCGCTGGATCCCGCGGTCGGTATGCTGACCACCAGGATCCGCGACAGCAGTAACGCATACCCAACTCGTGTCTCTGGTATGATATTTTGGGAACACAACAGAATATCTAAACAGTCTCCAAAATGGAGTCCACAGTACTGTCCAATGACAAAAAATAAAAAATCAAGCGTAGCCATCATAAAGTTTCTTTTTGTTCTCTTTTCTTTAAGGGTGTATATTATTTAGTTGTGTCAACCATTGTCATGTCGATCATATGAAACTGTCGAGAATAAGCACTGTCAACCTTGTACATGTCAACCTAATGACCATGTTGACCTTATGTATGTCAACCATTAATGGCTGACCTATTGACTGTCAACCTATGGTCCGGATACTGAACTAAAGTGATTGGAAAATAAATTATGTTTTTTTCTACTTAATTTTACTGTTATATGCAGCCTTTCATTTACAGAATGTATACTGATTATTAATTGTGAATATATTATAAATAACTTTGCCTTTTCAAAATGAGATGGTTTTGACCCATGTCAGACAAATCCATTTTCTTGAGAATACGTTTTTTTTGTAGACTACATAAGCAAAATTTATATTATTATTTGGGGATTGATATGCATTCTCTCTGTAACATTATTGTATACTTATTGTTTAATGATGAGCATTACATAATAAATAATGAGACATTCTTGATATAGTTATAGAATTATTTTCAATAAAGAAAATAAACCCATTCAATTATTACATTGGCATGTAATGTATAGATTATTATTGAGTTGTCATATTTTGAGGGCCAAATTAAAATGTATACAGTATTTAACTATGTTTGTGGTTATTGATTTATTTATTTTTTATTCATTTATTTTGCTTGTGTATTTTTTCAATTGTGTGGAAAAAAAATTCATTCATACAGCTCAGTAATTTTATACTTGTTGCAGCTGAATAAATATTAATTGTGTATCTCCTCTCCACCTAAAGACAAGACCAAGTCCTGTTTAGTTATTTACATGTTTTATGCCATTTAGATTGTTATATTTATATATTGGTACAACATGGAGCTACAATTCTAAAAAAGTAGTGATATTGAAAATGTTAGCAAAATTAGGAAATTGGGCAAAATGTATAAATAAATAAATAAATAAATGTATAACTGACATATTTGTTGTAGGTTATTTAAATGAAAATGTTTTGACTTCAAGTAGCGCTAGCTAGATACTTGTTTTAAATTTTATTCTGACAAAATAAGAGTACATATTTGAATGATACTGTAAAATGTACTTTATGATTGTTAAAATGTCTAAAAATAGGTTAATTAAATTAAGAAGTAATATATTCATGTATAGCTAGCTACAAACATTCCACTGTCCGTTTTTCAGCCTGGTCACTAAATTAACAGATTTGTGTAGGGGACATGGTCCATTTAAGTGGTTCCCACACTGGGTGCCTAGAGGCTCTTGCAGGGAGGCCTCGGGTTGTTAGTCCAGGACCAAATCAAATTATTTATTGTCAAAGTGATGGGCAAAACCAGTGCTGGTGGCTGCCAATCAAAAATATGTGGACAATCAGAAGCACACATCACACATCACCACATAAATGACCCTAAGGATGACAATTTACTTAAAGTCATCTTTTTTTCAAATGTATCAATAAAAAACTTTTATCCTAGGGGTGCAATGAAAAAATGCTGATACTCTAGGGTGCCATGATTCAACAAGGTTTGGGAACCACTGGTCTATTCTATTATTGCTTCAAAAGCCAGTGGTCTCCATATCCAATGAGTGGCAAGAAGAAGGAGGAAATCTTGCCAAATTAGGTCAGTTCTCCTTTATAGCTTAAACTAAAAAAAAAATGTCAGTAGCCAGAACCCTGTGTGTATACGCACCATCTTACTTTTGCTGTGTCCACTATAAAGTCACAGTAACCTGCTTTCTCTCCACAGCCCAAGTACAATAGCAAACTGAGCTTTGTACAGTACTTTGAGTGCCTCAAAGACACCATAACATGACTTTGTAAAATGTACAGTATTTCACTGTTTCAGTTCTCACCTGGAGAAAAAATGGGGTCACAGAACACTTCAGGATGTGAAGATCAGCACAGTCCTGGATAGTAGGGGAGACGTACTCTTAGAAAAGTTCAGATTGTGCTTTTAGAGAGTTCTTTCTCCTGTACCTGCCCCCAATTTCTGCTGAGATCCAAGCTGTAACCCTTGGGTCAACTCAGACTAAAATATGCTACTAATTAATTAATCCCACTTTAATGTTGGGAATCCTAAAGAATTGGGTTCAGTGATCCCATCATGCAGCCTCATTAAAGCCATGTCAACCTTAGCCTAGACACTTGGGGATGGATTCAAACCTGCACAAAAATCAATTTTGCAGAGAGAGAGAGAGATGGAGAGAGAGGGGGTTAGAGAGAGAGAGAGAGGGTTAGAGAGAGAACGTAAAGTGTGATAGAGGAAAAACAAAGAAATACATAAGGGCTTGAATGTATTTCCAATTTCCAATAACATCTTGCATTTTTCAGATTGTGCAAGTGTCAAAACAAGCATATACAAGCATTAGCACTGCAAAATCATAGACAACTCATCACATCTTCACATATGAATGAAAGGGTGTAACTGAGTTGTAATGGAGCATTTATTTGCACACAGGCAAAGTTCATTGTCAATGGAATTGTGGTCTATGTAGAGTTAATACAAATATTTTACTCTTACCCCAAGCCTAAATATACACCATACAGCGTGAGACAGATGACACGACTAAGATGCACTAAGCCACATAGCAACTTTTTCTTCAAGCTTTGCATCTTATTCACATCGCAGACACTAAGAGACACCACTCAATAACTACGAGAGTGGCTGGGCTGTGACTTTAACTGCACAATAATTAGTTTTAAACACATACAAAGTTGCAGAGAAAGCACAACAGAATTTTCCTGAAAAAAAAGCCCTGGTGAGTGCATTGTAGTACTTTGTGCATAGATTCACATTCATGCAGAGGCTGAACTACCATTGGTGCAGCAGGTGCATTGCACCACGGCCCCTGAGGAATAAGGGGCTCACTGCTGCCCAGATCAGGAAATTGGCCCCCCTGCAGACCATTTTGAGCAATGCTGGATGAAAGATACAGTGCAGAGAGCAGGGTGGGCCCCACTGCCTGAGGGACCTGCCCCTTAGGGAGGTAGGGCTGACCTTGTGTGTGCCAGACTGATAGCCATCCTGCTATCTATCAGTGCTTCTGATCACAGCCAGGGCCATTTCTAGACAATTTGGCTCCCAGAGCGAACAGTAAATAATGTCCATCCCCCGATAGGCATTAAAGAACTATTTAGCAGGCGGCACTCCCGGCCCGGTGGCGTGACCTTGTTAAAATGGGTGTAGTATCACTACATGGGTGTGGCCTCACAGGAAAAGACTACCTTACGCCACAGTTTTTGACCCTGCAACAACAGACCTCAGCCACCATAGGAGAAAAAAAAAATCCACAATATTAAGCCCCAAACAGTAATGCCCCTTGCACCATATTATGTCACACACTGCAATGCCCGTGATACATTATGTCCTACAGTAAAGCTTCTAATTACTTTTAAATTAATTGCTCATTGCCAAGGGATTCACAAGCTGGGTGTCATGCCCTTGCCAGGGGATTCATGTGCTGGGTGTCATGCTCGTTTTCAGGGGTTTCATGCACTGGGTGTTATGCTCATTGCCAAGGGTAGTGCTTGTTTCTAGGGGTTTCGTGCTCTGGGATGCATGCTCGTTGCAAGGGTAATGCTTGTTGCTAGGGGTTTCATGCTCAGGGATCCATGCTCGTTGCCTAGGGTAATGCTCGTTGCTAGTAGTGTATACTTGCACCTGCCAGGATTACTATGCTACTGCTGTTCCCCCTCCTCCCTAGTGGTGTAAACAGTAACAGTATACTTATGCGGCTCCTGCTCCCCCTGCTCCCGCCTCCCTAGTAGTGTAAAAAGTATACTTGCTGGCAGGCGCAAGTCAGCCAGCATAACTATGCTGCTCCTGCCCCCCCTCCTCCCAAGCAGGGGCAAACACAGGATTTTTAGAGGGGGGGTTCAGATAGATAGATATACACACATGCACGCACATACACACACACATACACACCCAAGAGCGACAGACAGAGAGAGAGAGAGAGAGAGAGAGAGAGTATACAGAAAAGGAACAACCGCGCTGAAGCCGGGATTTCAGTGTTTGAGCAGCCCTGAAAAAACTGGGAAACTGACAACTATATAAAGCAGGGCACTTGTAACAATGTATTATGTGTTTGCAACAATTGCTATAATAAAGTTGGCAAATGTGTTAGTGCAATTCCTGTTGAAAAAAAGAAGAAGGGTAAGTTTAAAATGTTTACAGCCCTTTTGTGTAATTTGCAGTCCTTTGTGTATATGAGGGTTCCGATATTGCCGTTTGAGGAGAGGTACTTAGTAGTAACAGTTCCAGCCCTATCTGTCCCTATTCTACCCACCTTGTTTTCACTGGCGGTGGGAAGTGGACTTGTCTCCGTGCGGCTTGGTTCCCTGCTCCGTAACGCCACTCACTCCGGCAGCGTCAAATTACACAAAAGGGCTGTAAACATTTTAAACTAACCCTTCTTTTTTTTTTTCAACAGGAATTGCACTAACACATTTGGCAACTTTATTATAGCAATTGTTGCAAACACATAATACATTGTTACAAGTGCCCTGCTTTATATAGTAGAGAGAGAGAGAGAGGCTTGAGGAGATTGATGGGATCATTGGAAGAGGGAGAAAGAGGGAGTCATTGGGAGGGAGAGAGAGGGGGGTACGGGGAGAAAGAGGGGTGTGGTCATGGGGAGAGAGAATGTCATGGGGAGAGAGGCGCGTGGAGAGAGATAGAGAGAGGCAACTCAGCCAGTTTGTATTGCAGAAGCCACCACTGTCTCCCTGGACTGCATTATGGGAAATGTAGTTCAAAAACAACTAGAAGGGAGACAAGTGCTGAGATAACACAGTGGAAGACAGTGAGTGCTTGCCTCACCGGAAGGTACTGCTCACCAGACCCCCCTGGTGATACCCCCGTGCATGCGTGACACATATGCTGAGTACTCTGCTCACGGAGGCAGAGTTTCGCAAAATGATTTGGTTGCATCGTGATGTCCTGACGCAACCACATCATTCCGTGAAACTCCACCCCCAGAGCGGAGTACTCAGGAAGAGGGAGGGGGCAGCAGGGAGCCACAGAAGAGCTGCGGCAATTGCACGGCCCACATGCCGCAAGAAATGGCACTGATCACATCCACATACTGCCTCTAATTAAAAGACAGCTGTTCATTATACTGATTCACTGCTATCTGTGAATTAAAGAATGTAACTGGCACTGTCAGAGTCTTTCTCACCAAGTGCCAAACTAAGGAAAGCACAAGTGGCAGGGGCCCCTGTCAAAGACAGAGCAAAGGCCGCTGTGTTCCTGCCCCCACCAAGGTACATGTCCCCCTGTTCTCTGCACCATGCAGGACATTGTTCTTGTACGCTTGTCACCTACTGTCTCTCCCTGTCCCCCTCTCCCTGTTAGCCTCTGCCTCCCCCTGCCTTATGCTATCACCCTCTGCCTCTCCCTGTCACCCACTGCCATGTGACATAT
Source organism: Pseudophryne corroboree (assembly GCF_028390025.1). Taxonomy (NCBI): domain Eukaryota; kingdom Metazoa; phylum Chordata; class Amphibia; order Anura; family Myobatrachidae; genus Pseudophryne; species Pseudophryne corroboree. The sequence continues at coordinate 591,633,470 of NC_086448.1, read as the reverse complement.
TGTGAACTTGGGTCGGTATGGAGGAGGGTGGCCCAAAATATATTTTTGCACCTGGGCCCACCACTCACAAGTTCCGCCACTGCATTCATGTACAAAAATACACACAGATGTACAAATGTCACACATCAAATTGGTCAGTGCAATCTTGCTAAGTAGACTTGTCACTTCCAGTTGTTTAATTAGTGTAAATACTGTAAGATGCACATTTTGAGTGAATAAGACACTTGGCACGACTGAGTCGCACAATACATGGTGCATCGAGAAAGATTGTTTGGCGAGACTGCGACCACAGTGTATGAGAAGACATCTGTACAGATGTAAATGGGACTGACTAGGTGGAGACTTCCATATGAGGGCTACAGAAAGACTAAGGTAAGAGGGATGGAGGCTTTAAGATAGATATTTCTTATATTTTTCATGGCAAGAGGGAATAACCATATTTGTGCCCATTGCTTTGTTAGGAAAGAAAAGTTATAAATCTTAAGGTCTGTAAAGCTAATATATGACAGACAAAGGAAGTATATCTCAAAAAGCAATTTTTTTCTGATTCTAGTCTGCAATTAAAAGCTTTCACCATACATATTCATTACCCCACTGAACATCATCAGCGCAACCTAAAAAATGCTTTTAATCTTACGGGCAGTGTTCATTATTAAACATATCTGAGTTTCTTGCAGTTTATCTAAAGGTTTAATGGTGTACTAGGAAATTATAATATTCTAACATTCTAGTCCAAAATGTGTAGCTATCTCCATGGCAAATGGCATTGCTTTTATGTGTGAGTACAGTGCTTCTTTGAAGAGACAGGAAAAAAGAAGTGTAATTTTTAAGTATCTGGCTTGAGTGCATTAAAAGGAGACTAATTGGGACTGCTGACGAGATGCAGAACTTGTTGGAGGTATGCAAATAGCAGCTAGTCACTTGATCACCATGTAGTGCTTGTTCAAGCTGTTATTCCATTACAATCTATCTGCATGCTGATAGTATATTGAGAGCATCTCACTGAGATGGTAATGCCTGTCATTAAACCAGAACAAATAGATATTTGTTTTCATCGCACTACCAAATAAATTAATAATTGACTTTGTGTGATATGTTTTCTGCAAATAGGAGTCCAGTCCGCTTTTAGCAATAAGAGTTGTCATGGGAACAACAATAAGCAGGTGGTTTTAGAAACGACAATACAGTTTTGATCTTTAAAAAACAATTATTTGTTTTTATTGTTCTCTAATTTTGATACATACAAACAGTGTTATTACCCTATAACTTTGTATCATGCTGATTTTTTCTGCTTTTCAGAAAGGTGAATGAGATGCATTGTTTATATTCCCACAGACAAATGCAGCTTTGTTTAACAAGGTTTTAAGGAAGTTTCGCACTGCTTTCTGAACATGCTGGTCTCTTCTCCTGAAAGAGATCAGCAATAGAAGTTTGCAGATGTGATGGGATGTTCAATGCCATGCGGCACAGTGCATGGCTAGTTTTGAGTGTATCTGATGCCCCCTACTTTATCTAATATTCCAAAAGCAGGTATCAGCGTGCACATATGGCAAAATGTACAGTATCACCCAATTAATAGCCTTGTTATATATGCTACAGTAGTTTGTGGAAATAGAGACACTGAAAGAAAATCAGCAGTTAATTGCTTCTCTATATTTTCATATCTAGCAAAATGTGAATCTGCTAATTGCTTAACCTTAAGTAATATTTCCAAAATGGCCCACTTCATAGCAATAAAAGCATACATTTAAGCAGCAATGACTGAATGTTGACTAATCAAAGTACAGACATTACTAGCTAATCAAAGTTTAACTACTTCCATCAGATATACAAGTACATAATTGTGCTGCAACATAATGATATAGACGGGATGTACTCTTAATGTCGATATGTACAGTACAATGTTGACATCCATAATGTAAAAACGAAATGTCTATATTGACAATGCCGGCATCTGCAAAATGTCAACATGTTTACATATACTGCAGGGAGCATGGTTAGGATTAAGCCATGGGAGGGGAGGACTATTGTTAGGCTACGGTAGGTTAAGGTTAGTCACCAGGGGAAGGGTTAGGGGTTAAGATAAGCAATATTCACCACCAGAAGTCATCAGGTCACCACCACTGGACCGGGTAGATACTGCTGCTGCCACCAGACCAGGTAAGTCGATATTCTAGTGTTAGCCTTCTGAATTCTGGCATGGTTAATGTCAACATTATAACTATGTCGACATTATCATGTAGCCATTAGGAATGTCGACAAAATATACATGTCCTATATAGAGATCATACTCATAGTAGAACAGCTACAAGTCTTTGCTGTCAGCTGGGTGACTCAGTTTAACTCTGGTTAGCTTTTTATAAACAGTATACTGCTATTCCAGCCTTTCTATACACATTTTTAGCTATTTGGAATTTTATCTATTTCTGTGGAGCAATTAATCTCAGCATGGTAAAGAAGCGAGCACACAGTTCTCTTCAGTTACACAATCAATACATGACAACAGTTAGTTATCCAGCCATTATTTATATGGTGATGATTGCTAATACTCTTTAAAGTCCTTGGCTAGCCAGTTTACAAAAGCTTCCAATCTTGTTTTGTGTACTCTGCAATTCAGTTTCATTATTTAACTGTGGACTGATAAACAACGTACTTTGTTAGTTGTTTATGAGATTGATTTATCAGAGATAGTAACACACAATACATCAGTCTTCATTGTCAGAATATTAAACGTGGAGCTGATGGTAAATCATACAGTAAGTGCATACTATATGTACGATGATATCTATCTGTCTATACTGTATGTGTTTATATATATATATATATATATATATATATATGTATAGTCAAAGGAAAACAGGGTATGCACCATAATGAGTACAAAGTAGGTGTATTTAGTAGCAGCATATATAGATGTGACCCCTTTCAGACTGACAAAAGTTTCCCGGGTTATTGCACATGAACGCGTATCAACCCGGGAAATTGCTCAGTGTGAAAGGGTACAGGAACAATATCCCGGGATGAGCTTCCCGGAATTTCATCCCAGGTCTCAATCAGGGTTTAATCCGGGATCTTCCCGGGATGCAGTATAGTGTGAATGGGCCCAACCCGGTATTCAGTACCCAGGACTGTTAAAAGGCCTCTCAATGGAGCTTCCCCAGCTCAGAAAAGATGATGTCATCATCCAGAGCCCGGGGAAGCGTCCAGGAAGCGGAGGAGACAGTCATGGTGACCTGGACAGATCAGGAGGTGAGAGAGCTGCTCACCATAAGGGGTGAGGAGGAGATTAATAAACAATCACAGGCACAGTGAAGAATGCAGTCATTTATAAAAATATTGCAAAGCTGCTTGAAGCAAGAGGCATTATACGTACACAACAGCAAGTTGTAAATAAAAGTTCTTGAAGGTGCATGACAACAACTGTAAAAAGAGTGGGGCTGGCAGGATCGAGTGGCAATACTATCTGTGAAAATGTCTTTGGACACACAGCTATCTGCAATCCCGTGAGTCTGTCTTCAAGTTCACAGTACACTGCTACAGAAGACAGTCAAGGTCCTGAAGATACACAGACAGCCAGTGAAGTCTGCCTGCCATCACCGCTGTTAATTGAGGACACATCTGAAAACAGCGAACATGAACATGACACATCCACCCACCTGTCCACGCATACATCAAGCAATGATGACAGTATAATTGACACCATTGATGACGTCGTGGAAGCTCAGGCCAGTGACAGTGGGAATGTGCAAAGTGTCGTCGCCATCACCCCAACTTTGCAGAAAAACAGTAAGTATATTTTTTCAATTTTAAACACACATAGGGTTAAATATGAGCCAGTGTTAAAGGTGGGTGGCAGTTTTCTCCATTGCTGTACTTCCCCAATTTTTTCACAACATGTGGTGACGGGAGTACTATGAGTGGCCGGTGTGTCGGTAACAGGGCGAGCGCAATGAGACCCTTACGGGCTTTCTGCGCTCACCACACTGCGCTCGCCACGCTGCACTCACCACACTGTGGGGATGGTGGCGTGCTATGCGTGCCTCGCTATTTATTCTCCCTCCAGGGGGGTCATGGACCCCAAAGAGGGAAAATAGTTGTCAAAATGCCTGGTGTCGGGATTCCGGTGCCCGTATACTGAGCGCCGGGATCAACAGGCGGCATACTGAATGCCACCCGTGGTGACGATCCTGAACATCTGACCATGGGAGTTGAGTATGCAGTCAGGGAAGGGGGGTTCGGGTAGGGAGGGGGGAAGCTTAGGGTTAGGCTGTGGGGGTTATCCACCACCCAGGGGGACTTAGAGTTATGTACTTTCGTATGTACTTGGTGACAGTGTAGGGGGGGGGTACCATAATGACCAATTATGTTCAGGATTGCCACGCTCAGAATGGCTGCATTGAGAACCACGTTCACTGCTTTATATATAGATCAATGTAACTTGTTGCAGAATTAAGATAGTGTGTAGGTGGGTTAATGGATGCCATAAACACATGTGCGCTTACGCTGCTATTTTTATGTACGCTCATTTGTTTTATCTCATCTTCACAGTTTTCAACGTCCTGCCTAGAAGGAAGAAACTGAACAAAGCATAGCAAGTAGCTAAAGCCATGCCAAATCAGAGAGATGGACACTGCTATGCCCGCACAGGAGAATGCAAGGCTCGACAGGTTTATAGAGGCCGAGCGCCAAATGCAAGACACATTTATTACCCAAGTCATGACAATGCAGGAACGCATGAATAGAGAGCAGCATGAGCGTCATAGGGAATTACAACAAATGAACATGGCGTTCTTTGAACGTTTGATGCATACCCAACACCACAGCTCACAATACCCTGAGCAGGGTTTTTCCACATTTAATCCTGGCCCATACTATGCCCCAAGTACTGCATCATCTAACGCAAAAAGTTCTGAGTTTAGTGTATACCGCAATTTAACTTGAACTTATGGGCACATTTATCAACGAGTGATACATTTCACTGCGAGTGATAAATTGCACCATCCAAACAGCTCCCAAATGTTGTTTTTTCTTACAGATGGCATGTAGGAGCTGTTTGGCTGCAGCAACTTAACACTCACAGTGAAATTTATCACTTGTTGATAAATAACCACAGTTTTGTTAATAACAAAGTGTTTATGGACAACTGTTTGTGCATTATGTTTAATTATACTGTTTTAAATGGTTTCTCATGTTTATTTTGTATAGTGTCTACAAACCTCCAAGAAAACACTTATTTTTGTATTTTATACAGTAATATACTGCAGGTACACTGTGGCTATGCATTGATTTATTGTATCTACAAGCCTACCAGTGTGCTTTTATTTTTGGAATTCAAAAGTTATGTGAAACTATATGCATAATGTACCCAAATGTGCGTATCATTAGTCCATGTGTTCCTTGTTTGGGAACTAATAGAAACTATTGTTTCACCATATATACACATGCTGTTAATGTGTTTATTTTTTTGGCTACAAATTGCACCTAAAACACAAAGGTGGTAAACAAAATAAACATAATATAATTAACCTAACATGTTGTGATGACTTTTATAATACTCTGCTTTTCTAATAACTATGAAAATGTTGTAACTACTATTGTAACAGTGCCACAAGGTTTGCCGTAATAGTGTCACGGATTTGTTCTGCTGTGGAGTTTGTGTCAACACCAAAAAATGCACAATCACCAAGGTTTTCAAACTCAGGGTCCTGCACAGTCCACTCAGGAAGAAATAGTTCAGTTTTAAGTTAGCAGATGTTGTGCAATATACAGCACGCAGCTACTACATTAGGCATGATCTTTAGGTCAACATCATTCCGCTTCAACAAACAACGCCATCTTCCTTTTAACCTGCCAAAGGCATTCTCTACCAGCATCCTTGCCGAACTCAGTGTGTGTGTGTGTATACGCTTGCTTTTCAGGGCTCAACTGGACCTGTTGGGTGTAGCCTTTCATAATCCAGTGGCGTAAAGGGTATGCTGCCTTCCCGATGATGTGAACGGGAATCTCCACCCCTTTCACGATCTTAGTATACTGTTTTAAAATGGGGAAAAGAATATATTGCAGAAGAGTCAGTCAAAAGTATAATAAGATGGGGATAAAAAATGATGTAGGCAATTATATGCAACCATTACAGCTAAAATACAGCACATAGGATATAATGTAAAAAATGTTTACCTCTTTGGGGTACAGCCAGCCATCCTGCTTCTCCTCTACAATGTTGAATAGATCTGAACTGGAAAGAACTCGGGAGTCATGAGATCGTCCTGGCCAGCCAATAAACACATCTACAAAACTAAAATACAGTTACATTTTAAAAAATATACTGTAAAATACACATGCAACTCATCCCACCCAAAAAAAAAAAAAAACACTTACCAATATTTGTGGTCCACAACAGCCTGTAATATGATCGAGTGCCATCCTTTCCTGTTAAAATAGTCTGCAAGGTTGTCACGTTGGGCAATAATGGGGATGTGTGTCCCATCAATCGCTCCTGCACACTGCGGATAGCCTCGCTTCACAAATCCTTTTATGGTATCCTGTAAGCGCTGTCCTTGTGGTAAAGAAATGAAGCGCTTGAATAAGGTAGACAGAGTCACCTGGTGGACTATGACATAGACTGTGGAGATCCCAAAACCGAACAAGCACGAGATTGTGCGGTACTCTCCTGGGGTAGCATACCACCACAATGCAATGGCTAGCCTCCTGCGTGCCCCGATGGGCCTCCCAAGCCTTGTGGTCTGCATGTCAAGTGCTGGGGTAAGTAAGTCCAGGATGTAATCAAAGGTTGCACGAGACATACGGAAGTTAGCCATCCACTCTTCATCCTGGTGAGCTTCCACGATCCTCATAAAGGCTTCTCCGTGCCGGCGATCTCTGGACCACAATGATCGGTTGGTCCCCATGTTCATTCTCAGGATGGTACTAATTCTGGATGATATGAGGCCTCTCCTCCTGCGCAAATACTGGCAGCGACTAGCAGCCCTCTCCACCATAAATTGCGCCCTCCTCCTCCTCATAAAATATATGTGCAGTATACTGCACAGTGTGATAAGCTGCATCATGCTCTCACTGGCTGCATTAAACGTCTGTAAAGCAGAAAGAACACAAGCTCCGGCATATACACTGGTACTCCGTTGGCCATGACTGCAGCAATGCTGTGAGCAGGCCCCACCCTTCCCTTTGCTTTCCTATTGTGACCTCTTCTATGTGAGCCAGAAAAATGTTCATTTCTAATGACATACATATGTATTTGCAGGGATTTCCCGGGATCAGTGTGAATGGGGCTGTCCCGAGTCGATCCCAGGTCTAAGTACAGTCTGAAAGGGGTCAAATCTGGGATGCGTCCTGGGATGCGTCCTGGAACACATTCCCGGGTGTGACCCGGCTCTGTCAGTCTGAAAGGGGTATAATGACAGCAGCAAACAAAGCAGTCTGGCAGCGGTTTGGTGCAGCCTTGCAATCGCCCACCTCCTAACTTCAATCTCCGACAGCAGGTCTTCACTTATTGCTGTCTCAGTGAAATATGCAGCTACTCAACCTTCTAAAGCTCATTTGTACCATCCACTGATGCTACAGTCGCTCCTCTGGACCCTAAAAATTAGGACTGCATCATGCCCAAACACACCAGTACCGGCCATCTGCCATCTCGCCAGCCACAAATCCACAGTCAAAACAATTGCAAGTCATCTTATAATTAAGGACTGTCTGCACCTCAATATCAAAGGACTGGTAAATATCCCTAATGGGAAATGGGCTATCTGGACACCTTATATTGCTAGGAACTAGCAGCTCATAAATATGGGTAAAATCAGACCAGAATTCATTGTTTTGCACTAGTATACTGTTGTGCATGTTTGGATGTGTGTTAATTTGCTCTTTTTACTGTACACTGACCTTGTATGTGGAGCATCCCTTTTTTTATTTTATTGACTATATACAGTATTTCATTGGTAATACTGTATTATTATATTTTTTAGTAGTTTACCCTTAATAGCGGTGTATCTTATTTCCACTATACTATCAATCTGATAGGAGGCTGACACCCTCCACTACAGCTGCTTTGGGTAAACTAGGCAGTGCCAGTGTGGATCACTTTCTCTTTTGCTGCTGTTAAGAAACATATGTTTAGGTAATTTCCTGTTTCTAAGGAGTCTATGTACTATTACAACCTTCACTGCAGCATTCTTTTTTATATTTGTTTTTATATTTTATTTTAAAAAATTCAGTAATTGCAATAATGTAATACTTAACTTCTCTTGTGATACGTGCCTGGTACAGTAAGAGATACTTACCTCTTCACTGGGCTAGTCTTAAAGCTGACTTTCAGGTTTGGACTTTCAGTTTCACTAATGTTGAAAGAAATAAAATAAAAAAAATGTAATAGAAATTTAATTTATTTAAAAAGGACAAAAGTATTTGAAAACAGTAATGTATTAAAAAAAATACCCAGAGAATATTTTTTTTTAGTTCTTTTATTTTTTTATCGCCATCTTTAGATAACAATAAAAGAACAGATATCTGAAAGGTACAAGTTCCTCCACATGACTTGCTAGATAGACTTCTCTATACAAAAATAGATAAAACAACAAAGAAGGTGCTTAACCCACAGGGTACTTTGACACGGTATCCGGATGGTAGGTCTACGTGGATTAGGTCAACCGTCAATAGGTCAACCGCTATTGGTTGACACTGACATGGTTGATACAGGAAAAAAGGATGACACTTAATATGGTCAACGCGGGGCAGGTCGACACATGAAAAGGTCAACATTACTTTTTTTTATAAATATACTTTTTCATACTTTACCATCCATGTGGACTATGATTGGGATTAGTTGCCTTGCCCGCAGCATGGCAAATGAAGCAAGCCAAGCAAGGGGACGAGGTATACTAATTGGGATTCTTGGTCATGTTATTCAAAAAACGACGCAATAAAACTTTAAAAATGTTGTGTCGACCTTTTCATGAATTGAGCTGCTCTGTGTAAATGTGTCAACTTTTTTCCTGTGTCGACCATGTCAGTGTCAACCAATAGTGGTTGACTTATTGACTGTCAAGCTAATGTAGGTAGGTAGAGCCATTGATCCATAACCCTCTGACACAATCTAAATGCAGCTCTCTCTTACAAAGGGGATAGCCAACCCAAAAATACCAACAGAAAGATAATTAACACAAGAGAAAGCACAGGGAGATTGAATAAAAAATATCTATTTAATTAAATAGCTAATGATTTATGTAAACCAAATACAAATAAATATCCAAATATCTAAATAATTGTCAGCCAACAGAGCTACAGTATCTTTGAATGATCTGGTAGTAACAATGTATTTAGAAAAGTAGATAATTACGTATATTGCAAAAGTTGTAGCTTTTATTAAGTTGTCTTTACCAACATTCCCACTTGTGATTATTCCCACTTAGTCAGTAAAGATCCACACAATCAGACTTAAATACAGAGTTTCTTTATTGATTGTGACCCACTTAGCGTAACGTAAATATCTGAGTGTAGACCAGAAAATCCAGATTACTTTGGAACCTGTCTAAAGGTGGTAACAGCTGCAAAGGGTTACTCCTTATGAGTAACTCAACCTACACAAACTGGTTGTTTCTTCAAAGGAAGTAACATCTTACTTCCTCTGAAGAAACAACCAGTTTGTACAGGTTGAGAAATGTATAAGGAGTGTCCCTTTGCCGCTGCTCTGTATAGAATTTCAGACCACATACCTAAAACGCTTACTTAAGGCTCCCAGTGGATGATGGCAACGCTGCACAATCAATATTTGTGCCATTAAGTGGTTTGCCAGCACTGTTATTGCAGCTTAAGTAGCTTTAACTACAACTTTATTAAGTGCAATATAGCTGGCCAGCTTACAAGAGCTACAAGTCTGCACAACTCTGGAATTACCCCATTAGCGGCGCTGTCATAGGGACTGCAGCACTGGAGTAACAGTCTATGCATTACTGCTGTTCTGAGTGATACGGATATTCCCAACTGCATCTTCACTTTAAATGTAAATTTACTTTGCAAGGAACATATGACTCATCCGAGGATATTTCATTATTTTTATTATCAGTTATTTATATAGCGCACACATATTATGCAGCGCTTTACAGAGTATATTTGCCCATTCACATCAGTCCCTGCCCTGAGCTTACAATCTCTATATTCCCTATCACATGTACACACAGACACATTCACACTCGGTTATTTTTTTGTTGCGAGCCAATTAACCTACCAGTATATTTTTGGATTGTGGGAGGAAACAGGAGTACCCAGAGGAAACCCACGCAAGTACGGGGAGAATATACAAATTCCACACAGTAATGACCATGGTGGGAATCGAACCCATGACCTCAGTGCTGCTAACCATTACACCATCCGTAATGCTCTGGATATCCTGTATACCCATTCTCCAGACAGATACAGACAACATTCTATCACTGCACTGCACCTTACTGGGCTCTTTCTGGATCATTAGAGCCAGTCATTACAGTGATTAACAGCACCTACTAACACTTTGTGATAGGTTCCAAAGTAATCTGGATTTCCTGGTCGGCACTCAGATATTTAAATCGTGCTACAGTATCTAATTGAAAGGGTGGTGAGTGCACAATCAATACAGAAAGTCCTTATTTAAGTCTGCATTTGTGGATCTTTACTGACTATGGGGGTAATTCCAAGTTGATCGCAGCAGGAAATTTTTTAGCAGTTGGGCAAAACCATGTGCACTGCAGGGGAGGCAGATATAACGTGCAGAGAGAGTTAGATTTGGGTGGGTTATTTTGTTTGGTTCCGGTATGAATGGTCGACCATGTTATGGTCGACAGTCATTAGGTCGACCACTATTGGTCGACATTGACATGGTCGACACGTGAAAATGGTCGACGCCTGAAGGTCGACACATTAAAATGTCGACATGGGTTTTTTTTTTTTTTTTTTGGGTGTTGTTTTTTTGCGTAAAGTGACTGGGAACCCCAATTAGTGCACCGCGTCCCCTCGCATGGTGCCTTCGCTCCAATCGTAGTCCATGTGGATCGTAAAGTATTGAAAAGTTCCCCAAAAGAAAAAAAAGTTAAAAAACTCATGTCGACCTTTTCATGTGTCGACCTTTCATGTGTCGACCATGTGTCCATGTCCACCATGTTAATGTCGACCAATAGTGGTCGACCTAATGACTGTCGACCATAACATGGTCGACCATCTGAACGGATACCATTTTGTTTCTGTTCAGGGTAAATACTGGCTGCTTTATTTTTACACTGCAATTTAGATTGCAGATTGAACTCACCACATCCAAATCTATCTCTCTCTGCACATGTTATATCTGCCTCCCCTGCAGTGCACATGGTTTTGCCCAATTGCTATCAAAAATCCTGCTGCGATCAACTTGGAATTACCCCCTATGTGGGAATCATCACAAAAAATGTTGCTAAAGGACAGTTTATAAAAAAAGCTACAACTATTGCAATATAAGTAACTATCTTCTTTTCTAAATACATTGTTACTTCCAGAGCATTCAGTGATAGCTCCGCGGACTGACAAATATTTGTATATTTAAGCCTGTCATTGCAGTGGATATAGAATATTAACAGTATTTCTGTATTGTTAATTATATATGCTTTACATAAATCATTAGTTATTTAATTAAATATATATTTTTATTCAATCTTCCTGCACTCTCTCCTGTGTTTATTATCACCCTATGCAAAGACATAGTGAAATATAAGCTGATGAAATTTACAACTGGCAGGGAATTCAACGGAATCGGATAAAGGGCCTCATGGTCCTGGTGCTGAAAATGTTTAAGGACCTATTATGAAAAGTGAAGGAGGTGAGGCCAATGCCATGTAGGCATCTAGACCCAGTATACTATAAACCCCAATGTCTCCCTAAATATATAAAAGAACAAAAATTACATCATTTTGAGTGGAAAATAGAAATGCAATTTTAATACTTTTATTGTATTATTAATGATTTATGGCCAACCATGTGGTCAGCTGGTGGCTAATCATCATCATGCTGTCATGACAATGGGCCTATTTTTATGTGGAGGCCTGGAGCTGGAGCTCCTTCCACCTAATTGTTAATCTGGCAATGAATCAAATACCTATGCTGGAATCCCGAAACTGTTTGGTATGCCGGCGTTGACTTGCCGACTAGGATCATAATCCCAATTCCCAGAATCCTGACCGAGTATTTGCTGTGCCGCCATAGAGGTAAGATGCGGCGAGGGTTGGGGTTAGTCTGCGGGGAGGAGGGTTAGGGTTAGGCCGTGGAGGGGGAGGGTTAGGTTTAGGTTTGCAGGAAGGTGGGGTTAGGTTTAGGCACCACCCGGGAGGGTTAGGCTGTGGGATGGAGGGTTAGGTTTAGGGGTCAGTGGAAAAAGGTAAGTATACTTATCTTGCTACTGTTGGGATTCCCACCATTGGGATGCCACGGTCAGTATTCTGACCACCATCATCCTGACCGCCAGCATATCAGACCCAACCCAATCAACCACTATCTTTTTTGTATTAATTGTTTGCTAAGCAGATTGAAATATATTACCCAACTCATCTTTGCTCTTTTCTGGTGAAGAAGCAAAAAAGTTTTCAGTTCAGCAGTTGCTACTGTGCATTATATTTCAGTTAACATTAAGCATAAAATATGTATCTGGTGAATATAAGAGAAAGACCTTGAAAGTAGTTTTACTACAGTTTTGTAAATCTGGAGTGTTATACATATTTAATTTAGATTTGTCTCTTAGTCTCATTGCAGCAAATAATGATATTGTCATAAATAAGATCATTAAAATATGGCATATAGTTAAAATGAATGAGCAGGATGTCTGGGCCATATATGCCGCTATAAATCTATGCATTATAATTATAATAATTTAGCTGTTTGTTCTGAATGCCAATTTGACCACACATGGATGGCCCAACTGTTGACTTGTTTAGCTTGTTTCTGTTATGGAACTCCAGCACTATTTGTGTGAGACCCTTAAAGCCGATTGTGAGGGTCTTCCACCAATAACAGCCCTGTGCTGTTCCCTTAGTGCTATATATGCACACTGCCACTTAGGTCGCCAACTGGACCTAAACCTCAAGCAGTAGGGGCTAACACGATAGGCTAGAGACCAAGGGTAGCGAACAGGAACTTCACTCACTGTGCATCTGGTACACTCTGAAGGCCGAATACAGGAATACAAGAACAACAGATGGAGGGTAAATACACGAAACAGAAGGTGGAACACAGGCAAGGCAAGGACCAGGACATAAATGGGTAGGGAATTCGGCAGAGTATCCACAGGACAGGCAAGATCTGCAGACTGAGACCAGCAGCTTACATTAACAGGTACAAGCTATAACCGGCACTGGAGACTTGGGCTCAGTGCCTTATAACAGTTTAAGGCACAAATCAGGAGTGCTGGACTGGGAGTGTCTACATTAAGAAAAAACTACAGCTGCAAGTAGACATCTGCACTGACACAAAGTGACTGAGTATCTAGGTAAGTGGAGATGCGCAAGCAGAGCAGTGCCCCGGTTGCCAAGCGCTGGGCAGGGACCAGCGGGTCTTGATGCCAGAAGATGCAATATCTCAGTTGCCAGGCAACAAATGGGACTTGCGTCTGAAACAAGCTGCTCGGCGACTTGCAACAGTTTCATTTGGTGTCAATTTTATTGCTTTTTATTTTGCAACCGTGAATATGTACAGCCAACATGGAAATGATCTACATGTAGGAAGTATGTAGAATCATTTTGCTAAAATGTGGCAAACTGGTCTGCCCAAGATGTGCAAAATCCTGTGATATCCTAGCCCTACAATCTCAATATAAACACTTTTTCAGTAAGGCATTTTATAGGAGAATGGTGCTATTGAGGTATAGAATTGGTATCTTGTGAAATTATAATTGGCTAAATTTCAATCTAGAATATTTACATGGTTAAGGTCCTCTGTAATAAATCAAAATGCTCACATAACACAACAAGCAGCCTGATACTACAGCATCTGCCCTTCGATCAGGGAACACTTTTGAAATAGATCATTTAGGGTGGAATCAGAGCTGGAATTAAGACTCATGGGGTCCTAGACAAGATATTGGTTTGGACCACCCTCTCTCAAATAAATCATAGCACTATACATTATGTTCCATAATACCCTAGCCCGGGTTTCCCTATCAATAACCCAAACCACTACACCAACCCTAATACCCTATAGGTAATAACATAACCCAAAGCCCTTAACTAACCCTAATACCCTAACCCAAACTACTACACCAAACCTAATACCCTATCCCTATGCTCTAACCCCACATATGCCACACAGCATGGCCCCTTATTATGTGACGCCACACGCCTCCTTATACACATGATGCCACACAGTAGTACTTAATTACGCCACAGTAGTACTCCTTATACACATTCCTATACAGTAGTGTGCCTTATACACATTATGCCTCACAGTAGTACTCCTTATACACATTCTGCTACACAGTAGTACTCCTTATACACATAACTCCACACAGTGGTGCTCCTTATACACATTACGTCACACGGTAGTACTCCTTATACACGTTACACCACACAGTAGTACTGTTTAAATTCCTTACATCACACACTGCTTATCAGCAGCACCCCTGTGCTGCAGCACCATCTACATAGTGCAGGGGGTAACTGCTAAGCACATATAAACATACACATGAAGATGCATTTAATATATGTGCTGGCAGTGTATTCGAGATTGGCAGTGGTGCTGTATATCTCAGCCATTGTGAAGAACCCGAGACTAGCATTAGGCTTCACTCTCCTAATCTTGACCCCTAGACTCTTATTGGCTAGTTTCACAGGAGTCTGGGTGCGGGTTTAGGAACGTGATGACTAATGCCTAGTCCTGGATTCACGACGTCGGATGTGATATACAGCAAAGGTGCCAATCCCGGAAACACTGGCAGCACATATATTACATACTGTACATCTTCACATATTTGTTTATATGTGCTTAACGGTCCTCCCTGTACTAGGTAGCCAAAGTTGTAGCTCCTTCTACACATTACTGTACCTCACACAGTAGAGCTCTTTATATATGTTATGCCACACAGAAATACTTATTAAACACCTTCAACCACACAGTAGTGCTCCTGTGCTCCTTATACACCTTCCGCCACACAGTAGTGCTCCTTATACATGTTACACCACACAGTAGATTTCCTTATATATGTTGCACCACACAGTAATACTCCTTATACACATTGTGCCACACAGTAGTGCTCCTTATACACATTACGTCACACAGTAGAGCTCCTTATACACATTAGGCCACACAGTAGAGCTTCTTATACACCTTCTGCCACACAGTAGTGTTCCTTATACTCCTTCTGCCACACAGTTGTGCTACTTATACACATTCCACCACACAGTAGTGCTCCTTATAAACCTTCCGACATACAGTAGTGCTCTTTATACACATTCCGACATACAGTAGTGCTCCTTATACACCTTCCGCTACACAGTAGTGCTCCTTATACACATTCAGCCACACAGTAGTGCTCCTTATACACCTTCCGACATACTGTACAGTAGTGCTCCTTATACACCTTACGACATTGATCCTTATACACCTTCTGCCACACAGTAGTGCCCCTTATACACATTAGGCCAAACAGTAGAGCTCCTTATACACCTTCTGCCACACAGTAGTGCTCCTTGTACACCTTCTGCCACACAGTTGTGATCCTTATACACCTTCTGCCACACAGTAGTGCTACTTATACACATTACGCCACACAGTAGTGCTCCTTATACACATAAGGCCACACAATAGAACTCCTTATACACCTTCCGCCACACAGTAGAGCTCCTTATATACATTCCACCACACAGTAGTGTTCCTTATACACCTTCTGCCACACAGTTGTGCTCCTTATACATGTTATGTCACATAGTAGAGTTCCTTATATACCTTCTGCCATACAGTAGAGCTCCTTATACATCTTCTGCTACACAGTAGTGCTCCTTATACACATTCTGCCACACAGTAGTGCTCCTTATACACCTTCCGACATACAGTAGTGCTTCTTATACATGTTATGCCACACAGTAGAGTTCCTTTTACATATTGCACCACACAGTTGTATTCCTTATACACATTACATCACACAGTAGTGCTACTTTTACACATTATGCCACACAGTAGAGCCCCTTATACACATTTTGCCACACAGTAGTGCTCCTTATACACATTACGCAACACAGTAGTGGCCTTTATACACATTCTGCCACATAGTAGTACTTCTTAAACACCTTCTGCCACACAGTAAAGCTCCTTATACACTTTCCGCCACACAGTAATGCTCCTGTGCTCCTTATACACCTTCTATCACACAGTAGTGCTCTTTCTACACTTTCCGCCACACAGTAGTGCTCCTTATACACATTAAAACACACAGTAGAGCTCCTTATACATGTTGCACCACACAGTAGTACTCCTTATACACATTATGCAACACACTAGTGCCCCTTGATCACATTGCGCCATAGAGCAGTGCTCCTTTTACACATTATGCCACACAGTAGTGCCCCTTATACTCATTTTACCACAAAGTAGTACTCCTTCTACATATTACACCACACAGTAGAGCTCCCTATACATATTATGCCACACAGTAGAGCTACTTATACACATTCAGCCACACAGTAATACTCCTTAAACACCTTCTGCCACACAGTAATGCTCATTATACACCTTCTGCAACACAGTAGTGCTTCTTATAAACATTATGCCACACAGTAGTACTCCTTATACACATTACACAACACATTAGAGCTTCTTATACATGTTGTACCACACAGTAGATACTCTTTATACATGTTAGGCAACACAGTGGTGCTCCTTATACACATTATGCCACAAAGTAGAGCTCCTTATATACATTCTGCTGCACAGTAGTACTCCTTATACATACAATGCCACACAGCAGAGCTCCATATACACATTATGCCACACAGTAGTACTCCTTATTCATATTACGCCACAGTAGAGTTCTTATACACATTCCACCACACAGTAGTAGCAACTGTTACACTCATTATGTCAAACAGTAGTACTGCTTAAATATCTTACCTCACACCCGTAGTACTCATTATACACATTACACCACACAGAAGAGCTCATTATACACCTTCTGCCAGACAGTAGTACTGCTTAAAAATATTACACCACACAGAAGTACTCCTTATACATAAGATGCCACACAGTAGAGCACCATAAAACATCTTTCGCCACACAGGGGTGCTCCTTATACAGTACACATTCTACCACAGTGGTACTCCTTATACATGTGCATTACCATATTTGTGCATAGCTGTTGCTTCTAAGTAACCAGCAGTGATGCAAGATCCATCCACATCTTAATTATACCCAGTCTGCACGGAGGAACCAAACTAGGAAGCAGTGTGATAGTGTTATGCTATCACACTACTTCCAGCTCTTCACCAGGACAGGCTCTTATTGGGGCCCATCTCCTGGCAAAAGGATTATAATAAATTTGCATGGCAATATTACTATTAACATTGTAAATTTAGGTAAAAAAATATAAATTCCGCGATAGAAATGCGGATTGTGATAATATGCCCTTAGTAACAGAAAATTGTGCTTACCTGCCATGCTTACATTCAGTTTTGTCACATGAAGTCGAATTGGTCCTTCATTCATCCACACCAATTGTGATTGCAGCTATTGTTCCAGCCAGGTGTTAAGGGGATAGAGGCACACCTGCAGGGAGGAGCCAAAGACACACATGTGTAAAGTGGGCAGAGATGGTGAGGTGACCGAGGTACAGATGGGAAGAGGGCAGAGGTATATTTGGTAAGAGGGCAGAGGCACAGATGTGGGGAGGCAGTGGTACAGATGGGGAAGGGGCAGAAGTATAGATGGGGAGGAGGCAGAGGTACAGATGGGAAGGGGGCAGCGTTAAAGATGTAAAGAGGGCATATGCATATATGGGGAGGAGACAGAGGGAGAGACTGCAGGATAGAAATAAAAAGGGTGAGAGAGGCCGCAGTGGAAAAGGGGGCAGTGAGAGAGATAGCAGGAGAAAGGGAGTGCAGTACCTTTGTGGTGTGTACAGCAGCTACAGAGCCAGTCTTTTTCTGTACATGTGGTGCCAAAGGGAGCAGACAGGAGAAGAGAATAGGAGAGTTGGGGGTGGGGTTACTGCAGATCCAAAGGAGGAAACCGATCCGGGGGGAGGGGGGGGGATAGCTGAGGGAGGGAGTCTGTCTGTAAAAGGGGATTTCAAGGCACGGTCCATAACATAATCTGGCCCTGCAGAAGGCACTAATGATTTCTGTCACTGCTTTACAGAAACAGTATGCCACAGGGCCCCCTACATCTACGTGAGTAGCATACAGGTGTACTGTCTGAGCCCCCCTAATGGTGGCCCTTTCTGATTCTGCTGGGCCTTCTCATGGTTATTGCACAATGCAGCAGCCTGACACACTGACAGATGGCAGGCAGGCCTTGAAACATTCCTAGCTGTTAGGGAACGTTCCTAGTGCACCCAGCAATACCAAGCCCATTACTCACTTGTCAAAAGCTACTTGGGACCCACCGGGCCCTAGGTGCATGCCTCGGTTGCCTGGCAGTAAATCCAGCCCTGGGTGGAATTCAGTTCTTGACATCAACACAATGTGTTGTTTTAGAATGACACAACGCATTCTGCTGGCATTGCAAGTTTTCTCTTACACCCCTTAGTGGTGCAAGGAAAAACATTTCTTGTACTTTTCTGTAACATGCTGTGCGGCCAACAGGCAGGGGCGGATTTAGGGGAGAGGGCACCTCATTTTATTGAATGAGTATAAGTCCTCATTTCATGATAGCCAATTTAATAAAATAATAAAGAAAAAACCCACTAACTATGACAATTTGTTTTATTTTTGACTACAGTATGGGGTATATTCAATTAAAGTCGGATCCATTCCGACATATATTTGTCGGAATGGATCCGACAACCCCTATTCAATCCCATCTAAAATTCGACCTTTTCAAGTTGAATTTTATATGGGACCCGGAGGAGGCGAGGGGGGGCAGCCAGAGGAGATCAGCGCTACGGAGTAGCGCTGCAGCAGGATGTCACTCACCCGCCCGACCTCACGGCAGCTTCCACCCAGCTCCAGCAGCGTGCTGGAGCTGGGTGGAAGCTGCCGTGAGCTCGGGCAGGTGAGTGACATCCAGCTGCATCGCTGATCGTAGCTCTGATCTCCTGTATGCCCGCCCGCTGTCCCCCCATCTCCCTGCGGCTCCCCTTCCTCCTCGCCTCCTCCAGGTCCATCTCATTCCGACATAATTTTGATGTCAGGTTGAGAGAGTCGAAAAGGGGGCCAAAACCTGTTGGATTTGGCCCCGTTTTCAACATCAACATGTGGATCGGCAGCTATTCTGCCAATCCACGTGCTTTTCGACAAGTCGAATGGCTCGACTTGTCGAAAAGCTCTGAATAGGTCGAATCAGGATTCGACCTTAAAAAGTCGAAAACTGCCGTCTTTTCGACAGACGGCAGTTTTCGACTGCAATTGAATATACCCCCATGTGTACATATTTACTAAGTAAGACAGCTTCCAGGGTCAGTATGTGCATGTCCTACACATTTACACTCCATTCAATATGGCATATGGTACAGTACAGTGAAAATATTTAGCAGTTACTGGTACTTTTTGGGCTGACAGTACCAACACAAGCATCCAAGTGCCGCCCCTAGGCACTCACATGCCTCACATGCCTAATGGGAAATTCACCACTGAATGGGGGATAACACTAGTGACTCGCAGGAGCATGCATATCATGGGTACACATTAGATGATGTACCTGATATTTTGCTCCAATCCATGAGATCAGGCGACATACAGTATAGTCTAGTGTAGGCCTGGCCAATCTGTGGCTCCCCAGCTGTTGTGAAACTACACATTCCAGCGTGCCCAGCCACAGTTTTAGCACTCCATAATAGCAAAACTGTGGTTGGGCTTGCTGGGACTTGTAGTTTAACAACTGGAGAGTCACAAGTTGGCCAGGCCTGGTCTAGTGGGTATCCAGCTTAAGAGCAATGAGTAATGAGGAGGGAGAATATGGGCAGGCAAGTAGGTGGACAGTCAGGGGTACTGGGTAGAGAGTTATGATTGCAGATAGGCTTGTATACAGTAATGAGTCTTGAGGGCTCATTTAAAGGTGTTGAAGCTGTCAGAAAGTCTGCTTGAGAGAAGAAATTAGTTCCTTGTATATTCTGCCAGCCAGCCAAAGAAGGGCTGTGAATGATATCACTGTTATAGAGGTCTTAAAAGGTCCTTTGACCTTTGATTCGGTGTCATTCTCTGGGGATCAAGCAAACTGGGAGACTATGGTGGTCATTCCGAGTTGATCGCAGCCAGCAACTTTTAGCTGCTGCTGCGATCAATAGTCCACGCCTATGGGGAGTGTATTTTAGCTTAGCAGGGCTGCGATCGCTTGTGCAGCCCTGCGAAGCTAAAAAAATTTCAAGCAAAACAAGACTAGCCCTGGACATACTTACCCTGTGCGATGGATCCAGCGATGATGGGCCCGGCTTTGACGTCACTCCTCCACCCTCCGTTCTCCTGGAATTACTCACCCCTCCCTGAAAACGGTCTCCAATGGTCCGAATCCGCCCATCCATGCCTCCTTCCTGTCAATCTTCTTAGCGATCGCCGCTGCGACCGCTTCCATCGGTAACCGCGACGTAACCCGGTAACCCCTGTTGCCAGGCAACGTCACGCACGTGCACTGCACCCGCCGCGCATGCGCATTCCGCACCCGTTCGCACCGCAGCGAAAAATTACTGCGTGAGAATGGGTCGGAATGACCCCCTATATCTTATTTCTCTTGTCCCACAGCTACTAGAAGATACAGGTTGAGTATCCCTTATCCAAAATGCTTGGGACCAGAGGTATTTTGGATATGGGATTTTTCCGTATTTTGGAATAATTGCAAACCATAATGAGATATCATGGTGATGGGACCTAAATCTAAGCACAGAATGCATTTATGTTACATATACACCTTATACACACAGCCTGAAGGTCATTTTAGCCAATATTTTTTATAACTTTGTGCATTAAACAAAGTGTGTCTACATTCACACAATTCATTTATGTTTCATATACACCTTATACACACAGCCTGAAGGTCATTTAATACAATATTTTTAATAATTTGTGTATTAAACAAAGTTTGTGTACATTGAGCCATCAGAAAACAAAGGTTTCACTATTTCACTCTCACTCAAAAAAGTCCGTATTTCGGAATATTCCGTATTTCGGAATATTTGGATATGGGATACTCAACCTGTATTATATTACTGGTTTATTTTCTTTAAGTTTTTCACGTCTTGGTTTTAAACTGTTTTGCAATGTACTGTATGTGATAGGGGTATATTTACTAAGATTCGTGTTTCTGACGATTTTAGTCGAAAATAAATTCGACTGACATCGGCCGTGTAAAATTGTAACTTTTTGAATTTGTTTTCTGTAATTTACTAAGCTTTCGTGTTTGTCGTATTCATATTTTCCGATGTTGATGTGATTCGTATTTCTGGTGTGTGTTTTACGGCCGTATGTGTTAGTGTTTGGCCGAAGATGGATATTTTAATGCATGATTCATATATTTCAAGTGCAGCAGTGTTTTGTGGACTTTGCGGACGCGTTTTCACATTTAGTTTCGATTTTGAAGGTGATGCATGATTGGTTATGTGGAATACATGGGAGTGTCAAAGCGCAGCCATATAAATACACCCCAAACCATCCGAACCTCGTGGGTTTAGTTAGTGAAGAGGTGAGAGATAGAGCTGTGAGGAGTTGGTGAGTTTGGTGGTTATTAGTTTTTGTGATTTCTGAGTGCTGTTGCTGAAAGTTGTCTTGTCTTTATTGTTGTATTGTTAGTTATAAGTTTGTCATATTTTCTGTCAGTGTATTTTTAATTTAGTCTCTTGTCAGTGTGTGTGTGTGTGTGTGTGTGTGTGTGTGTGTGTGTGTGTGTGTGTGTGTGTGTGTGCGGTGTGTGCCATGTAGAGGTAGAGGAGGAGTGTGTTTTGTTTGTGTTTAATTTTTAGTGTTCAGTGTTGTTTGTCCTAAGCATGTCACATTCTAAGGTTAGTGAGGTGGAGGAGGTTAGTGAGGTTGGTGAGGTGGAGGAGGTCAGTGAGGTTAGTGGGGTGGAGGAGGGTAGTGAGGGGGGTGAGGTGGAGGAGGTGGCAGAGGAAGTGCCTGAGTCCACTAGTGATAGTGATGTGGCACCGCAGCCACATACCAGGACCAAGACAGGGCGCAATGTAAAGTTCACTTTTGCAGAGAATGTTGCCCTGGTGCGGGTGATTATGAAATACCATCGGCAGCTTTTTGGTCCTGTTGCAGCTAAGGTGTCATCCCGCAAAAAAGCACTCATGTGGAAGGAGATGGTAGATGCTGTGAACAGTGAGGGCCTGGTGATGCGAACAGAGGAGACCTGCAGAAAGCGCTTCTACGCATTAAGCGTCGTGTGAAAGCCAAAATGGCGAAGGAGGCCAAGTCGGCACGTCAAACTGGAGGTGGGCGGCCTTTAATCGCCACTTATTTCTAATATGAGGAGCACCTGTAGAACCTAATTCCTCCGGAGGTAGTGAGGGGGACTTATGTCCAGAACTCAGATCAGCCCAAGGAGGCTAGTAAGATTTGATTATTAATATATTAATTTAGAAGATGCAGTAATTTTTACATTGTATTTTCTGTGTTTTTTAGTGTGCACTTTTTAAGTGTTTTTTGCAGTAAGAAAATTGGCTGGTTTAATCATCTAATTTACCATTGTGTATGCTGTCAGCACAGAAATGTATGTTTTGCGTTTTGTTTTTTTACCCATCATAAATTAAACAATTATGTTGTTGTGAGAGTTTAAAATATTTGACATGGCTTTTGTAGTAGATTCAAGCACACCAATATTTATTATGTTATGTGGGTATTGTGCATAAATAGTTTTCCTAACATACTGGGTTTAATTCAGCATTGTATTTTAGTCAAATGAAAGAGAGGTGGTGATTTGTGTAATACATGGTTATGGTCATTTGTTTAATTAATATTATTCATTATTTATATGGCGCCACATGGGATCCTCTGCTCCCAATTACAGTAAAACAAATATGCAAATAAACAAATATGCTAAACATGAAGACAGTGTCTTACAGTTCAATACAATATTGTACAAGTACAGGGTATATAAACATAGCTGCAACAGTAAACAGCACAGAAATAAGTATCAGGGTGGCAGAAACCCTAAGGATTTGGTGCCATCAAAGGGAGTATTGTAAAGAAGATAAGTTAAGAAAGAGACTTAAAAGCACATGAGGGAAGAGGACCCTGCTCGTGAGAGCTTACATTCGAAATTATGTTATGTAGAAGTATTAAAAGTATGTTTTTTATGTTTGTTTGAGAAACTTAAATTCTACAATATGGCTAACATCAGCTTAGAAGTAATGTGTTGACACATTTTTATTTTATTTTTAGTATTTTTTTTTAATTCTTCCTATTCTTTTTCAGTCTCGAAAAAGTCACAAAGACCTTCTGGCCCTGTGTCCACTCTTAGTGAAGCAGAGGATGCTGCTGAGGCTGGGAAGTACATTAGCATTGGGTGTGTTTTCACATCAATTTTGACCCAATAATAATTCTAAAATTTCATTTTAAAGGACCATCCACACATGTATTGCCACCGCAAAAGCGCAGTCTGGTTGTGTCTTCCAGACCAGCAAACGAGCCTTCACCACGTCGATGCATATCACAGGTCTCAGACGTGCCACCACAGCAACTCCTCGACAGGCCGCCATCCTTGTCACCGCTTTTGCCACACCTGCCTGGTGAGTTGATTTACACAATCACACATCACACATATTTTCACACACACACACTTTACCCTAATACAAACATTGATCAAATTACACTAAGATTTGTTTGCTACTTAAGATGGGATGTTGGCCTTAAAAACCAATCACATTAAACTTGTCATTTATGTTGCACCTTCTAGAAGGGAACACATGAAATGCGATTGATTAATATGTGCTATATCCCAGATTAAATAGAAAGCCAATCTTACTTATAAGACATCACTGTATTTTCTGAGTTTAAGGAACCAACTTAGTGACCAAATTGTTTGGTAAAAAAATCCGCAGCTAACTAAATTACCATTATGGCCTCAAAACACTTAGTATAAAAGATTGGAGGTGCATATGTTGGCCAAAGCCACCAAAGTTATTACATAAAGTAATAAATTAATGACCATAAAGAAAACCAAAAAATAAAATAAATTTGTAGCACTAGTAAACATAACACTTATGATAGTCTTCATTAAGTATTCCAATTATACTTACGCACAACTGGCCTCTCATTTCAGGGGATACCATTCTTCTGCCAAGTCAGCCAGGCCAAGTGCAGGAATCTGACAATGAGGAAACATTCACACTCAATCTCACAGCAATACCAACGCCTGACCAACCAACAACACAGTTTGCAACTCCGCCCACTCAAAATACACCTCAGCAGGACAGAAGCTCTACCACACAAATACCACAGTCTCAAGAACAGCTGGTTCACCCAGCAAGCAAATACTGTAACTTAGATTGTTCGCGTAGGCAAACCCAATTTATTTCCAGTCTAACCCATCACGTTCCAAGACTCTGCAGAAGCAACAGCAGACAAACAATATAACTAACCAGAATGGCTAACACCCTAGAACTAATGAGGGCAGACAATATTAGAATGCTGGAAACCTTCCAAAGAGTCATGGATGACAATCACAGGCTCCATACAGCCTACTTGCAGATCTTAACTGCAACACAAACCACACAAGACACCATGGTTACAATCATGGAAAAGCACACGTCAGCCACTAGAGACTTGAATGTGACTCTTACTACCCTTACCCAGCATCTCACTCATCAAGCTGAACACACAAGTTCAAGTTCAACTACCACAACCCCCTAAGTGACACCTGTAACGTCCGTCACCACGAAGACGTTCTGGCCAAACACGACCAGACACCAGTGGGAAAGGGCCATCCAGCTCCAGAGGACGATCTGCGAAATAATTGATAACAATTATGTGTTTTAAATAGTCATTGTTAATTTTATGCAAGTTGCAATTTTCTTGTTCTGGTCACAGTTCAGGACATGGGTTAGTTTTGGTTAACAAATGTACATCTTTTACAAATTCACAAGTAAAAACAAGGTGAAACCAGAAAAAGTTGCGCTACTATAATGTTTAGAATAACTGTACTGGAATTTCATATATATTACATTGGATAATGCATACCCCAAAAAGTGTTATGTTTTTAAAAACATAACAGTAACAAAAAAAAACATTAAAAAAAAACATACACAATACATACGAAACCATAAAGGAATATTCTAACACTTACTTTAGTAATTGGAGAGTAATGACAGATGTCAAACGTGCCAGCCAAAAGCAGTTCTGTTTGAAATGTGAAGTTTTGTACGAATCGAGGCCTTTTGTGGCCGAGTTTAAGGTATTTCCGTCCGCAATCATAAATACGATACCTTTGTAAATGACTGTGTTCTATTAAATAACAAACGTATTTGACCGATGGTCTATTCATACGTATTTGTGTATGTGGCCGTGAAAAAAAATACTAATGCCCCAAACACTGCTAAGTTTATTGTTTAGTAAATTACCAAGATACCACTTAGAAAAAAAATAACAAACTCGAATGGAATCGAAAGAATTCGGGACCTTAATAAATATACCCCATAGTGTCAGTTTTTTTTATCAATGCACTGTATTATTTTTATATAGTAAATCTGAAATCTAATAAATTTGTCCTTATGCTCCAAAATAATTGAATTGCCTCTTCATGACAAATAATACTAGGCCTAGTTAACGGTTGAATATTAGACTGCACAATAGTCAGAGAGTTGTTCATCTTTTTCTAGCAGGTAGCATGGCATGTACTGAGTGGGGGCATTTTGTGTATGTTTAGTTTCTTACTGATCAGTAAAACAGTTAGTAGTGGCAGTGTGATTATTGTTTAGGGGATGTGAGAATGCTGTTTTGGGATATTTTAGTTAACCTTTACCTGAGTGATAGGTGACAGAGATTAAGACATACTTGCCTACCTGACCCTCTCCATGAGGGAGAAAACACTCTGTTTTGTATGATTGCCATCACCTGTGGTGAGCTAGTTAATTGATAAGAAAGGCGTTTCACCACAGGTGATGGCAATCATACATTACCAGGAAAGTCCAGGAACAGAGCATTTTCTCCCTCATGGAGAGGGTCAGGTAGGCAAGTATGGATTAAGATCTGAAATATTAAGAGAAGTATCATCTACAGCAGTGGTTCTCAAACTCGGTCCTCAGGACCCCACACAGTGCATGTTTTGCAGGTAACCCAGCAAGTGCACAGGTGTATTAATTACTCACTGACACATTTTAAAAGGTCCACAGGTGGAGCTAATTATTTCACTTGCAATTCTGTGAGGAGACCTGCAAAACATGCACTGTGTGGGGTCCTGAGGACCGAGTTTGAGAACCTGTGATCTACAGCATAGGTTCTCAAACTCGGTCCTCAGGAGCCCACACAGTGCATGTTTTGCAGGTAACCCAGCAGGGGCACAGGTGTATTAATTACTCACTGACACATTTTAAAAGGCCCACAGGTGCTGCTTATTATTTCACTTGTGATTCTGTGATGAGACCTGCAAAACATGCACTGTGTGTGCCCCCGAGGACCGAGTTTGAGAACCTGTGATCTATAGTGAGGCACTCAGCAAGTACTTGTATTCTGAAAATTGTTGTTCAGCAGGGTCTACTCCTTATATGCCAATATGTATTCAAATGTCTACACAGGACAAAAACAAGAAAATAGTTCTGGACATTAGGGTGTTATTAATTATTCTGTTAATATTATTATCATTTTGCATTACCTGTCTTGTTTCGTCTTAACAACACATTAGATATTTTGTTAAATTTTTAGCTATTCTTGCTAGAATTTCAGGCAGGAAAAACAGTTTAAAAATCAATTAAGTACACCAAGATTATGCACGTTGAATGAGATGTTCTATTTTTAAACACTATGAAACACTGAAGATACAGAGATATAAAAAGGAAAGGAGAGGAAGGAAAATTTAGGGTCAGCTATTTCCAAGATACAGTCTAATGTCTAATTTAAAAAAAACAAAACACACAGCATGATCTATTATTCATAACACTTACCATAAGGGTTTTATTTTTAACTTTTTTTTTTTTTTAATTCTGCTACAGTTAAAACTATTTTCTTTTAAAAGTATAAATGTTAATTTCTAAAATATAAAATTACTTTTTTTAGTTTAACTTTTTAGAACACTACTGTGGTTTGAATGCTACTGTATCTTAAGCCACCTAATTCTAATTATGTGGTGGGTATGGAGTGAAAAACTACAGAAACTACATGGAGGCCAATAATGGTGTAATCATCTACTGTCTAGTCAGGGCCGTATCTAGACCTTGTGGCGCCCAGGGTGGAAGTTTCCGGTGGCGTCCCCCCCACAGGTAAAACAGAGTTGGTGCGCGCCGAAGGCGTGCGCCCAAAAATAGGGGCTTGGCTTCTTCATAGGGAAGAGACATGGCCACAGTTATCTCCTTGTACTTGTGCCCCCCTGTAGCTGTACTCCCAGTAGATTTGCCCCCAGTAGTTGTGGCCCCAGCAGCTGTGCCCCCTGTAGCAGTGCCCCCAATAGTTGTGAGCCCAGTAGATTTGCCCCCAGTAGATGTGCCCCTTGTAGCTGTGCCCCCAGTTGATTTGCCCCCTGTAGCTGTGCCCCCTACCTGTGCTCCCAGTAGTTGGGCCCCCTTGCTGTGCCCCTTGTAGCTGTGCCCCTGTAGTTGTGCCCTCTGTATTTGTGACCCCAGCAGTTGTGCCCCTTGTAGCTGTGCCAGTGCCCCCAGTAGATGTGACCCCCGTAGCTGTGCCCCCTAGCTGTGCCCCTTGTAGCTGTGCCAGTGCCCCCAGTAGTTGTGCCCATGGTAGCTGTGCCAGTGCCCCCAGTAGTTGTGCCTCCTGTAGCTGTACCAGTGCCCCCAGTAGATGTGACCCCTGTAGCTGTGCCCCCTAGCTGTGCCCCTTGTAGCTGTGCCAGTGCCCCCAGTAGTTGTGCCCATGGTGGCTGTGCCAGTGCCCCCAGAAGTTGTGCCTCCTGTAGCTGTGCCAGTGCCCCCAGTAGTTGTGCCCCAGTAGCGCCGCACACACACACATGAAAAATAAAAAAAACACACACAATACTTACTGCTCCTGCTGCACTGCCCTCCGTCTCCGGCCGCCGGCTCCTCTCGACCATGGGAGAGATGTCATGACATCTCTCCCATAGTAGCGCCGCACAGACGCTAGGGGTCAATTAAGACCTCTAGTGTTTGTCACTGGAGCCGGCTGCAGCGGGAGCCCCCATAGCCCACGGGGCCCGCAGCAGCCGGGGAGCGCGGGGGGGCGCGCCAGGATCAGGAGTAGCGGCTCTTGCCACGGCAGAGCCCTCAGGGCAGTGATGCCCCGGGCAAAAAGCCTGCTTGCCCGTGGCAAGAACCGCTACTGCGACTGGGCCTGACTCTGATTTGTAAGTAAGGCAAAAAAATGCTGTGCACCTGGGCAAAACCATGTTGGACTGCAGAAGAAGTAAAGTTTACAGAGAGATTTAGAATTGGGTGGATATGGGAGAGGGGGTGGGGGTTCAAACTGAAATCTAAATGGCAGTAAAAAATAAAGCTCTCTAACATTTGTGGGCTACATGCAGAAGCAGACAGTATTTACCCTGCACAAAAAAATGTGAATGTATTTGCTCTCATTGCATTGCAAAATGATTTGTTCCAGATATAAAGTTACATCAGAATCAGACGTCATGTGCAGCCTTGATAGTCTTTAAAATGTAAATATATTTGTAAGGATTTCTTTCAGGCCACATGTTGTAACTGGCTTTCTCTTACATGCGGAGTCCTCAGCTGTCTCCTCATATTCGGCTGGATCCATTGAAGTAGCTGATTGCTATCAATGTTAATTAGAAAAATGTCTACATCTGGCATATTCCTGTACTTATACCTGTCACTATATTTGCATTGATCTGTGCACATTTAGGCTGGGATGTACCGGGACCCGATAACGGTAAAATGTCCAATGTTTGCGGCTATAGAAACAAACATCGGCCATTTTGCAAAGTCGCTTGAGGTATTAGTTGCCGCAAAACGGATTATTCAGATGCTTTTGGCTCTAAAGTAGAGAGCCTGATAAAAAGTCGATCCAGATGTTTTGCCCATGTTAAGTATACAACTCGGCCGATGTAATGGAGTCCGATATAGCAAGTTGGACACAAAACAGCTCTAAAACTCTCAAAGAATTTAGAGGTGTTTTTTTGGACCAAGTTGGTTATGAAAATGTTGGAAATCAATTATAAGAACATTTTTCGAGCACATTTGCAATAAATAAACACCTTTCAATACATTGAGACAAAAGACAAAAGCAAAAAAACTGATCTCTAAAAATTGTCCATGTACTGTACATGTCATTTTAGCACATTTTGCACAGGGGAAATGTGTCTGATACACATAGGGATGCATTTGGATGCACAAGTAGCTTATGCGGATTTAAATCATATGTGGCATGGCTATGCTCTGTCTGTGATTGCGACTGTATCAGCATACCAAATTATGTACAGTGCTTGCCTGGAATACACTGTAGCATAACATTTTGTATGCAGATACAGTTGCTATTACACACAGAATATAGGCATGCAGCATATCATTTTAAACAGCAGTAGCTGCTTGTGCATCCTATTCGCATTGTTTTTCTTTGTTGTTACATTTGTAAGTGATTGTCCCTTTAAAAAAATGTCCAAGTTTGGCTGGCATCTTGCACGGCCGCCGAACTCGGGCGACATTACACCCCACCCCTGATGTTTGTGGCTCAGTTCGGTGTTTTCCATATGTCTCCCTTACATACTTTGGTAGCAATATTACACAGTTTTCATCATGGGAGAACTTACTATTGAGGATAGTCTTTATTTTTGCCACTGGGACAATACAATCACTAACTGCCTCCTCTCCACCCTCCTTTGCTAATACCTGGCTTAACCATTCTTCCTCTACACTTTTCCTGGCTTCCTCCCCTCTACCTCCTCTTTCCATAGCCTTCTCCCAGCAGAAAGCACTGATCAAAAACATGTTACCAAAAATAACTATAATGTCAGTCATACCAAACTTAACCAAAATTATACATGCAGGAATTAAAGTAAAAAATATATACAGTACATGATAAAATAACAAGATAAATAAAACCACAAAACGTCTGTCATAAATTTTTTATAATCAGGTTCCTACTAACACCACATATTTAACACTTGTATTCTTTCTCTTCCCTCACTTCTATCAATGATAACGAGAAAGCACCATGGTTTTTATAGATGATCTTTGGTCACAAGCCCGTATTTTGGGAGCCAATTAAAATCCAAAACTAATATTTGTGACCAATAAACAATCCAAATCAAATAATGATGTTCCACAAAACTGACAATACAATCCACTTTCTAAACCTCATAAAATCACATATATTTAAAGGAAATATCTTATTTATATATCATAGCAAAACAAATATAAATGATGAACAGGATTCTGTATATTATGTTCACATTGACCTTGTTGACATTAATAATGTTGACATGAAAATGTTGCATGATTATAAAGTTCACAAACAACATGTTGACATGTTTATCATGTCAATAATCAGCATGTTGACACTTCATTTCTAAAGTATCCCAAACCCTAGGCTTACTATAATGGGTCACTCATGAATTAATCAGGTTCTCTTGTTGCCTGATTATAAGCCTGCATATCACCTCGTTTTAATCAACCAAAAAACCTGAGTCTTTCAGGAGTGTCTCAGTTTATGGGGATAGTATAGTAAGCCTACCTAGCCCTAATAATGACTGTCAACATCTTCACATCTTCACTACGTCAACATGCATGTTGACATTTTGTCCATGTTTACATTATCAAAATTCTACAAAATACATTTATTGCAATCCTGTAAATATTTCAACTTTTGGTTTCCTTTTCAACGGAAGTTATGATCTCAATCTCACTGCTAGAAATAATAAAACTATACAAGCAAAATGTTATCGCCCTTGATCTCCCCTCTAAAGTGACAGCAGATCACAGAGGGAAATATACAAATGTCCCCTGTTTTTACACTGATCGCGCCCATACCAGTCAGGTTTAGCCGTGTAGAGTGGTTAAACCCAACGCGAAAAGTCCCATTTGGGCACCCAAACAGGTCACTCTTTAGCGCATTTCAGCATTGGTGCTGATAATAAACTTTAGGAGGAGACAGTCATTTATACAGGTAATGTAAGGCCCAGAATGGCCGTGAGGCTCCTGAAAATTGGGTCGCACTCTTGGCCACCTGGAAAGGAGGTCAAGTCACACACTTTCCCTAACAGCCAACCACACCTCCCTCAGCTGCCCACAGCAGAGCATAAGTAGGCTGTCCAGGGGAACCCAATGGAGCAGTTTGGCACAGGTTCAATAATAGGCCTGACCGAGCCATCCGTCTTTGGAACCATGAACAAACTGAAGTAGAACCCCTGTTGTAGCTGATTTGAGGAGACCTGGACCAACACTTGAGCGGTCAGAAGTTTGTCTATAGCTTCTTGTAACACAACTCACCTGTCGGCTAAAACTGGCAACCGGTAGTGAAAAACCTCGGAGGTCGTTGAAACTGGAAATCCAGTTTGCACCCCTGAGTGAGGAGGTCCCTGAACCAGGTGTAAGGGCAAGACATGGAACATTCGTCCCTGAAGTACTGCAGGTGAGTTCCCACCCTGAGGTCCCCCAGGTGATAGAGAAACCCATCATGCACTGGGTTTCGTAGTGGACTTACTGTCCTGCAGGGAAGACCAACTGTTCTGCCATGGCCTCTGGCACCATGAGAATTTGTAGGTCCTCCTCTTGAGCGGCCTCTGAATCTATCTGGGGCATGAAAGGAAGGAAAAAAGGAAAAAAAAACAATAAAGTCCAGAATAAGGCTTGTGGTCAATCGGGGCAGTTGAAGGAAGGAAAGTAGACTTACCCCCCGTGGCCTGGGAAATCCACTTGTCCAGTGCGGACCCAAACAGGACATCACTGCTCTCTTGGATTCAGCATCTGCCTGCCACTGTTGCAACCAAAGAGCTCTGCAGGCCGATACCGCTAAGGCAGAGAAATGAGATTACATACCTCTTTGGATGCCTCACCTAGATAGGCAGCCGACTCTCCAATGTGTTCTGCTAGAGGAATAAGATCCTTAGCAGGGAGTTCTTCCCGCAGGCCCACTGCCAATTGTTGTGCCCAGGTTTCAATTGCCTTGTTAACCCAGCAGCCTACCATCGCAGGGCACAGAGTCACACCCGCTGCTGAGTATATGGATTTTCGGGTGTTTTCTAGCTTCCTGTCTAACAACTCCTTTAAGGAGGGGTCCCCTGGGACTGGCAGAACCATATTTTTGGATAGACGAGTCACTGAGGGATCTACCATAGGGGGAGTCTCGTATAGCTTCCTGCTCAGAATCACAAGTTTCACATAACAGAGAGTTAGATGAATGTCCCTGTGTGAACTTTTCTGCACAGTTTGTGCACTTAAAGGTCATCTGTGAAGCCTTTGATCCTTTTCCAGCAATGGTGCAACACACTGAAACACAACCAACACAGTAGCTTAGTGGACAGTGTTAAGGAGAAACTGAGAGATACAGTAGGCTGGAGAGAAGTGCAGAGAGACGAGAGAGAATAATCACACTTGCCCTAATCAGTGCTTTTAGCAGTGCTAAAAATGCCAGGCACAGTAAATGCAGTGAACTAAAGTAAAAGTAAAAAAACTCAGTTACCCTTGTGCTGCAAATGCTCTCCATACAAGCCTACACCCCATTGATCTTAAAACAATCCTGGGTAAGGCTGTGCCAGTCTCGGCACTGTCTTTACTAACAGCGCAGCAGCTCTGGATGCAGGGAGAACTGGAGCTCCTATGAAAAAAACACCCTTGTGTGTGCCTGGCTACCCTGCTTACGGGGGCCAGGCATCTACTCACCAAACTGTCAAGGCTAGCTGGTGGCTGTTAGGCTAGGGGGGACCATGGCATTCACTGCATGTAGCGGTGCCTGGTACAACCCCAGAGACAGTGGTCTCGTGTGCAGGGGATCCATGTGCGATCCATGAGCAATTGCGATAGGGTTTCCCCGGCAGTTCCATCATCACAGACAGGCAGGGGCAGCCGACTGCCTATCATCTCCTCAATTAAAAATTATACTATGCCATGAGAAGCCCATAATGTGACCAGCTACCTTGGGCACTAAACTAAGACTGGCTTGTAGGAGGGGTATAGAGGAGTAGGAGAAAGTCACACTTCCTAAATTCAAAGTGCCAGCTCCCGGTTAGCATGTATCTATACCCCACTATCATAAAGGCTCCTGTGTCCCCTAGAGGATGAAGGGGAAATCAAAGTAATGCTCATTGCGTAGTACAACACCATATAATACAGAAATCAACAAATCAACAAAGAATTTTCAAAGAGTTTGTAAAAGACAAAACAAAACACATAAAGAACGAGTATTTGTAATGTGGGACTACACCATATGTAATCTCAGATCAGTATACAGAATGTAGCTATACTTTTTCCAAGTAGCATGCAAAATCAGAGAATTGGTCACAACATAGCAGTGCGATTTGATACACATATAGTAGTCTCCCTTGCATAGGGGTAGTTACATATCACTAGGTAAAATCACAATGTGTCTTATGTGTGTAATCAATAAATCAATGATCATACAGTTTTCCAATAGCAGTCGAGTTTCATACCCAAAAATATATATCACAGAGATAAATTGCTTATTAAACTTATTATCATAGCAGTAGATACATACTGTATGTCATAAAGCTATCAAACAGCAGAGAAATGGTAGAATTTGTTTGAGTTTCTCCAAGTGTCTCTTAAACACTTATTTAAATATAAGGAAAAACCAGACCTCTTGGTCCACCATACTTTTGCCAGGATACATAAAATTAAAGGGAAGGATGGAGTGGGAAAAGACAAGAAAGGACCCCTGCCAAGATCAGACAGAATTGGGTATATTACATGTGGTTTGACTGTAAGCAAGCAGGTATTTAGGGGTGAAGGAAGAGCAGTAGGTATCTGCTTACAACTATTCCATATGGTGAACCCTGTTGAAGATCAGAGCAAGGTGGCACCTAGATGGGAGTGATGGGAGTACCCTTAAATAGAAAGTGTATAGCGAAAATTGGATAGTGTCTGCTACTGCCTAGAAGTATGCTACTGCCTCTCACTTACACCAGGCATTGGTGAGAAGTGGGCGATACCTGTGCAGAGAGAGGACACTATGAATTAGATAGTATAGGCAGTATATATTTGCTGCAGATATGGCAGTTACCCAAGATGTATGGTACATAATGGTGAATATAATGCTAAGTCCCGATTTATAAATAGTAGCAGAAAAAGAGAGGGAAAGGGAGGGTAGAAAGGGTAAAGGTTAACTGTCAGTTAACAGCTGCATTAGGTAGATGTTGGAGTATCTGACTACTAGTCTTTGGTCATGTGCTGAGAGGGTTACCCGCTTTGCACAGTGGGTCCCTTGTAATATCAGATGGATGTTTCGCTGACAAGCTTCTTCAGTGTGTGTTCCTGTCAGCCAGGATGCCGGCAGCTTGATATCCTATCATTTGGTTTGCTGCAGTCAAAACTTGTGTTTCTTTTTAAGGTGTTCAATAAACCTGATGTGTAGGCTTATTTAGACTTACAAATCAGGCAAGGCATTTGCCAACTATTGTAACTTTTAACATCATTGCTGTTTCTTAACTTTTGCAGTTTGTGTGATTTGTGTGCAGTTCAAGTCATTTAAATTAAATATATTAAAGTTACAGTATTTTAACTTTGAATTATTGTTTTACTTGGTTTATTTGTATTTCTAAACATCCAATTGAAATAAAAAAAAAACTATTTTAATTAAAAAAATGCAATGTAAATCTAAAAAATCTGATTTTATAAAAAAAAATTTACATCATGATTTTTTTTCACACCCTGGCACATAAGTTATGAAATAGGCCATCTGCACACATATAATTCTTTGATGTCATGGGTGAAAGAGGCAATTTATTTGAGTTGCAAAAAGGCATGATTATTGGCTTTCAGGCCAAGGGTGGCAGTATTTCTAAAACAGCGCAGATTGTGAAGTTGATTGACAATATATAAAAAGTATACTGTGCAAAAGTGTAAGTATCACAAAGTCCAATCTCGTACCTACTTAGAAATAAACTAATGCTGTTAGGTGCATATTTTTGTTTTTAACTTAGGGCCTAAATCAGACCTGATCGTAGCAGCAAATTTGTTAGCAGATGGGCAATACCATGTGAACAGCTGAGGGAAGGGGCAGATATAACATGTACAGAGAGAGATTTGGATGTGGTGAGTTCAAACTGAACTCTAAATTGCAGTATAAAAATAAAGCAGCCAGTATTAACCCTGCACAGACACAATATAACCCACCCAAATCTGACTCTCTCTGCACATGTTATATCTGCGCCCCCCCCCCCCCCCTGCAGTGCACAAGGTTTTGCCCATCTGCTAACAAATTTGCTGCTACAATCAGGTCTGAATTAGGCCCTTAATCATGAGTGCACAGTTTTCAGAACCACCTTAGTTACTTGCATTGCTTTGTGTGCGCTGAACTATTTTCTATTTCTGTTACACACTAGATGATATGATGCCGTGGATCAGACTGACATATAGGACACATCCTCTAATGTGTGCATGTTATGTCACTGACATGTAGAGAGTTGCATAGTCAGCAACATCCTTTGTCAGCCCTACATGCAGGACCAATGGAAGATATCATTAGCGAGGGTCATGATGCTACATGCAGCATGACTGTCGTCGTATAAGCTGCTCCTCCAAATTGCAGCTAGAAGGCACAAAATGCATCCCACAAAATATATAGGATGAGACCTGATGTCTGTCATCTTAGAACAAAATGCTTTTGGTACTTTAAAAAGTTGAAATAGCTGTATATTCCTTTCCATGGCAAGAATGGTCTAAATATGAAACCACTTCCCCCTTCATATGATTTGTATAGCTTCACAATCCTTTACTTTGGCTTTGCAAATTTAGATGCACTGGAGCATTAACAGTATGAAATAATATCTGTTGAGCTTAATAATTATATTTTGGGTTTTCACAGATATTCATAGAACAAAAGATTTGTTTTGTTTTTTTGGTCTTTACTTATGTACCATGCCACCTACTCCACAATTAATGCCCTTGTACTGCCCCACTACTGTCAGTTTTTGCTGCAAACTTTTCCTTCTGTTTTCCACCTTCTTCAAAGTGGTATAATATAATAATCACTAATTTGCATTTCTAGAGCCAAGAAAAACTATTTTTAAAATATCTATACTACTCTTATTTTGATTTTGGCTTCCAATGAGTTTGTGGATATGGGACAATTTGTTACAGATTTGTCTAGAATGCAGGAAAAATATTACATACTGTAGTTGCATAAATTGATAAATACCATGGCACAATTCGTGCTACAGTATTTTACATTTCATTACAGATTGCTAACAGAAATTGGTATGTGTTGAATTAGGTTGTATCATAAACTTCCACTATTAATAGAATAGCTCCAAGCAATCTTTAATAAGGTTACAAGGATCCAAGATAAGATATAAAGTTACACCAATAATTACTGTAGTATTAGTTTTATTGGCAGCATGCTCTGCTGTCTCGACATTGTCAGCATTAATATTAGAATTCATGAAAAATCAATTTTTTTGTTCTTTTTCTCAATAGTCTAAGCAAATAGTGTTTCCTAAATACACTTAATTGGCATAATGATTGTAAAAATAAAATGTTAAAAAACAGTTAACCTGTCTTAGTTTTAACTTACAAAATACGTGCTGATTACAGAAATTCACCACTTTCAACAGATTAGGAAATAAACAAATGCAATTAAAATTGTTCTACTATGACTATTTTTTTTCTTTTAAAAAAATCCTTCTAAAAAGAGATGAGCGGGTTTGGTTCTCAGAGAACCAAACCACCCGAACATTACGTTCCGAGCCAAAATCCGAGTCCGGCTCGGAACTTCCCTGACAGACTCGTAAAATCAGAACGCTGTTGGATTCTTGCGTTGCCGCCATTTTCACTCCAAACTTGGAGAGTGAGGGAGACAGACCTCTGTCTTTCTGTGGGTGGTGGCGTTGGGTGGAGTCAGTGTGTGCTCTATATAGGGGTGCTGTTCCTATCACTGTGGTGTCCCTGTGCTGTTAGGGGTGCTGTTCTTGCTGTCACTGGTGTTTCATGTGCTGTTAGGGGTGCTGCAGCTGTACATGGGTGTTGCTTCCTGGCTGTCACTGTGTTGTACAGGGGACAGGGGCACTGTCCTCCTGTTTGCAGTGAAAATACAGGGGTGCTGGCTGTAAAAATTCTGGGGTGCAGTGAAAATAAATGTACACTGGCCCTGTCTTGTATGATGTAAAAATCCTGGGATGCTGTTTTTAAAGTAAAAGTACACTGGCCCTGTTTTCTATGCTGCGAAAATTCTGGGGTGCAGTGAAAATAGATGTACACTGGCCCTGTATTGCATGCTGCAAAAATTCTGGGGTGCTGTTAAAATAAAAGTACACTGGCCCTGTCTTGTATGCTGTAAAAATTCTGGGGTGCACTGAAAATAAATGTACACTGGCCCTGTCTTGTATGCTGTAAAAATTTGGGGGTGCTGTTGATAAAATAAAAGTACACTGGCCCTGTCTTGTATGCTGTGAAAATTCTGGGGTGCTGTTATTTAAATAAAAGTACACTGGCCCTGTCACACGCCAGAGGCGGCGTTCGCCGCGCTTACCCCTGCATGTCTGCTGGTCTATGTTGCGGCCTCCGCCTTCAGTGGGCCACAGGCTCCGGCGTCTGGCTGGCGCGGTTCTCCAGGGCATGGGCGCCGCCATGACACCCGGCATCACGTGGACGGGGGGCAGGTGACGTCATCAGACTGTTCCGCCAATCCAGCGGTGGCGGGAGATTCAAAGTCAGACGCCGGACAGAGCCTCAGCGCCTGAGTATCGTCTTTTCCCTGACGTGGATGGCAGCGCTCTTGTTCCCGGCAAGGATCTCTGAAGTTGTACTCCAGTGTCTCCGGCATTTCCAGGTGCCAGTTCGCTGCACCGGTTCCAGTGTATCCAGCAGCCGGTGTGTCTCTCTGCGGTCCAGTCGCCAGTGCTCCTAGGAATCAACGTGGGCTGCGGGCCCTAATCACCATTCTCAAGTTCTACGAATCACCAGCGTCTTTAACCACTGCACTTAAGTTCTTCAAACCATCAGCGTCTCAGTCACCGTTCACAAGTTCTACAAATCTTCAGCGTCCTAAACCACCGCACTTAGTTCTTCAAGTTATCA
Organism: Pseudophryne corroboree; assembly: GCF_028390025.1. Lineage (NCBI taxonomy): Eukaryota > Metazoa > Chordata > Amphibia > Anura > Myobatrachidae > Pseudophryne > Pseudophryne corroboree. Next base: position 591,595,006 of record NC_086448.1, on the reverse strand, counting down.
GTGACTCTTATACATCACCCACAGTTCCTTCAGTCACCAGTATCCCTAATATTGCTCACAAAACCCTTCAATGTGTCTGCACATTCCCTCAAAGTTTCTTTATGATATATGACTTTAAGTTGTTCTTTTCCTGCAATAAAGCTCTTCAATATTTCACCAAACCTTACTGTCAGCGTCCTGTATGAGGAAATCCTATATTAGGCCACCCCTGTTCCGGCTCAGTTGTGGTTCCTCTTCCCAACCATCAGAAAAATCCCCGAGTTCACAACACCCTCAGTCTAGGCCAGTGACAGTATACTCAGGCCACATGGACCCGGGGAATCGGAACCCAGAGGCAAGCACCATGCAGGACCTGGTTTCCCGAGTACAGAGTCAGGAAGCGGCACAGGATCAGGTGATGCATTATCTCCAGGAATTATCTGGCCGCCTGGATCAAATCCAGACTTCCCTGGCCTCAGTGGTTCCAGCTCCAGTTCCAGTATCTGCTCCAGTGGTTGTCTCTAGCAATGTTCCGTCCTTCAGCTTCCCACTCCTCCTCGTTATAACGGGAATCCAAAGAATTGCCGTGGTTTCCTCAATCAGTGTGAGGTACATTTCGAACTCCTCTCACATAACTTTCCTACTGATCGGTCTAAAGTGGCATACATTATCTCTTTGCTTGAGGGTTCAGCGTTGGAGTGGGTGTCACTGTTGTGGGAGCGATCAGATCCATTAGTTTCTAGTTATACCAACTTCATCACATCATTCCGAAGGATCTTTGATGAGCCCGGCAGGACGACCGCTGCCTCTGCTGACTTGCTCCGAGTTCGACAAGGCTCTCGTACAGTGGGACAGTATGTGATTCACTTTTAAACCATAGCTTCAGAACTGTGCTGGAATAACGATGCCCTTCGGGCTGCTTTTTGGAACGGGCTCTCAGATCGTTTAAAGGACGAGTTGATCACTAGAGATCTGCCTGATTCCTTGGAACAGTTGATCTCACTCTGAGTGGAGGTGGATCTTCGCATGCAGGAACGAAGTGGTGAACGTAGTCGGTCAGACCGGTCGAGATTCCGATCTTTCGCCTAAGCAAACAGTTATTTCAAGTCCAGACGAACCCATGCAGATTAATCTGTCTCGGCTGTCCCCAGAAGAACGTCCGCGTCGTCGTGAGGGTAGACTCTGCCTCTACTGTGGAGTGGCGGATCATTTTCTCAAGTCTTGCAAGTCTCGCCCGGGAAACGGGCAGTCCTAGCTTGATCTGGAGAAGTCGAGCTAGGGTTTTTTTCTCAATCTTCTCCGGCAGTGGACTGTTTACTCTCCGTGTCTGTTTTCTGAGTCTGAAGTCAAAACCGTTAATGCACTGTTGGACTCAGGGGCTGCGGGGAATTTTATTTCCCTTTCCTGTGCCCAGAATCTGGGTTTGAAGTTACGGTCGGTCGAACGACCTATTACGATAACTGCTATTAATGGTACCCAAATTCCTAATGGTCTGATTTCAAATCGTACAATGCCAATCAAGCTGCAAGTGGGAGCTTTGCATCAAGAACATCTGGAGTTCCTTGTGATTTGGGAGATGCCTCACCATCTCGTTCTTGGTCTTCCCTGGCTCAAGTTTCACTGGAGGTCGACACAGATAATTTCTTGGAGTCCATTTTGTCATTCGAACTGTCTCACTCCTGTCTACCCGCTTCGTGTATCTTCCAAGTCGGATGAAGGGCTTATTCCAGAGGCTTATCGGGAGTTTACAGATGTGGTCTCGGAACAGGCGGCAGATCAGTTACCACCGCATAGACCCTGGGACTGTCCTATTGAGCTCATTCCGGGGAAAATGCCACCTCGGGGTCGCACTTATCCTTTATCAGTACCCGAGACTCAAGCTATGTCAGAATATAAGTCTAATCTGCAGAAGGGATTCATCCGCCCCTCTACTTCCCCGGCGGGAGCAGGTTTCTTTTTTTGTGAAGAAAAGGGATGGAGGCCTGAGGCCATGTATCGACTATCGTGGTCTAAATGAAGTCACCATTAAGAATAAGTATCCTTTGCCGCTCATCACGGAGCTTTTTGATAGAGTTCGCGGAGCTCGGGTCTTCACCAAGCTCGATTTAAGGGGAGCTTATAACTTGATACGTATCCGACAAGGGGACAAATGGAAGACGGCCTTCAATACTAGGGACGGGCATTATGAGTACTTGGTAATGCCGTTCGGCCTCAGCAACGCCCCTGCCGTCTTCCAGAGATTCATTAATGAAATCTTTCGGGATATGTTATACCTAAATTTAGTGGTATATTTGGATGACATCCTGATATTTTTGAAGAATCTCACTGAGCACAGAGTACAAGTTAAAGAGGTACTTCTTCGGTTGCGCGAGAACCATCTATACGGCAAGATTTCCAAGTGCACCTTTGAGGTCCCCTCTATTCCATTTCTGGGTTACATTATTTCAGGCACAGAGCTGCGTATGGATCCGGAGAAACTCTCTGCCATTTGGGACTGGACTCAGCCTCTTTCCTTGAAAGCGGTGCAACGATTTCTGGGGTTTACAAATTACTACCGGAAATTCATAAAGGGTTTCTCTACTATTGTGGCGCCTATTACTGCCCTAACCAAGAAGGGGACTGACCCAAGCCATTGGTCCTCTGAAGCTGTAGCAGCATTCGCTCAGTTAAAGGCAGCCTTTATGACCGCTCCGGTACTTCAGCAACCAGACTTTTTAAAACCATTCTTTCTGGAGGTTGATGCTTCTACGGTAGGCATTGGTGCCGTACTTTCGCAGTACGCTCCAGATGGGAAGTTACATCCATGTGGTTTCCATTCTCGCAAGTTTTCTCCTGCTGAACTAAATTACAGCATTGGAGACAAAGAGGTTTTGGCAATTTAAAATCTGCCTTGGAAGAATGGAGATATCTTTTGGAAGGTGCTAAACACCTAATTACGATTTTCACTGATCACAAGAATTTGCTGTATCTCAAGACGGCCCAGTGCTTGAATCCCCGTCAAGCAAGATGGGCGCTCTTCTTTGCCTGATTTTCGTTTGTCATTAAGTACCAGGCTGGAACTCTTAACACCAAGGTGGATGCCCTATCCCGTTCCTTAATGGCTTTGGATGAGGAGAATTCCGTTGAAAAGGCTTTGATTCTCAGTCCAGTTTCTATTTCAGTGGCTCCCACCGCGTTGGGTCCTCCTCCTGGAAGAATGTCTGTGCCAGTTAAATTTCGACCAAGATTGTTGCAGTGGGATCACATTTCCAAGTTTTCCGGCCATCCTGGAGTTCAAAAGATGTGGGAATTTCTACAAAGATCTTACTGGTGGGACACTGTGAAGAAGGACGTTCAAGAGTATGTCAACTCGTGTCCTCAATGTGCTCAGCACAAAATTCTTCGTCTGCCTCCTGCGGGGTTGTTGCACCCATTGTCCATTCCTAAGAGGCCTTGGACTCGTATCTCTATGGACTTTGTTACTGAACTGCCTCTCTCTAAGGGTCATAACACCGTCTGGGTGATTATTGACCGTTTCTCTAAGATGGCACATTTTGTTCCGTTGACCGGGTTACCATCAGCTTCTAAGTTGGCTTTGTTATTTATTCAGGAACACTTCCGCCTGCACGGGTTACCTCTGGAAATAGTTTCTGACCTAGGGGTACAGTTTACGGCAAGATTCTGGAGAGCCCTCTGTACGGCCTTACAAATAAAACTCAAGTTTTCATCCGCTTACCATCCACAGACCAATGGGCAAACTGAACGCGTCAATCAAGATTTAGAGACTTTTCTCCGTGTTTATCTCTCCCCCTCGCAAAATAATTGGGTGGAGTTGTTGCCCTGGGCCGAGTTCGCCCATAATCATCTATACCACTCTTCGACTGGTGAGCCTCCATTTTTCATTAATTACGGATTTCATCTCCAAGTTCCAGAATTACCCATTTGTCCTCCGGAAGAAGTTCCTGCTGCAGCCTCTACTCTCCGGCACTTCAGTCAAATCTGGAGTCGAGTTCATGCCAACCTCAAGAGTTTCTGGCCGCTATAAGTTTTTTTGCTGATAGGAAGCGACGTGCAGCTACTCAATATAAGGTTGGTGACAGGGTATGGCTCTCTACCCGCAATCTCCGTTTGAAGGTGCCCACTATGAAGTTCGCTCCAAGGTTCATTGGTCCTTATCCCGTGTTACAAGTCCTGAATCCGGTTGTTTGCAAATTGTGATTGCCTTCCCATCTCCGGATACCAAATTCCATTCATGTCTCTTCTTCACCCTCTTGTATTGAACCGGTTTCATTCCAAGTCCCCAAGGCCAACCTCTGCAGAGGCTGAAGAGGATACGGACTTTGAAATCAAAGCTATTCTTGATTCTCGCTATCTTCACAAGAATCTACAGTATTTGGTGGAATGGAAAGGTTTTGGCCCCGAGGAAAGGAGCTGGGTCAAGGCTACTGAAGTTACGGCTCCCCGACTGGTGCGGATCTTCCATTCCAGACATCAGACAAAACCTGGAAAGTGTCCAGGGGCCACTCCTGGAGGAGGAGGTACTGTCAAATGCCAGAGGCGGCGTTCGCCGCGCTTACCCCTGCATGTCTGCTGGTCTGTGTTGCGGCCTTCGGTGGGCCACGGGCTCCGGCGTCTGGCTGGCGCGGCTCCCGGCGGTTCCCCAGGGCATGGGAGCCGCCATGACACCCGGCATCACGTGGACGGGGGGCAGGTGACGTCATCAGACTGTTCTGCCAATCCAGCGGTGGCGGGAGATTCAAAGTCAGACGCCGGACAGAGCCTCAGCGCCTGATTATCGTCTTTTCCCTTACGTGGATGCCAGTGCTCTTGTTCCCGGCAAGGATCTCTGAAGTTGTACTCCAGTGTCTCCGGCATTTACAGGTGCCAGTTCGCTGCACCAGTTCCAGTGTATCCAGCGGCCGGTGTGTCTCTCTGCGGTCCAGTCGCCAGTGTTCCTAGGAATCAGCGTGGGCTGCGGGCACTAATCACCGTTCTCAAGTTCTATGAATCACCAGTGTCTTTAACCACTGCACTTAAGTTCTTCACATCATCAGCGTCTCAGTCACCTGTCAGTCGAAAAATATTGTAATGCATATGCCTTGTACTAACCCCATGCACATGCCCGCTGCTGGTGCACTCAGTCTGCCATGCGTGCACATATCCGCAATTTGCGTAGGATCGCTCCGGCGATCATACGCGTGATATGGGTATTTACGGCGGAGTTTGTGAGCGCATAGAGGGTTATCAGAACATTACATATTTAACCCAAATAGTGCACATTGTACACATAGCCCCCTGCACCACATCAGAAAGAAATGGCTGTTTAAAATGGTAACAGAACAAAGGGATTCACCTTTACAGGATACGAGGGGACAGAATAAGGTTACAAGGTGGTGTTTGGTATCCAGCTGTAGGGTATTTTAAGGGAAACATTCTGGTGTTGGTTTAAGGAAGATCGCATGTTCCTGTAGATAGTTAGATGCAGAAGCAGAATATAGGTTTAAACTGTATTTACTGTATATTATGTATGCGGGGGGAATCCAGATGAGACCACCCACAAGAGCAGTTGAGAAAGACATAGCCCACCTTTTCAAATCCACCTATGACCTCTTCTGTAATGTAAAGACAAATCCCTGTGTCCAATGGACAATGAGATTACAGTGACCATTGTATTGTGTATGCATGTTGTGTATAAAAAGCCCATTGTTGCCTGGCCGGTCAGAAGACTCTGAACGCTATCTGTATGACCAGCGGAGGACCGGCCGGGTTGCGCTTGCGAACATTCTCACGTATGTACATTCTCTATAGCCATTATTCTGTTTAGATTTACTTGTTAGCCTGTAGTGTGTGATTTGTACTGTTTTACCTTTTGGAATTAATCCACTGTGGCCTTAGAACCCTGTGGTTGCAACTACAAATCAGTGTTGTCTTCACTTTCCTGCAAGGGTTTTAGAGTGTATTTATCTGTATAAGGTGTATAAGTATTGATAAGGTGTACGCACTGCGGGTACTTATACCGTCAGCGCTACTTAAGGTTTAAGGTATAACATTGTTGCAGTACTTTGCTGTTAAGGGTTTAAAGTGTAATCATATCATCACATTGCATCATTAACAAGGTTTAAAGGTTATCAATTGTGTGTGTGCGCACGCTGTGTGTACTCTGTACACTCAGCTCGGCGTGTGTACGACAAGTACGTACCACGTGCGGGACTCTGTGCGCAAATAGCGTACAAAGTGCGTAGCGCGTGTATTCAGTCTAGCGGCCATAGCGGCTCCACGGTAATAGTGTATCTAGAGGTACAGCTTTTCGGTCTAAGATAATATCGACATTATCAATTGGGAGCTCGTCCAGTTTTTCCTCATACCCACAGCCTAGCAGCGTACAGCAGACTTTATCTATCAGCAAAGGGCAGGAAGGTATCCCACACGAACCTTCTCCTGGTTGGTGGATACACTAGTGCTGATAAGATAAGCATCTGATCTGCAAGGTTTGTTGGGATGCTGGTGGAATCCGGAAGGTAAGAACGCAATGCTATTTTTAAATTCTGTGACTTTCTGTTTGGCGCAAAATGCGCACACAATACACGCATACACCTGTATTTTGTACTCTGCATATCTGATCATATTGTTGCAAAACAAGGTTCAAATGAGTCATATTGTGTTTGATTCAGATTGGATTGCTTATCTGTTAAGTAGGGTAAAAGTACATTTAAAAGTTGCTGCAAAAGCCTTGATAGTGTTTTTTTTTTGTAACTCAGGCCTAAAATAACTTCAGGGGCTTGCATGGTGTGTGATTTCTTTGTGATAGGAAGCCGCATGGTTTGTCCTCCATTTTGGACTAACCACATGGCCTGTCCACCATTTTGTGTAACCCTCATGGATGTGGAAGGGGGAGGAGCAGCGGCCATGTTGGGAAGGTCATTTTTCTAAATGGCTGATTTTCACTGCCCGGAATAATCGGCTCTCCCTGGTCACAATCAATCATCATTTATGAGTTACCAATGCATTTATTTAACCCATGCCATAGTCAATTACAAATAGTTTCAGCTGGGCCTAGTGAAAAGTTAATAGTAAGATGAATACTTGATGTAAGAACCACACACAGATATAAACAAAGTTTTTTTTTTTACCTCTAAGATTCAGTTAACTCTGCTTGCTATAAGATAGCCATTGAAATGCAAATTAACCTGTGTAACTGCTTTTTCCTAGCAGTGAAAATAAAACCCCACCTTTACAGTCAGCCAATAGCACATAGCATTCATATGCAAATTAGAAGCACTTAATAGGTAAATGAGTCTCAGGAGACCAGTGAATGGTACATATATATAATATTATAATAATGTGTGTGTTTATATCCATGTATGTTCTGCAAGATAGCTATCCAATCTGAATCATACCATTTGAATTATTGAGGATTATTAGATTAATTTTGACCTGTACTGAAAAATTTTTGTTGCTATTTAGTTTAAATATAGAGTTAATATTTAAGAAATTAGTGTAAGACGCACATGCAGCCTGGCCTAGTTGTAAAGGTTTATACAGAAGAAACTGTGTGTAGTGTTAAGTGAGCGATTATAGTTAATATCGCTTACATTTATAGAAGTGTGGGATTTGTAGTACTGTGGATGTACGGCCTTTGTACACGTGTTTCGGACAGCGTGCGCAACATAAAGACGTACGCACGTGGCGTGCTTACGCAACATGCGTAAAGGGTACGACCGCTAAGTACAAATTACACAATAGCATTGTTTTAGTTTAGGCGTCTCGCCACGCGATAATAGGTAGCCACGCGATAATAGCACAAATTTGTTCAGTTTCCAATATTTAGTTTAAAAACCTTTTTTACTGTAGTACCTCTGGGGAAAGCTATCAGTTAACAGGAAAATATATTTTTCTGATCAGAAAACTATAGAATGTTAGTGTGGGCTGAATAAGGTGTGAATGTATTGAACCCTTCTTGGTGAAGCACGGTCTAGGTGAATACGTGCAACGGAATGTGATAAAGTTTTCATGGTATTACACTCCAGCTGTTTTGGAGCACAGGGTGGAGACTCCAGTGATCCTACCACTTATAGATAGCAAGTGTCTATGAGCAGTACGATTGGACCGCACGGTTGTGTGGGCAATACACGGCGCAACGTGATACAAAATTTTGCGTATTTGTGCGTAAATCTCGTCATCATAAGCGTTATGTGAAGCACATGCAAGCGTGATTTGTGTAAAGTAAAGGTTTAGGGAGTTTTCGCTGGTCTCTCAGGAAAATCTCCAGAGGCAGATATTCACTGGGTACCTAAAGGCCCAGGGGATATAGGCCGAAGTAGGGCCTGCAACGGCTACACGTGTCTGCTAAAAAAGGCGGATCCGTGATACTCGGAGCAGAAGAAGTTAGTGGAAGAACTTTGAGGACTTCCACCGGTAGACTACCATGTTTGGTGCATTTTAGGAAGTTTTCCCGTGTTAAAAAGGTCCACAATGGAAGCTAAGTGCACAACACAGGGACGTTCAGCAGTCAGGGTTCAGACTGCAGATTTCAGACCCAGGGGGTCAGCTCGGGGTTAGTAATGTGGGGGAAGTATGGTCCCCACACTGAGACCTTTTGTGATGAATGGACACGAATGACTGTGGGGGATAAAGCACCATTTCCTGGGATAGGTAGTTTTGACTCAGAGGTATTGCATAATCTAAGGCTTAGGATCTGTCTGATAAAATCTCAAAAACAAAGGATTAGACACACAAACTGTTTAAATTTATGGCAGCAAGAGGGTGATATGCATAGGGAACTAGCTTACACAGCCGGTTCCAATCCTAGCAGGAAACTGATGGCAACCGCAACACCACCACCGTATATTACAGGGGAGAAAGTGGCTACAGACAATGACATACTGATATATGCTAAGAGTAAAATTGATAAATGTAGTAATGATAATAAGTATGAACTTAATAAATGTATTAATGCTAACCCGTACAAGTTTTATCCCATCTTAAACTTCCCTCAGGAATACGAGCAAGAAGCTGAACCCAGCACGATATCGGCACTTTCTCCAGCAGCCACCATACAGGACATCCAGGTGGGCATGGCCCAACCGGTAAGAGCAGTAGTAAAGCCCCCTAGCGGAGGGATAAGTGAGGTTGTGTCCACAGGTAAGTATGGTACAGTACATTATGCAGAGACAATTGCACCTCATATTGTAGAAGCAACCCAGAATGATGTAATTGAACTAAATCCTGTCAGGGTGATCGCAGTCCCCAATGGGAAGACTGACGCTCAGGGAATCACTCCCGTCAGGAACATTGCAATGCATTGTCCTTGGTCCCGGACAGAATTGAGGACAATTATGTCTGAATTTCCCGATCCCAGAAAAGATCTAGTTGCATGCCAGAGGTTTATTAAAGAATTAGGTAAAGCCACCGAACCCACAAACAAAGATTGGCGAACAGTGCTACGAGTATGTCTACCTTCCAATATTGACCCTGCGAAATTTATTACTGATTGTAAATTAGACGCAGAAGTACCTCTCACTGAGGAGTACACTCAGGAGAATGTACGACAAATCAATCTGCAATTAGGAGTATATTTCCCTACTGTTGTCAAATGGAACAAAATCTTTTTAATAAGACAAAAAGAAGGTGAAACGGCATCTGAATATTTCCACCGAGCATTGCAGGAAATGTCTAGATACACTGGGATCGAGGACATTAAGGAAAATATACATCACAGGGAGGTAGCTGTGTCAGTATTAATGGACGGGTTAAAAGACACACTAAGAACCAGGGTACAGACCTCTCTACCTAACTGGAGAGGTATCTCGGTGGCTGCATTAAGAGAGTCCGCTATTGAGTATGACCGTAATATCCAAAGAATCAGGGAAGCACAGGGAGAGCGGTTGATGGTGATGAGCATCCAAGCACTGGAAGCATCAACTCGACCAAAACCCCAGGCCCCTGGCACATGGAGGAAGCCAAGAGTTTGTTTTCTGTGTAAAAGGGAAGGGCATTATGCCAGCAACTGTAACAGCACACATAAATTCAGACCCCCTAGACAAGAACACGAGAAAAGTTATGATACACGTAACTGGGATCAGGGATCACATAGGAAAAATTTTGGCCCGCACCTGTAGTCTGCAGCCAGTGAAGTTGATTGCTAGACTTGGTAGTAAACCTGAGGTCACAGTTGATGTAGCTGGTAGATCATTCCTTGTAGATACAGGGGCGGCCAGGTAAACTCTGTAATTTATCTTTTAAAGTTTCCTCTTCATCTCTGACGTTCACCGACAGATTTACAGCTCAAACGTCACATATCTACTCGGTCTTTTCAGAGGTCTGCCCAACCCCAGTATATCTCACCAGCATCATTGTGCCTGGCAATGCACAGAGGGTGGAGAGTGGAAATACTGGTGAAGGGAGACTGTGCAGAGATACCGATAGACATGATGGTGTGACAGCCTGATGGTGAACGCAAATCCGACAAATTTTTTCTTTTGTTATTCTCTCTCTCTTTTTCATTTTCCCACGGATGGTTTACTTCACATAACAGTTAAACACATGGTAATGCAAGATTTATGTTCCCTACAGAAAGGTCGCTGACTCGGAGAGAACATCGTATCACTGGAGTGTCTGTTCCAGGAAGGTTGAGAGGCAGCACTGTTGAGACGGCACCTGAGCACGGAGAACAACAAGACTAGAGGTGGTTGTCGTACCAGTTTTCTTTTTCCTTTTTATTATTTTTTCCATCTCCCATTACCCTCCTTTCCTCCCCCTCCTTGGTTCTTTTCTCTCCCCTTAACAAGATGGACTTACCCAAAGAGACTGCATTCCGGGTTTTCCTGTTGACCCTGTTGTTGACCAGAGCAGTCTGTTTCAGTGAAAGTACCAGAGAGGTCGAGAAAGGATCTGGAATGGGTTCTGATGGATTTGTAGAATTCCAAGAGCAACACACCCACCGAGCAAAGGCGAGTATCAGAAAACGATCTGGTAGTCAAGAAACTAGGAGGTACTGTGAAGGGTTATTGGCTGAGGAAAATTGTATTTGTAGAAACTGTGAAAACATAGTTGAGGACGGGTGCATCCAGAGATGTCAGTCCAGCCTTAATATCAACATGGACCGTCATCCATTGAGTGATTATCACTCATTAGTGGGTAAGGTTTTAAACCAAACAGAATGCTGGGTGTGCTCACAAGTACCTCAAGGTCAGAGCAAGTCAGGACTAGTACCGTATCCTTTAACAATAGATGAGGTACTTGAATTACGGGGTGGGAGACCGGTGGACAAGAAATTTTATATTTCTAGGCCCCCTAGTTTGAAGCTCCACCAATATCATGTGAATAGGTCCTTAGTATGTTTCAACATTTCCAATTCCCGAAAGCCGGGAGATTGGGAAGTGACATGGAATAACCAAACCATGGCATTTTCACACAGAGCCGACAGAATACCCGTAGACACTGAACTTATACGCCAAATAGCCGACGGTGGAAGGTATTTTCGGTATAGGTATACTCTAGGAAGTAGGACCATGCGGGTTAGAGAGGTATCACCAGGGTACTGTGCGCATATCATACAGCCTGATACGTGTACTGAACAGATGAGAGAGTTAGGGATAGGATTTTTCACTTGGAAGGTTTGCAATATGGTAATGTCATATTCTGTCCCATATGTTCTCCCCGATGATGCATATTTCATATGCGGGAGGATGGCGTATAAGTGGCTTGCCCCAAACTCGGAGGGATTGTGTTACATTGGAAGAGTGTTGCCAGAAGTTATGACCATAACCCATAATAAGATGAAAGACATTCACCGCAATGCTCAAGCTCCTTGCACTCATACTCACTATGAACACATCGTTAAGAGACAACTTATAGATAGGACAGAGCACGCAGCCTCTGATTTGATCCACGAATCCACCGGGATTCAATTCCTACTCGCGTTAGATATCACCCGTACCGCCAAAGGAATTATAAATTATAGGTATATTCATGCGCTAGCGAACCTGATAGATAATATCACCGAGATGTATGATGACACCTTCAGGTGTACAGGGAGGGAGTTGCAAGCTTACAAAACGGAACTGATCCAGCACAGGATAGTTCTAAATTATATCACAGCAGTGACAGGCGGGTACTGTGTCACCTTGGCAACTCAGTATGGTGTGAAGTGCTGCACGTACATTACAAACAGCACTGATGACCCAACCGAGGTCATAGATCAAAAGATGGACGATATCTTGCAATTGAAATGGGAGTTCCGGTGGAGACACAACCTTACCCTTACTGCTGTGAGTAATGAACTGGCCGGCTGGGTCTCATGGTTGAACCCACGCAATTGGTTCTCAGGTTTAGGAGAATGGGCTCAAAATGTTATCGTGAGTGTAGGAAAGTTTCTCCTTTTGTATCCTGGGAGTTGTCTTAATGATTGGTTTGATATTTAGGTGTGTTCAAGTTTTAACGCGGCGCAAGCACGGTACCAAAGTGATGAGTTTAAGTAGCGGGGGCATTGTTACAGCAACTGAATTAATTTATAACCCATCAATAGAGACAATGTTGTGATAAGACGTGATTCCACGGTCCGTTTCTTTCACCCGTTTTTCCTCTGTTTTTCTCTCAGCAAAAATGCACCCATCCAGAAAAGACTTTGATGAACATTCTCAGCAAAAATACACCCATCCAGAAAAGACTTCGACCAACACCGAAGAACGATTGCACAAATGTTATGTGATTGTATTTGTGATACGTGTCTTATCTTCATCTCTACAACCTTCAGGTATTGACACACAGTCGACAGGTGATAGATATCCATATATTAGCATTCACATGTGTTCCCCCCTTCATGTATCATCAATGAAATGTGCACCCCATTTGTTGGAACAAGAAGCCGAAAAGAGCTCGGTAGTGTTTGTTGGCCCACTTACAGACCCTTAATATGGGATGAGAACGATTTAATGTATACTTTGCAATACCTCAAAGCTTATCTAGAACATATACAGCACGATGATACAAGCCCCTCAGACATGGATTTCACACATACATGCTTTTACTATACCACTAGGTCATACATTTCCCGCCTACTCCTCTCCTCCTACCATCCAATCATTTTATGGATAATGTATTGTATATTTTTATCCAACCATCTGTAGATATTATATTGTATATTTTTCTGTTTAATGTTTACATAGTGGCAGTTATTGTTGACTGCCAAAGGGCGGACTGTCAAAGTCGAAAAATATTGTAATGCATATGCCTTGTACTAACCTCATGCACATGCCTGCTGCTCGTGCACTCAGTCTGCCGTGCGTGCACATATCCGCAATTTGCGTAGGATCGCTCCGGCGATCATGCGCGTGATATGGGTATTTACGGCGGAGTTTGTGAGCGCATAGAGGGTTATCAGAACATTACATATTTAACCCAAATAGTGCACATTGTACACATAGCCCCCTGCACCACATCAGAAAGAAATAGCTGTTTAAAATGGTAACAGAACAAAGGGATTCACCTTTACAGGATAGGAGGGGACAGAACAAGGTTACAAGGTGGTGTTTGGTATCCAGCTGTAGGGTATTTTAAGGGAAACATTCTGGTGTTGGTTTAAGGAAGATCGCATGTTCCTGTGGATAGTTAGATGCAGAAGCAGAATATAGGTTTAAACTGTATTTACTGTATATTATGTATGCGGGGGGAATCCAGAGGAGATCTCCCACAAGAGCAGTTGAGAAAGACATAGCCCACCTTTTCAAATCCACCTATGACCTCTTCTGTAATGTAAAGAAACATCCCTGTGTCCAATGGACAATGAGATTACAGTGACCATTGTATTGTGTATGCATGTTGTGTATAAAAAGCCCATTGTTGCCTGGCCGGTCAGAAGACTCTGAACGCTATCTGTATGAGCAGCGGAGGACTGGATGGGTTGCGCTTGCGAACATTCTCACGTATGTACATTCTCTGTAGCCATTATTCTGTTTAGATTTACTTGTTAGCCTGTAGTGTATGATTTGTACTGTTTTACCTTTTGGAATTAATTCACTGTGGCCTTAGAACCCTGTGTTTGCGACTACAAATCAGTGTTGTGTCTTCACTTTCCTGCAAGGGTTTTAGAGTGTATTTATCTGTATAAGGCGTATAAATATTGATAAGGTGTACGCACTGCGGGTACTTTATACCGTCAGCGCTACTTAAGGTTTAAGGTATAACATTGTTGCAGTACTTTGCTGTTAAGGGTTTAAAGTGTAATCATATCATCACATTGTATCATTAACAAGGTTTAAAGGTTATCAATTGTGTGTGCGCACGCTGTGTGTACTCTGTACACTTAGCGCGGCGTGTGTACGACAAGTACGTACCACGTGAGGGACTCTGTACGCTAATAGCGTACAAAGTGCGTAGCACGTGTATTCAGTCTGGCAGCCATAGCGGCTCCACGGTAATAGTGTATCTAGAGGTATAGCTTTTCGGTCTAAGATAATATCGACATTATCACACCGTTCTCAAGTTCTACAAATCAACAGCGTCTTAAACCACTGCACTTAAGTTCTTCAAATCATCAGCGTCTCAGTCACCGTTCCCTAGTTCTACAAATCATCAGCATCCTAAACCACCGCACTTAACTTGAAGAACTATCAGTGATTATTAAACATCACCCACAGTTCCCTCAGTCACCAGTATCCCTAATATTGCTCACAAAACCCTTCAATGGGTCTGGACATTCCCTCAAAGTTTCTTTATGATATATGACTTTAAGTTGTTCTTTTCCTGCAATAAAGCTCTTCAATATTTCACCAAACCTTACTGTCAGCGTCCTGTATGAGGAAATCTTATATTAGGCCACCCCTGTTCCGGCTCAGTTGTGGTTCCTCTTCCCAACCATCGGAAGAATCCCCGAGCTCACAACACCCTCAGTCTAGGCCAGTGACAGGCCCTGTCTTGTATGCGGTGAAAATTCTGGGGTGCTGTTGATAAAATAAAAGTACACTGGCCCGATCTTGTATGCTGTAAAAATTCAGGGGTTTTGATGTTAAAATAAAAGTGCACTGGTCCTGTCTTGTATGCAGTCAAAATTAGGGGGTGGTGTGAAAATAAATGTACACTGGCCCAGTCTTGTATGCTGTGAACATTCTGGGGTGCAGTGAAAATAAATGTACACTGGCCCAGTTTTGTATGCTGTAAAAATATAAGGGTGCTGCTGTTAAAATAAAAGTACACTGGTCCTGTATGCTGTAAAAATACAGGGGTGCTGTTAAAAATAAATGTACACTTGCACGCCCTCTGCAAGTGCTGGGAGGAGCACTGCCGGTCTACTTGCTGATATTGAGAATGTCATTGTAGAAGTACACCAGGATGAGGAGGATATGGGTGTAGCTGGTGCTGAGGAGGATGTTGATGATGAGGATTCTGATGGTGATGTGGTTTGTTTGAATAAGGCACCAGTGGAGACAGTTGTTGGCCATGGGATGAAAAAGACCATTGTCATGCCTGGGCAAAATTCCAAAAAAGCCACCTCTTTGGTGTGGAATTATTTCTCCACAAAACCGAACAACAGGTGTCAAGCCATCTGTTGCCTTTGTGAATCCATAATAAATAGGGGTAAGGACGTTAACCACCTAGGAACATCCTCCCTTATACATCTCCTTCAGTGCATTCATCATAAGTCATTGTCAAGTTCATAAACTCTAGGTAATAGCATAAGTAGTCCACTGACACAAAAATGTTGTGGTTTGTTTGAATATTATTTATCTGAGAGGATAAGGATGTAAACACTGAAGGGGGATCTGAGGATGACATCTTGATTCTGTAGAGCAAGTTTGAGCAAGGAGAGATTAATTGATTCCTTTTGATGGGAGCCCAAACAAACCAATCATTTCAGCCACAGTCGTGTGGCAGACCCTGTCGCTGAAATGATTGGTTTGTTAAAGTGTGCATGTCCTGTTTGTACAACATAAGGGTGGGTATGAGGACCCAAGGACAATTCCATCTTACACATCTTTTCCACATCATTCCTGGGGTGCTACCCTATATGGGGTGATGTCCCTCTGCCCTATCAGTCATGGGGTGCTGCGCCACTGCCGTTTAAGTCCAGGGATGCTGTTGCCTGTCTGCTGTGCTGTGTAATTCTCCAGGGGTGCTGCCCATGCTGTATAAGTCCAGGGGTGCTGCCGTATAATTCCAGGGGTGCTGCTGTACTTGATCCTAGGTTTAAATAAAAGCCTAGAGCAGAAATGAAACAAACTTCAACATCACAAACAGATTTGTGAAAACATAGCCACAAAGGTAGAAATGGAAATTGTTATTTTGATGAAGCGTTTTTTAATAAAGTGGGGAGAGACCACATTTGTTGCCAAAGTCAGTGTGACTCAGAAGAGACAGAATCATAATCCAGCGCAACTGCTAGAGAGGTAGAAGAGACTTTTTCTGCCGGAGCATTAGAGAGAGGTTCTTCTCAATTGTTTCATGTTAGGAACTCACTCAAATGAATGGCTCCAGTTACTCAACCTTAATTTTGATTTATTATTGATGTTCCACATTTTGGGATTATTTATTTAGAAGATTCGCATTTGTTGTACAGGATTCTTTTCCTAAGGGCTGTGTAGGGTTATCGCAAGACCTTGCAGTGTTAGAAGAACAGAGTTTCAGTGATCTTGCATTGCATTAGCTTTTCATTGCACTGCAGCAATGAAGCTCCTGTGAGGCACAAACAGTTACTGAATAAGGCCCAGTATGGAGTCTCATGGTGGCTTACAGCCAGGAAGATGTCTGGCTTGCCAGGCTGAGGGATGCTGTGGGCACAGAGGTTAGCATTGCTTCCTCCCATAGTTCTACTTATAGGGGGTAATTCTGAGTTGATCGCAGCTACAAGTTTGTTAGCAATTGGGTAAAACCAAGTGCACTGCAGGGGAGGCAGATATAACATGTGCAGAGAGAGAGAGATTTGGGTGTGGTGTGTTCAATCTGCAATCTAAATTGCAGTTTAAAAATAAAGCAGCCAGTATTTACCCTGCATAGAAACAAAATAACCCACCCAAATCTAACTCTCTCTGCAAATGTTATATCTGCCCCCCCTGCAGTGCACATGGTTTTGCCCAACTGCTAAAAAATTTCCTGCTACGATCAACTTGGAATTACCCCCATAGTATGAAAAGATTTTTGACTGTAGAGTAGTAAGCTCCACTAGGGCAGGTGCTGAATAACAAAAAATTCACTGCACAGTCTTGCTTAGTACTGTACCGAACCCACCCGAACTCAACTTGCCCCCTCCGGGGCTGCTGTGGAGGCTTAGGAGGGGATGCTACAACATCTAAGGGGCTTTTTTATTTCAAAGTTAAATATGAAAAAATAATCAAGACACACAGGTATGCTCACATGCGTGTAACTGGGACACACAGGTATGCTCGCATGCGTGTAACGGAGAGCTGTAAAAACCAAAAATAAGGCATCTGCCACAAAATATGTAAATAAAAATGCAATAAAAATGGGAAAAAATGCATGAGATTTTCACAAAATAAGTCTCCGTACTCCATGGAGGGGAAAATATCCAATCCTGATCCTGTAGTATACACCAGTTTATTTGCATCCCAGCATTAAATCTGAGATTATCTTAATCACTGAAAATGGAGAATGGGGTACAAATTTGGATACTTTGGCCCCTAGTTTTTCAGTTTGTCCAGTAATGTGGCAATTATATATTTGCTTTGTTGAAGTCCTTTACATTCCACACCAATATAGGAGTGGAGGTGGAAGCCTGCGTGTTGTTCCTGATTGCGTGCACATGGCCATAACTAGGGGGGGCTAGGGGGCAAGTGACCTGGGTGCCTGATTGGAGAGGGCGCCGATCCCCCCTAACACTCCCCTCCCTATGCAGCAGCCGTCGAGATGAACCTGAACATAAACTACATCTCCCAGCAGCCATTGCTGCCGGGAGCTTTAGTTTACTTTCAGTTTCATCTTTGCAGTGATCGGCAGTGATCAGCAGAACAGGATTGAGGGGGCATAGGCAGAGGACAAGTTACCCCAGCCTTTCCCCACCCCCTCTTCCCCCCACTGCCATTAATCATGGCATTGCACTCTAAACTAAGAAGATACCTGAGGTCCGAAAAGGGGGCGGAGCTAAAAGGCACTGTACTACACAGTGCCTTGCCAGTTGCCAGCAGCATGGGAGAATGGAGGAGATGTGAGCAGCAGCATGGCCAAAGCAATGATTATGACTCAGGGAAGGGCACTGTATGTGTGTGTGACTGCTATATGTGTGTATAAATGTTTGCTTTTGTGTGACTGTATGTGAATAGATGTGTGACTACATAGCTGTATGTGTGCTTGTATAACACTGTATGTATATGTGTCACTATATATGTATTTATACAGGTGTGTGATTATATGTATGTATGTATGTGAGTGAATGTATGTGTGCGTGTATGTTTTTAGGTGTGTGACAGTATGTATTTGTATAGGTGTGTGATTTCATGTATGTATCAATGTATGGGTTATTATTGTATACCCCTTTTACACCGCCAGCTAGTAACACGGGTTATTGGACATGAGCACGCATAACCCATGTTGCTGGTTGGTGTAAAAGGGCCCAGTTGGAATAATCCGGGTCGATTGACCTGGTATTCCAACTCAGGTTGCTTGCAGGGTTGAACACGGGTTCAACCTGGCAAACTGTGCTGTGCAAACGTGAGCCGGTTCGATGCAACCCAGCTCCTGTTCACAGTGTATGTACGGTCGGCGCTTGGAGATCATGTGATCTCCAAGAGCCGCCCCCGCCGCGTCACCAACCTGGCAATATGCCAAGTTGGAATCTGCGGTGGGAAAAGGGCCTGAGGCAGGTCGCGCCCGGGAAGCATCCGTGTCAGGATCCCGGGTGCGACCCACCTCAGTTGATATAACAGAGGTATTATTATAGCT
Source organism: Pseudophryne corroboree (assembly GCF_028390025.1). Lineage (NCBI taxonomy): Eukaryota > Metazoa > Chordata > Amphibia > Anura > Myobatrachidae > Pseudophryne > Pseudophryne corroboree. The sequence goes on along the minus strand of NC_086448.1, from coordinate 591,576,160 downwards.
ATATCCGAAGCCCAAATAAATAAAAAAATACAAGTAAAAAGTGTGAAAATGCCTAGCTACCCCCTTTGCCCTTGTGGAGTTTAAATATATATATATATATATATATATATATATATGTCCCAAGTAGGTCTGGCACTCAATACTACAATAGCAACCACCGGTGTGCCTTTACCGAAAGTACATATGGATACAGGTGCAATCTATAGAAAGCAGGCACGGCACTCCCGGATTAATGAATAAAACAGCAGTTTACTTCAACATTTCGGGGACAAGATCCCCGTCTTCAGGAAGCAATACGAACAGAATATTGAAAAAGAAAAACCTTATATCCCGGTGCAAACCCCCGCCGCGGGCGCCGGAGACGGGTCACGGGACACTGTGCGGCGCATCAGGAGGACGTCCGTCGCACTCATTACCCGGCGTTGTCATGCCAACGCTAAACGCTCTCCCGCTCCGATCGACAGCGTGGGAGCTGAAATCAAAAACAAATATACTAGTTGCAGTGGTACGAGGAGACATAAAAGATAATAATAATAATAAACAAAACACATATAGTGCACATGCAATAAAGTCGCTGAGCACGATCAGCAATGGGAGTACAGAAAAGGAGCTTAAATGTAAAACAAACAGTTCCGTTAGAATACTACCATGGTTACTACTGACAACCTGTAGATAGAAATATGCATTCAGGTTAAAAAAGCACGTATCAAATGATATTACAGATTAATTATATAAATGCATTCCAGGTAATACGTTCATTGAGACCCATAGGCGACACTGTGCCAAGTCTAAAAATCCAAGATGCTTCTTTTTTAAGGAGTATTCCCTGACGGTCACCCCCACGTACAGGTGGAGGGACATGGTCAATGATCTTATAGCGTAAAGAAGCCAAAGTATGTCCTCTATTTCTAAAGTGGGCTGCTACAGGTTGTTCCATAGGTTTTTCCTCCAAAGCAGCTTTAATTGCGGACCGATGGAGGGCCATCCGTTCTTTAAAGGTTCTCGTTGTCATACCCACGTAATAAAGTCCGCAAGGACAAATAATCAAGTATACTACATATCGTGTGGTGCAAGTTACCACATGTCTTATGTCGAATTCTTTACCAGAATGGGGATGTTTAATACTTGAACCCGTTACCATGTAACTACACGTGACGCATGAGGGACAACGGTAGCAGCCAGGTTTTTTTGTAGAATAATTAAACAAATTATGGTCAGTGATATCCGTGTGTACTAGATAATCTCGGAGATTGCGACCTCGTCGGTAACTTGTCATGGGACGAAGTTTTTGTAAAGCAGGTAAATCCTTATCACTAGAAATAATTGGCCATATTGCCCGACTTGCTACAGGTAAAACAGCACTCGATGTGTCAAAAGTAGTGACCCATGTGAAAGTGTCACTATCTGATGCATTGGTTCTGGATTTCAATAAGTCACTTCTGGGTAACTTCATTACTTTATCATTGGTTTGTAACAGACTTGATAAATTATAACCTCTGCGTATTGGTTAATTGTCATAAGTTCCTCAAATGCAGATGGACCCCCATGCCAAATCATAAACAGGTCGTCTATATATCTAGTATAGAGACCGACATTGTTGGCAAAATCTGGTTTCTGAAAAAACAACAATTGTTCCTCATGGAACATAAACACATTAGCGTACGATGGGGCCACAGGGGACCCCATCGCACAACCAGACATTTGTAAATAATACGATCCGTCGAACAAAATATAATTGTGTGTCAACACCATTTCAAGAAGTTGGAGAAACATATGAGCATCGATTCCGAAGTTATCAATATTCTCTGAAATAAAGGATTGCATAGCCCGTAGCCCCTGATGATGGGGGATACATGTATACAGACTAGTTACATCCATCACACACAAGATGGAGTTTGGTCTAATTTGTGCCTGTGTATTTCATAAATTCAAAAAGGCTGTGGTGTCCTTAAGGTAAGTAGGGCGCTGACATATATAGGGTTGAATTAGTTTGTCCAAAAACTGTGATATGGGTTGGAATAAGGATCCACATGCTGAAATTATTGGACGTCCAGGAGGGTTTAACTAATTTTTGTGTATTTTTGGAATCGTATACATCACAGGAGTGATGGGAAATTTTTGGATGAGAGCATCACATGTCTTTTTATCCAATAAGCGTTGGTCAATTTTTTCACGTAAAAACCGTGAAAGTTCCTCCTGAAATTCACACAAAGGGTCTTCCGACAATTTCTTATAGATTTGTAGATCGGATAATTGTTTGTAAATTTCCTCTTTATATTTGGATATGTCCTGTAATACTATACCCCCTCCTTTATCTGCTGGGCATATACAGATGCTTTGATCCTTACTCAAATCAATGAGTGCTTTGCGTTCAGCGCATGTTAGATTGTAATGAATACATGGTTGAGCCTTGGTATATTTTGTCATTGAATCATCCAACATTCTTGTATATGATTTAATTGATGAATTATATGAAATGGGGTCAAATGTAGAGTGGCTATGGCTCCTGCAAAAAGACTCAATCGGACCTGTTGGTAAATTGGGCTTCTGATGTTGAAAGTGTTCTCTAAGTCGCAAACCTCTATTCATACGGTGCAGATCAATTTGCCATTCGAAATCATTGTGAACCGTGGTGGGCACAAAAGATAAACCTCTATTCAAGACTTTAATTTCCAAAGGTGATAAATGGCGAGATGATAAGTTAAATATTAGTTTTTCTTTTTGTTGGTGGCTTTTGAATTCCCTTTCGTTTTGGCGACCGCGCCGCGTCCTTTGGATTCTTTGGGAGTAGCCCCGCATCGGGTTTGAACCCCTAAAGGGGGGCGTTGTGATGATGTAGATGGTTCATCAGACTCAATGATGTCAAAGTCACTATCGCTCTAAGAAGAATTTTCTTGCTCTATTGGGCCTTTACGTTGATTGCGCCATGTAGTACGGTTTCCTTGACGCCTCGAACGTTTGAATTGTTCACCCCCAAGGATCCATCGGTAGACACGGTTATCTTCATAGTCTTGTTGTACCACCGATAATTTGGATCTTTTAAAGCGAATTAATTCTCTTTTGTAAACATCACACTGAGAATTTAACTTTGTCCACCATTGTTCATAGCCAGGATTCTGTAAATCAGCCTCGTAGTTATTCTTGAAAGTTTCAATCTTTGATCGTACAGCTCTCAGTTCTTTACCAGCCTCCTCTATAACTAAGAGCATGAGGTCTAGTCCACATTTATTCAAAACGGCCACCCGTCGGCGACAGAATTCTGCATTAGTGCGACCAATCGTTGGAACATTGCGGACCCTAAAGCCTCTAGGGATGAGTTTCTGTCGATAGTAATCGGAAAGTGATATACCGTGAAGAAGATAGTCAATCTCGCGTTTTTGCAATTTGAGCAGTTGGTGATATAGATCTTCAATATTTAATAAATCATGTTCGTCAGTGGTCGCTTCAGCAAACAAAATCTCCGATGCTTGGTGCTCAGTAAAGCTAAGGGTTTCACCCTTAGGTGTAGTAAGTCCAGCTCCATAAGCAAAAGCATACTTCTGCGTGTTGGCACCTTGATCTGGCTCCATGACATACACACAGTGTAAGTGATGATTAAAAACAAACCACACTTAGTGGACAGGTTGATCCTGATCAAAAAGATATTTAGTCCTTAATTGAATGGTGCCTTGACCCTAGAGCTCACAGCTGAAAGCTCAAATATATGTCCCAAGTAGGTCTGGCACTCAATACTACAATAGCAACCACCGGTGTGCCTTTACCGAAAGTACATATGGATACAGGTGCAATCTATAGAAAGCAGGCACGGCACTCCCGGATTAATGAATAAAACAGCAGTTTACTTCAACGTTTCGGGGACAAGATCCCCGTCTTCAGGAAGCAATACAAACAGAATATTGAAAAAGACAAACCTTATATCCCGGTGCAAACCCCCGCCGCGGGCGCCGGAGACGGGTCACGTGGTACGGGACACTGTGCGGCGCATCAGGATGACGTCCGTCGCACTCATTACCCGGCGTTGTCATGCCAACGCAAAACAAAACAAAACACATATAGTGCACATGCAATAAAGTCGCTGAGCACGATCAGCAATGGAAGTACAGAAAAGGAGCTCAAATGTAAAACAAACAGTTCCGTTAGAATACTACCATGGTTACTACTGACAACCTGTAGATAGAAATATGCATTCAGGTTAAAAAAAAGAACGTGTCAAATGATATTACAGATTAATTATATAAATGCATTCCAGGTAATACGTTCATTGAGACCCATAGGCGACGGCTACTCCCAAAGAATCCAAAGGACGCGGCGCGGTCGCCAAAACGAAAGGAAATTCAAAAGCCACCAACAAAAAGAAAAACTAATATTTAACTTATCATCTCGCCATTTATCACCTTTGGAAATTAAAGTCTTGAATAGAGGTTTATCCTTTGTGCCCACCACGGTTCACAATGATTTCGAATGGCAAATTGATCTGCACCGTATGAATAGAGGTTTGCGACTTAGAGAACACTTTCAACATCAGAAGCCCAATTTACCAACAGGTCCGATTGAGTCTTTTTGCAGGAGCCGTAGCCACTCTACATTTGACCCCATTTCATATAATTCATCAATTAAATCATATACAAGAATGTTGGATGATTCAATGACAAAATATACCAAGGCTCAACCATGTATTCATTACAATCTAACACGCGCTGAACGCAAAGCACTCATTGATTTGAGTAAGGATCAAAGCATCTGTATACGCCCAGCAGATAAAGGAGGGGGTATAGTATTACAGGACATATCCAAATATAAAGAGGAAATTTACAAACAATTATCCGATCTACAAATCTATAAGAAATTGTCGGAAGACCCTTTGTGTGAATTTCAGGAGGAACTTTCACGGTTTTTACGTGAAAAAATTGACCAACGCTTATTGGATAAAAAGACATGTGATGCTCTCATCCAAAAATTTCCCATCACTCCTGTGATGTATACGATTCCAAAAATACACAAAAATGAGTTAAACCCTCCTGGACGTCCAATAATTTCAGCATGCGGATCCTTATTCCAACCCATATCACAGTTTTTGGACAAACTAATTCAACCCTATATATGTCAGCGCCCTACTTACCTTAAGGACACCACAGCCTTTTTGAATTTATGAAATACACAGGCACAAATTAGACCAAACTCCATCTTGTGTGTGATGGATGTAACTAGTCTGTATACATGTATCCCCCATCATCAGGGGCTACGGGCTATGCAATCCTTTATTTCAGAGAATATTGATAACTTCAGAATCGATGCTCATATGTTTCTCCAACTTCTTGAAATGGTGTTGACACACAATTATATTTTGTTCGACGGATCGTATTATTTACAAATGTCTGGTTGTGCGATGGGGTCCCCTGTGGCCCCATCGTACGCTAATGTGTTTATGTTCCATGAGGAACAATTGTTGTTTTTTCAGAAACCAGATTTTGCCAACAATGTCGGTCTCTATACTAGATATATAGACGACCTGTTTATGATTTGGCATGGGGGTCCATCTGCATTTGAGGAACTTATGACAACAATTAACCAATCCGCTTCACCAGTGAAATTTACATACAAATGGAGCTATACAAATATTGACTTTTTAGATGTGTCAGTATCTTTGATAGATGGCACAATTCAGATGTCCATCTTTTACAAACCGACAGATAGAAATACATTGTTGCAATCAGGAAGCCATCATCCACCACCATTGAAGCGCGGTCTACCATATTCCCAGATGCTCAGAGTTGCCCGTATTACTAGTAATCTGGAAGATCTGCCATCACAGCTTGATATCATTGTTAACAAGTTTCGTTACGGAGGTTATAATTTATCAAGTCTGTTACAAACCAAGGATAAAGTATTGAAGTTACCCAGAAGTGACTTATTGAAATCCAGAACCAATGCATCAGATAGTGACACTTTCACATGGGTCACTACTTTTGACACATCGAGTGCTGTTCTACCTGTAGCAAGTCGGGCAATATGGCCAATTATTTCTAGTGATAAGGATTTAACTGCTTTACAAAAACTTCGTCCCATGACAAGATACCGACGAGGTCGCAATCTCCGAGATTATCTAGTACACACGGATATCACTGACCATAATTTGTTTAATTATTCTAGAAAAAAACCTGGCTGCTACCGTTGTCCCTCATGCGTCATGTATAGTTACATGGTAACGGGTTCAAGTATTAAACATCCCCATTCTGGTAAAGAATTCGACATAAGACATGTGGTAACTTGCACCACACGATATGTAGTATACTTGATTATTTGTCCTTGCGGACTTTATTACGTGGGTATGACAACGAGAACCTTTAAAGAACGGATGGCCCTCCATTGGTCCGCAATTAAAGCTGCTTTGGAGGGAAAACCTATGGAACAACCTGTAGCAGCCATCTTTAGAAATAGAGGACATACTTTGGCTTCTTTACGCTATAAGATCATTGACCATGTCCCTCCACCTGTACGTGGGGGTGACCGTCAGGGAATACTCCTTAAAAAAGAAGCATCTTGGATTTTTAGACTTGGCACAGTGTCGCCTATGGGTCTCAATGAACGTATTACCTGGAATGCATTTATATAATTAATCTGTAATATCATTTGATACGTGCTTTTTTAACCTGAATGCATATTTCTATCTACAGGTTGTCAGTAGTAACCATGGTAGTATTCTAACGGAACTGTTTGTTTTACATTTAAGCTCCTTTTCTGTACTCCCATTGCTGATCGTGCTCAGCGACTTTATTGCATGTGCACTATATGTGTTTTGTTTATTATTATTATTATCTTTTATGTCTCCTTGTACCAGTGTAACTAGTATATTTGTTTTTGATTTCAGCTACCACGCTGTCGATCGGAGCGGGAGAGCATTTAGCGTTGGCATGACAACGCCGGGTAATGAGTGCGACGGACGTCATCCTGATGCGCCGCACAGTGTCCCGTACCACGTGACCCGTCTCCGGCGCCCGCGGCGGGGGTTTGCACCGGGATATAAGGTTTGTCTTTTTCAATATTCTGTTTGTATTGCTTCCTGAAGACGGGGATCTTGTCCCCGAAACGTTGAAGTAAACTGCTGTTTTATTCATTAATCCGGGAGTGCCGTGCCTGCTTTCTATAGATTGCACCTGCATCCATATATATATATACATACATACATACACACACACACACACACACACACACACACACACACACACACACTTAAATGGGGGGGGGGCGGCAAGTTAATGGCTTGCCACTGGTGACAAAACTCCTGGTTTCGGCCCTGGCGTGTGCCTCTCTAATTTTTAATCACCATCTTGACACTGTCCTCTTCCTTTTGTCTCTTCTCATAATGTGAAAAGTCATCAAAGAAGGAGGCGGTATGTTTGTAGCTAACTATGATTTGGAGAACTTGGCAAGCTTTTTACAGTGGGACCACCTGTCGCTGAAATTATGGGTTTATTAAACTGTACAGGTCCTGTTTAAACAACAAAAGGGTGGGTGGGAGGGCTAAAGACAATTCCATCTTGCATCTCTTTTTTTTCTTTGCATTATGTGCTCTTTGGGGCCTAGTTTTTAAAACTGCCATCCTGTCTGCCACTGCAATGCCACTCCTAGATGGACCAGGTGTTTGTGTCGCTTAGCTTAATCATACAGCTACCTTGGTGCAACCTTTTGGCCTGAAAATAATAATGTGAGGTGTTCAGAATAGACTGGAAATGAGTGGAAATGAATGTTATTGAGGTGAATAATACCGTAGGATCAAAATTACCCTCAAATTCTGTGATTTTAGCTGTTTTTATGGGTTTTTTACAAAAAAATCCAGATCCAAAACCAAAACCCGAAAGCGTGGTTTTGGCAAAACCGATCCAGATCCAAATTATGAGCGGAGATCCAGATCCAAAACCAAAACACAAAACCCGAAAAGTGTCCGCCGCACATCTCTACTTCTAAACCCAAGTGGCTATGTGCTTCATTTTATTGACTTAATTTTTTCTCAAAATCTTTTATTTTATATTTTTAGTATGCATTTTCTATACAATACAAAAGTATCTTATCATAGCATGCATAAATATATTGGGCAGGATGTAATGAAGTTCGAGTCCGGCTGAACTCAGATGTTTTTTAAAGGGGCAATCAATTGCAAGGCATTGTTTAGCCTTATACAGTTGTGCCCATAAGTTTACATACCCTAGCAGAATTTGTGATTTTCTGGCCATTTGTCAGAGAACATGAATGATAACTCACAAACTTTTCTTTCACTCATGGTTAGTGGTTGGGTGAAGCCATTTATTGTCAAACAACTGTGTTTACTCTTTTTAAATCATAATGACAACAGAAACTACCCAAATGACCCTGATCAAAAGTTTACATACCCCAGTTCTTAATACCGTATATTGCCCCCTTTAACACCAATGACAGCTTGAAGTCTTTTGTGGTAGTTGTGGATGAGGCTCTTTATTTTCTCAGATGGTAAAGCTGCCCATTCTTCTTGGCAAAAGCCTCCAGTTCCTGTAAATTCTTGGTCTGTCCTGCATGAACTTGCACGTTTGAGATCTCCCCAGAGTAACTCAATGATATTGAGGTCAGGAGACTGAGATGGCCACTCAAGAACCTTCACTTTATTCTGCTGTAGCCAATGACAGGTCGACTTGGCCTTGTGTTTTGGATCATTGTCATGTTTGAACGTCCAAGTACGTCCCATGCGCAGCTTTCGGGCTGATGAGTGCAAATTTCTCTCCAGTATTTTCTGATAACATGCTGCATTCATCTTGCCATCAATTTTGACCAAGTTTCCAGTGCCTTTGTAGCTCACACATCCCCAAAACATCAGCGTTTCACACTAGGAATGGTGTACCTTTCATCATAGGCCTTGTTGACTCCTCTCCAAATGTAACGTTTATGGTTGTGGCCAGAAAGTAAAATTTTGGTCTCATTACTCCAAATGACTTTGTTCCAGAAGTTTTGAGGCTTGTTTCTGTGCTGTTTGGAGTATTGTAAGCGGGATGCTTTGTGGCATTTGCGTAGTAATGGCTTTCTTCTGGCGACTCGACCATGCAGCCCATTTTTCTTCAAATGCCTCCTTATTGTGCATCTTGAAACAACCACACCACTTTTTTTCAGAGAGTCCTGTATTTAAGCTGAAGTTATTTGTGGATTTTTCTTTGCATCCCGAACAATTTTTGTTGGTCTACCTGATCGTGATTTGGTTTCCACAGAATTCCTCATTTTCCACTTCTTAATTAGAGTTTGAACACTGCTGATTGGCATTCTCAATTGCTTGGATATCTTTTTATATCCCTTTCCAGTTTTATACAGTTCAATAATCTTTTCCCGCAGATCCTTTGACAATTCCTTTGCTTTCCCCATGACTCAGAATCCAGACACGTCAGTGCAGCACTGGATGAAAGATGCAAGGGTCTTTCAGGAGTCAAGAAACTCACTGACCTTTTATACACACACACTGATTACAAGCAAACAGATCACAGGTGAGGATGGTTACCTTTAGTAGCCATTCAAACCCGTTTGTGTCAACTTGTGTGCATGTTATCAGGCCAAAATCTCCAGGGTATGTAAACTTTTAATCAGGGTCATTTGGGTAGTTTCTGTTGTCATTATGATTTAAAAAGAGTAAACACAGTTGTTTGACAATAAATGGCTTCACCCAACCACTAACCATGAGTGAAAGAAAGTTTGTGAGTTATCATATAGCATAGGACGCCAGGCCTATTAGGATGCTGCAGTGGCTATTTTATGAAGTGGCTAGTTATCAAGTGGCAGCTCAAAACAACAGCAGTGTTATACCTGTATGTCATTAGTTACATCTTCAACTGATATTCAAAATTGACTCCTGTCTCTCCTTCTCGTCAACAGGTAATTATTGCAGACCATTGCTACTTATTTAGTAAATATCTACTTGGTAATTATTGCAGACAATTGCTACTTTTTTAGTAAAGATCTACTTGGTAATTATTGCAAACCATTGCTACTTTTTTAGTAAAGATCCACTTGGTAATTATTGCAGACCATTGCAACTTTTTTAGTAAAGATCTACTTGGTAATTATTGCAGACCATTGCACATTACATTGCATGTTTAGAAAATTGTTTTAAGTGGATTAATATCTGTAGTGTGCAAAAACTTATAGTGATTGGAGTTTACAAACCTCACATTTGGTAGTTTATTATTATTAACAGTTTCTTATATAGCGCAGCATATTCCGTTGCGCTTTACAATTAGAACAACAGTAATAGAACAAAACTGGGTAAAAACAGACAGACATAGAGGTAGGAAGGCCCTGCTCGCAAGCTTACAATGTACAAAGTTGATTAACACCTTTTGGTGGGAGGGTTGCTGTGTGGAGGAGGGGGTTGTAATCAGAAAGGACATGTGTTTGAAGACTTATTTACTCAGTATAGCATAGGATGCCAGGCCTATTAGGACGCTGCAGTGGCTATTTTATGAAGTGGCTAGTTATCAAGTGGCAGCTCAAAACAACAGCAGTGTTATACCTGTGTTAAACCGAAGGAAAACGGAAGACAAACAAACTTACAAGTTAACAGAAGGACTGCATTACAACAAAAAAACTCTGGAACTTTATGTGGCCTCTCCTCGCCTCAAACATGAGAACACCAAGACCAGGCTTACCACCTCTCTGGCTGAGAACATCAAGTCTGCCCCTGGGCCTAACCATCAAGATGAACAGGGAACTGTGGGGGCACAGCACCAGGACAAGGCTCAGCAGGGACATCCCCATTGCTTCTGAGTATGCCCCCCACATTCTCCTACCCACCCGTACTAAAATCTGATCAAAATGTTATCCCAATCCTACTTCTGCCACTAGTTGCCTGCTATTGTGTCTTTTTTTTTTTCCTCTTCATTGCTCACTTCCACCCCACCATGTGTTTTTCCTATAATGTTTACCTCCACTGATTGCACACCTTTCCATTGTGGCCTACATGCAGGGTACATCATACTACTGCATAAGCGTCAGTCTTCCCATATATGAACTTGGCCCTTGTATGGCTCACCTCCCACAGTGTAACCTTCAAAGTGCACCCAACATGGCTGCCCCATATGGTACACTTGTGCATGGGATGAAAAATACATAGGCCTGATGGTTTTGATGGAACCCTACTCTGAACTGTAGGACTCTGAAATCACCCCCATTTTGTGTCATCTCTTCTAGGGGTGGACTATTCCACCGTGGGTAATCCTACGCTGAGCGCCCAAGATGGCTGCAGCACCTGGTACCTTGTGAGGGTGGAATACACAACCCTTGGAAGTTATTACCCAAAATGCCTACACCAATCCTGCATTATGCTTTTTGTGTTCTTAAGGTTTTCTGATATGTCTGTGTTGCTTGTCTATTGTTGTATTACTCAAATCCTCTGTATCATGTGCATTGTTTTTGATATCTGTAAAGCGCCTTGAGTCCTGTTAAAGAAAGAGCGCTATATAAATAAAATTATTATTATTATATTATTATTATCATTCATATTCTCTCACAAATGGCCAGAAAATCACAAATTCTGCTAGGGTATGTAAACTTATGAGCACAACTGTATATGATTGCCCCTTTAAAAAAATTAAATGGATAAAGAAAATCAATGGAGAGCTACCTTTTGTAAATATAGTCCTAAGGGTTCAATTCTAAGGTGAAGAACAGAGAATACCAGGGACAAACTTGTCTGGTGCCATTTGAAATAAAAAACCAGATGGGATACTATGACCGGACGGGCTCGTCCCCAGTGCACAGGATGGAAGGTTAGGTCACACGGGACCTGACCACATAGGGGATTCCAGCTTACCGTCAGTAACCGCCTGTTACTGACTCCACCCACTGCTCTGTGGGTGGGTTTATGCTGCCATCACCAAACTCCTAACCTGCTGTGGCCTTTGGAACCACGGTTCTTCTCTGTATATGCCGACACACTGCCTTACCACACCTGTGTGGTATTGACGAATCCCCACTAGTCACCTGACTAGGCCGCTACCGGTAGCTGGTGGAAGGCGGAACTTGTAGACGCTGATTCACCCTAGACAGCCGGTGAATGGGGCTATGTTTCGCATAGCCCTGTAGGTCACGATATGACGCAATCTTCTTGAGGCAGATGATGTTTTAATGCCAACAAAAAGTTCTGAAAAGAACTTAGCAGTACAGCGAGATGTTTACAGCAGAATGAAGATGGTACAATACACTCTGGAGGCACGCAGGCCTCCTTTTTATGTCAATTTTCCACACAGTACCACAGGGGGTCATGTCCCCCCTGAGTAATTTCCATCCAATCAGGAAATCTTACAAAATACAAATAAATAAATAAAACAATTTCCTCCTTCCTGGAACACACAAAGTTTTGTATAATTTAAACTCCAATTCCTACCACCTGGGAGTTTACACTTCGCCATTGATAAATTTATCACATAGCTCCAAAATACAAATGTTTCTGTCTCATTCACATCTCCATGCAAACCCAGTGTTTGGGATTACAACAGGAAAGGCTGCAACACAAACAAACAGTCTTCCTTCCTGCATCTGCCATTCAGGATAAGTATATCAATTAAATCACCTACAGGATGAAACAGGTTCCAAGCCCATAGACTTTATATATGGGATAAGGAGATCCCCCGTGAGGAACATCTTTCTCTAAGGAACTTACACATCAAAAGGTATTGTCATTCACACCTCTCTGCTAGGACAGGGCCGTTAGCATGCCACTTCCTATTTCCAGAGAGACTGATATAGTAAGTGCATTTTCCCCTTTAAAATACAGGTGACCATATCTTGAATATAAATACAGTTAAACAAGCAATCCTAAAATTGTGCACAGAGCACTACATATGACATGTTAAAACACATCATTAAACATACTTTTAAACAGTCCGCACCCAGCGCCGTAAGTACGTTTAACAGTGACGCCAAGCACCTTTTGTCCAAATGGTGCCTGGCAGCTGAGGATTAACCCCTTCAGTGCCGCGGCTACCATTACACGTGTGGCTGGTTAGTCTCTCCGGTCACATACCATTTATGGAGACTCTAGAAGAGGGCCTAGAATAAAAGGCTATAACACCATTCAGAAAGTCCTCCATTATTCTGAAGGATCAGACAGCGTTTAGCATAGAACTCTAGTAGATCCTGTCAAATGATAATAGCAGCTTTGGACTTTTTGGCATTTATGATGTGGATTAAATCTGTTGTCATGTGTTTGCCTGCGTCTGACGCCCTGGTATGAAACCCACTTAACTGCAGTGACTCAAGGAGTGCTGGCCTGATTAAGCCCATTGGCATGGATAGTGTAAAAATTGAGATTTAGGAGAAGATAGGTCTATTATTGACGCAATTGCGTAGGTCCTTACCCTCCTTGAGTACACCATTTCTCTACGAAGGAACCACTTTGTTTGATCCCATTGGAACCAGGTGTGCAGGTGTGGAACCAGCAAACCTGAGAACTTGTACTATGCAGTAATAAAGATGTCCAGGCCAGGAGATTTGCTGGTCTTCTGCATTTCAATGAATAAACCGAATCTTTGTTTAAATTGTATCCTACTCTGAAGGACTCTTTTTCATTTTTAAAAATATTTCTGCTGGTTATTCCTGTGCCTTTATGTAAAGATTTAAATAGTTTTTGTTGTATTGTTCCACATAAGGGTTTGCCAAAATAATAAGGACTTGATTACATTGTAAATATTCTTGCCAGGAAACTATCCGCATGTCTATTAACTACATGGATTTTTATACTTGTTTAAAATAATTGAGCAAGTATTTGGTTTATTCATCTCCATCCAAATTAAAGGACGATTTGACAATTTATGTTTTTATATTTGTATTCACATTTTACTAATTTACAGGATTCCCGAAAGTAATCAATTGATGAGATTCTAAGTGACTAGATGTGAGTTAGTTAAAATTTAGTGGAATATTTAATTCCCACTTTAGAACATCCTCCTTTCAGTATAATATGTACCTTACCTTGGCTATAACATAAAAAATTATACACTGCTCAAAAAAATAAAGGGAACACTAAAATAACACATCCTAGATCTGAATGAATGAAATATTCTTATTAAATACTTTGTTCTTTACATAGTTGAATGTCCTGACAACAAAATCACACAAAAATTATCAATGGAAATCAAATTTATTAACCTATGGAGTTCTGGATTTGGAGTCACCCTCAAAATTACAGTGGAAAAACACACTACATGCTAATCCAACTTTGATGTAATGTCCTTAAAACAAGTCAAAATGAGGCTCAGTAGTGTGTGTGGCCTCCACGTGCCTGTATGACCACCCTACAACCCACACAAGTGGCTCAGGTAGTGCAGCTCATCCAGGATGGCACATCAATGCGAGCTGTGGCGAGAAGGTTTGCTATGTCTGTCAGCATAGTATCCAGAGCATGGAGGCGCTACCAGGAGACAGGCCAGTACATCAGGAGACATGGAGGAGGCCATAGGAGGGCAACAACCCAGCAGCAGGACCGCTACCTCCGCCTTTGTGCAAGGAGGAACAGGAGGAGCACTGCCAGAGCCCTGCAAAATGACCTCCAGCAAGCCACAAATGTGCATGTCTACTCAAATGATCAGAAACAGACTCCATGAGGGTGGTATGAGGGCCCGACATCCACAGGTGGGGGTTGTGCTTACAGCCCAACATCGTGCAGGACGTTTGGCATTTGCCAGAGAACACCAAGATTGGCAAATTCACCACTGGTGCCCTGTGCTCTTCACAGATGAAAGCAGGTTCTCACTGAGCACATGTGACAGACATGATAGAGTCTGGAGATGCCAAGGAGAACGTTCTGCTGCCTGCAACATCCTCCAGCATGACCATTCGGCAGTGGGTCAGTAATGGTGTGGGGTGGCATTTCTTTGGGGGGCCGCACAGCCCTCCATGTGCTCGCCAGAGGTAGCCTGACTGCCATTAGGTACTGAGAGGAGATCCTCAGACCCCTTGTGAGACCATATGCTTGTGCGGTTGGCCCTGGGTTCCTCCTAATGCAAGACAATGCTAGACCTCATGTGGCTGGAGTGTGTCAGCAGTTCCTGCAAGATGAAGCCATTGATGCTATGGACTGGCCCGCCCGTTCCCCAGACCTGAATCCAATTGAGCACATCTGGGACATCATGTCTCGCTCCATCCACCAATGCTACGTTGCACCACAGACTGTCCAGGAGTTGGCAGATGCTTTAGTCCAGGTCTGGGAGAAGATCCCTCAGGAGACCATCCGCCACCTCATCAGGAACATGCCCAGGCATTGTAGGGAGGTCATACAAGCACGTGAAGGCCACACACACTACTGAGCCTCATTTTTACTTGTTTTAAGGACATTACATCAAAGTTGGATCAGCCTGTAGTGTGTTTTTCCACTTTAATTTTGAGGGTGACTCCAAATCCAGAACTCCATGGGTTAATAAATTTGATTTCCATTGATAATTTTTGTGTGATTTTGTTATTAGCACATTCAACTATGTAAAGAACAAAGTATTTAATAAGAATATTTCATTCATTCAGATCTAGGATGTGTTATTTTAGTGTTCCCTTCATTTTTTTGAGCAGTGTATATAGTCTTTATGGGTCTAGGATCTCAGAACTGATTCTTACTTGAAAATTACTTCTGTTTCTGTTGTCTGCTTCATTCAACTTGAAAATACATGAGGCATACATTATTATTTTTTGCAGTTTCTTATCAAATGTTTATTTTACAGAAACTTACCATCTGCTTTGACTTTGTTTACAGAAAATATATTTTTCCTCCTGATAGGAAGAAAAATATAATCCCTCCCACATTCCATGAATAAAAATATGTATTTCTATTATTTCAACTTGATAATATTTTAGAAAAAAACCCTAATTGGACAATTTAGCAAATGTAAATAGCACCTTGTAGAATAGACTTGCTTTAACACTATGGAAATGCAAGTGGTTTGTCACATACTGACAAACCATTGTGATCAAAAACTTAACTCAATATTACTTAGGTATAAAAGAAGCTACCAATCCATTTATGCAAATGTAAGAATTTACATATTGCCATTTCCCAATGGTGTATATTCTCCCATCCACAGGGAAAATAAACATTATGTTCATCTTTAGATTTCTACTCTAAATTTTCATATTATTTCAAGTTACAGATGTATGGTTGTTTTCCTGAAATATGAACACACCCAAACGTAGGGGTTCTGAGTTGAATTGAGTCCCTGTTCAGAATCACTTAGGGATTCCGAGTGGAACCGATCACTGGCTTAGGTCTATCAGTTCAGAATTCAGATTTAAAAACGAAACTAGGGCTTTAGATTGCATGTAAAAACAGGGTCAAATTAAATTTTTGCAATTTTATACATTTTTATTGATTTTTTTTAAATCAATGTTTATTGATTTTTACCGATTTTAACAGAAAACAAAACCTAATCAAAAACTGAATATGAACCAAAACACTTGAGGGTGGCTTTGCCAAAACCAAAACATAATGATGAATTAGAACCAAAACCAAAGCACAGGTGTCCACTCACATCTCTAAATCAAATGTTATGTCTGTTCCATTCAACATTTATCATTGCGGTCAGTTTTCACTGTGATTTGAAATTATTCAAAAACTGTACCCATGCCTTCTGAGACAAGAGAAAACAGTATACTGTACAAATAAAACTTTGCTTTGCATTGAAGAGCAGTTTAGTGGGCAGTAGGCCAATCAGTGGTGGGGTTAGGGCATTGCAGATTCCATCAGGGGTGTGGCTAGGGTCCATGTCCCAGGGCCAGGGAGAATAAAAAAACATTTCCAGGTCCTGTGTTATCGTCAGGGATCCATTGAATCAATGCCATTGAATCAATAGCAAAAACATTGCTGGTTAACAATTGATGGTGGTTACCAATCGATGGTCAATTGCCATTCCTACTGTGCATCACTATTAGGAGTACAGTACTTCATAAAAAATAAAGTGAGATGTTATTTTTTCCATGCTGCTTTCTTGTACTGCAGATTTATCAATTTCTACTTCCTCCTGCCTTAAGGTGGGTACACACTGGAAAATATATCTGCCAATCAATTGATCGGCAGATATATCTATGGATGGATCGGGCAGTGTGTTGAGCATACACACTGGCCGATCTGTCGGGGACTGGCGTCATGAACTGGGCGGGCGTGTACACACGCCCGCCCAGTTCAGCTGTCAATCACCGCCGGCCACTGCTGCATGTGTACGGGCGGTTGGCCGACCGCCCGTACACACACAGCGACACGCCAATATATCGGTAGATATATTGGCCATCGGCTGTGCTGCGTGGCCGATGCGATACATCTGTGAACGACGGAGTTCACAGATGTATCGGCCATACACACTGACCGACGGACCAGCGATTTATCGGCCGTTCAAGAAAATGGCCGATATATCGGCCAGTGTGTACGGGCCTTTAGAAATTCTTGAGCTGTGATATATTTTGAATAGCTTTCTCAATTCTTTTTTCATAAATATCAATATAGGACTTTGTGTAAAATGACACAAAGGTGTTTTATGATAAACACTGATGGCTGGGATTGTGGTGTATTGATATTTGTAAAATAATTGTGTCATGAGACTTTTCCTCTGATATGTATTGCTGTGAGAAGGGCTCGAGGGAGAAATTTACTAAAATGAGGTTGTGGAAACTAAATATTTTTTACTGCTTTTTTAATTCAAACTACATGATTTAATAAAGGATGAAGCTCCTGAAAAAACCCACCTGAAGATGGTAGTTTAGCAAAGCACCAAACTTGACATTGATGTCAAGTTCTTTTACATAATACTGTAAGCGCTAACTCTATGTAGGCGAGCTTTGCCTAATGAAAACATGCCAAATATCCCACCAAAAAAACAAACTGGTTATGTCAGGTGAGATTCAGTTTCAGAAAGAAAAAAAAAGACCCTACCTTCTTTCCTGAATCTGCCCATGTTATTCACATCATGCCTAGTCTTTTATTCAAGAGAAGTCATGGTGTGGGCACACAATGTGCAGGGTGTGTGCCCACGAAACCCCTAGGGCACAGTTGTACACTCTCCCATATGAATAGTGTCTGGCAGTAGTCTCTCTCTGTGCTGCTCTGCCTCCTCTGACTATATCTTCAGATTACCATGTGACAATTAGGGTTTGGGAATGCTCAGCCTCAGGGAGTGAAAAAAGTAAGTTTTTCAAGATAGGGAGGATTAATTTGTGCTGAATAATAGAATGTAATGCTTTGATGCTTGTCCTGAGTACTTCAATGTGGAATGAGGGTATATAAACCATGATATGAGATTTAATTGTGCTTCACCCGAAGCTGCTATAAAATTAATCTTGCCATGATGGCTGTCAAAACCCACCCCAATACTTTTAACTTCATATTAGTATTGTATAAGAAACATTCCATTAATTACAGTAGTAACACAACACCAGAGATAAAATCTAATAGAAGCATTGTTTTCCACTATCTATTCTAGCACCTTCTTTCAATCATTGATAATATTCACATGAACATAAAAAGCAAGGCACACAAAAAAAACTAATTTATATGGTAATTAAAGGTGAGTAACACTAATTAATTTGTGATTCAACACTCTATTTGTCAACCTGACCTTTGCAATTTTACAGATCCAGAATAACATCAATTGCACTTTAGTAAAACATAACATTTTATATTTAGTTTCTGCTCTAAGCCACCCCCTATCATTGAATGCTCCTAATATCTACTCCCATACTTATGTAATACATGCCTCATGCATTGCTGAGTAAATTGCATACTAGAGAGAAAACAACAGCCGCATATAGCGAATTTTAGCGAACGGAGTATGTGCTGTGGCACACATATGCATTATTGCTTATCTTCTGGCAATTAACTTGGATGGATATTGACCATTTTTTACTGCAGCTAAATGGACATTTCTGGGAGGCAACAATACGATAGCATTGTAGAGAAATATTGTGTGGGCGTGTCTGGGAGTGTCACAGACGTGTAGCCAGAGTTGTTTCTTAATTGATGTGTATGCCAAAGGGGATGCCTATTTTAAATTGATCTCTTGCACCCAACATATGATAGGTTTAAGCTCAGACACTGGTGTTGACCGCTTGCTTTAGCAAACAGAAATAGTGCGGTGGGACAACGTATACACGTGAAGCCTTGATATCGCACTAGCATTCCTAGTTAAATATTTGCAGTCTGAAAGGTGTCTGCATATGAAACTGTGTGTGACTCCGTATACTTTGTTTCCTATATCTTTTGTGCACTACAGTGTACTTACGTCTTGAATGAATTAAAATTTGCAAAAATGTAAGTTAACTAAATATTGCATTAAAAATTCTTCAGATACAAGTACACAGAGCAATTGTAAGTGAGCCAAAATATTGTTGCAATATCTAGTAACTAAGGCTGGGTACACACCTGACCGACACGTTGGCACACCCATTGTCATGCCAACTGAGTGGTTGATCCATGTACGTATACACACTTACTGATTGGCTGTTGGACATATCAGTCAGAAAACCCAGCTGTACAGACATTTGAATTTGCCCAGCAGAAATAGTAACCCAATTGGTTTTTAATAAAACAATCATACAGCAATATATTAAGAACCGTAGTGATTTATTAAAACATTACATTTGTGTACCTCCCGGGGGTATATAGTGGCATAAGAAATTTGTAAAGCTGTGGCAGCAATTTGCATATGTTGATAAGAGCAAATAAGATAGGTACTGTCAAATCTGTAGTAATGTCTGTCCCCGGAGGAGGCACTAGTGGGTCAGTGGTGGTGCGATGGAGAAACCGAGGAGGAGGCTGTAAGAGATTCCTGTGCATCTGCGCAATGATGTTTATTAAATGCTCATAAATATGTACAGTAATTGAAGCAGATGATAAGATGAGATGGATGGTACAAGAAATGCTGACAACGATGAATAAACAGTCACAGGTACTTAGCTGGTCTGGAAACCAGTGCAGTAATAAGGCATTGAAATACAGGCAATGAACTAGTCTGGAAACCAGTATAGAAATCAGATGGTGATCGCTCCCACAGTAGGTCAGGGAACTAGCAATGATACTTCACACAATCAGTTTGTTATGCAAAGTTCACAACCAAGCAAGGTTAAGCAGGAGACGACTTGAAACACATTTAGAGTGGTTGTATTAAGTGCCAGATGCCATAGCACAATGCTGAATGCAAGTTAACCATACACAGGTGAAGATAATGAATAGCACCTGAAGAAAGTCTCTTACTGCAACAGGTGGAAGCTGACTGTAGCAGGAGTTGTAGCTGAAGTAAATAACTGGGACTTGTAGTTCCACGAGAATACTGGAACCGGGAGATCACTGAAGATGCCAGAAATAGGAGATCGCTGGAAACAGGAGATTGAAGACTGGAGACTGTAAACTGGAGATTGGAACTGGAGACTGGAAACTGGAGATTTGGAAACTGGAACCAGGAGACCCTATGCAGCAATGTGACGCATTGTCGAAGGTGATGAGACTGAGCCAATGCTCTGGACTTATACCCCCTGGTCGGCAGTCATTGGATACTTGGATCATGTGAGCAAACACAGCGCAGGATTGGGTGCTCTCCGATCAGCTGACCGCAAGTGTCATGGCAGCGCCCATGCTGTACAGATGGCCAGTACACAGGAGGGCATCCTCAGAATGGGCTTCAGGGGTTCACCACGATAGTGGATACTGCGCTCTGCAGACAGGATGTTCATACAGCCGCAAACTGGGGCCGTGACCTCCGGAGGCCTGCACACCAGCGCGCCGGTGAGACATCACTGAATGCTGATTCCTGACAGTACCCCCCCCTTTATGGGTGAGCACCGAACACCCATGAGGCTTGGAAGGAAACAGTCTATGAAAAGCTTGGACTAACCGTGGAGCATGGACATCAGTGGCATTAACCCAACTCCTCTCCTCAGGACCATACCCGGACCAGTCAATCAGGTACTGTAGACGACCATGCCAACAACGTGAATCAAGGATCTTCTCAACCTTGTATTCCACACCCCGATGAGTTTGGATTCTTGGAGCTGCTGGAAGAGCTTCCTGAAAACGGTTAAGAATCAAGGGTCTAAGGAGCGAAATATGAAATGAGTTTGGGATTTTCAAATAATGAGGCAATTTCAGCTTATAAGGCACTGGATTAATCACTTGTTCAACTGGAAATGGACCAATAAACGCAGAGCAAACTTCATAGAGGGAACTCTAAGGCGGAGATTACGATTAGATAACCAGACTTTATCACCTGGCTTTAAACTAGGAACTGCTCGTCTTTTCCGATCAGCAAAGACCTTGTACTGTCGACAAGCTTTCTTGAAAGAAAGATGAATCTTTGCCCAAACCTGAGAGAACTGCTGAAAATCTGAAGTGGCTGCAGGCACATCGACAACTGGAAGATCTTGGAAATCTGGGATGTTGACCGTAAACTGCAAAGAAAGGAGTAGTATTGGTGGCTGTATGGTAGCGGAAGTTATGAGCAAACTCTGCCCAAGGCAATAAATCTACCCAGTCATCCTGTGATGAAGAAATATAAAGTCTCAAAAAGGTTTCAAGCTCTTGGTTTACCCTTTTCGGTCTGCCCATTCGTTTGAGGGTGATATGCTGTAGAGAATTTGAGTTTGACTTGTAATGCAGTGCATAAGGCCTTCCAAAATCTTGCCCCAAACTGAACACCACGGTCAGATACAATTTCCGTTGGGAGTCCATGTAACCTGAAAATTTCACGTAGGAATATTTGTGCGAGCTTTGGAGCAGAAGGCAACCCAATGAGTGGAACAAAATGGGCCATCTTTGAGAACCTGTCAACCACTACCCAGATGGTATCATACCCTTTGGAGGGAGGTAAGTTCGAGATGAAATCCATTGACAGGTGAGACCAGGGATGACTTGGTATAGAATTAGGTAACAGTTGACCAGCAGGAGACTGACAAAGGAACTTTGTGCTGGGCACATTTGGGACACGAAGCCACAACTCTGAATATCAGCTTTCATATGAGGCCACCAATAGAATTAAAACAAAAACTTATAAGTCTTTAGGACCCCAGGATGTCCGGTAAACTTAGAAATATGAGCCCATGACAGCAGATTTGGGCGGAGCTCAGGAGAAACAAACATATTGCCGGGAGGCGGAACAGGAGATACTTCTGTGGAAGCAAACACTACAGGATCGAGAACTGGATGATATTCTTATTCAGAAGATTCTTCCATGGAACTCATGGAGTGTGACAAGGCATCTGCCTTAACATTCTGAGAACCAGGGCGGAACTGTAACTTAAAAATAAAATGAGAAAATAAAGCCCATCTTGCTTGACGATGATTCAAACATTGCGCTGCTTTCAAATAAAGAAGATTCTTATGGTCAGTGAAGATGGTAATAGGAAACTTTGCGCCCTCCAAAAGGTACCTCCACTCTTCCAGAGTGAGTTTAAATGCCAGAAGCTCCTGGTCACCGATGGCATAGTTCATCTCAGCAGGTAGAAATCTACAGAGAAAAAAACCCACAAGGGTGAGTCTTACCATCGTCGCTGGTTTGGGACAATACTGTGCCAACGCCAACTGTTGAGGCGTCCACTTCCAACTCAAAGGGTCTGTTGATATCTGGTTGCTGTAACACAGGAGCTGAAATGAAGGCTTGTTTAAGTTTTTGAAAAGCAGCCAGAGCTTCTTCTGACCACTGAGAAGGATTTGCGCCTTTCCGTGTAAGGCAAGTAATTGAGGCTATCAGGGTAGAGAATCCTCTAATGAATTTTCTATAATAGTTGGCGAAGCCAATTAAACGTTGAACAGACTTGAGCGATGTAGGAAGAGACCAGTTCTCTATTGCTTCCAATTTAACAGGGTCCATTCAAAGATCTGAACCAGAAATTATATACCTGAGGAAGGGCATCGAAGGAGTTTCAAAGGTACACTTAGACAACTTCCCATAAAGATGATTCTGTCATAGGCATTGAAGGATCTCTTTTACCTGTTGATGATGAGAGGCTAAATCTTGACAGAAAATCAGAATGTCATCAAGATAAACTACCACGTATTTATACAGAACATCTCAAAATATTTAATTGACTAAGTTCTGAAACACAGCTTGGGCATTGCTTAATCCGAAGGGCATCACAAGATACTCATAGTGGCCATCATGGGTGTTAAAAACGGTCTTCCACTTATCGCCACTCCGGATTCTAATGAGATTATATGCCCCACGGAGATCTTATTTGGTAAAGATAATGGCTTCTTTAATTCTGTTAAACAGTTCCGTGATTAACGGTAAGGGGTAGCTGTTTTTGATGGTAATTTCATTTAATGCTATATAATCAATGCAGGGACGCAATCCTCCATCTTTCTTTTTCACGAAGAAAAACCCTGCCCCTGCTGGAGATGAAGAAGGATGAGTGAATCCTTTTTGTAGATTCTCTTTTATATATTCACTCATGGCTTGAGTTTCAGGAATGGAAAGAGGATATGTTCGTCCTCTAGAAGGCATTCTCCCTGGGATCAGATCAATGGGACAATCCCACTTCCGATGGGGAGGAAGAACATCAGCGGCCTTTTCACTGAAGACGTCAGTAAATTCTTTGTAGGCCTCAGGAATTTCACACTGTGGTTTCAACCCCGAAGATCTCAGGGGACGAACTTGAGCTAAACAGGAATAGAAATAGGAGGAACTCCATGCTGTGAGTTGTAGTGTAGACCAGTCGATATGAGGGTTATGAAGTTGAAGCCAAGGCATACCCAACACGATCTCGTAGGTGGCTTTAGGAATGACCAAAAGTTCAATGAGCTCAGAATGAAGAAAGCCCACCCCTAGGACCACGGGCTTAGTTTGCTGACTGATGGACCCCTCAGCAATACGGCTACCGTCCACAGCAGTAAGATAGACTGGGCGAGACTACCTTGAGACAGGAAGATGGATCTTATCAACTGCAGCCTGTGTAATAAAGTTCCCAGCAGCACCACAGTCAATTAAAGCTGAGAAGGCATGTAATCCACTCTGTGTTTCCAAAATTACCGGTAAGATAAGTTCTCGAGAAGAAGGAGCTTTGGATAAGGTTTCTAACTTGACTCCTCCCTTGCAAGTTAGGACCTGGCGTTTCCCGAACGTGACGGACAGGTACCAATCATGTGACCAGCGGCAGCACAGTATAGACACAGTCTTTCCCGTAATCTTCTTGACCGCTCCTCAGGAGTTAAGCGGGACCTATTCACTTGCATAGGCTCATCTGAAGTAGAGGGAAAAGATAGTAATTGAGGCATAACTCGGTGCTCGCGAGGATCACCATGAGAACGTTCCCTTATTCTCTCGCGTAAACGCAGATCCAACTTTACACACAAGGAAATTAAAGATTCTAATTGCTCTGGGAGATCTCGGGTGACCAGTTAATCTTTTATTCGATCAGAGAGACCGTGCCAGAATGCAGCGACCAAAGCTTGATTGTTTCACTCAACCTCTGAAGCCAATGTGTGGAACTGGATGACATAGTGTCCCACAGTGCGTGTTCCCTGGTGAATCTGGAGGATATCAGAGGAAGCAGATGTTGTACGCCCAGGCTCATCAAAGATACGTTTGAATGAAATTACAAAATTCTGTGTAGTTGTTTAGCAGTGAATCTGCTCGCTCCCATAACGGGGAAACCCAATTCAAGGCAGGGCCAGTCAGGAGAGACACAATGTATGCAACTTTGGTTCTGGGCGTCGGAAAGTTGTGCGGCAGCAATTCAAAGTGAACTTCACATTGGTTCAGGAATCCACAACAAGTTTTAGGATTGCCATCAAATTTACTTGGTGTAGGAAGATGGAGACAAGATCCTAAACCAGTAGTAGCTGGAGAACCTGAAACTGTGGTACTGAAAACTGGAGCTGGAGTCGATGGTGCAGCTGGAACAATAGAACTTGGCAGAGATTGTTGTAAGGTATCCAACTGAGAAGACATCTCTTGTAAAAACTGTATGATCTGCTGTTGTGCAGTCTCTGTACCATCGAGTCATGACACTAAGTTCTAAAGAGCCCCTGCTCGAACACTTTGCCCACCATCCGGGTCTATGTACCTTGGACAAACTGTCAGATCTGTATGTCTGTCCCCGGAGGGGGCACTAGTGGGTCAGTAGTGGTGCGATGGAGAAACCGAGGAGGCTGTAAGAGATTCCTGCGCATGTGCGCAATGATGATTATTAAATGCTCACGAATATGTACAGTAATTGAAGCAGATAATAACTTGAGATTGATGGTACAAGAAATGCCTACAACGATGAATAAACAGTCACAGGTGCTTAGCTGGTCTGGAAACCAGTGCAGTAATAAGGCAATGAAATACAGGCAATGAACTAGTCTGGATACCAGTATAGAAATCAGATGGTGATCGCTCCTACAGTAGGTCAGGGAACTAGCAATGATACTTCACACAGTCAGTTTGTTATGCAAAGTCCACAACCAAGCAAGGTTAAGCAGGAGACGACTTGAAACACATTTAGAGTGGTTGTATTAAGTGCCAGATGCCATAGCACAATGCTGAATGCAAGTTAACCATACACAGGTGAAGATAATGAATAACACCTGAAGAAAGTCTCTTACTGCAACAGGTGGAAGCTGACTGTAGCAGGAGTTGTAGCTAAAGTAAATAGCTGGGACCTGTACTTCCACGAGAATACTGGAACCGGGAGATCACTGAAGATGCCAGAAATAGGAGATCGCTGGAAACAGGATATTGGAGACTGGAAACTGGAGACTAAAACTAGAGACTGGAAACTGGAGATTTGGAAACTGGAACCAGGAGACGCTATGCAGCAATGCGACGCAGCGCAGGATTGGGTGCTGTCATGTCAGCTGACCGCAAGTGTCATGGCGGCGCCCATGCTGTACAGATGGCCGATACACAGGAGGGCATCCACAGAATGGACTTAGGGGTTCACCACATTAGTGGATACTGCGCTCTGCAGGCAGGATGTACATACAACCGCAAACTGGGGCCGTGACCTCCGGAGGCCTGCACACCAGCGCGCCGGTAAGTGAGACATCACTGAATGCTGATTCTTGACAGTAACTATGTAATAAATAATTCTCCAACAATAGATGGTCCAAGAGATTGTATTTAAACCTCAATACAATGTATCATAGCTCAAGAAGCAAAGAGGATATATGACAGAAGTATCTGAAACAATTACCAGTGGGAACTCCCATGTGGGGGAGACTCTCAGATCCAGACAGCCAGTCTCAATACCCAGGGGAAAGCATGGTGCATACTGGCATATTTATAATGGGTGCAGTGTGTGCGGTGCTCACGGGCCCCCAGGGTCCAGAGAGGGTTCACACCGCACACCCTGCACCCATTATTTTTCATACTTACCCTCCCAACTGAGTGACTGAGCCAGGTAAGTATACACACTTACTGACTGGCTGTTGGACATGTCAGTCAGAAAAGCCAGCTGCACAGACATTTGAATTTGCCCACACAGCTGTGACATCAGGACCACACAGAAAGTGTACGGGCACTTGAACACAGAGCTAGATGCGCAGATAAATCTGAAGCTATATCGCCCATTGGCTGTGCTGCACAGCCGACGTGATATGTCTGTGTCATTTACAGACATATCAGGGTTAACAATATATAGGCTGTTTGATCTAAGGCCCTATATATTGGTCAGTGTGTACCCACTTAAGTCATGAGAAGGCTATAATTGCTGCTTAGAATTCACCCTTCACTTTAACTATGGACTATATATATATATATATATATATATATAATGGCAGTGCGAACCGTCACTCCGTGCTGGAACAGTGACTTGTAGGTGCCTTCAGTAAAAAATGATGAATAGTAGAAGAAGGAACTGCGGCACTCAAATCGAAAAGTGAAGAATTTTTACTGAAGCATATATAAAGTTACAAAATGCCTATGCAAGGCCGACGTTTCGGTGCTCCAAGCACCGTTTTCAAGGCAGGCATGAAGTTCTGTTCTAAATAGAGATAGCTAACATTACAAACATACATAAATTTCTTACCTAAATAGGTGCCCAGCCATCACGCCGTTGGAAAGCCGGGGCCGGCGTCCGCTTCCGCCCGCCGCTGCTGCGTCCGCGTCACATCCGGTGACGTCAGCTGGCTTCCGCTCCGGTTGCCGTGGCAATGCGTCCCGTAGTCGTGGCAACGCGTTAAGGCGCCTGGCAACCTATGTGGAGCCGCTGAGTGATCTCCCCGGCCCTCCAACCGGCGATCTGTCAATAAACACAGTGGTGTTTCACAATGTATGCATGGCACAAAATACTGTATATATGGCACAAAATAATAAAACCTATGCATGAACGAGTGACAAACAAATATACTCGCCCGATGTATAAATGTACCCAAGGCGACTCGATGCAAGTGCCTCATGTGGTATAATATGCCATAAGAGATGAAGAAAGGGTAGAAAAAGAGAGTAAAGGAAAGGAAAACACACAATGTGACCAAATTACAGCCCCGTATAGCCCGGCATGCAGATGTAATAGATAAAGGAATATCACTATCGGGCCAAAGTATTACAGTCCTCTATAGCAGAGGATGCATACTTCCATATACAGCATACTAGATTAATGTCCTCCGAACACATTCCAATTGAGACGTTCATTCATTCCATGGGGAGATACTGTGTTAAGGACGTGGATCCATCTACTTTCCATTTTAAGTAACTGTCCGTCACGATCGCCCCCCACGTATAGAAGTGGGGATATGATCAATGAGAATATGTTTCAACTGAGACAATGAGTGTCCCTCTGCAAGAAAGTGACGAGCCACCGGTTGATCTGCCACCTGAGATTTGAGTGCTTTGTTAATTGATGAACGGTGCAGAGCCATGCGTTCTCAGACAGTGCGGGTGGTCTTCCCCACGTAGTACATATTGCAGGGGCAAATGATGATGTACACCACATGCGTGGATAAGCAGGATAATACATGTTTGATCTTGAAGCTCCGATCCATATGTGGGTGTTTGAATGAACTACCAGTAATCATGTGGGTGCAAGTGGTGCACTTAGGGCACTTATAACAACCTGCTGGTTTTGTCATAAAGTGGGGTTGCACTTGCGTTTGCTTAAAGCCTGTAATGTCCGTGCGGATCACCATGTCTCTGATATTTTTGCCCCTAGTGAAGCAAGCCATGGGGCGCTTTTGTCTGAAGCATGATGTTTCTTTATCCGTTGCTACTATGGGCCACAATGCCCGGCTTGCCCTTTGAACGACTTGGCTAGAGGTGGTGAAGTCCATTTTCCACGGGATGACTGCTTCATTAGTGCGTGTTCTAGGGCGTAATAGCTCATTGCGACTCATGGCCAGCACCTCATCCTTTTGTTTTTTCAGAAGGTTCCAACTGTAGCCTCTGGATAGAAACCTGTCAATTGTGGCATCAATGCCTTTGGCTGCAGTGACAGGATCGTCCGCAATTCTTGCTACCCTCATCATCTGTGATTTGGGCAAGCCCTGTTTAAGTGATTTGGGATGATGGCTTGATGCAAGCAATAGCGTGTTTCTGTCAGTTGGCTTGGAGTATACCTCAGTGTGTATCTGGCTGGATTCAAGCGTCACTAATACGTCCAGGTAATGAATGGCAGAGTGGCTATATTGGTGGGTGACTTTTATGGTCGAGTCACGGTGGTTGATATCCTTAATCATGTTGTTCAACAGCTCCTCACTCCCCGTCCAAATGATGAACAAGTCATCAATATAATGCATGTAGGTTATGATGTGTCGCTTGTACTCGTAGTTGTTAAAAAACATTTGGGACTCTTCCTGAAACATAAAGATGTTTGCGTAGCTGGGTGCCACGTGAATTCCCATAGCACAACCAGATAATTGTCTATAGAACCGTCCATTGTAGATGAAATAATTGTGAGTCAGGGTTAATTCCAATAGTTGCATAAATAGATCAATGTCTAAGTCATCGATCTGTTGAGATTCGTAGAATGACTTGGATGCCGCAAGGCCCTTAGTGTGTGGCATGGATGTATACAGGCTATTAATGTCCAGTGTGCACAGTATACTCCCCTCCGGGATATTGTCAATTGCTGATAGTTGTTGTAAAAAGTCGGTTGTATCCTTGATGAGAGTCGGTTGACTAATGACGTGAGGTTGCAGGATAGTCTAAATACATGGAGATCGGATGATACAACGAGTTGCGTGCTGAGATGATCGGACGGCCGGGTGGATGAATTAGATTTTTATGAATTTTTGGAACAGTGTACAGGACAGGGCTGATCGGAAAAGGTTGTTGTAATGCCTTCAAGAGCTTGGGGTCCAGAATGCCTCTCAAGTTTGCTGCCTTTAGGATGTCCTGTAGTTCTGTCTGATATTGAGTCGTGGGGTCACCCGCCAGTAGTTGGTACACCTCCCGGTCAGCAAGTTGTCTCTCAATCTCAGCCATGTAGTCGTCTAGATTTTGAATGACAATGGCGCCCCCCTTATCGGCGGGGCGCACAATGATGTTGCGATACTCTGACAGGTTGCGTAAGGCCTGGTGTTCTTGCCTGCTCAAATTATAATGTAATTTTGGTTGTGCCTGGATGAATTTCTGGACAGAGTCATCCATTAGTCGCGTGAATGTCTTGATGGAACTGTTGGAGGATGCTGGATCAAATGTAGAGGTACTACGTTTTGACAAAAACACCTGTTGGGGTGTATTCTGTGATAGGGGTTCAGAGTTCTGGAAGAATTCCTGTAATCATAATTTTCTTGAAAATTGATGCAGTTCGATATTCCAGTTAAGATTGTTGTGCCTGTTGGTGGGGACAAAGGATAGTCCTTTATTGAGGACTCTCTCCTCGATGTCTTTGTGGACTCGGGAAGACAAGTTGTAAATTATTTTTTCTTGGTCTTTTGAGAGCTGTTTTCGCCTTTGCCTCTTGTTTTATACATCGGGCGAGTATATTTGTTTGTCACTCGTTCATGCATAGGTTTTATTCTTTTGTGCCATATATACAGTATTTTGTGCCATGCATACATTGTGAACCCCCACTATGTGTTTATTGACAGATCGCCGGTTGGAGGGCCGGGGAGATCACTCAGCGGCTCCACATAGGTTGCCAGGCGCCTTAACGCGTTGCCACGACTACGGGATGCGTTGCCACGGCAACCGGAGCGGAAGCCAGCTGACGTCACCGGATGTGACGAGGACGCAGCAGCAGCAGCGGCGGGCGGAAGTGGACGCCGGCCCCGGCTTTCCAACGGCGTGATTGCTGGGAACCTATTTAGGTAAGAAATTTATGTATGTTTTTAATGTTAGCTATCTCTATTTAGAACAGAACTTCATGCCTGCCTTGAAAACGGTGCTTGGAGCACCGAAACGTCGGCCTTGCATAGGCATTTTGTAACTTTATATATGCTTCAGTAAAAATTCTTCACTTTTCGATTTGAGTGCCGCAGTTCCTTCTTCTACTATATATATATATATATATATATATATATATATATATATATATATATAATTATTAGAGGAGAATTTATTGATTAAAATACACTGAAATAATGTAAAAATATCCTGACATTTTTCCTGTTCGGTAAGCACTGTAACAATTCAAGCCTTACGAACTTCAGCAATCCAGTAACTGGAGATTAACTTTCCAAGTATCATTGTTTTAAATGATATACTTGGAAATAATAATGACTGTATTTCAGTTGCCAGCAATTAAGGGCCAAAAATGAAAAACAGTCCATAAAACAATACTTAACTAGATGTGTAAGTTGATCCCCTGATAATTCCTTAGGAATTTATCTTGCATAATATTATTTAATTTTAACCCATAAAAAGTAGCCTTTACATATCTTATGGGACAAGTTGCCATGACAACACTATGACAATTTACATGAATTTACATTGACTAATGGTAAGCACCGTTCTCTAGCATGTTCTAAAGGAATCATCAGAAACATAATTATTTCAAAAGGAAAATTGTGTGACTAAATCCAAACTTAAAATAGCTGACAATGTAAAATGTTTAATCAATGCTAATAAGGCATATATTTGAAAAAAGAAACTCATTCTATTTCTGTTCTATTAGGTTTTATATATAAATATGTATATATATATATATATATATATATATATATATAGCTAGAGCAGAAGGTGCGGCACTCCAATTATTTGAACACAGGTTATTATTAGATTACAACGTTTCAATGCCCTTTATTTTGCGGCATTTTCGTCAGGTAAACAGGAGAACACACAAACATCTTACCTTAAAATAGGCATCACCCTGTGCAACACAAGGATGCCGCGGCGGGGCTTCGCGCCCGGCACCCGGCGCACTCGTGATGACGTCACGGTGCTCAGATGCGAGACGCCGGACCTCAAACGTGATAGCACCGTCACCATAGTTACAAATAACAACAATAGATATACAGCTAGCACTAGGTCAGATTAGAATCACAATAGCGGGATAGAATACATAAACAATATCACAGCTAATTAGAGTAATCACAGAAAGATAACGTAATGCACTAGTACTCATATTCATCATACTACAAGTGCACAATAAATGACTATTAGAAATACCAAGCATGGTCACAAAGCATAGATAGATAGTAACATATACGACTGAACAGATGTATAATGTGTCATACAGCAGCATATCATATATATGGACAAATCACATACATATACTAATGCGCCAACAAGTACAGCATAGACAGAAAATACTGATACAATGCAAATGATTAACCACGATTGGCCAAAACATTAATGCCTGAATGTTCATTAAGGCCATTAGGGGCCACTGTACCCAATCTAAAAATCCAGCGTGCCTCACATTGTAATAGTTTGAGACCCCTATTACCACCTCGTAAAGACTGCGGGATATGATCTATCATTCTATATTTTAACGTAGTAAGATTGTGGGAAGCAGCCAGGAAATGCCTTGCCACTGGCTGATCACTCTTACCAGCAGTTAAAGCAGCCTTGATGGCCGAACGATGAGCGGCCATCCTATCTTTAAAGGGGCTCATTCAGGCATTAATGTTTTGGCCAATAGTGGTTAATCATTTGCATTGTATCAGTATTTTCTGTCTATGCTGTACTTGTTGGCGCATTAGTATGTGTATGTGATTTGTCCATATATATGATATGCTGCTGTATGACACATTATACATCTGTTCAGTCGTATATGTTACTATCTATCTATGCTTTGTGACCATGCTTGGTATTTCTAATAGTCATTTATTGTGCACTTGTAGTATGATGAATATGAGTACTAGTGCATTACGTTATCTTTCTGTGATTACTCTAATTAGCTGTGATATTGTTTATGTATGCTATCCCGCTATTGTGATTCTAATCTGACCTAGTGCTAGCTGTATATCTATTGTTGTTATTTGTAATTATGGTGACGGTGCTGTCACGTTTGAGGCTCGGCGTCTCGCGTCTGAGCGCCGTGATGTTATCATGAGTGCGCCGGGTGCAGGGCGCGAAGCCCCGCAGCGGCGTCCTCGTGTTGCACAGGGTGATGCCTATTTAAGGTAAGATGTTTGTGTGTTCTTCTGTTTACCTGACGAAAATGCCGCAAAATAAAGGGCATTGAAACGTTGTAATCTACTAATAACCTGTGTTCAAATCATTTGAGTGCTGCACCTTCTGCTCTAGCTGACTATCTCCTTGTGAAGGCACCCAGTGTGGTAACTATTTAAGTGGCTGTGCCGGACCCTTGCCGATTTTCTATATATATATATATATATAGAATATTTGCATGTGTCTAGGTTTTCTATTCTCTTATAATAATTCTTTCATCACCACCAAAGCTTTTTTCCCCTGCACTTTGTAGCCTTTCATCCTTCTTCTGTC
Source organism: Pseudophryne corroboree (assembly GCF_028390025.1). Taxonomy (NCBI): domain Eukaryota; kingdom Metazoa; phylum Chordata; class Amphibia; order Anura; family Myobatrachidae; genus Pseudophryne; species Pseudophryne corroboree. The sequence continues at coordinate 591,543,377 of NC_086448.1, read as the reverse complement.
AATTGATTTCCCACAACTATTCTGTTGCTTCATAACCTGCTTGCATTATTCAACAGTGTGGTACTTCCATATACACTCAGTGGTGCATTTGCAGAGTAGAAATACATATACAGCTACAAATGAAATAATGCAAAGTATTTTTACAAGCCATTATAATCATCCTTTAGCTACACCATCACATTAATTTGGAGTATTTCTGATGAAGACATTCAACATAAGGAGGTGGGTACAGAAGAACTTTCTTCTTTCACTTAATATACTGCTTTAAAGTAAGAATTCAATAAGAAAGAAAAGTAGGGTAAGGAAAACAGGAAACTAAACTAAAACTTAACAATATAAAAATAATACAATTTGCATATAAAATATGGGTCTTGTTCAGAGTGAGTGTAGTAAGTTGCATTTTTCTTAAGTGTGCATACATATGTGTCCTCTTCATCCTTGCTGAAATCACTCTAAACAGCCCTGGGCACTTACCATCCATCTGCACACATGCAGCAGCTGTAGTGCACATGCGCAACCAGTCGTTATGTCATTGCATCCCAGAAGGATGTCATCACAACATGATTGACAGGCAACGGGCTTCTGGGGGCGGCGATGCGGCATTGTGGGGGAGTGTCGTGGGAAACAGGTGTGTCATGAAAGTTTTCTGGGCCAGCCGACAACATCACCTGTGTTTCCTGCAATTGGAAATATGGTGGAGTTTTCCCTGCATACGCAGCCATGTTGCGTATGGGGGGGTCAACCTCTATTTGAGATGTGATCGCATCGCGGGCAGTGCCACACAGGCTGGGCGGCCTTGTACTACTGTATGCTAGGCAGCCCCCAGTATGTGATTTTAGTGGTCGCAGATTTGTCTGAGTCATTTGCATCATTACATCCTGAGTTGCCTGTTGTCATTGACAGGCAAAAACAGAAAGCATTATATTGTACACAAAAAAGGATTACAAACATCATAGGGGCATATGTGATATGGGTCCGTGTTTGCCGGAGGTGCAGGATGCCGGTCAATCTCACTTACAAACCCATGCCTTGTAAATGACTGCAACTTAAAAAAAAAGTCTGAGATTGGCCAGCATCCCGCACCTCTGGTAAACTCAGACCCTATTACATATGTCCCCATCAGTGGGCCTGTGCATAATGGAGGGTCATTCCAAGTTGTTCGCTCGTTGCCGATTTTCGCAACGGATCGATTAAGGCAAAAATGCGCATGCGCATGGTACGCAGTGCGCATGCGCTAAGTATTTTAGCACAAAACTTAGTAGATTTACTCACGTCCGAACAAAGAATTTTCATCGTTGAAGTGATCGGAGTGTGATTGACAGGAAGTGGGTGTTTCTGGGCGGAAACTGACCGTTTTCTGGGAGTGTGCGGAAAAACACAGGCGTGCCAGGATAAAACACGGGAGTGTCTGGAGATACGGGGAGTGGCTGGCCAAATGCGGGGCGAGTTTGAGACGTCAAACCAGGAACGAAACGGGCTGAGCTGATCGCAGTGTAGGAGTAAGTCTCAAGCTAATCAGAAACTGCTAAGAAATTTCTGTTCGCAATTCTGCTAATCTTTCGTTAGCAGTTCTGCTAAGCTAAGATACACTCCCAGAGGGCGGCGGCCTAGCGTGTGCAATGCTGCTAAAATCTGCTAGCGAGCGAACAACTCGGAATGAGGTCCAATATACAGTACACAAGTTATTTGTCTCTTAGAGTGTCTTTGTGTAAGTGGTAAGTATAAACATAATTTTCTTGTTGGCATTATCCATTCTTTCACATGCAGATAAGCTGGAAGAAACATGTCAAAATCCCCAGTGAGACAGGCACAAGACCCCACAGTGGATAATGTGGTACATAAGGACTTCTGACAAGCCCCCAGGTTAGTAAGACTCCTAAGAGCTTCCACAAGGTGGTGACAAGAGGGGAAATTATTGTATCCCATTGGATTGTGTGTTTGGGGCTTGGTGGTTTTAGTAGGAGGCGTTACCTACTTGCAATGAGAGGCGTGAACCCACATTGATTTATTCTTGCCTTTCACAGCTATTGATGACATCAGCACTACTTGTTATGGACCTTCAACAGACAGAGAGGAGGGGGGTGCAAATCCCCATCCCTAAATTCCCTTCCGCACACTGAAAATTACCTGTAACCATCCCTGAACCTATCTGGTAATAAAATTCAGAGAATTAGTCACAAATGTTTGCAAACACATGTTTAGCTGCTGGCCACGTCACGGCTTCTCCGATACAGCAGTCCTAACCTACATAATAGCAGTGCCCACATAGGGCCATGTAATTTGTCACAGTAGGCCTCATGATAAAGGCTATTACTAAAACACTTCCAGACAGAGAGCTAACTTACCCAGGAGCCACCCCCAGGATCTCCCATTGGCACTACAAGGAACAGCATGCCTTCCAAATGCTGCTCCCATTCAATGCCTCTTGCACACAAGCAGACAAACAATTTGGCAGTTGTTCAATCATACCTGGAGATAATTATATATCAGGTGCTGGAAGGGGGAGGGGTCACACACAAACAACAGACAGAGAGGAGGGGGGGTGCAAATCCCCACCCCTAAATTCCCTTCCGCACACTGAAAATTACCTGTAACCATCCCTGAACCTATCTGGTAATAAAATTCAGAGAATTAGTCACAAATGTTTGCAAACACATGTTTAGCTGCTGGCCACGTCACGGCTTCTCCGATACAGCAGTCCTAACCTACATAATAGCAGTGCCCACATAGGGCCATGTAATTTGTCACAGTAGGCCTCATGATAAAGGCTATTACTAAAACACTTCCAGACAGAGAGCTAACTTACCCAGGAGCCACCCCCAGGATCTCCCATTGGCACTACAAGGAACAGCATGCCTTCCAAATGCTGCTCCAATTCAATGCCTCTTGCACACAAGCAGACAAACAATTTGGCAGTTGCTCAATCATACCTGGAGATAATTATATATCAGGTGCTGGAAGGGGGAGGGGTCACAGACAAACAACAGACAGGGAGGAGGGGGGTGCAAATCCCCACCCCTAAATTCCCTTCCGCACACTGAAAATTACCTGTAACCATCCCTGAACCTATCTGGTAATAAAATTCAGAGAATTAGTCACAAATGTTTGAAAACACATGTTTAGCTGCTGGCCACGTCACGGCTTCTCCGATACAGCAGTCCTAACCTGTTATGGACTGACAAAGCTAAATATTTATCTTATATAAAACCCTTTATGAGGTCTAAGAACACTGTACGTTATTCACGTATGGAGTACCGTAAGGGTACGCTCGTTGCGTAGCAATCGCTTAGCCGTAGTCGAGACGCTCAAGCGTCACGTTCGCTCACGGCCAAGAGATCACAGGCAGGCACGCTATTGGCTGCCGTCTAACGTAATGATTCGCTATAGCGTAGCGGACGCTCGGGACCACGAGGAGATCACCAGCGGCGCTGACGCTCACAATGTTAAACCTTTATATCTAAACCATAAACAATGTAATATGCTGTAAAGCCTTAGTGTAGAGATAGGGTGTAGATGCAACCTAGTGTAACCTTATTAACTTAAAAGCTGTTTGAGCGTCACCGACGCTCTGTGAATACTTAATACTACAAGAAATACACAGATACCTGGGCTTAGGGTCCAACGCCTAATATATATATATATATTATGAATGATATACTTGCAAAAGAATTAACACAATACAAGTCATACACTACAATATAACATAGACTACCTAACCAGATAACTACACAGGAAATACAATACAATACAATTATGTTTTAAGGGAAAATAAGAGAGAAAGAGGAGAAGAGAGAGAAATAGAGAGAAATGGCTCACAATAACAGTAAGAACAATATGGTTGCGGAGAAACACTTACGCACAAGGGGAACGATCGCATGCGCCTCTGGACATCCAGCTCCCGATTTTCAGCAATGATAACCGTTGAAGAGTGAGCTGGATGTGATCGGCTTGTCTATTTATGCCCCACACACAATACAATTCAATGGTCCCTACAATCTCATTGTTCATTGGACACAGGAATTCGGCTTCGCATTATAACAAAAGGTCATAGGTTGATTCATACAGGTGGGCTGTGACGATTTCCAACAGCTCAGGTGGGTGGGATACTGGGTTTCCCGCCGCATGGCTAAGTAAGAGCAAATAATAGTAAACGGACATAAACTTCTTATGTCCATAACTATTCGCACGAGCGATTAATCCGCTCCAAACCAACACCGGAATATTGCTAATTAAATACTCTTCCGATGGGTACTAAACACCACTGTATGACTCCTGTTAGACCCTTCGTACAATACAAAGAGGGATCCCTCTGTCCAGGAACATGCTATATTAACTAAACTTTCAGAATCTATCAAAGGGACCATGATCTACAAAATACATTATATAGTTAAAATAACGATTGAGTCGCATGCTACGATCACATAAACTCTACCGTAAATACGCATACCGTGCGCCTGCGAGTGCCCGCGACTGTGAGTATGCGCACGCACGGGAGAGCGTACGCATGCGCAGCGCGGACGTGTATGAGGTGCAAATATGGCAGTGTGTATAGAGATATTTTTCTGACTTTGACAGTCCACCCTTTGGCAGTCAACAATAACTGCCACCTTCTAAAACATTTCAAAAAGAGAAAAATATATGTCAGGGGTTAATACATTTCCATGGTTGGGTAAGGGAGGAGAGTGGAGAAGGTGTGAAGAGGGTATGACCTAGTGAGATAGTAGAAGCATGTGTGTATGAATCCATGTTTGGGGGGGTCATGTATCATCGTGCCGTACGTGTTGTACATCAAGCTTCGAGGCATTGCGAAGTATACATTTGAATTCCTTCTTATCCCGTGGTACGGGTCTGTGGATGGGCTGTCAAACTTTACCGAGCTCTTTTCGGCTTTTGGTTGTAACAAAATGGGGGAGCACATTTTAGTTGATGATACATGAATGGGGGAATATGTGATTGCTGATATCTGTGCCTGTATTCCCTATACTATGTGTGTAATTACCTGAAGGTTGTAGAGATGAAGAAAAGACATAATTACGGTAAATGCAGTGGTATTCTATGTCAGGTAAATGAACATTTGTCGGTTGAAGTCTTGTTCGGTGTCTGTTGAATGCAGTCTTCTTTGTGCTTTTGCCCATAAGGTGCGAGCAAAAGCTTTGTCAATGTCCATAGATTTACAAAAGTGTTGGGCTAGCGTAATTTTAAAATTTCTAGGGAAACTGGGGATCTATGGCAAAGTTCATCAAAAATCTGTGTATCAGGTTGTCAAAGCTTCTTCTTTAATCCATCTGTTGTCTGTATATCGGCTCATCAAATTCCTCGTCCAAGTGGGTCTTTTTACCTTGGAGGAAACGGAAAAACAGGTGAAAGAAACGGACCGTAGAAATCTCATTTTCATCACATCATTGTTTCTACATTTGGGTCATAAATCAAATCCATTGGAATTACAGTTTCCTCACTCCTCAGACTCATTACCCTAGTACGACGATTGCACTTCATTAAAGCCTGACCGCATCTAAATATCAAACCAATTGATATGACAACACCTAAGATACATAGAAGAAACTTCCCAACATCCATTATGACTCCTTGAGCCCAGTCTCCTAAACCAGAGAACCAATTTCGTGGGTTCAACCATGACACCCAACCAGTCAGCTCATTACCTACAGCAGCGAGAGTGAGATTGTGTCTCCTGCGAAATTCCCACTTCAGTTGGAGAATATCGTCCATCTTTTGGTCTATGACCTCGACCGGGTCCTCGGTGCTATTCGTAATATATGTGCAACATTTCACGCCGTATTGTGTTGCCAGTGTGACACAATATCCGCCTGTTACTGCTGTGAGGTATTTAAGAACCATTCTATGCTGTACCAGTTCTGTTTTATAAGCTTGAAGTTCTCTTCCAGTATACCTAAACGTGTCATCATACATTTCAGTGATATTATCTAACAAATTTGCAAGCGCAGATATGTATTTATAATTCAACACTCCTCTGGCGGTGCGAGTGATGTCTAACGCGATTAGAAACTGAATCCCGGTGGATTCATGGATCATGTCAGAGGCCGGATGCTCTGTTCTTTCTATGAGGTGCCGTTTAACTACGTGCTCCTAATGGGTGTGAGTATAAGGAGTTTGGGCAACACGGTGTATGTCTTTCATTTTGTCATGTGATACAGTCATTACTTCAGGCAGTACTTTTCCAATATAACACAATCCTTCAGAGTTTGGGGCAAGCCACTTATACGCCTTTCTCCCGCATATGAAATATGCATCATCGGGGAGAACATATGGGATGGAGTAGGACATAACCATATTACACACCTTCCATGTGAAATCTCCTAACCCTAATTCTTCCATCTGCTTAGTACACGTATCAGGTTGTACGATATGTGCACAGTATCCTGGTGATACCTCTCCAACTCTCGTAATCCTATTTCCTAAGGTATACCTATATCGGAAAGATTTTCCTCTACTGGCTATGTGGCGTATAAGCTCTGTATCTGTAGGCATTCTATCTGCTCTATGCGAAAAGGTCATGGTTTGGTTACTCCATGACACTTCCCAATTTCCCGGCTTTCGGGGATTGGAGATGTTAAAACATAATAGGGACCTATCCACATGGTATTGGTGGAGCTTCAAACTAGGAGGGCTGGAGATATTAAACCTCCTGTCCACCGGTCTCCCACCACTTAACTCAAGTACCTCCCCTAACGTTAAAGGAAATGGTACTAGCCCTGATTTGCTATGACCTTGAGGTACTTGAGAGCATACCCAACAATGGCCCTCATTCCGAGTTGATCGCTCGCAAGGCGATTTTAGCAGAGTTACACACGCTAAGCCGCCGCCTACTGGGAGTGAATCTTAGCTTCTTAAAATTGCGACCGATGTATTCGCAATATTGCGATTACAAACTACTTAGCAGTTTCAGAGTAGCTTCAGACTTACTCGGCATCTGCGATCAGTTCAGTGCTTGTCGTTCCTGGTTTGACGTCATAAACACACCCAGCGTTCGCCCAGACACTCCTCCGTTTCTCCGGCCACTCCTGCGTTTTTTCCGGAAACGGTAGCGTTTTTAACCACACGCCCCTGAAACGCCGTGTTTCCGCCCAGTAACACCCATTTCCTGTCAATCACATTACGATCGCCGGAGCGAAGAAAAAGCCGTGAGTAAAAATACTATCTTCATTGTTAAATTACTTGGCGCAGTCGCAGTGCGAATATTGCGCATGCGTACTAAGCGGAATTTCACTGCGATGCGATGAAATATACCGAGCGAACGACTCGGAATGAGGGCCAATCTGTTTTATTTAACACACTACCCACTAAGGAGTGATAGTCACTCAATGGATGCCGGTCCATATGGATATTAAAACTGGATTGGCATTTCTTAATGCACCCATCCTCCACTACATTGTCACAGAGCCTACAGATACAGTTTTCTTCAGCTAACAATCCTTCACAATTCCTTCTATTGTCAATGCTATCGGATCGTTTTCTGATACTCGCCTTTACTTGTTGGTTAAGTTGTTCTTGGAAAACTACGCCTCCATCTTTATCATCAGAACTCATTCCTGAACCTCTCTCGACCTCCATGGTACTCTCGCCGGAACAGACTGCTCTGGTCAACATCATGGTCAACAGGAAAATCCGGATCACAGTCTCTTGGGGCAAGTCCATCTTGTAGGAGGAAACGGAGAAGAATGAGAAGGGGGAAAAAAATAATTTGAGGGAGAGGGGATGGGAAGTTGGAGAAAAACAATAAAAGGGAACAGGGGATCGACAACTGCTTTTGGTCTTGTGATTTTCAATGCTCAGGTGCCGCCTCAATCCTCCTGGAACAGACACTCCAGTGATACAACCTCTACCGTCTGTTCCTTATCACGGGACCTCTCTGGATCAGCAACCTTCTTACAGTGGGACGAATGAACCCAAGTCTCTCTCTCAGCAACCTTCAATGCTGTAGTGCTAGTCAATAAGACCTGGTATGGTCCTTCCCATCTGTCAATAAGGCAACCTGAGCGTAGAAAATTCCGTATCATTACATAATCCCCAGGTTCAATGTCATGACAATTACTATCTGGTAAATCAGGAATCACCAACTTCAGATTATCATTTTGATTCCTTAACTGTTTACTCGTGTTAATCAAGTATTTTACAGTCACTTCATTGTTACACTTCAAATCATCCTGAGGGTTAATCATAACATGCAGTTGTCGACCAAACAAGATTTCAAAGGGAGACAGATTAAGAGGGGACCTGGGAGTGGTTCTGATGCTGTACAGTACAATGGGTAAAGCTTCTGGCCATGTCAATCCTGTCTCTGCCATCACTTTACTCAGTTTATTTTTAATAGTGCTGTTCACTCTTTCCACTTTCGCACTCGCCTGTGGACGGTATGGAGTGTGCAGCTTGCTATCAATTCCCATCAATTTACACATTCCTTGAAAGACATCACCTGTAAAATGGGTACCCCTATCACTTTCGATAATTCTAGGGATACCATATCTACATACAAATTCCTGCACAATTTTCTTAGCAGTAAACATAGCGGTATTTGTGGCCGCCGGAAATGCTTCGACCCAATTTGAGAAAACATCTATACAAACAAGTACATATTTCAAATTTCGACAAGGGGGTAATTGTATAAAGTCAATCTGTATTACCTGGAAAGGGCCGCCGGCAGGTGGGATATGAGATGGTTCTGTAGGTATTGCCTTTCCGATGTTCTTTCTCAAACAGGTAAGGCATGACATTGCTCTTTTACTCGCATGAGATGAAAATCCTGGGGCACACCAATATGCTCTTACCAACTTGCACATCCCTTCCTTGCCCAGATGAGTCAGCCCGTGAGCTGCCTCAGCTAAATATGGAAGGTATGCTCTGGGGGCCACTGTTTTACCGTGTCCATCCGTCCAGAGTCCTGAGGACTCCTGGCCATATCCTTTTGCCTTCCAGACTGCCTTTTCCTGTGTGGAACACAAATTTTGCATCTCACACAACTTCTGTGTGTTGATGGTATTAAATACCATCAGTTGTGTGGTGTCTGTCTGTCTGGGGGTACCAGCTGCTAACTTAGCAGCTTCGTCTGCTCAGCTGTTACCAAGTGATACTGGGTCTTGGCTATATGTGTGTGCTTTACATTTGATAACAGCCACTCTGTCGGGTTCCTGTATCGCTGTTAGAAGCCTTTTTATGTGAGCTGCATGCGCTATCGGTGTACCAGCTGCCGTCATGAAATTTCTGAGGCGCCATAGGGCTCCGAAATCATGGACTACCCCGAATGCGTATCTAGAGTCGGTGTAGATATTGGCTGATTTGCCCTTAGCCAATTCACATGCTCTGGTTAGGGCGACCAGTTCAGCAACCTGGGCTGAGTGAGGTGGGCCTAGCGGTTCCGCTTCTATGGTGCCTTGGTCATCTACGACTGCGTATCCAGTACACAAGTCTCCCGAGTCTGACTGTCTATGACAACTACCGTCCGTGTAGAAAGTTAGATCTACATCTTCCAGTGGGTTGTCACTGATGTCAGGCCTTGCGGTAAAATTTTGGGTCAAATATTCCATACAATCATGTGTGTCTTCCTTTGTATTAAATCCTCCTTCCCCACCACTCTCATCCTCCACCCTTTGTGCCTGTCCAGGCACACCTGGGAGATATGTTGCAGGATTTAATGTACTGCATCTCCTTATGGTGATGTTTACGGGGGCCATTAGTGCCAATTCCCATCTTGTAAACCGCGCTGATGAGACGTGCCTGGTTTGGGCAGAATTCAGCAAGGCTGACACTGCATGTGGTGTATGAATTGTGAGGTTGTGACCTAGCACTACATCTTCGCTTTTCGTTACTAGCAATGCTATCGCAGCGACGCTTCGCAAGCATGTGGGGAGGGATCGTGCTACCGTATCTAGCTGAGCGCTGTAGTATGCTACTGGCCTGCTGGCATCACCGTGCTTTTGGGTTAAGACGCCTGCCGCGCAACCAGCACTTTCTGTTCCGTATAGCTCAAAGGGTTTCCCATAGTCTGGCATACCTATTGCTGGTGCCTGTGTTAGGCACTGTTTAAGTCTCTCAAATGCCGTCTCAGACTCGTCTGTATGCGAAATCCGATCAGGTTTGTTTGAGGAGACCATCTCCTGCAAGGGTAACGCTAGAATGGAAAATCCTGGGATCCAGTTACGGCAATACCCACACATTCCTAAAAACGTTCTGATCTGTTGCTGGGTTTGTGGCAGAGTCATGTCTCTAATTGCTTGAATTCTATCAGCGGTCAGGTGTCTCAGTCCTTGTGTTAGACAGTGTCCCAAATATTTTACCTTAGTTTGGCATAATTGCAACTTGTCTTTGGAAACCTTGTGTCCTGTGTCTGAAAGATGAAACAGGAGCTGTTTCGTATCCTTCAGGGATGCTTCCAATGAATCAGAACACAGTAGTAGATCATCCACGTACTGTATTAATACTGATCCACTCTCTGGTTGGAAAGACTGTAAACAATCATGCAAAGCCTGGGAAAATATACTTGGACTATCTATGAATCCTTGTGGTAATCGAGTCCATGTGTATTGGACTCCTCTGTATGTAAATGCAAACAAATATTGGCTGTCAGGGTGCAGAGGTACCGAAAAGAAAGCGGAGCAGAGGTCAATAACAGTGAAAAATTTCGCAGTGGGAGGGATTTGCATTAGGATGACAGCTGGATTTGGCACTACGGGGAACTGACTCTCAACTATTTTGTTAATCCCCCTTAGATCCTGCACTAGCCGGTAACCCCTCCCACCACTCTTTTTCACAGGGAAGATGGGACTATTGGCAGTGCTGGACGTTCTTACCAGAATGCCCTGTTGTAGCAAGCGCTCTATTACTGGGTAAACTCCTAACTCCACCTCTGGCTTCAGAGGGTACTGTGGGATTTTTGGAGCTATCCTACCATCTTTTACTTGTACAACTACCGGAGCTACGTTTGCCATTAATCCAGTGTCCTGTCCATCTTTAGTCCAAAGTGACTCTGGTATCTGGGATGTCATTTCTTCTACTTGGGAGGGAGTCCTATTTGTCATAATGGTATGTGACATTAATTTTGATGGGGAGTCTAACATGTCTCGCACTTCCTGAGCGTGATTCTCAGGTATGTCCAAGAATACACCTTCAGGAGTACAATAAATGACGCACCCCATTTTACACAGTAAGTCTCTTCCCAGGAGATTGGTCGGTGCCGATGCAGCCAGCAAAAAGGAATGCTTGGTATGTAAAGGCCCTATTGTAATCTCGGCTGGCTTGCTAACAGGGTAATGCTGGACTACTCCTGTTACTCCCATGGCAGGAATTGTCCTACCAGTGGTTCTCATGCCCACTGTCGAATTTATCACTGATTTGGCCGCCCCCGTATCTACAAAAAAGTTTAATGATTTACCAGCTACATTAATTGCAACTTCGGGTTCACTTCCAAGGCTTGCAATCAATTTTACTGGCTGCAGATTACAGGTATGGCCACACCCCTATTGGGTATGGTGACCTCCCTGAATCCCGCTGGCAGCAACTACTTGTGAGGGAGTTAGCTGGGAACTACCAGAGGCGTGCCAGTCTCTGTTCGGGGGGTATCTTTTTGTTTCCCCTGTATGTGGCTCATAACTCCGTTTCTGTGGACCCTGATCCCAATGTCGTGTGTCGTGTCGTTGTCTAGGGGGTTGATAAGATTTTTGTACATTTCTCGATCTACAGTCTCGTGCAAAGTGTCCTTGTTTGTGACAAAAATAACATGTTACCACATTTGACTTACCCACAGGGTTTGGTGATATTAACACAGGCTGTTTTGTGGTCAGGGCCTGTATACTTACTGACATTAACTTATCACCTTGTGACTCCCTGTGTCTGGTGATATTCCGGTCATGATCAATAGCAGCCTCTCTCAAAGTAGCCACAGACAGACCTCGCCAACATGGTTGTGTGGTCTGTACCCTAGTCTTTAATGACTCTTTTAAACCATCCATCAGTACTGATACTGCTACTTCTCGATGGTTTATGTTTGTTTTAATGTCCTCTATGCCTGTGTATTTTGCCATCTCTGATAATGCTCTGTGAAAATACTCTGCAGCTGTTTCTGACTCCTTTTGTTTAATGGAGAATATCTTGTTCCATTTAACTACCGCTGGGAAATACTCCTTTAACTGTAAGCTTATTCTTTTTACATTATCTTTGTTGTACACATCTGTAAGAGGTACATCCTGATCTAATCCACAGTCAGCTAAAAATTGAGTTGCGTCAACATTGGAGGGTAAACAAGCTCTTAGCAGTACTTGCCAATCTTTATTATTGGGCTCTAAAGTGTTTCCTAGGTCTCTGATGTATTTTTGGCTAGCAACTAAATCTTTTCTAGGGTCAGGGAATTCAGACACTATGGTCCTTAATTCCATTCGGGTAAACGGGCTATACATGGCGATATTCCTAACAGGAGTGACTCCTGAAGTGTCCGTTTTCCCATTTGGCACTACTATTACTTTAACAGGATTAATTCTAACAACATCATTCTGTGTAGATTCTGCAGTTTGTGGTGAAATAGTTTCAGCATAGTGTATGGTGCCGTACTTACCCGTTGATACGACCTCACCTGTCCCTCCGCTAGGGGGCTTTGTTACTAATCTTATGGGTTGGGCCGTGCCTACTGTTGTTTCTGATATGGTGGCTGCTAGAGAGAGCGCTGATATTGTTGCCGATTCGTCCTCTTGATCACACTCCTGGGGAAAGTTCAAAACAGGGTACAACTTGCACGGGTTAATACTTGCATTGGTTAATTGGTTAACATTATCTTTAACATTTACACAGTTGCTAAGTGTTTGTTTGTTACACCTTAGTGCGTCATTCTCCGCAACCAATTTCTCTCCTGATATGTATGGTGGCGGTGGGGTTGTGGCTATCAGTTTCCTGATCGAGCCAGATCCCGCCGCCTGAGCCAATCCTCTCTGTATGTCACCCTCCTGTTGCCACAACTGCAAATAATCATAATGCTTGATTCGTCTCTTTGCTGATTTAATGAGACATATCCTTCTCCTTAAATTTGTTAACACTTCTGTGCTGAAGCTACCTACTCTTGGGAATTTCTCCCCGTCATGTACTGTCATTCTCTCCCATTCATCACATAAAGCTTCTGTGTGACTTCCGTACTTTTCACACATTACGTACCTTGCCGACCCGACTGGTCGGTTTATAGAATCAACCCGAACCGAGGTTGATCGCCCCCTTCCTGAACAACTGGCCCCCATAATTTGCAGGTGTTACGGACCCTTACAAAAAACTAAGATATTCACGATAGGTTGACGGTGAAGTTTACCGAGCACCTCACTCACTCGCCCACGTCGACCAATACGACCTGATCACACTGATATAGTGCTGGCGTACTCGACCCAGGGCCCCTATTAACCTTTGTTTACTTGAACATGTGAGTGTGATCCGCAGAGCATTAACCCTTTCCAGTAAAGGTGTGGTTGTCAGATAGTTCCTGAGTGACCAGCGAACTTCCCTTTTTGAAAAAATAAAAAATTACACAAATCACGTTAGAATGTACAAATAGCGTTTATGACCTTCGTACACAAATAGTACCGGTCAGGTTTACTAATGCACACAATTACGTGCGGTACAATCGTTCAGCACATAAGCAACTAATCTTATGTACGGAGCGACCAGCGGAATCGAAAATTGCGGCTGCGAATTCCTTCAGCAAGAGCTTGTATGGCCTATATGGGTGTTGCACCAACCCTTTTTTTTTTTTTTTTTTGGTGTTGTGCCTGTGGACTCTATAGCGGACTTCCTTGTCTGCTGTACCTAGACCTCCTGGTCTGTTATGACCTCCTGGTCTGCTACAGTATGACCTCCTGGTCTGCTATACTCTAATGCTCAAATTTTATGTTTAACCAAGGATGCCTCCCTAGCCACCGTGCATGTCACTTACACGTATGTACCTCACGAGAACTCAATGATTTCTTTTGGTTCAATCCTCAAAATTGTAAAAACAAACACTCACTCACCACATATACACTTTTGTTTCTATTTCTATTTCTGCGCAGAAATTTCTCTTTAGACCAGATGTGTTACAAATTAGGAGAAGGATCTATTAATTTAAATTTCGAATTTAAAATAGATTTGCGCTACTTATCGCCTGTTGCGCTATTTATCGCTTGTTGCGTTACTTAAAAATCAACACTATCGTGTGACTTGAGTTACGTGGGCGTACCCAGACGCTCCGTTGCGTAATTTACGCTGCGTGCGTCGGCCCTTTGCGTATGCGAGTCTCTCCCTTTGTTAGAGACACGTGTACACCAGTCTTTGTCCACCGTAACACAACTAACACGTTTATCAATGTAGATGATCCTCGATCATCTACCGCACACCACACCAATCTCTCCTTTTACCTTTAGGTAGAGCGGTGTGTATTTCTATACCTTAACTGTATTACCTTTACTTTTTAACTATGAAATAGCGGCAAATCTCTCTTAGTACGTTTATCAATTATACAATGGCAAACAGGAGAGTGATATATGAAAATACACGAATGAAAAGAAATGCAGATATGCGTGCGTGTGTACGCAAGACAGAAATAAACAGTTTTAAAAAGACACTATTGTTTTGTTCTTACCTCCGGTCCCGGATTCCTTCAGCACCCTTTACTAAGCGGAGCAGACGCTTATCCAAACAGCACTACGAGGAATATGACCTCCCGCCCTTTGCTGCTGGATAATGTCTGCTGAAATTACCTAGCAGAGATATGTGAAGGACGGGCGAGCCGCCAATTGACAAAGCTAAATATTTATCTTATATAAAACCCTTTATGAGGTCTAAGAACACTGTACGTTATTCACGTATGGAGTACCGTAAGGGTACGCTCATTGCGTAGCAATCGCTTAGCCGTAGTCGAGACGCTCAAGCGTCACGTTCGCTCACGGCCAAGAGATCACAGGCAGGCACGCTATTGGCTGCCGTCTAACGTAATGATTCGCTATAGCGTAGCGGACGCTCGGGATCACGAGGAGATCACCAGCGGCGCTGACGCTCACAATGTTAAACCTTTATATCTAAACCATAAACAATGTAATATGCTGTAAAGCCTTAGTGTAGAGATAGGGTGTAGATGCAACCTAGTGTAACCTTATTAACTTAAAAGCTGTTTGAGCGTCACCGACGCTCTGTGAATACTTAACACTACAAGAAATACACAGATACCTGGGCTTAGGGTCCAACGCCTAATATATATATATATTATGAATGATATACTTGCAAAAGAATTAACACAATACAAGTCATACACTACAATATAACATAGACTACCTAACCAGATAACTACACAGGAAATACAATACAATACAATTATGTTTTAAGGGAAAATAAGAGAGAAAGAGGAGAAGAGAGAGAAATAGAGAGAAATGGCTCACAATAACAGTAAGAACAATATGGTTGCGGAGAAACACTTACGCACAAGGGGAACGATCGCATGCGCCTCTGGACATCCAGCTCCCGATTTTCAGCAATGATAACCGTTGAAGAGTGAGCTGGATGTGATCGGCTTGTCTATTTATGCCCCACACACAATACAATTCAATGGTCCCTACAATCTCATTGTTCATTGGACACAGGAATTCGGCTTTGCATTATAACAAAAGGTCATAGGTTGATTCATACAGGTGGGCTGTGACGATTTCCAACAGCTCAGGTGGGTGGGATACTGGGTTTCCCGCCGCATGGCTAAGTAAGAGCAAATAATAGTAAATGGACATAAACTTCTTATGTCCATAACTATTCGCACGAGCGATTAATCCGCTCGAAACCAACACCGGAATATTGCTAATTAAATACTCTTCCGATGGGTACTAAACACCACTGTATGACTCCTGTTAGACCCTTCGTACAATACAAAGAGGGATCCCTCTGTCCAGGAACATGCTATATTAACTAAACTTTCAGAATCTATCAAAGGGACCATGATCTACAAAATACATTATATAGTTAAAATATGTAACGATTGAGTCGCACGCTACGATCACATAAACTCTACCGTAAATACGCATACCGTGCGCCTGCGGGTGCCCGCGACTGTGAGTATGCGCACGCACGGGAGAGCGTACGCATGCGCAGCGCGGACGTGTATGAGGTGCAAATATGGCAGTGTGTATAGAGATATTTTTCTGACTTTGACAGGACCTTCCAAGCAATCTCTCAGGGAATTAGTAAGAAACTTGTTATGAGCATATCTCCTAATTTGATGGAATGACAGGTAACAGGAAATTTTGGTTATGCACCAATCACAGATGCTTACAAGTCTTTCAGATGATGAGTCATTTTCATCAGATACTGTAGCTCACAGTTACATTATTTGCAGTGGGCAAATCTGTAATTAGAACTTGATTCAGTGGTGGATGCCATGTTATGTTTATACAGTTGGGCGATTGTTTTAGAACTGTATATGCATCTGAGTCGCACTGCACAAGTATCGTGATTGATTACAGATGATGGTCGTAGAGAGAATTTAAATGCAGAGCAATTGACTGTGTATGTTTATGGGGGGGGGGGGTGGTATGCGCGATCGTCAGTCAGGAGGCAGCGGAATGCTGGTGGGGCGAGCACAACAAGCTCCTTGCGGCTCGCTGCGCTGCAGTCAACACGGGTACTATTCCCACTCTATGGGTGTTGTGGATACCCAGGAGTGGGAATAGTTCCTGTTGGTCAGCATGCCAATCGTCGGGGTTGTGAGGGGGTGGTATGTGGGGGGAGGTATTCCACCGATCACATAAGTACATCCCGTTTATGGGAGATAAAAGGTGGGTGACTAGTCAAATGTAGGCCTCTCGCAAAAAAAAATTGTGGTTGTGTCACAGTCAGTGACTGTGACAGTGACTTTGTATACAGTTGTAATGACTCTCGTGGCATACATTTAACAACCATATTGTTGCTCATATGTTAGATGTTATGAGTAATGTGCAACCAACGATGTGTCTTTGTGTGCAACCAGTGGATTAGAGATGCAGCCAGTGGGCCTCCTTATACATAGACAAAAGGATTTGTGTCCACCTCTGAATCAGGCCTTTAGGCCCATCAAAAGATTTGTGAGTTTTCCAGTCAGAATTACATAGGGAGAAATGTTCAGTGGCCAACTAGGAGTAGTTCTGATAGCAAACCGCACAATAGATAAAGCATCAGGCAACTGTAAACCAGTTTCTTGTGTAACCTTTGCCAGCTTATTCATGATTGCAGCATTAAGTGTCTCAACCTTCCATGGTAAAGGTAAGGCAATTATTGCTCTACCCTTACCATTTTCACATGTGGTTTCTAAATACCACTCCTGTAAAGTGAGTAACTTGGTTAGATGATAATACCTGGGGAATACCATACCTACACACAAGTTCTTGTACTAGTTTCTTGTCAACTAAAGATATTCACACGCACCAATGCATATTGTAACATTCTCACATTAGGGAGTAGGATAAAGTCAATCTACAGTATTTGAAAAGGCCTTTCTGCAAGTGACATACTGTATGTGAGGGTTAGGTTTGAGCAAACCTGCCCACATTGGGGGTAATTCTGAGTTGATCACAGCAAGAACTTTGTTAGCAGTTGGGCAAAACCATGTGCACTGCAGGGGAGGCAGATATAACATGTGCAGAGAGAGTTAGATTTGGGTGTGGTGAGTTCAATCTGCAATCTAAATTTCAGTGTAAAAATAAAGCAGCCAGTATTTACCCTGCACAGAAACAAAATAACCCACTCAAATCTAACTCTCTCTGCAAATGTTATATCTGCACCCCCTGCAGTGCACATGGTTTTGCCCAACTGCTAAAAAATTTCCTGCTGCGATCAACTCGGAATTACCCCTATTGACCGTTAAACAAGTGATGCAATTAGCACAGTAATTTGCACCAGAAAAAGAAAATCCTGGGGCAACCCAATGGGCATTTATCAGATTGCTCCTACAGATTTTTGCATTAAACCAAGAGACAGTTCTGCCTTTGCAGGTAACAGGGATGGTGGTGCTACCGATTTGCCTTCCTTATTGTGCCAGACCTCCTGAGTGTCTGCAACACTGCCTTCTTTTTGCCATTTTGAGATTTCCTGTGAATAAAAAACTGCATAGACATTAATACATGTTCATCGGGTTTGGTGACAGTCCTGGAATTTTGCCACAGCCTGCAGGTAGTCATGTGATGTGGCTGCCTGTTATTCCTGGTTTATTTATGTGTCCAACTTTCTCATCTGTGACTGTTAAGAGTTCAGTACATTCAGGGCCGGCCCTATAGTTAGGCAAACTACGCGGCTGAGTAAGGTGCCACACATAGAGGGCGCTCTTGCTGCCTATCTCACTTATTCACTGACTTTATTACAGTCAGTAGTACTGCTGCTGCTTCCATGCCAATGACGGATCCAGAGGCAGGCCACGCCACGATTCCCCCGTATGTAAAGTGAAGCAGGGACCCAGCCGGCAGCAGGGCTTTGCATCACAGTGTCTGGCCAGCCCCTCCCACCAGGCTCAGAGTTGACTGCGTGTGTCAGCAGCCCAGCCCTGCCCTCTCTACCTGCTCCTCGGCTGCATCACTACATTTCCTGGCTGCCTGTGTCCACGCTGGCTTCCTGCTATTCACAGGAATAAACTAAAAATCCAGGTAGGGGCTGTGGTTACTGGGGGGTAATATGAAGGAGGGAGGGGGAGGGGGGGCACTGTGTATAATATAGCTGTCACTGACCTAGGTTGGGGGTGTTGTGAACTCGGGGGTTCTCCAGATGGTAAAGGAGAGGAACCACAGTTGGGTCGGAACAGGGATGGCTTGATATAGGTCTTACTCATACAGGACTCTGACATAGAAGCTTGGTGAAAATATTAAGGGACTTTATTGCAGGAAGAGAGCAACACAATGTCACATAACAGAGAAGGAACGTATGGAGAAATGTCCAGGAAGTACTTGTGAGTGATGGTAAAAGATACTGGTGACTGAAGAACTTGAGAGCGGTGGTTAAAAGACACTGATGATTTGAAGAACTTGAGAGCGGTGGTTAGGACTCTAATAATTTGAAGAACTAGAGAGCGGTGGTTAAATACACTGATGATTTGAAGAACTTGAGAGCGGTGGTTAAAGACACTGATGATTTGAAGAACTTGAGAGCGGTGGTTAAAGACACTGATGATTTGAAGAACTTGAGAGCGGTGGTTAGGACTCTGATAATTTGAAGAACTAGAGAGCGGTGGTTAAAGACACTGATGATTTGAAGAACTTGAGAGCGGTGGTTAAAGACACTGATGATTTGAAGAACTTGAGAGCGGTGGTTAAAGACACTGATGATTTGAAGAACTTGAGAGCGGTGGTTAAAGACACTGATGATTTGAAGAACTTGAGAGCGATGGTTAAAGACACTGATGATTTGAAGAACTTGAGAGCGGTGGTTAAAGACACTGAGGACTTGTATAACTTGAGAGCGAGTGTTAACCTGCAACCCACGCTGACTCCAAGAAGCACTGGTGACTGGAGCGCAGTGGAACCCAGCAGCGGCTGGGAACGCTGGAAGCTGTGCAACAACTGACACCTGGAAATGCTGGAGACACTGGGGTATGCTGCAGAGAGATCCGCCGAGGACAGAAGCACTGGCATCCACTCCAGAGGAAAAGACGATACTCAGGCGCCGAGGCGCTGCCCGGCGTCTGCCTTTGAATCTCCCGCTTCGCTGGATTGGCGGAACAGTCTGATGACGTCACCTGCTCCCCGCCCATGTGATGCCGGGTGTCATGGCGGCGCCCCTGCCCCGGGGAACTGCCAGGAGCCACGCCAGCCAGGCGCCGGAGCCCGTGGACCACCGAAGGTAGAGGCTGCAACACAGACCAGCAGGCACGCAGGGGTGAACGCCGCCTATGGCGTATGACAGTACCATCTCCTCCAGGAGTGACCCCCGGACACTTTCCAGGTTTTGTCGGATGTCTGGAATGGAAAATCCGCACCAGTCGGGGAGCCATAACTTCAGTAGCCTTGACCCAGCTCCTCTCCTCGGGGCCAAAACCTTTCCACTCCACCAAATACTGTAGATTCTTGTGAAGATAACGAGTCAAGAATAGCTTTGATTTCAAAGTCCGTTCCAGCTTCAGACTCTGCAGAGGTTGGCCTCGGGGACTTTAAATGGAACCGGTTTAAAATAAGGGGGCGAAGGAGAGAGACATGTAAGGAGTTTGGTATCCGGAGGTGGGAAGGCAATCCCAATTTGCAGACAACCAGGTTCAGGACTTGTAACACGGGGTAAGGACTAATAAACTTTGGGGCGAACTTCATAGTGGGCACCCTTAACCGGAGGTTGCAGGTGGAAAGCCATACCATGTCACCAACCTTGTATTGGGGAGCTGCTCGTCGCTTTCTATCCGCAAAGAACTTATAGCGACTGGAAACTCTCTTGAGATTAGCATGAACTCGACTCCAAATTTGGCTGAAGTGCCGAAGAGTAGAAGCTGCAGCAGGAACCTCCTCCGGAGGACAAATGGGTAATTCAGGAACTTGAGGATGGAACCCATAATTAATGAAAAATGGGGACTCACCAGTCGAAGAGTGGTACAGATGATTATGGGCAAACTCGGGCCATGGCAACAGTTCCACCCAATCATCTTGCGAAGGAGAAAGATAAACACGGAGAAAAGTCTCTAAATCTTGATTGACGCGTTCAGTTTGCCCATTGGTTTGTGGATGGTAAGCGGATGAAAACTCGAGTTTTATTTGTAAGGCCGTACAGAGAGCTCTCCAGAATCTTGCAGTGAATTGTACCCCCCGGTCAGAGACGATTTCCTGAGGTAAACCGTGCAGGTGGAAATGTTCTCGGATGAATAACAAAGCCAACTTGGGAGCTGAGGGTAACCCAGTCAAAGGTACAAAATGTGCCATCTTAGAGAAATGGTCGATAATTACCCAGACAGTATTGTGACCCTTGGAGAGGGGCAATTCGGTGACAAAGTCCATAGAGATATGGGTCTAAGGCCTCTGAGGAATGGACAGTGGATGCAATAACCCCGCAGGAGGCAAACGAGGAATTTTGTGCTGAGCACACTGAGGACATGAGTTGACATAATCTTGAATATCCTTCTTCATAGTGTCCCACCAGTAAGACCTTCGTAGAAACTCCCACATCTTTTGAACTCCCGGATGACCAGAAAACTTGGAAACATGAGCCCACTGCAACAACCTTGGTCAAAATTTAGCAGGCACAGACATACTCCCAGGAGGAGGACCCAAAGCGGTGGGAGCCGCTGACATAGAAACTGGACTGAGAATCAAAGCCTTCTCAACGGAATTCTCCTCATCCGAAGCTGTTAAGGAACAGGATAAAGCATCAGCTTTGGTGTTAAAAGTCCCAGCCCGGTACTTAATAACAAACGAAAACCGGGTAAAGAAGAGCGCCCATCTAGCTTGACGGGGATTCAAGCACTGGGCCGTCTTGAGGTACAGCAAATTCTTATGATCAGTGAAAATTGTAATTAGGTGTTTAGCACCTTCCAAAAGGTATCTCCATTCCTCCGAGGCAGATTTTATTGCCAAAAAGCTCTTTGTCTCCAATGGTGTAATTCTGTTCCGCAGGAGAGAATTTGCGAGAATGGAAACCACATGGATGTAACTTCCCATCTGGAGCGTACTGCGAAAGCACGGCACCTATGCCTACCGAGGAAGCATCAACCTCCAAGAAGAATGGTTTTGAAAAATTTGGTTGTTGAAGGACTGGAGCGGACATAAAGGCTGCCTTTAACTGAGCGAATGCTGCTACAGCTTTGGAGGACCAATGACTTGGGTCAGAACCCTTCTTGGTTAGGGCAGTAATGGGTGCCCCGATGGTAGAGAATCCCTTTATGAATTTCCAGTAGTAATTTGCAAAGCCCAGAAATCGTTGTACCGCTTTCAAGGAAAGAGGCTGAGTCCAGTCCCGGATGGCAGTGAGTTTCTCTGGATCCATACGAAGCTCCGTGCCCGAAATGATGTAACCAAGAAATGGAATAGAAGGAACCTCAAAAGCACATTTGGAAATCTTGCCATAAAGATGTTTCTTTCGCAATCGAAGAAGTACCTCTTTGACCTGTATTCTGTGCTCTGTGAGATTTTTAGAAAATATCAGAATGTCATCCAAATATACCACTACACTTAGGCATAGCATATCCCGAAAGACTTTGTTAATGAATCCCTGGAAGACGGCAGGGGCATTGCTGAGGCCAAACGGCATTACCAGATACTCGTAATGCCCGTCCCTGGTATTGAAGGCCATCTTCCATTCGTCCCCCTGTCGAATACGTATCAAATTATAAGCTCCCCTTAAATCAAGCTTGGTGAAAACTCGGGCTCCGCGAACTCTATCAAAAAGCTCCGTAATGAGCGGCAAAGGATACTTATTCTTAATGGTGACATCATTTAGACCACGATAGTCAATACATGGTCTCAGCCCTCCGTCCTTCTTCTTCACAAAAAAGAAACCCGCCCCTGCCGGAGAAGTAGAGGGGCGGATGAATCCTTTCTGTAGATTGGACTTGATATAGTCCGACATAGCTTGGGTCTCGGGCAATGATAAGGGATAAGTGCGACCACGAGGTGGCATTTTCCCCGGAATTAGCTCAATGGGGCAGTCCCAGGGTCTATGCGGTGGTAGCTGATCGGCCGCTTGCTTCGAGAACACGTCAGAAAACTCCCGATAGGCCTCCGGAATGAGCCCTTCATCTGACTTGGAAGATATACGGAGCGGATACTGGGGTGAGACAATTTGAATGACAAAAAGAACTCCAAGATGTTATTTGTGTCGAACTCCAGTCGACGTGAGGGTTGTGAAGTTTAAGCCAAGGAAGGCCAAGAACCAGATCGTGGGGCATCTCCCGAATCACTAGGAACTCTAGGTGTTCTTGATGCAGAGCTCCAACTTGCAGTTTGATTGGTACTGTACAACTTGAAATCAGACCGTTAGAAATTCGGGTACCATTAATAGCAGTCAACGTAATAGGTCGTTCGACCGACCGTAGCTGACAACCCAGATCCTGGGCACAGGAAAGGGAAATAAAATTCCCTGCAGCCCCTGAGTCCAGCAGAGCCTTAACGGGTTTGGCTATTGACTCAGAGAACAGAGACACAGAGAGTAAACAGTCCACTGGCGAAGAAGGTTTAGAAGAAACTCCTAGCTCGACTCCTCCGGAACAAGCTAGAACTGCCCGTTTCCCGGGCGAGACTTGCAAAACTTGAGAAAGTGATCCGCGGCTCCACAGTAGAGGCAGAGTCTACCCTCACGACGACGCTGACGTTCTTCTGGGGACAGCCGGGATCGATTAATCTGCATGAGTTCATCAGGACTTGGAATAATCGTTTGCTTAGACGGAAGAGATCGGACCCTTGATCGATCTGACCGACTACGTTCGCCACCTTGTTCCTGTATGCAAAGATCCACCTTTACACAGAGCGAGATCAACTGTTCTAAAGAATCCGGCAAATCTCTAGTGACCAACTCGTCCTTTAGGCGATCGGAGAGCCCGTTCCAAAAGGCAGCCCGAAGGGCATCATTATTCCAACGCAGTTCTGAGGCTATGGTCTGAAAATTAATCACATACTGTCCCACTGAACGAGAGCCTTGTCGGACACGAAGCAAGTCTGCAGAGGCAGCGGTCGTCCTGCCAGGCTCATCAAAGATCCTCCGGAACGACGTAATGAAATTGGTGTAACTAGAAACCAATGGATCAGATCGCTCCCATAACGGAGACGCCCAATCCAACGCTGAACCCTCGAGCAAAGAAATAATGTATGCCACCTTGGACCGATCAGTAGGGAAGTTATGTGAAAGCAGTTCAAAATGTACCTCGCACTGATTGAGAAAACCACGGCAATTCTTTGGATTCCCATTATAGCGAGAAGGAGTAGGGATCTAAAGGCGTGACCTAGTTCCAGAGGAGGATGGAATATTACTAGAGACAACCACTGGAGCGGGTACTGGAGCTGGGGCTGGTACTACTGTAGCCAGAGAAGTCTGAATTTGATCCAGCCGGCCAGATAATTCCTGGAGATAATGCATCACCTGGCCCTGTGCTGCTTCCTGACTTTGTACTCGAGAAATCAAGTCCTGGATGGTACTTGCCTCTGGGCTCCGATCCCCCGGGTCGATGTGGCCTGAGTATATTGTCACTGACCTAGGTTGGCGGTGTTGTGAACTCGGGGGTTCTCCCGATGGTAGAGGAGAACAGGGATGGCTTGATATAGGTCTTCCTCATACAGGACTCTGACAGAGAAGCTTGGTGAAAATATTAAAGGACTTTATTGCAGGAAGAGAGCAACACAATGTCACATAACAGAGAAGGAACGTATGGAGAAATGTCCAGGAAGTACTTGTGAGTGATGGTAAAAGATACTGGTGACTGAAGAACTTGGGAGCGGTGGTTAAAAGACACTGATGATTTGAAGAACTTGAGAGCGGTGATTAGGACTCTGATAATTTGAAGAACTTGAGAGCGGTGGTTAAAGACACTGATGATTTGAAGAACTTGAGAGCGGTGGTTAAAGACACTGATGATTTGAAGAACTTGAGAGCAGTGGTTAAAGACACTGATGGTTTGAAGAACTTGAGAGCGGTAGTTAAAGACACTGATGATTTGAAGAACTTGAGAGCGATGGTTAAAGACACTGATGATTTGAAGAACTTGAGAGCGGTGGTTAAAGACACTGATGATTTGAAGAACTTGAGAGCGAGGGTTAAAGACACTGAGGACTTGTATAACTTGAAAGCGAGGGTTAACCTGCAGCCCACGCTGACTCCAAGAAGCACTGGTGACTGGAGCACAGTGGAACCCAGCAGCGGCTGGGAACGCTGGAAGCTGTGCAACAACTGACACCTGGAAATGCCGGAGACACTGGGGTATGCTGCAGAGAGATCCGCCGAGGACAGAAGCACTGGCATCCACTTCAGAGGAAAAGACGATACTCAGGTGCCGAGGCACTGCCCGGCGTCTGCCTTTGAATCTTCCGCCTCCGCTGGATTGGCGGAACAGTCTGATGACGTCACCTGCTCCCCGCCCATGTGATGCCGGGTGTCATGGCGGAGCCCCTGCATCGGGGAACCGCCGGGAGCCGCGCCAGCCATGCGCCGGAGCCTGTGGACCACAGAAGGTGGAGGCCACAACACAGACCAGCAGGCACGCAGGGGTAAGCGCGGTGAACGTCGCCTATGGCGTGTGACAATAGCATGGGAGTGCTATGGAGGGGAGGGGGGCTTCTGTACAATGTAATATATTATGGGTGTGGGAGGACTGTATATAATATAATATACTATGGATGTGCTGGGGGCCTGTGTATAATGTAATATAGTATGGGTGTGCTATGGGGGGGGGGTTATTTATAATGTACCATGGGTGTGCTATGAGGGAGGGGAGCTTGTGTACAATGTAATATACTATGGGTTTGGATGTGCTATAGGGAGGGGGGCTGTGTATAGTTAATGAACTATAGTATGGGTGTTCTATGGGGAGAGTGAGGCTGTGAATAATGTAGTCTAATATGTGTGTGCTATGGGAAGGGGGGGCTGTGTATAATGTGATATAAATATAGTTACTATGGATGTGCTATGTTGGAGGGGGATGTGTATAAATGTAATGTAGCATGGGTGTGCAATGAGGGCTTGTGTATAATGTAAAATACTATGGGTTTGGGTGTGCTATGGGGGGGTGGATAGATCATAATATAATATGGATGTGCTATGGGGGAGGGGGAGTCTGTGCATAATATAATCTATTCTGTGTGTACTGGAGACAGTGGCAGATTCAGGCACGTGCCCCCAGGTCGTTCAGTTGATTTTTTTTATTGCGGCTGCATGGATGAGGCTGCTGCTGTCAGCCCTCCCCATGCTGCTATGATTGATCTCAGTAGTGGACTGTAGCCGGCGTGGCTCTGAGGTCTTCATTTTCAGCATCCTCAGCTGCCGTAAAATAGACCGAGCAGCAGTGGCCGGGTGTTGGTGAACCTGTGTGGCGTAATGGCGTAATGTGAATTTCTTTTTCATCCACTACGGGTCACTGGAGTACTCTTGGGATATGGACGGCTTTAGCAGAACAAAGGCACTGAATATTTAAATTTAGTAAATCTCCTCCCCTCCATATTCCCAGAGTACCTCAGTGTTTTTTCTGTGCTCATAGTAGCAACAGGCACGAGTGCTAGCTCTGCAGCACTTATACTTATTTTTTATTTTATTTTTTATTTTACTTTTTCTAAACTTTATGCACATCCCTTCCCCCCTTCCAAAAGGCGTGGGTTCGGGATAGTGGAAGCTGCTACAAGCAGCTGCTGGCATGTCGGTCCTCACTACAGAGCACCCTCACAGCCAAGGCAGATCATCCTGCAGGACAGGCTGGACGGAACTTGCAGAAGAAGCCCCATCATAGCCCTCACCACAGGCATCCAGGTATGTTGGGGGACGCTGCCGCCCCGCTGTGTGGGGAACAGGTTACTGTGCGCGCCAATGCTCGCTGATCACTGCCGCTGGTTTGTGTACAGCGTTCCGCAGAGCCGCCCGCCGCTATGCACACGCCGCTCACAGCGCCGCCTGCTCCGGCTCCCGGCACCTGCTCCCCGGCAACCGCTACGATGTCAGTCCACAGCGCTGCGTCCCGCTGCTATACAGAGCGCTCCCCGGCTCCCTGCACCAGATCTCCGGACACTGTATAACGGTACACGGAGCACAGGGGGGGAGGGAGGGTGGCGAGTCTCCTCACAGCAGCGCGGCTGCAAAGGTGGGAGATACCATAGGAAAGGCTGCTGGCTTGTGGTAGAATTGCATAGGCTATTAAGCCTATGTTAACAGGGTTGTTTTTCTTAACATGTTGGTTACAGGTTATAGACTATATATATATATGGGTTTTAACCTGAACTGTGATTTTTAGTATAAGCATGGCATGGCGGCCATTTTAACCATGCTTCCTGTTCAGTCCTGTTTCTCTTTCAGTTTGGAAGATCCTGCCCTACAACACTACTCCACCGGATGGCGCAGGGGTGTTAGTGGGAATTTGGGATCAGGTTTCATATAGAACTGGCCACGTGCACTGCACTGCGGCCATATATATATATTACACACACCTTAGTAACAATTTTACTGAGTTGTGCATGTGTCTGTCTTTGTATATTGTATTGCCTGTCTGCATAATGAGTAAGGCACCAGCAAAAACTAAAAAGCAGTTTCACTGCAATGTCTGTAAGAGTGTGTTACCGGATGGATTTTTTCCACATGTACAGTATGTTTTGTGAATTCAGCTACAAATACAATTTTTGCTCCGGTCTCGAAGCCGATTTCATCCCCGGACCCTCCATGGGCAAGGCTAGCAGATGTCATGGTTGGGTTGCAATCAGAATTGGCCGCCGCTCGACACGAGCGGGAAGCGGCAAGATCTGAGTCTTGGGTGAGACCGCCAGAACTACCGGAGGGGTCTCAACCTTGCCAAAGGTACAAGTCCACTTTGGGTAGAAGGGATAAATTTAATTTGTCTTATGATTTACCAGTTTCTGCTATGTTGCTTTCTGACGATTCTATGCCAGACCTCACTGCGCAAGATGAGGGTGAGCAGGGCGAATTAGACCAACAGTCAGATAGTGAAGATTTTGACAGCCCAGGCATTGATCATCTCATCAGGGCAGTGCGTCAGTCTCTGAAGTTTACAGAGACGGAGGAGCCTCTGACAAATGATGAAGTCGTCTTTACTAAACGACAAAGATCTCCAATGTGTTTTCCTGTTTCGGAATCTCTTAATAAGATGTTAGTAGAAACACGGAAGAATCCGGATAAACGGTTTTCTATACCTCGCCGATTTAAGTCGAGTTACCCGTTTCCAGAGTCTGTGACATCTACATAGGAGAATCCGCCAATGGTGGATTCATCTGTGTCAAAACTTACAAAGAAATTAACCATACCAGTACCAACTGCTACTACGCTTAAAGACCCTTCAGACCGTAAAATAGAAGCTATGCTAAAGTCCATGTATATAGCAGCAGGAGTGTTGCTTAGACCTGGGTTGGTTGGCATTTGGGTAAGTAAGGTGCTAATGGTATGGATAACAGAACTCAAGTCTGCACTACATGACGATCACCTTATACTTCTCGCTGATCAAATTTGTGAAGCTGCTAATTATCTATGTACAGCTTCTACTGATGTCTGTCAGCTTAGTTCTCGCCTTTCATCGTCGCTAGTTACGGCACGATGAGCACTCTGACTGCGTTCTTGGCAAGCGGAGGCAGAGGTCAAAAGAGGTATAAAGGTGTTACCTTACGGTGGCGAGAAGTTGTTTGGTCCTGAATTGGACAAATGGATTTTTAAGGCCACAGGAGGAAAGTCTGTTTTCCTACCATTGCCTCCACCGGTACCTAGACGGAAATACTCTGGCCCGGCGTTCAAATCCTTTAGACCTCAGCCCTTTCGAGGCCGTGGTAGAGGAACAGCCACGCCTGGTAGACGAGGTCGAGGACGTGGTTTACAACAAACCAATACCAGTCGTCAGGACGCTAAGGTCACCGACAAGCCAGTGGCATGACGGGCTCCCAGCCCATCTCGGATCTCCAATTGTGGGAGCACGCCTTCAGACGTTCCATTTGGCGTGGTTCCAGACATCCACAGATGGGTGGATCCGCAATTTAGTGTTAAAAGGTTACAAAATAGAGTTCGACTGTCTCCCGCCACTGCGGTTTTTCAAGACAGGACTGCCTGTGTCGGACGACAAGAGGGCGGTTCTGCAAATTGCCATTCAGTCTCTGCTGGATTCAGCAGTTTTGATTCCGGTCCCTGTACACCAACAAGGTCAGGGTTATTATTCCAGTCTGTTTGTGGTACCAAAGCCGGATGGCTCGGTCAGGCCAATATTGAACTTAAAGGGCCTCAATCAGTACGTCACTTACTACAGATTCAAGATGGAATCTCTGCGGTCAGTAATTGCAGGTTTAGAGCCACAGGAATTCATGATTGCGCTGGATCTCAAGGATGCGTACTTACACATTCCGATTTGGCCACCTCATCAGAGGTTCTTGCGTTTTGCGATACGGCAGAACCATTACCAGTTTCAGGCTCTGCCGTTTGGCCTCTCGTCAGCGCCTCGGGTATTCACCAAAGTAATGTCTGTGATGATAGCTCATCTCAGATCCCTGGGAGTGATAATAGTTCCGTACTTGGACGATTTGCTCATCAAAGCTCCGTCTCAACAGATGCTCCTCCAACATGCGTTGCTAACGTACAATGTACTAGTTCAGCACGGTTGGATTGTCAACTTCAAGAAATCACATCTGATTCCATCTCAACGACTTCAATTCCTAGGTATGATTCTCGATACGGTAGATCAAAGAATTTACCTACCAGAACAGAAAGTACAGATTATTCGTCATCTGGTACAATTAGTGCTCAAGCCATGCAGTCTCGGTACATTTGTGCATTCGCCTGTTAGGCACAATGGCGGCGGCTTTCGAATCGCTTCAGTTCGGAAGATTTCACTCACATCCTTTTCAACTGGATGTGCTCGCACAGTGGTCGGGCTCGCATCTGCAGATTCGCCAGAGGGTGAGGTTGTCTCCACGGGCCAGAGTATCTCTACTCTGGTGGCTCAAAGTACACAATCTAACCGCAGGGAAACGGTTCGGCACCTGGAATTGGATAGTTCTAATGACGGACGCGAGTCTCAGAGGTTGGGGAGCTGTAGTTCAAAATTGTCAGCTCCAAGGTCTCTGGGCGGATCACGAAAGATTGCTGTCTATAAATGTCCTAGAACTCCGGGCAATTTACAATGCGCTACGACAAGCAGTGCACATGCTTCGGTCTCAGACTGTCCAGTTGCAGTCAGACAACGCGACGGCAGTCGCGTACATCAACAAACAAGGAGGAACGAGAAGCCGCATGGCCATGCGGGAAGTAGCTTGAATCCTCAATTGGGCCGAGCATCACCAAGTGATATTGTCGGCAGTGTTCATTCTGGGAGTGGACAACTGGGAGGCGGATTATCTCAGCCGTCGGGATTTTCATCCAGGAGAATGGGCATTAAATCCAGAAGTGTTTCACATGTTGGTCCAGAGGTGGGGTTACCCGCAAGTGGACCTGATGGCATCTCTCCACAATCAGCAAATGCCCCAGTATGTGTCCAGAACGCGAGATCCAAAGGCAGTGGATGCTCTCACAATCGCGTGGCCGTACAGCCTCGTGTATCTGTTTCCACTGTTTCCGCTGCTCCCTTTGTTGCTAAAACGGATCAAAAGAGTCCGCCACAGTCATACTAGTGGCGACTCATTGGCCTCGGAGAGCTTGGTTCTCGGATCTCCGCGGACTACTCGCAGACAATCCTTGGCCGCTCCCGCTACGTCCGGACCTATTACAACAGGGTCCGTTCCTTTACCCCGATTTAGCGCGGCTGCATTTGACGGGGTGGCTGTTGAGACCGCCCTCTTAAGAAGAGAGTGCATTCCAGATTCGGTTATACCAACCACGTTACGAGCTAGGAAGCCAGTAACGGCAGCTCATTATTACAGAATTTGGCGTGCCTATATAGGTTGGTGTGAAGCTCGGAAGTTTCCGACATCATCTTTCAAGTTATCCCGTCTTTTATTATTTCTACAGACGGGGTTAGATGGAGCACTGCGTTTATCTACACTAAAGGTGCAGGTATCTGCTTTGTCAATTTACTTTCAAAGACGATTGGCTCTATTGCCGTCTGTACACACTTTTCTGCAAGGTGTCCTCAGAGTACAGCCGCCATTCATTCCACCTACAGCGCCATGGGACTTGAATCTGGTTTTAGATTTTTTACAGTCTTCATATTTTGAACCCTTACAACAAGTGGATAATAAGTTTCTCACTTGGAAAACAATTTTTCTCCTAGCCTTAGCTTCAGCAAGGCGTGTTTCAGATTTGGGTGCCTTGTCATGCAAGCCACCGTATTTGGTGTTTCATGATGACAGAGCGGAACTTCGGACGAATCCCGCTTTCATGCCAAAGGTAGTGTCATCTTTTCACATCAATCAACCAATAGTAGTTCCAGTGTTAACAGAAGATTCTGGAACTTTGGATGTGGTACGCGCTCTCCGCGTTTATGTATTCCGAACGTCTACAGTTCGTAAGACGGATACGTTGTTTGTTCTCTATGATGCTGCCAAGATGGGTTGGCCAGCTTCTAAGCAGACCTTATCCAGATGGATTAAACTGACCATACGTCAGGCTTACCTGCATGCTATGTTACAGCCACCTACATCAGTAACAGCTCATTCCACACGTTCTGTGGGAACTTCATGGGCAGCTGGTCGTGAGGCTTCTACGACGCAGCTTTGCCGTGCGGCTACATGGTCATCAGTGCACACGTTTGTGCGCTTTTACAAGTTTGATACGTTTGCCGCATCAGCATCTAGCTTTGGCCGCCTAGTGTTACAGGTGCCAAACAGCTCTCCCGCCGACGGGGGAAGCTTTGGTACGTCCCAAGAGTACTCCAGTGACCCCTAGTGGATGAAAAAGAAAGTAGGATTTTGGTACTTACCAGGTAAAACCTTTTCTTTGAATCCATAGGGGCACTGGACGCCCACCCAGAGCAGTTTTACCTGGTTTGTGGTAAGTTCAGTGGATCTCATGGTAACACATTCTCACCGACTGGTTCAAATTTTCAAGTTCTATCGGTTATGGTGTCAACTGTTTAGTTGTCAGTAACGTTATGTGTCAACTTTATTGTTGTCCGTTAAGTTCTATGTAATTCTCCATTGTCATCCTCTCTATCGCTCCTTTTCGGCTCAGTAAAAAACACTGAGGTACACTGGGAATATGGAGGGGAGGAGAGTTACTAAATTTAAATATTCAGGGCCTTTGTTCTGCTAAAGCCGTCCATATCCCAAGAGTACTCCAGTGCCCCCTATGGATTCAAAGAAAAGGATTTACCTGGTAAGTACCAAAATCCTATTTTAGGCTCATACCATGTGGCATAATGTGTATTTCTTCTCATACTGTGTGGCGTAATGTGAATTTCGGCTCATACCATGTGGGGTAACATAAATTTAGTCTCTTACTGTGAGACATAACGTGAATGCTCATACTGTGTGGCATAATGTGAATTTCGGCTCAAACTGTTTTGCATAATGTAAATTTCGGCTCATGCTGTGTGGCATAATGTGAATTTGACTCATACTGTGTGGCGTAACGTGAATAAGGGGCACTACTGTCAGTAGCTGGTTAGCATGGTGACATGTGTGACAAATGCTGGTGTCCTGCGGAGGAGGGGACTGATGGCATAGAAAGTGGCTATGATGGCACATGTAAATTTTATACTTTTCATATATTAAAACTCAAATGTTCAGCCCCCTAAATCTCCCATACTTTTCAGAGTGGCCAGCTCAAAATCAGGGCATAGGTGGTGGGGGTGCAAAGGGTGAGGTGTGTGTGTGGGGGGGGATTCATATGCACCTAGACCCACCACTGGGCCAGGTATAGGTTGGGGAAGTGAAAGCAGTGATAGGGTGTAGCGGCAGCTGGCACCATTATGTTTCATTTTATTTCTCTGGAGTGTTTTAGATCTACTTTATTATTAGGAACTAGGGAGAAATTAGATTAAGCCATGTGATTTTACTAAGAGAATGTAAAATAGTGATAGACAGGCCCATGGGTGGTGCTAGAAATGCCCTTCCTGCGGTGCACCCCCTAATAAAATTAGCTGCGCACACCTATGATCAGGACGGAATCCTGAATCTGCCCACATACCAGCCCCTGGAGCCGCCTGAGGGATGGAAGGAGGTGGAGGGCAGGGTGGGGGGGGGGGGAGAGACTGAGCACCTGACCAGGTGTAACGGCACGTGATGACACAGCTGGCACGTCGTGTCGCACAGTGGTAAAAGACACATGGTTACTTTCCTAGCCCTGGCTCTACCCATGGACTACACTAATTGTTGATCTGTATTTGGCTATATACTAGGCAATATTGTATTATATTGTATGATGTTATTGTTACAAGGGTACAGTTATGTTTTTGATGTTTATATATGAATGTATTGGTTATTGTGTTATAGTTTGTAAAATAATGTTTCCCCCATGTGACTGCTCAGATAACCTGTGTGTTTGCTGTTGGGTAGATACAGCCAGTCTCAGATGTCAGGCCATACAACACCCTCATTCATCCCCACACAATGGATTCCAGGCCACACAATCAGATTAAGTAAGGTTAATTTAGTTAACATCTATTGTGGCCTAGGGGACATGCCTGGGCATGTGAAAGTAGGTTTGATCTGAAACTGTTCTGGGGGTGTCACCTTATGGTAGAAAAGACAAAGGTTTGATAATAGCAAACAGGGGCGATTGAAAGAGATCTGAGAGAGAAGGTCAGAGAGTGGCAGAAGACTGGCTAAGAAGTAATGTTCTATCAGGAGTTCCAGGAGGGAATTGTCGTGTAGAATTGGATCACAGAAGTGTGCTGAGCTGTTTATCACCCATTCTGTTCAATAAACCACTGTTGGATTTTCATCTACCACCATGACTGAGTGATTTGGAACCCAGTATCCTCACATTTGGTGGCAAGCAGAGGGATCACTCAGGTTACAAGCATGGATGCAAGATATTACAGCAGATTGGAGGCAGCAGCACAATATTACAAAGACATCAAGAAGGGAGTCCTGCAAGTACTGTGTCATGGAAACAAAATTGTAATCAATAGAGTGGATACCAAGGAATCCCTAATTGGAAAACTGGCTCAATGGGACTTTAAGCACCCTTGTGATAAGAAGGAAGAGGAGGATACGGTCCAGGCCTCAGCGGAGGAGACCAGTAATGGAACCAGGGCAGTGGAGCTTGTGGTTGGAAGTTCGTCAGCATATCGGCAGGCTGGGAAGCCGGATCTGTTATTTATAGTTACCAAAATACAGTACATTTGGGAGTACTGGAATGAAGCTCAGCAGGTAATCAGCAGGTGGAGAGTATCCAGCATACAGGACAATTTGTGTAATCTGGGGAATGCGTTCATGCACTGCAGAAGTGAAGCAGCCACATGGAATCTGCTAGGGGAGCCAGAGTTTGAGGAATTCAGGGAGGAAGTGATCGCCACAGTGGCCTAAATGACACAAAGGATACAATATACAGAGACGGAAGGGCAAGTGCAGAGTAAATTGTCTTCCCGGACAGAGCCAGAGGAAGTGGCATTGGATCGGGGGCCCCTGGATACCCCAGCATGGCGAGACCAGTGTTACAGGGTGGATGCAGAAAGGCACCACCTGCAACAGCTTCTCCCATACCCAAGGGAAGAAGTTGCCCAGTGGTCTATATGGAAGGAAGCACACGAAGTGAAGACAGCAGTGAGCACAATCCAGGCACCCCAGGAGGAACTGCACTACAACTTCCCTTTTGCTGAGATGGAGGATGAGGACTTAGTGAGAGAGTGTCAAGAACTGTCTGCCCAGTATGTTACACTGGAAAAGAACGACCTTGACCAGGTAGATGCAAGGAAGCACTGTCTGCAACCCATTCTCTTCTCTCTGGGGGAATGTCGCAGTGAAACACTCAGTGACCGGCCTGAGCTGTGTTACAACTGGCCATTTGCAGGCTTGGAGGGTATAGAAACCATCCCAGAGTGCCAGCGAGACATTGAGGAAGAAGTTGCCACTATCACCTGACCACCACTTGAGCAACAGAGCCTCCAAGGGAATCCTTCAGGTGAGCACCAATTAGTCCTGGCTACTGAACCATTTACAGTGTTGTGTTTGGGGGAGGCTACTGAAAGTGAGAAGGAAGTGGGGTCTGTCATTCAAACACCCCAGGAGAAGATGCACTATGCCTTCCCATTTGCAGAGGTGGAAGAGGAGATCTCTACGAGGGCAGCAGTAGGTGGTAATGTCCCAACTATAAGCATGGCTAGTGCAGACAGTGTCTCACTTCAGGCTGATCAGCATATTCGGCTGAGGGAGGCCTATTATGAAGCTATGTTCATGGCTGCCCCAGTTATTTTATCAGAAAATGATGGTCAAGAAGGGCCCAGTGTATCCCTAGCTACTGTATCTCTCCCAGAAGATTCTGGAGGTATGTTCCCATTCAGTGAACTTGATGGTAAGGAGCTGCAGTCTGAATGCCAGAATCTTCCCTGTGTCTCAGAGAAAATCCAGGTATCAGACATGGTGAAAATAGCATCAGCTCAGGAACTGGAAGGGAACATGTTGCTCTACTCTAGGGCACCTGAATGTGTTTTGGACTGGCATTGTGTGCAAGGTGAAATGACTGACTCTAACCAGGACAATGGTGTTCAGCAAGGACATGTAACAGTGAATGCAGTGAATGGAGAAGGTAATGCCACTGTCCCTGTGAACCTACATCCATGTTCCAGTACAACCATGGTCGAGTTGGTGGGTACACACAAGGAAACTGAGCAGATTGTACTCCAGGCCAAAGCATTCAAGACTCAGAGTAGGATCCCACAAGTTACCCAGCCAGCCAGGCTGGAGGAAGCATTCACCCAGGATAGCACAGAAGAAACTTCTGGCATGAAGGAATTCCCATTGTGCCCTGACAATTACAATACCCGTGGTTCTTGTTTGGGGGAGGCAAGCCACTGTCCTGATGCACCAGAGGTGATGGAAGTGGGGTTCCCAGGGAATACATTGTTGGGGAGGGAGAGTGAGGGCCCCAGAGATCAGATTTTGTTTATGTAGGAAAACTGACTATCTGAAATTTGAGGTTACCCAGTTGGGTGTAGGGGAATTATTAAGTCCCCAGGCGCAGTTATTGGACTTATTGAATTACACTGTTGCACATGCTGTTACCCCAACCCAGCGGCTGTCTACAAAGGGGACTTTGATTAATGTATTTGGATTGGACACCGGGGGGAAATACAAGAACTATGGACTGCTGATCACGTTTCCACCGGACCCTGGTAAGACTGTATTGAGTTATGTACTGTGGGCCACACACCCACCAGACCGGGGAAAGAAATCCCCACACAAGCCTTGTGACAATTGTTACAGGCTTTGGACATGGGACACTGGTGGTCTCCGTACAAACTGTAAAATGCTATTCACAAAACCACCAGGCCCACAAGAGAAACCAGCCAGTCATTGTTATGATGGGGCACAGACTGTCTGATGTAGAGCATCACTGCGCTCAGCAAGCTTCAGCTACTTAGGACACAGGCCTAGAAAGTAGGGGGAGGTAATGTGACGACACGTGATGACACAGCCGGCACGTCGTGTCGCACAGTGGTAAAAGACACATGGTTACTTTCCTAGCCCTGGTCCTACCCATGGACTACACTAATTGTTGATCTGTATTTGGCTATATACTAGGCAATATTGTATTATATTGTATGATGTTATTGTTACAAGGGTACAGTTATGTTTTTGATATATATATGAATGTATTGGTTATTGTGTTATAGTTTGTAAAATAATGTTTCCCCCATGTGACTGCTCAGATAACCTGTGTGTTTGCTGTTGGGTAGATACAGCCAGTCTCAGATGTCAGGCCATACAACACCCTCATTCTTCCCCACACAATGGATTCCAGGCCATACAATCAGATTAAGTAAGGTTAATTTAGTTAACATCTATTGTGGCCTAGGGGACATGCCTGGGCATGTGAAAGTAGGTTTGATCTGAAACTGTTCTGGGGGTGTCACCTTATGGTAGAAAAGACAAAGGTTTGATAATAGCAAACAGGGGCGATTGAAAGAGATCTGAGAGAGAAGGTCAGAGAGTGGCAGGAGACTGGCTAAGAAGTAATGTTCTGTCAGGAGTTCCAGGAGGGAATTGTCATGTAGAATTGGATCACAGAAGTGTGCTGAGCTGTTTATAACCCATTCTGTTCAATAAACCACTGTTGGATTTTCATCTACCACCATGACTGAGTGATTTGGAACCCAGTATCCTCACACCAGGTACAAAGCATCCTAATCGAGGCTGGGCTACTCCCCTGTCCCTGGTAACAGGAAGCCACACACCTTCCACCTGCTGCTACTGTGGCCCCTGTTGTCCCTGTCTCTCTCTCATTGCAGATGGTCAGTATTGTGGGCATGAATGCATGCAGCCCTCCAGTGAGCCATCTCCATGTGTGCCTGGTGTGCGTTATGCTAACAGTCACCCTACACAAATGATGTTATCATGTATTAGATATGCCACTGATGTGTGTGCTGTGTACAGAAGCCATGGTGTTCAGCTGGGCACTCCCTCCCTCCCACCTCTACTGTGGTGGAATGTGTGTAAGGGGCTTTAACATATATAGGGGGTACTACTGTGTGGTGTAATGTGACTGACGGACACTACTGTAATGCACTAACCCTATTTTAAATTGGAGAAGGGCGCCAAAATCTACATTCGTGTACCAAAAAATATAGGCTTGGGCCGGCCCAGAGTACATTGTATCTGGTGACAACAGTATGGGATAAGTGCTAGCTCCCATTTTGTTAAATGTGAAGCAGTGATGTGACTTGTCTGTTGGCAGGTTAGTAGGACATGTACTGCATGAGGTACATAAAGGAACAGAAGCTGTCCCAGAACTATAACTGCTGATTTCTGCACTAGGAGCACTGCAACAGCCACAGAACACAGCCAGTGTGGTAAAGCTCAAGCTACAGGATCTAGAGGACTACTGTAGTATGCAACTGGCCTCTGTTGGTCTCCATGTGTTTATTGTAGAGCACCTGCTGCAAAACCCATACATTGATGACAAAACAATGAAAATAGCATGCCGTAGTTATGTACTGTAGTGCAGGAGCTGAAGTGAGTGACCGAGTTCCTGAAAACATTCTTTATTCTCATCTGTGTGCAACAAAGGTTCTGGAATGGTGTCTGCAGTTAAAGCATTAAGTGGTGCTGCGAGTACTGAATAGTTAGGTATCCAATTTTTCAAATATGTGATCATTCCTAAGAAAGCACGCTCCAGTTTCTTATTCTCCAGTAATTTCATGTTGACTACTTGTACAGTATATGCTCTGAGTTAAGTGGCATAAACCTGGAATGAGACAATGTCCTAGGTACTGTACAATACTGTCATTTGTCCTTAGAATTTTTGTGTCTGTTGCCTGCTAGGAAAACAAGCAGTGCTTGCAAGTATGGATGCCTCCTTAAATGATGATCAGAGTAAGAGGACACCTTTATTCTGAATGAGTGAATA
The DNA here is from genome assembly GCF_028390025.1 of Pseudophryne corroboree. Classification (NCBI taxonomy): domain Eukaryota; kingdom Metazoa; phylum Chordata; class Amphibia; order Anura; family Myobatrachidae; genus Pseudophryne; species Pseudophryne corroboree. Next base: position 591,505,298 of record NC_086448.1, on the reverse strand, counting down.
GTCACAAGGAGATATAAAATGAGTTAAATAATGTAGTTCTGTATTGCTCGACTAGAGAAACTACGGATATTTAGAAACCCCCTGGGGCAAAACTGTCCATGTATATTGTTGCCTCCTGTATGTGAAAGCAAACATTCTTTGAATATCAGCATAATTGAAAACTGGGAAATGTGCTGAGCAATGATAAATTATGGAGAAGTGTGTGCTGGTGGAAGGGATCTGCGTGAGAATAGGTGCAGGGTTTGGTACTACAGAACAGAGGGGATAACCACATATAGATCTTGTATAAAGTCACAGAAACACCTACCCATACTTCCTGACTAAATGGATCTGTGAATTTATAGGGCTCTAAAATTAAATGACAATGCCCTTCTGCAAGTGCTCTTGAACAAAATGCTTCTTGCTTAGCTTCTGGTGGTAAAGGGTATTAATGCAATTTGGGTGGGCGCTGCTTGGTTTTAATCAACATTTATAGGCTCAACAGAAGTCATAATACCTGTAGGATATGTGGTCCATATTTTATGGGGACTTGTGTCAGAATATTTTGAATTTCTGGGTCTAAATTTGAAGGGTTGAAGACTTCTTGCATATGACCAAGAAGTCTGGCTGGTGGCCTAAGTAAATATTTAGCTCTCTGCTCATTTTCCTTGGATACTTGCAAGAAAACACTATCAGGAGTACAAAAACAGTACAGCTTAGTTGAAATATGAGGTCTCATCCTAATATTGATACTGGACATCTGCTGCTACTAGAAATTAATGAGTGCAGTCAATGCAACTATTGTTACTTGTACTGGTTTTGTCTCTAATGTAAGCATTTTGTTCCCCACTTAAATCGTGGTCACAGTATTTAGAGAAAGGGTTAGTAGAGCCAACCCTGAAATAAATGATCTGGTTGCTCCTGAATCAAAGAAAGGGTATGGAGTTCCTTCTAGACAAAGTTTTGAAGGTTACTGAGGTCCTTCTAAATCAACCTGTGCTGTGGGGTCTGTTCTGTCACAAGGGATAATAAGAGAAATAAGATTTACTGAGTCCAGTCATTCTGGATAATCTAAGCCTCCTCTGGAGGAGGTAGCTTTCACTCCCTCCTGCCATCTCCATGTTGGTGCAAGATGGTGGTGATAATATTTACAGCTTATTATCTGCAGCTGCAGTGTACAGAATTGTTAATATGTAATAGCACCATTCATGAAAAGGACTCCTCAGCCTGGCAGAGGAAGCATCAAGGTAATCAGCCTGGGCCATTCCCTTTGTTGAGCTGGAACAGTCTAGGGAAATCTGTACTTTGTACCTTAGGGGCTGCTATTTTCTTTGAAAAAGATTACAGTAGATCATTATGGCTAGAAAATGTATTAATTCGGGTTTGGTGTCACTAGGGCTATGTTCTTCTGCATTTAAGTATTTCATTACCATTATTGTGCAAAAGCAGGTGAAATAACATTACATGCTTCCATTGGGGGTCAATCTTCCAGGCAAAGCAGAGACCTTAGACCAGGCATGTCAAACTCATGGTCATCCAGCTGTTGTGAAACTACATGTCCCAGCATGCTTTACCAGTTGATCAGTGGAAGATATGCTGGCAAAGCATGCTGGGACTTGTAGTTTCACAACAGCTGGAGGGCCACGAGTTTGACATGCCTGCCTTAGACAGACAATCTGACACCACATCTAGTTAATGGTTTCTAATACAATGAGTATTTGCATGAAAGTATTGTCTTATCTTCTATCTCATTTTTAAAACACAATTTACACAAGTTTAAACATAGAAACATAGAATTTGACGGCAGATAAGAACCACTTGGCCCATCTAGTCTGCCCCTTTTTTTATCCTTTAGGTAATCTCAACCCTTTTTGAACCTTAATTCTTTGTAAGGATATTCATATTCCTATCCCAAGCATGTTTAAATTGCTCTACAGTCTTAGCCTCTACCACCTCTGATGGGTTGCTATTCCACTTATCCACTACCCTTCCTGTGAAGTAATTTTTCCTTAAATTTCCCCTGAACCTGCCTCCCTCCAGTTTCAGTGTATGTCCTCGAGTTCTAATACTTCTCTTCCTTGGAAGAATGTTTCCCTCCTGAACTTTGTTAAAACCTTTGGTATATTTGAAAGTTTCTATCATATCTCCCCTTTCCCTTCTCTCCTCCATACTATACATGTTAAGATCTTTTAGCCTTTCCGGGTAAGATTTTTGTGATGTAGGCCATGCACCATTTTAGTTGCCCTTCTTTGTACACTCTCTAATGTATTTATATCCTTCTGGAGATATGGTCTCCAGAACTGGACACAGTATTCCAGATGAGGCCGCACCCATAGCCAGATTAAGGGGGGGGTCACAGGGCATACAGTACCCCGGGCCCCCCTTTGTTAGTGGGGCCCCCAGACAGAGCACACCGACATCACTAGCTTTCCCTCTCACGCAGTAGCAGAACCAGACAGCCAGAGGGCAGTATGCATTGCACGCAGAGTGGGTGGTAATCATGTGACCGGCGGTCGGGAGGCCGATGGTCACATGACCTCCACCGACATCCCGCCCCCTCACTATCCCTATAGTTGGCATGCCGACCAACAGGGACTATTTACACTCGTGGGTGTCCACGACACCCATAGAGTGGGAATAGAACCCGTCGCCACCAAGCCCGCAAGGGGCTTGCTGCACTCACCCCTCCCCGCCGGGATCACGGCGTCGGTATGCTGACCGGCGGTCTCCTGAGCGCCGGTCAGACATACTGCACCCGGCAAAGTATCAGGTCTTATGAGCTACAGATTAAGCTTTCCAACCAGAGGAGAGATAGGAGGGTGGAGAGAGCTGTAAGTGACACAGGGATCCCATCTTCTCCTCCTCCCTGCCTGGGTCCTATGTAACCTGGCATTATTCAACTATTAGTTTGATCTAATATACCCCATTGGATTAAATTTAATATACACAATCCATACATCCTAACATGACTCAGTCCTGGAGGGATAACATGCTATATTAAGTTATGATTGCAATCACCTGTGTTGAAACACCTTTCATATCTATGAAATAGTTCAACACATGTGACACCAATCATATATTAAGAATGAAGTCCAGGTAAACAGCATTTTATCCCTCCTGGAATGGGTCATGTTGGGGAGTATGCACAATCTAAAATACAATCCCCCGCCTTCCACCAGGGCCCCCTTGTCTTAAGTGCCCCGGGCACCCCCAAGGCTTAATCCGGCCCTGGCCGCACCAATGACCTATACAGTGGCATTATTACTTCTCTTTTCCTGCTACTGATTCCTCTTCCTATGCAACCAAGCATCTGACTGCCTTTCTCATTGGTTTGTTGCATTGCTTTCCTGCCTTTAAGTCACTTGAAATAGTGACTCCTAAATCCCTTTCCTCCTCAGTAGTTTCCATTATAGTACCCTTGATACTATATTTAGCCTTTGGGTTTTTGAGAGCCAAGTGCATGATTTTGCATTTTTTAGCATTAAACTGTAGTTGCCATGTTCTTGACCATTTTTCAAGTCTAGCTAGGTCATCAATCATTTGTTATACCCCTCCTGGTGTGTCTACCCTGTAGCACATCTTTGTATCATCTGCAAAAAGGCATTCTTTCCCTTCAATACCATTTGCAATGTCACCAACAAAGATATTAAAGAGAACTGGTCCGAGTACAGATCCCTGGGGTACTCCACTGGTAACATTTCCCTCCATAGATTGCACTCCATTTACTACAACTGTCTGTTTCCTATCCTGCAACCAGTTTCTTATCCACTTAACTATTTTATAATCCACCCCCACACTTTCAAGTTTATTTATCAGTCTGTGGGACAGTGTCAAATGCCTTACTAAAGTCTAGATATGCTACATCTACAGCTCCCCCTTGATCTATTATTTTCATCAGAGTCAAAAATGTCAATAAGATTTGTTTGGCATGATCTCCCACCAGTAAATCCATGCTGTTTTGGATCCTGTAAGTTGTTTGATTTAAGATATTCCACAACTCTTTCTTTTAGTAGTTTTTCCATTACTTTCCCTACTACTGATGTAAGGCTTACTGGTCTGTAGTTACTTGCTTCTTCCTTGCTTCTACTTTTGTACAGTGGAACTACATTTGCTCTTTTCCAGTCCTCTGGAATGGCACCTGTATTTAGTGACTGGTTAAATAATTCGGTTAATGGTGCCACCAGCACATCTTTTAGCTCGTTTAGTATCCTTGGGTGTATTCCATCTGGCCCCATTGATTTATCCACTTTTAGTTTTGAAAGTTCAGTTAGGACCTTCTCCTCTGTAAATGTACTTTCATCTACCTTATTTTTATGAATGTCCTTGCAACTTAACTCTGGCCCCTTCCCTTCTCCTTCTGTAGTACATACTGAGCAAAAATAATGATTTAGGTGATCTGCTATTGCCTTGTCGCCCTCCACCAAATTCTCACTCTCTGCCTTAAGTCTTATTATTCCTCCATTTGATTTTCTCCTTTCATTTATATACTTAAAAAAAGTTTTGCCCCCTTTATCTACTGACTGGGCCATTTTCTCCTCTGCTTCTGCCTTTGCATGTCTTATCACTTTCTTAGCATCCTTCCATCTGTCAAGATACACCTCTTTGTCATTATTATTTTGAGTCTGTTTGTATTTCCTAAAAGCCATCTTTTTTGCTTTCACACTAGTTGATACTTCTTTTGTGAACCACACTGGCTTCCTTTTCCTGGTGCTTTTCCTAACCCTTTTGATACAAAGGTCTGTTGCCCTTATTATTGCACTTTTCAGTTTTTCCCACCTCTCCTGCATCCCTTCCAAGTTCCTCCAGTCTGCCAATGAATCACTTAAACATCTCCCCATTTTTGCAAAGTCAGCATTTCTAAAATCCAACACCTTTGTTTTTGTGTGACAAGAGTTGGATCCTGTCTTTATACTAAACCATACTGCTTGATGATCACTGGATTCCAGGTGCTCACCCACATATATGTCTGATATCCTGTCACCATTTGTAAGAATTAAATCTAATATTGAGTCTTTGCGAGTGGGCTCCCTCACCAATTGCTTGAGAGATGCTCCCTGTAAGGAATTTAGAAATTTGCCACTTGTAGCTGAACTTGCAAAGGACCCCTCCCAATTTACATCAGGTAAATTAAAGTCTCCCATGATTATGACTTCTCCCTTTAAAGCCATTTTAGAGATGTCCAACAATAGGTTCCTGTCCAAATCCTGCCCGTGGCCTGGCGGTCTATAGATCACCCCAATGCGCATAATGTCCTTCTCCCCGGTTTCTGTGGTGACCCAAAGGGCCTCAGTTTTGTCCTCAACATTTTGTATTAAAGTAGCATTTTTTTTTCACATGCATTGCTACCCCTCCTCCTATTCTTCCCATTCTATCCTTCCTAAATAAATTGTATCCTGGTATAGCTATGTCCCAGTCATGATTCTCATTGCACTATGACTCAGTAATTGCAACAATATCCAGGTTATCCCTTGTCATTATTGCAATTAGCTCTGGAATTTTGTCTCCTAAGCTCCTAGCATTTGCACACATAGCTTTAAGAATTTTGTCTGTGCATCTGTTATTAGTAGCCATGTCCAGACAGTACAAAATAACTGTCAAGTTTAAAGTTGAAATTACCTGTTTGGTGATGTTGTTCAGTGTTTGGATTTTTTTTTTCACTAATCAGGAATCACACTCTGTCCTTTACACCATGACTACACCTCACTAAATGTAAAGATATAGTACACCTGTCCACAATGGCTAAATGGCCAAAGAAGGTAAACACCAGACAGCATGCAGTAATAAACTGTTTCACTGAACAACTTCCCCACACATGCAATTTCAATTACAAGCAAATCATTACATCAAAAACATACATGAGTTTGCATAAGAGAGAACTGTAGTGAGCAGATTGGGGCTGTCTTTTCTTGGTTTTAAAGACAGATAATATGCATAAGATGAATTACATACTTTTTAGGCATTAAGGCAGTCCATATGTCATCGTTTTGGTGTTTTGTTGTTTTCCTTCTGTTTTCCTTCGGTTTAATGCAGGTATAATGCTAATATTATAATAACACTTTTATGTCAGCACTTCTATGGAAGCACTCCCAGCCGACGGCTACCAGCCGTATACTAAACTTTAAATAGGAAAAATTGCAATGTGAATGCAATGATTGCTAACTCCACCCAATACAATCCCCCTTTAAAGCTAAGGCCATCAATTAGCTAAGACAAACAGGCATTACATTCCAATAAGGCAGCCAACTAAATCTTTGCAAATAACAAAAAAACAAAACCTTTTTTAATGTACCTATATAATACAACACTGCTATGCCACACAATCCTATTTCATTTGCATTCGATGGTAGCAATGATAGTTCAATGTACCTATATAATACAACACTGCTATGCCACACAATCCTATTTCATTTGCATTCGATGGTAGTAATGATAGTTCAATGTACCTAAATAATACAACACTGCTATGCCACACAATCCTATTTCATTTGCATTCGATGCTAGTAATGATAGTTCAATGTACCTGTTAATGAGAAGGAGAAGGTGTGATGAGAAGTCAGTTCACAATCGATAACAGCTGAGGATATAACTTAACGCAGGTATAACGCTAATATTATAATAACACTTTTATGTCAGCACTTCTATGGAAGCACTCCCAGCCGACAGCTACCAGCCGTACACTAAACTTTAAATAGGAAAAATTGCCATGTGAATGCAATGATTGCTAACTCCACCCAATACAATCCCCCTTTAAAGCTAAGGCCATAAATTAGCTAAGACAAACAGGCATTACATTCCAATAAGGCAGCCAACTAAATCTTTACAAATTACAAAAAAACAAAACCTTTTTTAATGTACCTATATAATACAATACTGCTATGCCACACAATCCTATTTCATTTGCATTCGATGGTAGCAATGATAGTTCAATGTACCTATATAATACAACACTGCTATGCCACACAATCCTATTTCATTTGCATTCGATGGTAGCAATGATAGTTCAATGTACCTATATAATACAACACTGCTATGCCACACAATCCTATTTCATTTGCATTCGATGGTAGTAATGATAGTTCAATGTACCTAAATAATACAACACTGCTATGCCACACAATCCTATTTCATTTGCATTCGATGCTAGTAATGATAGTTCAATGTACCTGTTAATGAGAAGGAGAAGGTGTGATGAGAAGTCAGTTCACAATCGATAACAGCTGAGGATATAACTTAACGCAGGTATAACGCTAATATTATAATAACACTTTTATGTCAGCACTTCTATGGAAGCACTCCCAGCCGACAGCTACCAGCCGTATACTAAACTTTAAATAGGAAAAATTGCCATGTGAATGCAATGATTGCTAACTCCACCCAATACAATCCCCCTTTAAAGCCAAGGCCATAAATTAGCTAAGACAAACAGGCATTACATTCCAATAAGGCAGCCAACTAAATCTTTACAAATAACAAAAAAACAAAACCTTTTTTAATGTACCTATATAATACAACACTGCTATGCCACACAATCCTATTTCATTTGCATTCGATGGTAGCAATGATAGTTCAATGTACCTATATAATACAACACTGCTATGCCACACAATCCTATTTCATTTGCATTCGATGGTAGCAATGATAGTTCAATGTACCTATATAATACAACACTGCTATGCCACACAATCCTATTTCATTTGCATTCGATGGTAGTAATGATAGTTCAATGTACCTAAATAATACAACACTGCTATGCCACACAATCCTATTTCATTTGTATTCGATGGTAGTAATGATAGTTCAATGTACCTGTTAATGAGAAGGAGAAGGTGTGATGAGAAGTCAGTTCACAATCGATAACAGCTGAGGATATAACTGAACGCAAGTATAACGCTATTATTATAATAACACTTTTATGTCAGCACTTCTATGGAAGCACTCCCAGCCGACGGCTACCAGCCGTATACTAAACTTTAAATAGGAAAAATTGCCATGTGAATGCAATGATTGCTAACTCCACCCAATACAATCCCCCTTTAAAGCTAAGGCCATAAATTAGCTAAGACAAACAAGCATTACATTCCAATAAGGCAGCCAACTAAATCTTTACAAATAACAAAAAAACAAAACCTTTTTTAATGTACCTATATAATACAACACTGCTATGCCACACAATCCTATTTCATTTGCATTCGATGGTAGCAATGATAGTTCAATGTACCTATATAATACAACACTACTATGCCACACAATCCTATTTCATTTGCATTCGATGGTAGCAATGATAGTTCAATGTACCTATATAATACAACACTGCTATGCCACACAATCCTATTTCATTTGTATTCGATGGTAGTAATGATTGTTCAATGTACCTAAATAATACAACACTGCTATGCCACACAATCCTATTTCATTTGCATTCGATGGTAGTAATGATAGTTCAATGTACCTAAATAATACAACACTGCTATGCCACACAATCCTATTTCATTTGCATTCGATGCTAGTAATGATAGTTCAATGTACCTGTTAATGAGAAGGAGAAGGTGTGATGAGAAGTCAGTTCACAATCGATAACAGCTGAGGATATAACTGAACGCAGGTATAACGCTAATATTATAATAACACTTTTATGTCAGCACTTCTATGGAAGCACTCCCAGCCGACGGCTACCAGCCGTATACTGAACTTTAAATAGGAAAAATTGCCATGTGAATGCAATGATTGCTAACTCCACCCAATACAATCCCCCTTTAAAGCTAAGGCCATAAATTAGCTAAGACAAACAGGCATTACATTCCAATAAGGCAGCCAACTAAATCTTTACAAATAACAAAAAAACAAAACCTTTTTTAATGTACCTATATAATACAATACTGCTATGCCACACAATCCTATTTCATTTGCATTCGATGGTAGCAATGATAGTTCAATGTACCTATATAATACAACACTGCTATGCCACACAATCCTATTTCATTTGCATTCGATGGTAGCAATGATAGTTCAATGTACCTATATAATACAACACTGCTATGCCACACAATCCTATTTCATTTGCATTCGATGGTAGTAATGATAGTTCAATGTACCTAAATAATACAACACTGCTATGCCACACAATCCTATTTCATTTGCATTCGATGCTAGTAATGATAGTTCAATGTACCTGTTAATGAGAAGGAGAAGGTGTGATGAGAAGTCAGTTCACAATCGATAACAGCTGAGGATATAACTTAACACAGGTATAACGCTAATATTATAATAACACTTTTATGTCAGCACTTCTATGGAAGCACTCCCAGCCGACGGCTACCAGCCGTATACTAAAAAACACACATTTTTCTCTTCCTCTTTTAAACTGACAGCAATTTGTAAAGCTTGAGTCCACTAAGATGGAAAACAAGGAACCAACCATTCTGGTAAATATCCTAGAGCAATATTTCAGCGTTATTTTGAATTTTACAACAGCAATTAAATCAATTTAATCCCAATCAGAAACAAAAACACAATGGAAATACCTTATAACTTAAACCCATAAACATCAATTTTTGCACTTTTACCTTATCAATCAACTTGAGATCCCAGCATTACAGGACAGCAACAAAGTCAACCAAAAGTATGCCACCTTCAAAGTCTTTACGGTAAGTTAAAACAATACTTTACTTGTGCGCTGGCCCTTGATGGAGGGGTATGCCTGGTTAGCCTTCCAGTTAGATGTAGGATTCGAGTTATGGCACCAACTGATATGGAAATATCTTTTGATCAAATTATAAATGATCATGAAAATATTTTAAGATATTAAATTACAATATATGCATATGAGAGTAATTATGATACAGAATGCTACCCCACCACTGAAGATGATGTATACATATCACATGATTATATTTTCAATACCATATTAGTATAAAATAAACCTTCATGGACAGTCATAGCTTTGTACCTGGTACTTTCATGAAAGTTACAGTTAGTACACAACAAAAAGGTGGATTGGGACAACATTAAAATATATAAATTATGTTAGGTGCCTTACTTTGTGGCACCAGCTAACCATACTCTTTGGTTTCCAAAATTTATTAAACTATGGGGTAATTCCAAGTTGATCGCAGCAGGAATTTTGTTAGCAGTTGGGCAAAACCATGTGCACTGCAGGGGAGGCAGATATAACGTGCAGAAAGAGTTAGATTTGGGTGTGTTATTTTATTTCTGTGCAGGGTAAATACTGGCTGCTTTATTTTTACACTGCAAATTAGATTGCAGATTGAACACACCACACCCAAATCTAACTCTCTCTGCACATGTTATATCTGCCTCCCCTGCAGTGCACATGGTTTTGCCCAACTGCTAACAAAATTCCTGCTGCGATCAACTTGGAATTACCCCCTATGTCTACAAGATCATTTAAATAACTATTGATGTTGACAAGAGATGTAGTGTTCAGCATGCCGACGGTCAGAATCCTAGCATCAGAATCCCAACAGAACCCAATGGTAAGTATTGGGATTAAAGTTAGACTAAGGCTGTGGGAGATGGTTAGGGTAAGGCTACAGGAGGGGAAAGTTAGGGTTAGGCTATAGGAGGGGACAGTTAGGATTAGGATGCAAGTGTGGCGGATTAGTGTTACCATTAGGGTTAGGGCTATAATACTTACCAAAAGCCGTTGGGATGCTGCTGCTAGGATTCTGACCGTCGGCATGCTGAGCACCAGGATTTCATACCCAACCTATTGTAAAATATGTTTCCTCTGCAGTTTTATTGAGGTCTCAGGGGAAGAGCTCTGCTACACCTCACATTATAAAGGTACATTATTGAAAGACTTAAAAACACCTTTTATCAGCCAAAGAAATAAGCAACAGTCAATTTAAAATATCAATATTGACTTTTTTACATTAAGCTACAACGTTGAAACCTGCAACCTTTGATTGTCAGTTTCAACATTCTGTAAATGCATGAAAAGTAAAAATTATAATAACAGTTGTTAAGCATGCAAAGAAATGTTCATAGCTCTTTCTATGTGGAGTCATCATTTTATTATTTATTACCAATCAATAAGTCAGGGGTGGGCAGACTTTTGGAGTCGGCGATCTACTTTGAAAGCTGAAAAGGTTTTGTGATCTACCTAGGTGGGATAATAGCACGCGCCGCTGGTGCGCGCCCAAAAAAAGGGCGTGGCATAAGAAAAAGTGGGCATGGTATAACAAAAAAGTGGGCGTGGTATAACAAAAAAAGGGACGTAGCCTTGCTGCACAGAGTGTAATGACTGTCTTGCACGAAATAACACATTGGCCCCCACAGGTAAAAACCTCAAACACATATGCTCCCACAGTGCCAGATACACATATGCCCCCACAGTGCCAGATACAGATATGACCCCACAGTGCCAGATAGATATGCCCCCACAGTGCCATGTGCCCACAGTGCCAGATATGCCCCCACAGTGCCAGATATGACCTCACAGTGCCAGATACAGATATGCCCCCACAGTGCCAGATATGCTCTCACAGTGCCAGATACATATATGCCCCCACAGTGCCATTTGCCCACAGTGCCAGATATGACCCCACAGTGCCAGATACAGATATGCCCCCACAGTGCCATGTGCCCACAGTGCTAGATTTACCCCCACAGTGGCAGATATGCCCCCACAGTGCCACATATGCCCCCACAGTCCAGATACAGATATGACCCCACAGTGCCATGTGCCCACAGTGCCAGATATGCCCCCACAGTGCCAGATACAGATATGCCCCGACAGTGCTGCTCACCGCTGTGTGTGGAGAGCGCAGCGTGCGCCTCTCCAGTCTGCCGCCCTGCCTCTCAGTCTGGTCTCCGGCGGTGACAGCGCAGTGTATAGCTCAAATCAGGCGCCGGTCCGCAAGCTCTCATTGGCTAATGAACCGGCGCCTGATTTGAGCTATACACTGCGCCGTCACTGCCGGAGACCAGACTGAGGGGCAAGGTGGCAGGCAGGAGAAGCGCGCGCTGCGCTCTCCTCGCCTCGGGTGGATGGGCGGCGATCGCAATCGACTGTTTGGCCACCCCTGCAATAAGTAAACTCCAAAATAATGCCTTGTTTTAGCACAAAATAGTAACTATCTTTCTTTGAGCAGTTTGACCTGACAAGAAAATGTTTTTATAACAATCTGAGAACTCGAAACTAAATATCTCTCTATAAAATTTCCATGATTGCAGACCACTTGAAATTAATGAAGGACTACTGTTAAACTAAACTTTTATGGGTGTCTGTCCAAATTACCCCAGCTAAGGACAAATATTCTTTTTTTTACATGATATAAAACCTGGATATGGCAAACATATGGGGAGAGGGAGAATTTATAAACCAGCAGGTTTTAAGTGTTTTTATTCTGGCTATTTTCAAACTTCCATATTTAATAAAGAAAAACTGCTGTGCAATTGCAGGAAGCACTATTTAAAATGCTACAAATCACCACTGCCAGTTTTACAAGTTTAAAATATAAAAGGTCAGATATATTAAGTGCAATATCACAAACCGCAGGAAAACCACTGGGAAAAAATACAGAATAAAGGGATGGTTATGACAGGTAAGATAGTTCAAACTTCCATTGAATTACATTTTGAATTGAATTGCCTTTGAAATGATCTTGCCTGTCAATATATGTGAAAACAAAAATCCCACATCTCCTTAAATAATGGGCACTGTTACTTAGTATAGGCACTGGTCCTTCATAGGACATCTGAACACACCCTAGTGATGCTTGACCCTATGCAAAGCGACACTGGGTCCTCCTGGTACTGGTGGGTGTTGGTGCCGGAGAATTAAAGTAAAAAGTAATATAACAAAATAGTGTCCCAATAATAATAATAATAATAATAATAATAATAATAATAATATAAATGAATTATGACCATGTAGTCAAAATAGTAATGATTAGTGCCTCCCGTATATACAGTATAATAAATAATGCCTTTGTAAGAACAAAAGTGATGTATAGTGTGTCCGTAATAATAATAGTAACTAACAGTGACTAGTTTAAAAACAGCCAAATATTATTACTTGCAACCAGTGGGGTTATCTGATATCAACATAGCATAAGAGTATATTGAGGATGAGATTGGCTGTAACCTTTGGGGTCAAACAAGATAAATTAAGAGGCCTACTTCTACCTGTCATTTGCATTAGTGAGCATCTAGTGAGTACTGCCATATATAGTTTAGCAATAGACATTTAGCTGCATTCTAATAAAATGACCATTGGAAGATAAACATTATGGGTACATTACAGGCAAAGGCGCTATAGAAACTGATGGTATATCATGAACCATTCTGTGTCTTGGATATATGTTACTTCTTACTAAGTGTGTGTGAGAGGGTATCCGTTCAGATGGTCAACACTCATTAGGTCGACCACAAAAAGTTGACATTGACATGGTCGACATGGACAAATGGTCAATACATGAAAAGTCAACACATGCAAAGGTCGACGTGGCTTTTTTTTTTTTTAACTTTTTCATACTTTAACATCCACGTGGACTACGATTGGGAACGGTAACCATGGCTTCGCTCGCCATGCAAGGGGACGCGGTACACTAATTGGAGTTCCTGGTCATGTTACGGAAAAAATAACACAAAAAATAGTCCAAAAATCCATTTCGAACTTTTTATGTGTCGACCATTTGTCCATGTCAATGTTGACCAATAGTGGTCGACCTAATGACTGTAAACCTTAACATTGTCGACCATTCATACCAGAACCGTGCGAGAGATGAGCACTGGTACTACCCAGTGACTGTTACAAAATATCTGGCAGCAATGCCAAGTTTATGGTATATATGGAAAGATAGAGAAAAAAAGCTTTGGCTTCAATGCAGAATTGCAATAAGATGTCTGGTTGCATATAAATTGATTCCGGACATCTGCTTAGAGATGGAAGGGGCCCCCTGTACGAAAACTATCCTATGTTAAGATGAGGCATCTGTAATGCATGATTACAAAGATAAAAGTTGAGTATTACACTTGTTTGTTATTTTGTTACTTTTATAATAAAGTGTTAATTTATAATCAGTCAATTGGTTACCAGGTCAAACTATTTCCTTCGGTTACAGGAACAAACTCACACAATACAATGCCCATGTGTGTAAAAAAAAATCCATAGATGGTATATTATTTTGAGATAGGGGATATACTGTATTAATTTAAGCAGGATATTGCGGAATAGATGTACTGATACACAAGATCTACATTTCAGTAAATATAGAGCAACTCAAGTGTCGCTCCTTTCGGGCGCGCACAGCCGCCGGCACTGACATTACTGCTATATTGTTCTGTCATTTAGTAATTAGTAACTAGTAATTATTATAATAGTGTCTAAATTTGGAGTTGGTGTATAATTAATACAGAGAAATAACTACTCTTAAATATAACATACCTTGGGTATGTAAATATCTTATAAAAAAGCTGGTGGGAATGAAACACGGAAAAGATGATAAATCTGGGGACCCAAGAAAACTTCCACTGCTGATCTGTAGAAGGCTGTCCAGCCTCCAACATGTTTCGACTGAATGTCTATTTAAAGGTAGCAGGAAGGCCTTAAAACACCCGGTATTCAAACTGAGTCTATCAAGCCCGGGTTCAGTTACAATAAATATGTAAATACTTACACGTTTACAATGAACATGAAAAACTAATTCTCATCACATCTAACTCCTAAATTCTAATAAGTGTTAAATGACTTGTTCTCTTATACACTAGTCATTGGTAATCAGCAGTGAGATCAAAGGGGCGAAAGTAGCCAAAGATTGCCCCCAAAGCCAGATAAGGGGGAGGGGCGCAAGGCAGCTCATAGGGGCAATGGAGGGAGCCCCCCAGGCAGGCGGGATGGGGGGAAAGTAGCAGCCAGCACACCGGTCCCCCTTTTAGCACCTGGCTGATCATAACGTCCAGTGAGGGTTAGAGGATTTAATTGCAGGGGACTGGGCAGCAGGAGGTTTATATGCTGGGAGCCGGGGGGCTGAGTGCATTCACCGCCCAGCAAGGAGAAGACACAGAACAGCAGCAGCTACCTCCAGCCAGAACAAAGGGACAAGCTAGATTCCAGACAGCAAGGGTGTTTTGGTCTGCATCCACATCTAATCAACAGCAGAGGCATCGGATTACATCCAGCCACATCCAGGCAGGAAAGCAGGGACACATCATACAGTGAGAGGGCATGGAGGTTAATCACACAGCCCCAGCAGTCCAGGGCATCAATCAGGCAGCACGGAATGCAGGAGGTCGGCCTGAGTGGAGGAGAAATCAACCCACTCGGTACATAGAGCACGTGGGCAGCATACACAGAGGCACTTCCCATCCAGGGAACATGCAGCCCAGCAAGAGGAAAGTGAGCAGAGGGGCGCCACCTGGTGGTCGGGGAGCGGAAGGACGGACACAGGCAGGGCATCCGAGCAAGAGAGCAGTGTGCAGAGGGATAAGCAGTGGCAGGGACAAGGATGCAGCTGCGGAAGTGGAGAGCCAGCGCATGCTGGTGGACGTGTTGGCAGAGGGCACGGAGTCAGACGGGCATGAATCAGGGGAGGAGGAGCGGGGCAGCAGCATGGTGCTGCAGGAGAAAAAACAGCCATCCACAGGATCGTATCGTCAGCAGCGCTCGCCTACATCACGGGCAGCCAGCTACCACGTATCGAGGCACAGGGGAGGTAGCGGAAGCAGCAGAGGCAGCCGAGCAAGGTCACCAGAGATGAGGGGAAAGTTGGTCTTTCTTGCGGAAACCCAGAAATACAACAGCCCCGCACAGCAGCCAGTATTCACCCCCAGCCGCCAGGGATATATGGAGCATCACCGGGCGACATCAGAGGACAACAGATCCTGGGAGGGTAGGCATGGGTTCTTCACCCATTCCCCCCGGTTGATCTCCCCCCCAGGAGAGGTTACCACGACCTTACTACCTCCTCCAGCGGACAACAGGCGATACAAGATTTTCTGACGGAAGCCAGAGGAGGGGGGACGGTGAACCAAAGCGTACCCAAGAGCATCGCGGCACTGGCCTCTTCCAGCCAGGAACCAACACAGTCGGGCGCCACGGCAAGCGCAGCAGAGGGGCTGAGGACAGAGGCCGTCGCCCAGGCAAACGCGGCGCTGGGAAGCAACGGATCGCCATCACAAAGGAACGGTGAGTTAACTATTGCGTGTAATGCTTATGCTGTAAATGACATGTTAGTGCACGGTAATAGCGCACAAAGTTTTGCAGTTTCCAATTTAGCGCAGGGCGGTTTGCATAGCATTGTGCAGAGCTCAGGGGCATTGGGGGCTAATGTTAGTGAGCAGACCGAAGGGGGGGAAAGTGAGTCTGGGTCAGAGGATGATGAGAAGTGTAAAGAGCTAAAGGAGCTAGCCGCTTGGCACGTGAGAGTATTAAGAAAAAGAAGTTGGCAGCCCCAGGGGCTGATGCGGTATTGAGCAGAATAGGGCAAGCTGAGACGGTTAAGTCAGGTTTCTTGCAGCAGGGAGGAGCGATAGACCATGAACTAGACGTGCTAGACTCGCACCTACCCATGCGGCTCAGGAAGGAGATTGTGAAGGGAGACTTTATCGATATATGTTCCTTTACTGAGGAGGGCTGGATGGAAAAGGAAAGATGTAGCAAGAAAGGAAGTTGGCAGAAAGAGTCCTATAAAACTATTGAGCACTGGGTAACTGGCATGTTGGCATACTCAGGCTGTTATGTGGCCGCATACCCCGACATGGCGATGAATATGTTTAAGTACATTAACCTCTACCCCATGTATAAGGATCAAGGGGGACAAGCTTGGCGCAAATATGATGAGGCGTTCAGGCTCAGAGCGCAGGGACAGAAGCCAATTAAGTTTGGCGCGAGACACATTGGGCTATGGTTTAAAGCGCAGGCTAGGGGCGCAGTTTTCAGAAGGGTAGCGCAACGCAAAAGCTAGCAGGGAGGCCTGGCATGGCCAAGCAAGACAAGCTTAAATGCTATACCTTTAATGATGCGCGTTGTACCAGACCCTCTTGTAGATTTAAACACGCTTGCACCCTCTGTAACGGGAGTCACCCAGCAAAAGAGTGCTTTAAGCAGAAAGGACAGCAAGGTGAGAAGGTATCTGGAGCGACTGTCTCTGGCAAAAGCAACTAGCCTAGTGAGGCTAGGGGGAATCTGGGAGTGGCTGTCCAGATACCCCATGCGGGCAGAAGCCAAGCTGCTACAGGAGGGCTTCCTGGGGGGTTTTAGGATCCCCATAAGGAAGCCCGTCGCCTCAAGCGCATGCACCACGAACCTGCACTCCATCTGCGTGCAGCCAGAGGCGGCACGCGAAAAAATTGTTAAGGAATTGGCCCTAGATAGGATGGCGGGGCCGTTCAAGGCCCCACCGCTGCCACGCTTAGTAATTTCCCCTTTGGGCCTAGTACCGAAGAAAGCAGTAGGGAAGTTCAGGCTCATTCAGCACCTATCTTTCCCGGAAGGGGAGTCAGTAAATGATGCCCTAGACGAGAAGCAATGTTCGGTGCAATACCAGTCATTTTATCAAGCGATTGCTATGGTTAAAGGGCAGGGGAAAGGAGCATTGTTAGCAAAGCTAGACATTGAATCAGCATTTAGATTGCTCCCCCTGCACCCAGACAGTTTCCATCTCATGGGGTTTTGTTTTGACGGTTATTTTTTCATAGACAAGTGCCTGGCCATGGGCTGCGCCCTATCCTGCGCATTGTTCAAAACATTCAGCTCATTCCTGCAATGGTGCCTGGAGGTGCGCACAGGGCGCAAGGCAGTGGTGCATTACTTAGATGATTTTCTCCTGGCAGGTACAGCGCAATCAGATCAATGCGGGCAGTTGCTGCAGGAGCTAGAGCGTATGCTAGGCGAATTCGGGGTTCCAATTGCCACGGAAAAGACGGAAGGCCCAAAAACAGTCCTTTCTTACCTGGGCATAGAGATAGACATGGTGAGAGTGGAGTGCCGGCTTCCAGCAGAGAAGGTGCAGAAGCTAAGCTACGAAGTAGGGGCATGTGCCAGGGCTAACAAAGTCACTCTGGAGAGGATGCAATCATTGCTAGGCCTCCTCAATTTTGCCTGCCTGGTAATCCCCATGGGTAGAATTTTCAAGAGACGATTAGAGAGGGCCACTGCTGGTGTGAAGAGAAGACACCACCTCATACGCATCAGCATGGACCTGAAAGATGATTTGTTGGTATGGGAGGGGTTTTTGCAGCACTTCAATGGGGTGCGCATTTGGCCTAAGGCTGCGCAGTCAAGCTGCGCGTTGGAGTTGTTCACGGACGCGGCGGGGGCCAAAGGTTTTGGGGCATAATGCCAAGGCGAATGGTGTGCAGAGTCATGGCCAGACAGGTGGAAGGAGAAAGGCCTCACAAAGAACCTGGCAGCCTTAGAGTTTTTTCCCATAGTGGTAGCGGTAGGCATCTGGGGCCAGAGGCTTGCGAACAGACGTATTCAGTTTTGGTGCGACAACATGGGAGTGGTGCAAGCAATAAACAATCAGTCTGCTTCGTCACCCCCGGTAGTAAAATTACTGTGAGGTTTAGTGGCGGCATGCCTCCGCCACAACATCACGTTCAGGGCAAAGCATGTGCCCGGCGAGCAGAATGTGATCGCAGATGCGCTGTCGCGTCAAAAATGGGAGCTATTTAGGGCAGCAGCACCACTTGCGCAGGAAGGCTTAACATGCCTCTCTCATCTTTGGCAGATAGTCGAGCCTGTCTAGGCGAGCTGGTGGAAAGGTCCCTGGCACCCAAGACGTGGAAGCCTACAGGGCAGCTTGGGGGAAGTGGCAGCAATTTCAGGGGAGAGGAGCCTCACAAGGGCAAGACCCCTTGCGCCAGTTACTGTCCTTTCTGGGTAAGATGAGGCAAGAAGGGGTGTCGAAAAGCCTCGGCCAGCACCACACTAGCATGTATTTCCTTCTTTTCCAAGTTGCACGGCATAGGGGACGATACTAAAGTCTTTTTGGTGCGCACCATGATGAGGGGATGGGCCAGGGCAGAGCCAAGGAGGCCGGAAAAGCGCGAGCCAGTAACTGAGGAAAGGCTCAGGAGCATTACCCGCGTCATACAGGGCGTGTGCACTGATAAGTAGGAGACAAAGCTGTTCAGGGCAGCTTTTACTATGGCGTTTGGTGGAGCATTTAGAGTGGGGGAGTTGGTAGCGCAATCAAGCAAGACAGCAGGAACCGGCCTGCTATTCAAAAACGTGGTGGTGAACGAAGACATGGTCTTGTGCAGGATCCACAGGTCAAAGACGGACCAAGGGGGAAAAGGGAGATGGATTCGGCTAGGCCGGCACCGGGACTCAGCAATTTGCCCCGGTTGTGGCAGCGCTAAAGTTGGCAGAGCGGTTGGCAGGGCGACCGGACGTGATAGTGTTGCACCTTGGCGGGAATGATCTGGGCAAGGTCAAGTAGCTAGACATTATTAGGATGGCCCGGGAGGACATTGCGTGGATAAAAGGGCAGTGGAGCAACGTTCACATAATATGGTCAAAAATCATCCCAAGGCTAGCATGGAGGGGGGCCAGTTTATGGGCAGGAATTGACAGGGCCCGTAAGAAGGTAAATGCAGCCATCAGCAAGTTGGTCACAGCCAGTGGTGGTAGTGTCATTCAGCACAACGAGCTGGCCGGTAAATGCAAAGGTTTGTACAGGAGCGATGGGGTGCACCTGTCCGACATAGGCCTGGACATTTTCAACAATTCCTTGCAGGACGCCCTGGAGCGAGTAAGGTGGTAGCGCAGGGTGGGAGCTTCGGTCCCCGCCCTGCGGGGACCTCGTGTGGCTGGGAGGGAGCGGTGCACACGGCATGAAAGTAGGGGATTTACAGAATGCCTCGCATATTCACCAATAGGTGGCCGCACGCCTGGTTCCAGCATTAATACGGCAGGGGCCATACGGGTTGCGCGCCAAGGTATGGTGCTGTGCGGATGGTAGCTGGTCCCAAAATGGTTGGGGGCGTGGTCCCGTAACCACATGGTGGGGTCGGGCACGCCCCGGGTAGTACCAAATTGTAGGAGGCGGGGCCGCATACCCACGATGGCGGGGCGGCCACGCCTCAGGTGGTACAACGTTGCGTGAGCATGGCGCATCGCTCCCCTTGTTTTTTCGTGCCCTGCAGTTTGTTTTGGTTGTGATTATGTATTTAATCAATAAAGCTGTGACCTTTTGATTTGACCAAGAAACGAAGTTGTCTTGTCTCAGTTATTGGTTGACCAAAGAGAGGTGTCGGCATGTCGCCCTTTCCCTCCTTAAGGAAATGCACCTAGTTGTAAAGATGTGTGTAAAGCTATAGTGCAAAGCATTGATTGATTGATAGATAGATAGGTGTCAGGCAATAGCTATATGCTGAGACAAAAAACTATATTAAAATGTTTTCTTTGCTGCATATTAGTCATTACAAAAGCATACAATTGATAATGACTATTACTACTTGGCTCAAATTTGTTCAATCAAAAAATTTGTGAAGGAATCCATTTGTCTATGGAAACACCCAGGGCTATAGGTACTAAAGAGCCGTTTTTAGTAGTGGAGATGTTGCCATAGAAAACAATCAGATTCCACTTGTCATTGATCTAGCATCTTCTAGAAGATAATAGCTAGAATCTGATTGTTGCTATGTGGAACTTCTCCACTTCTAAAAACCAGCACTTTATTAAATATACATCCCAGAGTTCAAAAGCCAGAGCAGTGCTAGGCACACTGTTTACTGGGCGTACATCTTAGCTGAAAACACAGAATAAAGAACGGACCTATGCATATTTATCTCTTGCTACAGTATGCTCAGCCTGAGGCTGAAAATCCACAAAATTTCTAATAAAAGTACAGGGTGGTCCATATATGTGGAAACACACTTATAAAAAGGAAATGAGTAAGGAAATATTAATGCAGTGTCTACTGTATATGATATGGGAGTGGGGGAAAACTTTTTAGAATATATTACCAGTATGGTGGCCATCTTGAAGCCGGCCATCTTGGAGGCAACTCTATGTTTTTAATTGGGAACATAGTCATGAAATATCAACAATGGTGTTCTTCGTTAAAACGTATCTTTATTAATTCTCGAGTTTTAACTGAGTTTATTTTCTTTTGCGAGTAGTGACATTAATGACAATGGCACTAACACAAACAGAAAGTGTTGCTATCTGGAGAATGAAGCACACGTGCTATTGCAAATAATTTCAACCAACTTCACCCAACTAGGCCAACCATTGCTCACAGTGCAGTCTTTCTGTGGGCTTACCTGAAGGAATGTGTTTATGCTGTGAAGATACAAGATCCTTATAATCTGCAACAACAAATTGATGATGCTTGTGCTAAAGGGGGGTACTCACGGAGCGATCGCTGCTTAAAACCTAAGCAATCTGACTAGATTGCTTAGATTTTAAGCATGATCTCTCTGTGTGTACCCCCTACAGCGATAGCGATGCGCAGCCCCGTGCATTGCTATCACTGGTGCTAGATTGGCCTGCCATGCAGGTCAATCTAGCAGGTCGTTCATTTCACCCGCTGGGTGAAATGAGCTCCGCCCCCCCCCCCCCCCCCCCCCCCGCACGCTCAGCACACATCGCGCTGTGCTGAGCGGCGGGAGAGTTGTGTGCTGAGCGGTTCGCAAAGCACACATCTCTTCCGCATCCGCCAGTAAGTACTGGCCTTAAGATTCAGCCAGACATGTTGGTCAAGGTTCACCAGGAATGGGAAAAGAGAATAGCCTTAAAACATGCACCACTTCGAACATATCCTATAAACTTTATGTTAAAACTCGAGAATGAATAAAGATATATTAAAACGAAGTACACCATTGTTTTTCTTATGAAATTCTGCCCCTGGTTGATATGTCACATGACTACATTGCCAATTAAATAAAAAAAAAAAAAGAGTAGCTGACTTCAAGATGGCACCACACTGGTGACATACCCTAAAAAGTTTTCAGCTACTCCCAAATCATATGTGTAGACATTGGAATAATATTTCATTACTCATTTTGTTCATGGACCTCCCTGTACATTAAAAAGCCATGTCAAAATATTGCACCAGAATAAAGTTCAGACTGATTAAGTTCCATGTGCAAAAGTTAATGTGCCAGTAAATTTGCGCATTTGGAAGAAGTTATCTGGGCACATTAGATGAATTTATTTACATTTTAAAATCCTAGGAGCAGATGTATTAACCTGGAGACGGCATAAGGAAGTGATAAACCAGTGATATGTGCAAGGTGATAAACACACCAGCCTATCAGCTCCGATATGTAAATTAACAGTTAGGAGCTGATTGGCTGGTGATTATCACCTTGCACTCAACACTGTTTTATCACTTCCTTATGCCTTTTACAGGTTAATACATCTACCCCAATGTTTGTTCCAGTTATTTGGAATTTAAATGCTGGTTTATAGTTACTACTTTCAAGTGTTCCATACCTCAGTTTAGAAAATGTGCACAGGCAGACTGGATTCACTCCAGGGGAGCTCTACTGAGTTTCTCTGAAAACTCTTATGTTAGGTTTTTTATTTTCAGGGAGAACTGCTGGCAACAGTCTCCCTGCTTCGTGGGACTTAGGGGGCAGAAGTAGGAACCAACTTCCTGAATAGTTTCATGGCTCTGCTTCTGGCTGACAGGACACCATTAGCTCCTGAAGGGAACTAAACGCTAGCTGCGGCTATGTGCTCACTCCCAGAGCCCGCCGTCACCCCCCTTACAGAGCCAGAAGTCAGAAGACAGGTGAGTGTAAGAAGAATTCTTCAAACATCGTGACGGCTAAAGGGTACCACTCAGCGGGCGGGAATGCTACGCGCCATGCTACCCACACATACACAAGCACTGCAGGTTACAAGGCGCGGGGGCGCCCTGGGCAGCATGAAACCTAGTAAAACTGGCAAATAAAGGGGCATAAGATGCTGAGGCACAGTCCTACCCCCGCCAGTATAAAAAATGACCTCATAAATTCTGAGGAGAAACACGCCATTACGGGGGCGGGGCTTCCTCCTCAGTCAGCCAGCACACTGCTCAGCGCCATTTTCTCTCCTTCGAGGCTGCAGAGAAGAACGCTGGTCCTCCTCCACTGCTGAACCAAGTATCATGGTGCAAAACAGGGGGGGCACAGTGAATTTGGTGCTATATATTGTGTGATTACCATTATAAAAGCGCTGCATGTCAGTGGGCATTTTCTGTTTCACAGACAATTTATTACTGGCGCTGGGCTGTGAACTGGTAAATCCTATCTGTGTCCTTCTGACAGATATTACTGTGGGTCTGTCCCCTATAAGCCCCGGAGTGTCTGTGGTGTGTTTGTGCACGTGTGTGACATGTCTCAGGCAGGGAGCTCTTACCGAAGGAGCCATTTTAGGGACACAGAGTTATAATGTGGTGGCGCTGCCGGCACACCACGAGCCTGAATGGGTGAAAGAAATACGTGATAGTGTGAATCATATCAGTAAGAGATTAGATAAGTCTGAGTCTCATGCAGAGAGCTGGAGAAAATCAGTGGAAGATGTGATTTTTCATAGTTCTGCCTTTTCATCCGCAGGCGACCCCTCTGGGTCACATAAGAGACCATTTGCACAAATAGTACATACTGATACCGACACGGACTCTGATTCCTGTGTCGACGATAGTGATTCCAGGGGGATAGATCCTAAATTGGCAAATAGCATTCAATATATGATTGTTGCTATAAAGGAAGTTTTAGAAGTTACGGAAGCCCCTCCTGTACCTCAGGAGAAGGCATATTTTTTATAAAGAAAGCAAAATTAATATAACTTTCCCTCCTTCTCATGAGCTTAATACTCTATTTGAGGGAGTTTGGGTAAACCCTGAAAAGAAATTTCAGATTCCCAAAAGGATTCAGGTTGCTTATCCTTTCCCGGCAGAGGACAGGAAAAGATGGAAATCACCCCCGTATTAGACAGTGCCCTGTCAAGGTTAACTAAAAAGGTGATTTTCCCTGCACCTGGGACGGCTTCACTGAAGGAGCCGGCAGACCGCAAGTTGGAGACTACGTTAAAATCTATTTATGTGGCCAATGGTACATTGCTCAGGCCCACCATCGCTTGGGCGTGGGTGAGTAGGGCTATCGAAAAATGGTCAGATAACTTGTCATCAGAAATTGACTCGATAGAGACAAGATACTCCTAATGTTAGGTCATATCAAAGACGCTGCTGCATACATGCTAGAAGCCATGAAAGATATTGGACTCTTGGGTTCAAAAGCCGCTACCATGGCAGTATCAGCTCGGAAGGCATTGTGGATTAGCCAGTGGAATGCTGATGCAGATTCCAAAAGAGATATGGAGGCTCTCCCGTATAAAGGTGAGGCCTTGTTTGGAGATGGGCTGGATGCGTTAGTCTCTGCGGCTACCGCAGGTAAGTCGACATTCTTGCCTTATGCTCCTGCACCGGCGAAAAAGACACAGCACTCTCACATGCTGTCCTTTCGGACCAACAAATACAAAAAGGCCAAAGGTTCCCCCTTCTTTGCAGGTAGAGAAAGGGGAAGAGGAAAGAAATCTGCAGCGTCTCCAGGATCGCAGGAGCAGAAATCAACCCCTGCTTCTGCCAAATCTGCAGCATGACGCTGCGGCTCCCTTGCAGGAGTCCGCTCGGGTGGGAGCACGTCTGAAACTATTCAGTCAGATCTGGCTTCAATCTGGCCTGGACCCATGGGTCTTACAAATAGTGTCCCATGGATACAAACTGGAGTTTCAAGACGTCCCCCCATGCCGAATTTTCAAATCGACCTTGCCAGCTTCTCTTCCAGACAGAGAAGTCGTAATAACTGCAATTCAAAAATTATGTCAGGATGATTATGTCATTGTCCTGGTACCCTTGTCACAGCAAGGAGAAGGTTTTTATTCAAGCCTTTTCGTAGTTTTGAAGCCGGACGGCTCAGTCAGACTAATTTTAAACCTGAAAAATCTGAATCTCTACCTCAAAAGGTTCAAGTTCAAGATGGAATCTCTGAGGGCAGTGATTTCCAGTCTGGAGGAAGGGGAATTCATGGTGTCAGTAGACATAAAAGATGCTTACTTGCATGTTCCCATTTATCCTCCTCACCAAGCTTATCTGAGATTCGCAGTATAGGAATGCCATTACGAGTTCCAGACGTTGCCGTTCGGGCTCTCCACGGCACCGACGGTATTCACCAAGGTGATGGCAGAGATGATGGTCATCCTTCGACAAAAAGGAGTCAATATAATGCCTTACCTGGACGATCTCCTGATAAAAGCGAGATCCAGGGAATGGTTGGTGCAGAACATTGCACTCTCCCTGTCAGTACTCCAACAACACGGTTGGATCATGAATTTTCAGAAGTCACAATTGGAACCAACGACAATATTGTCCTTTCTGGGGATGATACTGGACACAGAAGTACAGAGAGTATTTCTTCCAGTAGAACAGGCTCTAGAAATCCAGAAAATGGTCAAACAAGTTTTGAAACCAACAAGAGTGTCAATACAACAATGCATTCGGTTGTTGGGGAAAATGGTGGCGGCCTACGAGGCCATACAGTTTGGCCGATTACATGCCAGAGTATTCCAGTGGGACCTGTTGGACAAGTGGTCCGGATCCCACCTACACATGCACTGGAAGCTAATCCTGTCCTCCAAAGCCAGGATTTCGCTCCTGTGGTGGCTACACAGTTCTCACTGTCACAACTGAGGGCTGGTGCTGACCAGGGGGAAGCCTCAGTTGTAGGGGCTGAGGTATATGTGTACCTGGGAGGCAGTACAGGGTTCTTGGACATGCAGGGAACCTTTAGAACAAATGTCCAAAGAAATACTTGGGATCGATGACGGAACACCGATGGTGACTTGGGATCGATGACGGAACACCGATGGTTACTTTGGGATCGATGGCGGAACACCGATGGTTACTGGGGATCGATGGCGGAACACCGATGGTTACTGGGGATCGATAACGGAACACCGATGGTGACTTGGGATCGATGGTGGAACACCGATGGTGACTTGGGATCGATGGTGGAACACCGATGGTTACTGGGGATCGATGGCGGAACACCGATGGTTACTTGGGATCGATGGCGGAACACCGATGGTAACTGGCAGGGCAGAGCACCGCTGGAAGCCGGTCTCGGGTAACTGCCAGTCACAGGGTGCAATGTTGAGACACTGCAGAGTCAGGCTGTACTGCAGAGAAAGTCCATGGGAGGACTACACACTGGGATCACTGAAGACAATTGAAGCACTGACAATCTTTCCAGCCCAGGAACAAGATATTTATACCTGCTAGGAAACAGGGATTGGCTGGCTGATTAAGCAGAGTCTAGAGTGCAGCTGCTGGGTAATTAGGTAGAAACCAGAGTGCAGCTGATAGGCTGAAAAGCAACATGTGATGAAAGCAAACATGGCTGCGCCCATGTTTGCTTTTGGAGGGAAAGATTGTTTGTAACTTGCATGTGAGCTTTAACCATGAAGCTGCCAGAATCACAGTGAAGAGTTTTGAGACAATGAGATGCAGCGTGCTGCATGCAGACAGTGCAGATGGAATCCAGGCTTGGAACACTGGGACAGTCTCAGGAGGCATTTGGAAGGTAAATACTGATAAGGAATTACCTAGATCGTGACAGCACCCCCTCCTTTAGGAGTGGCCCCAGGACACTTCTTATAAATTCTTTACCTAAACAAACGGAAGAATCTAGATTGAATCCTGATGAACTTGAACTGGCTGGAACCAGAGGAGACTGTACTGGACCTATGGATGAGACCAGATTGAGTCCAGACAAACTTGAACCGGCTGAGACCGGCGGAGACTTTGGGGCGACGGATAGGACAGGATTGAGTTTGGAGACCGTTGAATCAGCTGGAACTGAAAGAATAAGAATCTGGTTAGAACCGGAATGAGTGGTATCTGAGTGTTCAGTTAGACCATCCTGGACCTGGTCCATGCTGGATGCCAACAGGGTGGTGCTCTCTGAAGACGGCAAACAGGAGTTCATAACTGCATCTGTAGCACAAAAATTTCCATCTGGGAACTTGGCTCTGGATACTTCCCTTGGGACTGAAACTTTGGTGACCCCTCCTGGGGTTGATGAATCAGACACCTCGCTCAGGGTTGTTTTCTCCAGCACCCCTCCTGGGGTTGACAGATCAGAAACTCCTTTTTGAGAAGACTCATATGCCCCTACTAGAGCTTGAACATTGGATACCCCTCCTAGGGCTGTAGACACAGACGCCCCTCCTTGGGCTGTAGACACAGACGCCCCTCCTTGGGCTGAGTAAAGAGCATCATCATTCCAGGAAAGTTCGGACGCTAGGATCTGGTACTGTACCAGATATTTACCGACTGTTCTTGTCCCCTGACGTAGCCGGAGGATATCAGAGGAGGCAGAGGTCACACGACCTGGTTCATCAAAGATGCGCCTGAAGGTTGCCACGAAATCTGCATATGAAGAGAGCAGGGCATCAGACTTCTCCCATAGAGGTGATACCCAATCGAGGGCGGAGCCACTGAGGAGGGAGATGATGTAAGCAACCTTGGTGCGGTCAGTTGGGAAACTGCCAGGCTGTAACTCAAAATATATCTCACACTGATTTAGGAAACCCCAACAGGCTTTTGGGGAACCATCAAACTTGGCAGGTGTCGGTAAATGGAGACAAGGAGCAGAAACGGGAATGGTGGGTGGGGATACCACCAAAGGTACTGCAGTCGGCACACTGGACGCCCCTGAACCACGGAGGGTTACTTGTATTCCATCCAGCCGAGAGGAGAGGTCCTGGAGACAGCGGATCACATGACCCTGTGCAGTCTCCTGACGTTCAAGGCAGGCTGCAAGTTCTTGCATCGGCCTGGTCGCTTGGACCTGGTCTCCGGCCGGATCCATTAGGTCAGTGCTTACTGTCACAACTGAGGGCTGGTGCTGACCAGGGGGAAGCCTCAGTTGTAGGGGCTGAGGTATATGTGTACCTGGGAGGCAGTACAGGGTTCTTGGACATGCAGGGAACCTTTAGAACAAATGCCCGAAGGCGTGACCACGACAACAAGGGAAAGTTCAAAGGTTTTATTAAACACAGTTCAGAGGAATACTGATGACTTGGTACCGGTAATAGGAAACACAGTTCAAAGAAATACTTGGGATCGATGACGGAACACCGATGGTGACTTGGGATCGATGACGGAACACCGATGGTTACTTTGGGATCGATGGCGGAACACCGATGGTTACTGGGGATCGATGGCGGAACACCGATGAAGACTTGGGATCGATGGCGGAACACCGATGGTGACTTGGGATCGATGGCGGAACACCGATGGTGACTTGGGATCGATAACGGAACACCGATGGTGACTTGGGATCGATAACGGAACACCGATGGTTACTGGGGATCGATGGCGGAACACCGATGGTTACTTGGGATCGATGGCGGAACACCGATGGTTACTGGGGATCGATGGCGGAACACCGATGAAGACTTGGGATCGATGGCGGAACACCGATGGTGACTTGGGATTTGTTACTGGGGATCGATGGCGGAACACCGATGGTTACTTGGGATCGATGGCGGAACACCGATGGTTACTGGCAGGGCAGAGCACCGCTGGAAGCTAGAAGCTGGAAGCCGGTCTCGGGTAACTGCCAGTCACAGGGTGCAATGTTGAGACACTGCAGTCAGGCTGTACTGCAGAGAAAGTCCATGGGAGGACTACACACTGGGATCACTGAAGACAATTGAAGCACTGACAATCTTTCCAGCCCAGGAACAAGATATTTATACCAGCTGGGAAACAGGGATTGGCTGGCTGATTAAGCAGAGTCTAGAGTGCAGCTGCTGGGTAATTAGGTAGAAACCAGAGTGCAGCTGATAGGCTGAAAAGCAACATGTGATGAAAGCAAACATGGCTGCGCCCATGTTTGCTTTTGGAGGGAAAGATTGTTTGTAACTTGCATGTGAGCTTTAACCATGAAGCTGCCAGAATCACAGTGAAGAGTTTTGAGACAATGAGATGCAGCGTGCTGCATGCAGACAGTGCAGATGGAATCCAGGCTTGGAACACTGGGACAGTCTCAGGAGGCATTTGGAAGGTAAATACTGATAAGGAATTACCTAGATCGTGACACTCACCTACTATAGGGACGCAGGTTCGGGATTCAGGACTTGGTCCTAGTAACCACGAATGCAAGTCTCTGAGGCTGGGGAGCTGTCACACAGGGGGAAAGCTTCCAAGGAAAATGGTCAAGTCAGGAAACCTGCCTTCACATAAACGTTCTGGAATTGAGAGTCATTTACAACGGCCTTCTACAAGCGGTACATCTTCTTCAAGATCAACCCGTGCAGATCCAGTCGGACAAAGTAACAGCAGTCACGTACATAAACCGTCAAGGCGGAACGAAAAGCAGAGCAACAATGGCAGAGATGACAAAGATCCTCCTCTGGGCAGAAAGGCATGCAAGAGCTCCGTCAGCAATTTTCATTCCGGGAGTGGACAACTGGGAAGCAGACTTCCTAAGCAGACACGATCTACATCCAGGAGAATGGGGCCTCCACCAAGCAGTCTTCACAGAGGTGACAAGTCTTTGGGGAGTTTCTCAAGTAGACATGATGGCATCTCGTCTCAACAAGAAGCTTCAGAGATATTGTTCCAGGTTGAGAGAACCTCAAGCAATAGCAGTGGATGCACTGGTGACCCAGTGGGTGTTTTGGTCGGTATATGTTTTCCCTCCACTTCCACTGATACCGAAAGTTCTAAAAATCATAAGGACAAGGGTTCAAGCAATCCTCATTGCCCCAGACTGGCCAAGGAGGGCTTGGTATCCAGATCTTCAGGAGTTGTTTATAGAAGATCCTCGGCCTCTTCCTCCTCGCGAGGACCTGCTGCAGCAGGGGCTGTATGTGTATCAAGACTTACCGCAGCTACGTTTGACAGCATGGCTGTTGAGCGCCGGATCCTAGCCCGAAAGGGTATTCCCAAAGAAGTCATCCCCACTCTTATTCAGGCCAGGAAAGGAGTAATGTCTAAACATTACCACCGTATTTGGAGAAAATATGTGTCTTGGTGTGAATCCAAGAAGGCTCCTACGGAAGAGTTTGAGTTGGGACGTTTTCTCCATTTTCTGCAGGCTGGTGTGGATGCGGGCCTAAGATTGGGTTCAATCAAGGTCCAGATTTCGGGCTTGTCAGTTTTCTTTAAAAAACAATTGGCCGCCCTTCCAGAAGTTCAGACGTTCGTGAAAGGGGTGCTGCACATCCAGCCTCCATTTGTGCCTCCAGTAGCACCATGGGACCTTAATGTGGTGTTGCAATTCCTTCAATCGGATTGGTTTGAACCTCTACAGGAGATAGAATTGAAGTTTCTCAATTGGAAAGTGCTGATGTTTTTGGCTTTGGCATCCGCAAGGCGGGTGTCTGAGTTGGGGGCCTTGTCTCACAAGAGCCCTTATTTGATCTTCCATGAAGATAGAGCAGAGTTGAGAACTCGCCAACAATTTCTTCCAAAGGTGGTTTCATCTTTCCATATGAACCAACCTATTGTGGTGCCAGTGGCTACTGACGCTTTCACTGAGTCAAAGTCTCTTGATGTGGTCAGAGCTTTGAAAATTTATGTCGCAAGAACAGCTCGGATAAAGAAAATTGAGGCTCTGTTTGTCCTGTATGCTCCCAACAAGATTGGGTGTCCTGCTTCTAAGCAGACTATTGCGCGCTGGATCAGAGGGACGATTCACCATGCTCATTCTGCGGCAGGATTGGCGATACCTAAGTCAGTAAATGCCCATTCTACTAGAAAGGTGGGCTCATCCTGGGCGGCTGTCCGGGGGGTCTTGGCATTACAACTTTGCTGAACAGCCACTTGGTCAGGGTCAAACACGTTTGCAAAGTTCTACAAGTTTGACACATTGGCCGATGAGGACCTCAAGTTTGGTCAATCGGTGCTGCAGGGTCATCCGCACTCTCCCGCCTGTACTGGAGCTTTGGTATAACCCCATGGTACTGAAGTGGACCCCAGCATCCTCTAGGAAGTATGAGAAAATAGGATTTTAATACCTACCGGTAAATCCTTTTCTCCTAGTCCGTAGAGGATGCTGGGCGCCCGCCCAGTGCTTCGATTTCCTGCATTGTTACTTGGTTAAGTATTGTTGGTTCAGCCGTTGCTCAATCGTTTCACGTTGGTTACTTTGTTGTAGTTACACAAGTGTTGTGTTACAATTATTTTCAGCATGTTGCTGCAAATGGTTCATGCCTGTTGGCGTGTGTTATGTTGAATGCCGTGTTGTGCAGCATGGTTGAGGTGTGAGCTGGTATGAATCTCACCGTTAAATTAAAAGTAAATCCTTTCCTCGAAATGTCCGTCTCCCTGGGCACAGTTTCTATACTGATGTCTGGAAGAGGGGCATAGAGGGAGGAGCCAGTTCACACCCTTGAAAAGTCTTAAAGTGCCCATGGCTCCTGCGGAACCATCTATACCCCATGGTACTGAAGTGGACCCCAGCATCCTCTACGGACTAGGAGAAAAGGATTTACCGGTAGGTATTAAAATCCTATTTTTATTATTATTTTTTAACCAAAATCAAGGGCTGGAGGAAAAACAAATGGATCCTATTTTGTGAGAAGAAATGGTCTGCCACCCAAAGTATTCCAACAATGTATTATGCTACACTGCATTCATCAAATACCTGAACCAACACTAAATCTTGGGTCTTTGCTAATAAATCTGCATGTGCAGAGACCCCTTGTACACTAAGCACCCACACCAATGACATGGGCATGTACATTTAATTGAGATGTGTGCAACCTACACAGGCACCTCACAACACGTGCACAGTGACAGAGGGTTACACATGGCAAGTTATTAAAATAATAGTCCAGCTGTATTTAATCTGTTTTGTTCTTTTACGTTGTGATATTATTACTGTGGTCATTTATGGATCACAAGGTCGACCTTAGTTAGGTTAGCAGTCATTAGGTCGACCACTATAGGTCAACATGGCAAAGGTTGACATGTGAAAGGTCAACATGGTTAAAAGGTTGACACTGGAAAAGGTCAACTTTGGAATAGGTTGACATGACAAATGGTCGACACAAAACCGGTTGACACAATTTTTTTTCATTTTTTTGGTGTTGTTTTTGCCGTCAAAGCACGTGGAACAACAATTAGTGTACCGCTTTGCTCACCATGCTTCGGGCGGGCTACTGTTCCCAATCGTAATTCGTGTGAATGATAAAGTATGAAAAAGTTGAACAAAACAAAAAAGCTATGTCGACCATGTGTTGACCATTTGCACCTGTCGATCTTTTGAGCCTGTCGACCAAAAGCACTGTCGGATGTTTTGCATGTTGACCTAATGGCCATGTCAAGCTTTAGTTCATGTCAACCTAATGCATGTTGACCATTAGTTTTTTACCTGTTGACTGTCGACCTAATTAAGATTGACCTATCATCCGGATACTGTGATTGCCATGTATCGTCAGTTATTTCATTGCTATTTTTTGTTTCTCTACAACTGTAAAAGTTGCAATTAATTTCTTGGCACTTAAATCTATTACAATTTAACTGTTACAGCCAAAGTTTTATATCTGAAATATGACTGCCAAAAATTAAATTAATACGATGAATATTGCATCCATACTTTCATTTTCCTGGCAAATGGAATCTGCCATGAAACGTTAGCACACAGCAAGCACTTAGATATACTGTAATGCAAATGTTCTGCCAACATACAGAGCTCTCTTAGTCACATTAATATTTTATCATTTGCACCATGGATGCTTTGTGGTAAAACAGAGTAATAGGAAGATGGCTAGTGGTTGCATATTGTAACACGTGGTCTTTTTCATGACTAAATTAAAACTATTTTGCTTTTTTGAAAAAAATAAAAACCCTACTCAATGCTACTGCTAATAAAGCAAAGCACTCTAAACAAGAATTAATTTGCTCAATATACAATGCAGAACACAAGTACTTTTACCTGCACAGCATCACCCATGAAGCATTATGTTTCAGTAATGAAATGTTTTAAAGTACTTTGAGGCAGCTTCATTATGTGAAAATTTCCATAGAAACGCCTGCCTGTTCATTTGTCATAATAAGCTCTTCATGTGCTAATTGGTACTCCAACATATTTACTTCTTTAAAAGAAAAATGGAATAAAACAGTTTGCCACATGCAGAAGCACTTAAGTGCTGTTGACCATTATTTCCATAATACATTAAATGTTCTTGTCAAATGGAACATGTACAAGAGTGTTTTGGATGGATGACAAAATCCTGTTGCTACTGTATGAGGTATCTGAATAAATTTTTAGATTTTTAATTTTCCCACCTCTCCCCATATATCACGGAGCCTGCCTCACTAGCTCTTCTCTGGATCTGAATTGTACTTCCAAGCAACTATACATGAAGGTGACATCTGTAGTTCAGTCAACAGATAGCAAAAGCAAGTTACCAGGGACACTGAGTGGAAATTAAAGGTAAGAGCAAGGGACATAAAATAAAAATAAGAATTTACTCACCGGTAATTCTGTTTCTCGTAGTCCGTAGTGGATGCTGGGAACTCCGTAAGGACCATGGGGAATAGACGGGCTCCGCAGGAGACTGGGCACTCTAAAGAAAAGATTAGGTACTATCTGGTGTGCACTGGCTCCTCCCTCTATGCCCCTCCTCCAGACCTCAGTTAGGGAAACTGTGCCCGGAAGAGCTGACATTACAAGGAAAGGATTTTTGGAATCCAGGGTAAGACTCATACCAGCCACACCATACAACTTGTGATAACCTTACCCAGTTAACAGTATGAACAACAACTGAGCCTCACTCAACGGATGGCTCATAACAATAACCCTTATTTAAGCAATAACTATATACACGTATTGCAGAAAGTCCGCACTTGGGACGGGCGCCCAGCATCCACTACGGACTACAAGAAATAGAATTACCGGTGAGTAAATTCTTATTTTCTCTGACGTCCTAGTGGATGCTGGGAACTCTGTAAGGACCATGGGGATTATACCAAAGCTCCCAAACGGGCGGGAGAGTGCGGATGACTCTGCAGCACCGAATGAGCAAACACAAAGTCCTCCTCAGCCAGGGTATCAAACTTGTAGAACTTTGCAAAGGTGTTTGAACCCAACCAAGTAGCCGCTCGGCAAAGCTGTAAAGCCGAGACCCCTCGGGCAGCCGCCCAAGAAGAGCCCACCTTCCTTGTGGAATGGGCTTTTACTGATTTTGGATGCGGCAATCCAGCCGCAGAATGAGCCAGCTGAATCGTGCTACAGATCCAGCGAGCAATAGTTTGCTTTGAAGCAGGAGCACCAAGCTTGTTGGGTGCATGCAGGATAAACAGCGAGTCAGTCTTCCTGACTCCAGCCGTTCTGGAAACATATATTTTCAAAGCCCTGACTACGTCCAGCAACTTGGAGTCCTCCAAGTCCCGAGTAGCTGCAGGCACCACAATAGGATGGTTCAAATGAAACGATGATACCACCTTAGGGAGAAATTGGGGACGAGTCCTATATTTTGCCCTGTCCATATGGAAGATCAGATATGGGCTTTCACATGACAAAGCCGCCAATTCCGACACACGCCTAGCCGATGCTAAGGCCAACAGCATGACCACTTTCCACGTGAGATACTTTAGTTCCACGGTCTTAAGTGGCTCAAACCAGTGGGATTTCAGGAAATCCAACACAACATTAAGATCCCAGGGTGCCACTGGTGGCACAAAAGGGGGCTGAATATGCAGCACTCCCTTAACAAACGTCTGAACCTCAGGCAGTGACGCCAGTTCTTTTTGAAAGAAAATGGATAGGGCCGAAATCTGGACCTTTATGGACCCCAATTTTAGGCCCATAGTCACCCCTGACTGTAGGAAGTGCAGGAATCGACCCAGCTGGAATTCCTCTGTAGGGGCCGTCCTGGCCTCACACCAAGCAACATATTTTCGCCATATACGGTGATAATGCTTTGCTGTCACGTCCTTCCTAGCCTTTATCAGCGTAGGAATAACTTCATCCGGAATGCTTTTTCCGCTAGGATCCGGCGTTCAACCGCCATGCCGTCAAACGCAGCCGCGGTAAGTCTTGGAACAGACAGGGCCCTTGTTGCAGCAGGTCCTGTCTGAGAGGCAGAGGCCATGGGTCCTCTGTGCGCATTTCTTGCAGTTCCGGGTACCAAGTCCTTCTTGGCCAATCCGGAACAATGAGTATTGTTCTTATTCCTCTCTTTCTTACTATTCTCAGTACCTTGGTTATGAGAGGAAGAGGAGGAAACACATATACCGACTGGTACACCCACGGTGTCACTAGGGCGTCCACAGCTATCGCCTGAGGGTCCCTTGACCTGGCGCAATATCTTTTTAGCTTTTTGTTGAGGCGGGACGCCATCATGTCCACCTGTGGCAGTTCCCATCGCTTTGCAATCTGTGTGAAGACTTCTTGATGAAGTCCCCACTCTCCCGGGTGGAGGTCGTGTCTGCTGAGGACCCCAGTTGTCCACTCCCGGAATGAACACTGCTGACAGTGCTTGCACGTGATTCTCCGCCCACCGAAGAATCTTTGTGGCTTCCGCCATTGCCATCCTGCTTCTTTTGCCGCCCTGGCGGTTTACATGGGCGACCGCCGTGATGTTGTCTGACTGAATCAGCACTGGCCGGTTTCGAAGCAGGGGCTCCGCTTGACTCAGGGCGTTGTAAATGGCCCTTAGTTCCAGTATATTTATGTGTAGAGAAGTCTCCAGACTTGACCACAGCCCTTGGAAGTTTCTTCCCTGAGTGACTGCCCCCCATCCTCGGAGGCTTGCATCCGTGATCACCAGGCCCCAGTCCTGTATGCCGAACCTGCGGCCCTCGAGAAGGTGAGCACTCTGCAGCCACCACAGAAGAGACACCCTGGCCCTTGGGGACAGGGTGATCAGCCGATGCATCTGAAGATGCGATCCGGACCACTTGTCCAACAGATCCCACTGAAAGATCCTTGCATGGAACCTGCCGAAGGGAATGGCTTCGTATGAAGCCACCATCTTTCCCAGGACTCGCGTGCAGTGATGCACCGATACCTGTTTTGGTTTCAGGAGGTCCCTGACCAGAGATGCTAATTCCTGGGCCTTCTCCACCGGGAGAAACACCTTCTTCTGTTCTGTGTCCAGAATCATGC
This sequence comes from Pseudophryne corroboree, assembly GCF_028390025.1. NCBI lineage: Eukaryota > Metazoa > Chordata > Amphibia > Anura > Myobatrachidae > Pseudophryne > Pseudophryne corroboree. The sequence continues at coordinate 591,469,232 of NC_086448.1, read as the reverse complement.
CCAGGAAAAGCAGACGCGTCGTAGGAATCAGCTGCGACTTTGGAACATTCAGAATCCAGCCGTGCTGTTGCAACACTTCCTGAGAGAGTGCTACGCTGATCAACAACTGCTCTCTGGACCTCGCCTTTATGAGGAGATCGTCCAAGTACGGGATAACTATAACTCCCTTCTTCCGAAGGAGTATCATCATTTCGGCCATTACCTTGGTAAATATCCTCGGTGCCGTGGACAGGCCAAACGGCAACGTCTGGAACTGGTAATGACAGTCCTGTACCACAAACCTGAGGTACTCCTGGTGAAGTGGGTAAATGGGGACATGCAAGTAAGCATCCTTGATGTCCAGGGACACCATAAAATCCCCGTCTTCCAGGCTTGCAATAACCGCTCTGAGCGATTCCATTTTGAACTTGAATTTCTTTATATAAAAGTGTTCAAGGATTTTAAATTCAGAATGGGTCTCACCGAACCGTCCGGTTTCGGTACCACAAACATTGTGGAATAGTAACCCCTTCCCTGTTGAAGGAGGGGGACCCTGATAATCACTTGCTGGAGGTACAGCTTGTGAATTGCCGCCAGTACTACCTCCCTTTCCATGGGGGAAGCTGGCAAGGCTGATTTGAGGTAACGGCGGGGGGGGGGGGGGGGGAGTCGCTTCGAATTCCAGCTTGTATCCCTGAGATACAATTTGTACAGCCCAGAGATCCACCTGTGAGCGAACCCACTGGTTGCTGAAGTTTCGGAGACGCGCCCCCACCGCACCTGGCTCCGCCTGTGGAGCCCCAACGTCATGCGGTGGACTTAGTGGAAGCAGGGGAGGACTTGTTCCTGGGAACTGGCTGCATAGTGCAGCTTCTTACCTCTACCCCTGCCTCTGGCAAGAAAGGATGCGCCCCTGACCCTCTTGCCTTTCTGAGAACGAAAGGACTGCATTTGATAATACGGTGCTCTCTTAGGCTGTGAGGAAACCTGAGGCAAGAAAGTCGACTTTCCAGCTGTCGCTGTGGACACGAGGTCCGATAGACCGTCCCCAAACAATTCCTCACCCTTATAAGGCAAAACCTCCATGTGTTTTTTAGAATCAGCATCTCCTGTCCATTGCCGAGTCCATAAGACCCTCCTGGCAGAAATGGACATAGCATTAATTCTAGAGCCCAGCAGGCAAATGTCCCTCTGAGCATCCCGCATATATAAGACGACGTCTGTTATATGGCCCAGGGTTAGCAAAACAGTATCCCTGTCGAGGGAATCTATGTCGTCTGACAGAGTATCTGTCCATGCTGCTACAGCACTACACATCCAGGCTGAAGCAATAGCAGGTCTCAGTAGAGTACCAGAGTGTGTATACACTGACTTCAGGATAGCTTCCTGCTTTCTATCCGCAGGCTCCTTTAGGGCGGCCGTATCCTGAGACGGCAGGGCCACCTTTTTAGATAAGCGTGTCAGCGCCTTGTCCACCCTAGGGGATGTTTCCCAACGTAACCTGTCCGTTGGCGGGAAAGGGTACGCCATCAGTAACCTCTTAGAAATCACTAGTTTCTTATCAGGGGAACTCCACGCTTCTTCACATAATTCATTTAATTCATCAGATGGGGGAAAAGTCACTTGCTGCTTTTTCTCCCCAAACATATAAACCCTCTTGGTATTAACAGGGTTAATCTCAGAAATGTGTAATACATCTTTCATTGCAATAATCATGTATCGGATGGCCTTGGTCATTTTAGACTGTAAATGTGCCTCATCATCGTCGACACTTGAGTCGGACTCCGTGTCGACATCTGTGTCAACCATCTGAGATAGAGGGCGTTTATGAGCCCCTGGCGGTTTCTGAGTCGCCTGGGCAGGCCCGGGCTGAGACCCCGGCTGTCCCAAGGCTGCAGCGTCATCGAACCTTTTATGTAAGGAGCTTACATTGTCGTTTAAGACCTTCCACATATCCATCCAATCAGGTGTCGGCCCCGACGGGGGCGACACCACACTTATCTGCCCTTGCTCCGCCTCCACGTAACCCTCATCAAACATGTCGACACAGCCGTACCGACACACCGCACACACAGGGAATGCTCAGACTGAGGACAGGACCCCACAAAGTCCTTTGGGGAGACAGAGAGAGAGTATGCCAGCACACACCACAGCGCTATATAACACAGGGATTTTCACTTATAATAAGTGATTACCCAATAGCTGCCTTATATGTTTTATTTGCGCCTAAATTTATGTGCCCCCCCTCTCTTTTTTACCCTTCTTGTACCTGGATACTGCAGGGGAGAGCCTGGGGAGCTGCTTCCAGCGGAGCTGTGAAGAGAAAATGGCGCTGGTGTGCTGAGGAAGAAGGCCCCGCCCCCTCAGTGGCGGGCTTCTGTCCCGCTTTCTGTGTAAAAAAATGGCGTTTTTTTTTACATATATACAGTTCCAGACTGTATATATGTATTTTTATTGCCAACAGGTAATTCAATTGCTGCCCAGGGCGCCCCCCAGCGCCCTGCACCCTACAGTGACCGGAGTGTGTAAGTGTGCTGGGAGCACACCTTAAATGAAGACAGATTTCGTCGTCTTCAAGCTTCTGTTCTTCTGGCTTCTGGCGAGGGGGACGGCGGCGCGGCTCCGGGAACGGACGATCGAGGACAGGTGCCTGTGTTCGAACCCTCTGGAACTAATGGTGTCCAGTAGCCTAAGAAGCACAAGCTAGCTGCAAGCAGGTAGGTTTGCTTCTCTCCCCTTCGTCCCACGTAGCAGTGAGTCTGTTGCCAGCAGAAGCTCACTGAAAATAAAAAACCTAATAAATACTTTCTTTACTAGTAAGCTCAGGAGAGCCCACTAGGAGCACCCAGCTCTGGCCGGGCACAGATTCTAACTGAGGTCTGGAGGGGCATAGAGGGAGGAGCCAGTGCACACCAGATAGTACCTAATCTTTTCTTTAGAGTGCCCAGTCTCCTGCGGAGCCCGTCTATTCCCCATGGTCCTTACGGAGTTCCCAGCATCCACTAGGACGTCAGAGAAATATATATGTGTGTGTGTGTGTACAGTGCACCCGGAAAGTATTCACGGCGCTTCACTTTTTCCACATTTTGTTATGTTACAGCCTTATACCAAAATGGAATAAATTAATTTTTTCCTTCAAAAGAGATTTTTGCTAATTTGTTAAAAATATAAAACTGAGAAATCACATGTACATAAGTATTCACAGCCTTTGCGCAGTACTTTGTTGATGCACCTTTGGCAGCAATTACAGCCTCAAGTCTGTTTGAATATGATACCACAAGCGTGGCACACCTATCTTTGGGCAGTTTCACCCATTCCTCTTTGCAGCACCTCTCAAGCTCCATTAGGTTGGATGGGAAGCGTCGGGGCACAACTATTTTCAGATCTCTCCAGAGATGCTCAATCGGATTCAAGTCTGGGGTCTGGCTGGGCCACTCAAGGACATTCACAGAGTTGTCCTGAAGCCACTCCTTTGCTGTCTTGGTTGTGTGATTAGGGTCGTTATCCTGCTGAAAGATGAACCGTCGCCCCAGTCTGAGATCAAGAGCGCTCTGGAGCAGGTTTCATCCAGGATATCAGTTTTCATCCAGGATATATCTGTACATTGCTGCATTTAGCTTTCCCTCTATCCCGACTAGTCTCCCAGTTCCTGCCGTAGAAAAACATCCCCACAGCATTATGCTGCCATCACCATGCTTCACTGTAGGGATGGTATTGGCCTGGTGATGAGCGGTGCCTGGTTTCCTCCAAACATGAAGCCTGGCATTCATGCTTAAGAGTTCAATCTTTGTCTCATCAGACCAGAGAATTTTGTTTCTCATGGTCTGAGAGTCCTTTGGGTGCATTTTGGCAAACACCAGATGGCCTGCCATGTGCTTTTTTACCAAGGAGTGGCTTCTGTCTGGTCACTCTACCATACAGAAGAGAAAGAGAGATACATCTGCACACTTGATGCTCTAAATTAAAGATTTAATGAATCTACGGAACCCCAATATGCGTGTGTCTGAATTAGACTTTGAGCCTCTTTGGGGGTGCAACCCTGTTACAACCAAAGGATAAAAACATGTACAAGGAACTAAAGAAGTGGTTGTTGAGTTGGGTGCACAATATCAATTTTGTTGAAATGGTTATCAAAAATAAAACGTAGCTTTTATTGCTTCTATTAATATTCAGAGGGTCCTTGTCATAGGACACATACAGCAAAATATAGAGGTTAAAAACATGACATTTACAAACATATACGTGATATAGAAAAGAAAGTTAAGTGAGATAGATTCTAAAAAGTGTGGTCACCACAATAACTCCTGCAACTAGTATAATTAATTTCTGTGTGAAACAGGAACCACTCAGGACACAAACTGGATAAGGTTTACACGTCCCTGGTTATACTTGATGAATATCTGTCACCTTGAACCGGCTTTATTGTTATTACTGCATCTAGTATAAAGATGCGGTAGGATATGTGGAATACCATGATTGAGACCTCTTTCCTACCTAGGGATAATGCAGGTGGGTTACTCTTGAGTAGATAACATTGACTACAATGTCACTGATGGTTGGGACATTGAGGGGAATGTGCCACTAGTGCCCTGTGTTGCAATGGACTGTGTGTTTCCTTACGTACTCATTCTAAATGAATTAGGACCACTGTAAATATGAGTGCTTGTCAGAAATTGGCAATAACAAGTTCTAGGATGCTCACACAGTATTCACATGGGGGGCACTCACACTTAACTAGAGACTGGAATTTATGGCTATTTAGAAATATGGGTACGAATTGTATCCACTTCAGTCCACACTGTTGAGAGATGTTACCATATGTCCTTAGACTAGTGTTGTATGAAAGCAACAATTGTTGCAATGCACGTTCAAGAGATAGAGTGAGAATTTGTAATGTGATACTTCACTAGTGTATCCAGTATTGGAGTCGTCCTTAATGACTAAACTCTTGCTCTATCAATATATAACACACTGTTATCTTTGTGGGTCACACACATGCATCACTATTCAAAAAGCTAATCGCTTGCGTTATATGTGTGTGCCACCCTATTGCCTTTGCCCCCTGCAGTTTTGTTCTAAATAGTGCAGTTGTTGCTTGGCGCGGATAAAATGTATCTGCATGAAGTGCCTGACTATGCTGAATTGCTATTGTCAGTGCTATCATGTTTCAGCATCTGATCAGGTAATAGAGTTCTCCACCACAAGTGTGCTATTTAGTCAGACCGATAGTTAATTCCGTTCTAAAAAGTGCAGTTTGTTGCTAAGGACAGATTAAATGTATCTATGTATCTGCATAGCAATACCCAGAGCCGGATTAAGGGGAGGTCACAGGGGGTGAGTACCCCGGGCCCTCCTCCCTAATGGGGCCCCCCAGCTGGAGCTGCTTAGATCCATTTGCCCCTGCTGCCTGCACAGCGTAAACAGTTACGGCCACGCTGCACGAAGGGTTACACTGACAGCTAGCTACAGTAGTAGCAGCTGTCTGGATTGAGGGACCACGCCTCTTCCCAGCGAGGAGAGAGGGACCCGGACTCCGCAGCGACCTGGACAGGAGACTGAACAGACCTCTGCACTGATAAGGAGTGCGGTCAAGCAAGCAAGGTAGTCGAGAGGTGAACGCCTACCCCACACAGTAGTGAGTTCATTGTTACAATCTGCAGCAGTGCAGAAAATAACACCCCCCCCCCCCCTTCCCCATTGGCAATAGAACCCACAGTGGACTTAAACCCGATACAATAGTAACCCCATACCCCCTTAGAAGCAATAAAAAAAGTTTAATAAACCACCCAATCCCCCCCTGTAAAAAAACAACCCTTTTTTTGTGCACATACCCCACCCTGCAACCAATGTATTTTCTTTTTAATTACTTTAACTGTACATTATTCCTCCCCCACCCCCAATTGTTATTGTATTGACCACCCCCCCGGAAGTCACCACCTCTCTACCCCCATAGGCATACATGACCCTCCCACACATGCAGGGCCCCCCTATTTTGAGTTCCCCGGGCCTCCCAAAGGCTTAATCCGGCCCTGGCAATACCTGACTGTACTGGATTGCTATTGTCGGTACTGACACTTTTTCTGCATCAAAATAGATAATCGAGTTCTACACAGCAAGTGTGCTATTCTGTCAACTGATGATATATTCCTCTGCTACATAAATGACCCTGGGTAGTCCCATTTGCTACTATCTTGAGTGGTTATAAAACTGTTTCCTAAACTCCTGCACCCAGCTTGCTCAGCGGATCCTAAATGCTATAGCCGCTTTCAAATCGGTGCTGGTGCGGGTAAAGACATTAATGTATAGTACACAAAATACAACATTGCTTTAAACTTTCAAGGAGTGTGGTGGCCCACTGAAAAGCCGACATACAGGCCTGATTGATGGATTGCTGCAGAGATGGTTGTCCTTCTGGAAGGTTCTCCTCTCTTCACAGAGAAATGCTGTAGCTCTGACAGAGTCCCTCGATCGCTCAGTTTAGATGGCCGTCCAGCTCTAGGAAGAGTCCTGGTGGTTCCGAACATCTTCCATTTACAATTGATGGAGGCCACTGTGCTCATTGGGACCTTCAAAGCAGCAGATATTTTTCTGTACCCTTCCCCAGATTTGTGCTTTTATACAATCCTGTCTCGGAGGTCTACAGACAATTCCTTTGACTTCATGCGTGGTTTGTGCTCAGACATGCACTGTCAAGTGTGGGACCTTATACAGACAGGTGTGTGCCTTTCTAAATCTTGTGCAATCAACTGAATTTACCACAGGTGGACTCTAATTAAGCTGTAGGAACATCTCAAGGATAATCAGTGGAAACAGCATGCACCTGAGCTCAATTTTGAGCTTCATGGCAAAGGCTGTGAATACTTATGACATGTGATTTCTTAGTTTTTTCTTTTAAATAAAATTGCAAAAATCTCAAAAAAACTTTTTTCACGATGTCATTATGGGGTATTGCGTGCAGAATTTTGAGGGAAAAAATTAATTTATTCCATTTTGGAATTAGGCTGTAACATAACAAAATGTGGAATAAGTGAAATGCTGTGAATACTTTCTGGATGCACTATATGTATGTACAGTATGTGTGTGTATATATAATAAGAATTTACTCACCAGTAATTCTATTTCTCGTAGTCCGTAGTGGATGCTGGGACTCCGTAAGGACCATGGGGAATAGCGGCTCCGCAGGAGACTGGGCACAACTATAAAGAAAGCTTTAGGTCTAACTGGTGTGCACTGGCTCCTCCCACTATGACCCTCCTCTAGACTTCAGTTAGGATACTGTGCCCGGAAGAGCTGACACAATAAGGAAGGATTATGAATCCCGGGTAAAACTCATACCAGCCACACCGTATAACTCGTGATACAATACCCAGTTAACAGTATGATAACAACTGAGCCTCTCAACAGATGGCTCAACAATAACCCTTTAGTTAAGCAATAACTATGTACAAGTATTGCAGACAATCCGCACTTGGGATGGGCGCCCAGCATCCACTACGGACTACGAGAAATAGAATTACCGGTGAGTAAATTCTTATTTTCTCTGACGTCCTAAGTGGATGCTGGGACTCCGTAAGGACCATGGGGATTATACCAAAGCTTCCAAACGGGCGGGAGAGTGCGGATGACTCTGCAGCACCGAATGAGCAAACTCTAGGTCCTCCTCAGCCAGGGTGTCAAACTTGTAGAATTTAGCAAACGTGTTTGACCCCGACCAAGTAGCTGCTCGGCAAAGTTGGGCAGCCGCCCAAGAAGAGCCCACCTTCCTCGTGGAATGGGCTTTCACTGATTTAGGATGCGGCAGTCCAGCCGCAGAATGTGCAAGCTGAATCGTACTACAGATCCAGCGAGCAATAGTCTGCTTTGAAGCAGGTGCACCCAACTTATTGGGCGCATACAGGATAAAGAGCGAGTCAGTCTTTCTGACTCCAGCTGTCCTGGAAACATAGATTTTCAGGGCCCTGACTACGTCCAACAACTTGGAAGCCTCCAAGTCTTTTGTAGCCGCAGGCACCACGATAGGTTGGTTCAGATGAAAAGCTGATACCACTTTAGGGAGAAACTGGGGACGAGTTCTCAATTCTGCCCTATCCATATGGAAAATCAGATAAGGGCTTTTACATGACAAAGCCGCCAATTCTGATACACGCCCGTCCGAAGCCAAGGCTAACAACATGACCACTTTCCACGTGAGATATTTCAGATCCACGGTTTCAGTGGCTCAAACCAATGTGACTTTAGGAAATCCAACACCACGTTGAGATCCCAAGGTGCCACTGGAGGCACAAAAGGGGGCTGAATATGCAGTACTCCCTTAACAAAAGTTTGAACTTCAGGTAGTGAAGCCAGTTCTCTCTGGAAGAAAATCGATAGAGCCGAAATCTGGACCTTAATGGAACCCAATTTAAGGCCCATAGTCACCCCTGACTGTAAGAAGTGCAGGAAACGGCCCAGCTGAAATTCCTCCGTTGGGGCCTTCCTGGCCTCACACCACGCAACATATTTCCGCCATATGCGGTGATAATGGTTTGCGGTTACTTCTTTCCTAGCTTTAATCAGCGTAGGAATGACTTCCTCCGGAATGCCTTTTTCCTTCAGGATCCGGTGTTCAACCGCCATGCCGTCAAACGCAGCAGCGGTAAGTCTTGGAACAGACAGGGCCCCTGCTGCAGCAGGTCTTGTCTGAGCGGTAGAGGCCATGGGTCCTCTGAGATCATTTCTTGAAGTTCCGGGTACCAAGCTCTTCTTGGCTAATCCGGAACAATGAGTATAGTCCTTACTCCTCTTCTCCTTATTATCCTCAGTACCTTTGGTATGAGAGGAAGAGGGGGGAACACATAAACCGACCGGTACACCCACGGTGTCACTAGAGCGTCCACAGCTATCGCCTGCGGGTCTCTTGACCTGGCGCAATACTTTTCTAGCTTTTTGTTTAGGCGGGACGCCATCATGTCCACCTGTGGCCTTTCCCAACGGTTTACAATCATTTGAAAGACTTCTGGATGAAGTCCCCACTCTCCCGGGTGGAGGTCGTGCCTGCTGAGGAAGTCTGCTTCCCAGTTGTCCACTCCCGGAATGAACACTGCTGACAGTGCTAACACGTGATTTTCCGCCCGTCGGAGAATCCTTGTGGCTTCTGCCATCGCCGTCCTGCTTCTCGTGCCGCCCTGTCGGTTAACATGGGCGACCGCCGTGATGTTGTCTGACTGGATCAGTACCGGCTGGTTTTGAAGCAGGGGTTTTGCCTGACTTAGGGCATTGTAAATGGCCCTTAGTTCCAGAATATTTATGTGCAGGGAAGTCTCCTGACTTGACCATAGTCCTTGGAAGTTTCTTCCCTGTGTGACTGCCCCCCAGCCTCGAAGGCTGGCATCCATGGTCACCAGGACCCAGTCCTGTATGCCGAATCTGCGGCCCTCTTGAAGATGAGCACTCTGCAGCCACCACAGCAGAGACACCCTTGTCCTTGGAGACAGGGTGATCAGCCGATGCATCTGAAGATGCGATCCGGACCACTTGTCCAACAGGTCCCACTGAAAGGTTCTTGCATGAAACCTGCCGAATGGAATCGCTTCGTAGGAAGCTACCATCTTTCCCAGGATCCGCGTGCAGTGATGCACCGACACCTGTTTTGGTCTTAGGAGGCCTCTGACTAGAGATGACAGCTCCTTGGCCTTCTCCTCCGGGAGAAACACTTTTTTCTGTTCTGTGTCCAGAACCATCCCCAGGAACAGTAGACGTGTCGTAGGGACCAGCTGTGACTTTGGAATGTTTAGAATCCAGCCGTGCTGTTGTAGCACCTCCCGAGATAGTGCTACCCCGACCAACAACTGCTCTCTGGACCTCGCCTTTATCAGGAGATCGTCCAAGTACGGGATAATTAAAACTCCCTTCTTTCGAAGGAGTATCATCATTTCGGCCATTACCTTGGTAAAGACCTCGGAGCCGTGGATAGACCGAACGGCAACGTCTGGAATTGGTAATGACAATCCTGTACCACAAATCTGAGGTACTCCTGGTGAGGATGGTAAATGGGGACATGCAGGTAAGCATCCTTGATGTCCAGTGATACCATGTAATCCCCCTCGTCCAGGCTTGCAATAACCGCCCTGAGCGATTCCATCTTGAACTTGAATTTTTTTATATATGTGTTCAAGGATTTCAAATTTAAAATGGGTCTCACCGAACCGTCCGGTTTCGGTACCACAAACATTGTGGAATAGTAACCCCGTCCTTGTTGAAGTAGGGGTACCTTTACTATCACCTGTTGTGAATACAGCTTGTGAATTGCCTGTAACACTGCCTCCCTGCCTGAGGGAGTGGTTGGCAAGGCAGATTTGAGGAAACGGCGGGGGGGGGGGGGGGGGGGACGTCTCGAATTCCAGCTTGTACCCCTGAGATACTATCTGAAAAATCCAGGGATCCACCCGTGAGCGAGCCCACTGATTGCTGAAATATTTGAGACGGGCCCCCACCATACCTGGCTCCGCCTGTGGAGCCCCAGCGTCATGCTGTGGACTTAGAGAAAGCGGGGGAGGACTTTTGCTCCTGGGAACTGGCTGTATGCTGCAGCTTTTTTTCCCCTACCTCTGCCTCTGGGCAGAAAGGATGCACCTTTAACCCGCTAGCCCCTATTGGGCCGAAAGGACTGTACCTGATAATACGGTGCTTTCTTTTGCTGTGAGGGAACATGGGGTAAAAATGTAACTTCCCAGCTGTTGCTGTGGAAACGAGGTCCGAGAGACCATCCCCGAACTCCTCACCCTTATAAGGCAGAACTTCCATGTGCCTTTTGGAATCTGCATCTCCTGTCCACTGCCGAGTCCATAACCCTCTCCTGGCAGAAATGGACATTGCACTAATTTTGGATGCCAGCCGGCAAATATCCCTCTGTGCATCCCTCATGTATAAAAGTGCGTCTTTTATATGCTCTACGGTTAGCAATATAGTGTCCCTGTCTAGGGTATCAATATTTTCTGACAGGGAATCTGACCATGCAGCTGCAGCACTGCACATCCATGCTGAAGCAATAGCTGGTCTCAGTATAACACCTGTGTGTGTATATATAGATTTCAGGATAGCCTCCTGCTTTCTATCAGCAAATTCCTTCAGGGCAGCCGTATCCGGAGACGGTAGTGCCACCTTCTTTGACAAGCGTGTGAGCGCTTTATCCACTCTAGGGGATGTTTCCCAACGTGACCTATCCTCTGGCGGGAAAGGGTACGCCATTAGTAACCTCTTAGAAATTACCAGCTTCTTATCAGGGGAAGCCCACGCTTCTTCACACACTTCATTTAACTCCTCAGATGGAGGAAAAGCTACTGGTAGTTTTTTCTCTCCAAACATAATACCCTTTTTTGTGGTACCGGGGGTAACATCAGAAATGTGCAACACATTTTTCATTGCCTCAATCATGTAACGTGTGGCCCTACTGGAAGTTACATTAGTCTCTTCGTCGTCGACACTGGAGTCAGTATCCGTGTCGACATCTGTGTCTGCCATCTGAGGTAGCGGGCGTTTTAGAGCCCCTGATTGCTTTTGAGACGCCTGGGCAGGCACAGGCTGAGAAGCCGGCTGTCCCACATTAGGTATATCGTCAAACCTTTTATGCAAGGAGTCGACACTGTCGCGTAATTCCTTCCACAGCACCATCCACTCAGTTGTCGACCCCGCAGGGGGTGACATCACATTTACAGGCATCTGCTCCGCCTCCACATAAGCCTCCTCATCAAACATGTCGACACAGCCGTACCGACACACCGCAAACACACAGGGAATGCTCTGACAGAGGACAGGACCCCACAAAGCCCTTTGGGGAGACAGAGAGAGTATGCCAGCACACACCAGAGCGCTATATAACACAGGGATCCCACTATAAATGAGTGTTTTCCCTTATAGCTGCTTTTTTTATATATATATATATATATATATATATATATCCTGCGCCTAAATTTAGTGCCCCCCCCCCCCTCTCTTTTTTACCCTTCTGTAGGTTTCAGACTGCAGGGGAGAGCCAGGGAGCTTCCTTCCAGCGGAGCTGTGAGGGAAAAATGGCGCCAGTGTGCTGAGGGAGATGGCCCCGCCCCTTTTCCGTCGGACTTCTCCCGCTTTTTCTGGAATACTGGCAGGGGTATTTTTTTTACATCTATATAGCCTCTAGGACTATATATGATGTAGATTTTCCAGCCAAGGTGTCATATATTGCCCTCAGGGCGCCCCCCCCCCCCCCAGCGCCCTGCACCCATCAGTGACCGGAGTGTGAGGTGTACATGAGGAGCAATGGCGCACAGCTGCAGTGCTGTGCGCTACCTTGGTGAAGACCGAAGTCTTCTGCCGCCGATTTTCCGGACCTCTTCTTGCTTCTGGCTCTGTAAGGGGGACGGCGGCGCGGCTCCGGGAACGAACACCAAGGTCGGGTCCTGCGGTCGATCCCTCTGGAGCTAATGGTGTCCAGTAGCCTAAGAAGCCCAAACTACCACCTGTTAGGTAGGTTCGCTTCTTCTCCCCTTAGTCCCTCGCTGCAGTGAGTCTGTTGCCAGCAGATCTCACTGTAAAATAAAAAACCTAAATATACTTTCTTTCTAGGAGCTCAGGAGAGCCCCTAGTGTGCATCCAGCTCAGCCGGGCACAAGATTCTAACTGAAGTCTGGAGGAGGGTCATAGTGGGAGGAGCCAGTGCACACCAGTTAGACCTAAAGCTTTCTTTATAGTTGTGCCCAGTCTCCTGCGGAGCTGCTATTCCCCATGGTCCTTACGGAGTCCCAGCATCCACTTAGGACGTCAGAGAAATATATGTTTTTCCTCTATACACTGGGATGGTCTATGTAGCCATAGGGGTCTGCAATTTCAAGATTTGTACATTCTGGTTTACAGTGTGATTTCTGTCCATTCTTCATATTGGCTAAAATAACCCAGGGGCTTTCTTTACACAGTATAACCGGGTGGTCTTCAGTATGCCGACTGACGGGATCCCGACAGCCGGCATACCGACACTTATTCTCCCTCATGGGGGGCCACGACCCCCCTGGAGGGAGAATAAAATAGCGTAGCGCGCCACCGTGCCCGTAGCGTGGCGAGCGCAGCGAGCCCGCAAGGGGCTCATTTGCGCTCGCCACACTGTCGGTAAGCCGGCGCCGGTATGCTGGTCGCCGGGAGCCCGACCGCCGGCATATCGTAGTGAACCAGTGTAACCTTATCTATATGTCTATTTCTGATTCTTTTATTGTATTCAGATTGTAAGCTTGTGAGCGGGCCCTCCTACCTCTATGACTGTTATTACCCAGTTTTGTCTTATCAGTGTCCAGTTGTAAAGCGCAACGGAATTTGCTGTGCTATATACTGTAAGAAACCGTTAATAATAATAAATTCAGTACTGTGTCCATCTCTTTCCATTCAGTTCTCTACTTTCTTCTCAGGTCTTCATTAGTATTTCTGCTAATAATTCATCTAGTCTGCCAATCTTCTTTTCTTGATGCTGGGCACTTCAAAAGATCAAATGCACAGGCTGAAATAAGATTACAGGATCTTGCAGTGTTAAGGCTCATGCTTTGAAGAGTGTTTGTAGAGTACTTATTCTTTGTAGCAAATACATAGTTATCATCGATTGCCACTAGAAAAGTATCAGATAAGCCTAGAATACATATGGTCATGTAGTATGTGGATTGAAGGATAGGTTGTTACAATATCTGGGAATTTTCACTTTTAACAGATGCACTGGTTGCAGCAGAATTCCATGCAGTATTCATGTGAATAACATAAAAATATCCCACAATTATGCATGCAGGTAAAAAAAAATGCAGCCTTGATAGTTTAGGTGAGTCACATACAGTAAAAGTCCAAAAACTTCCACTCAAAATGATTGCCAGGTCAGATAGTTTACTAATTAGTTGTAGCATATCAATGTTGCCTAGATATAAAGACAAGAAAGAAAAAATAAGATTTTACTTACCGGTAAATCTAATTCTCGTAGTCCGTAGTGGATGCTGGGGACTCCGTAAGGATCATGGGGAATAGACGGGCTCCGCAGGAGACAGGGCACTTTAAGAAAGAATTTGGATACTGGTGTGCTCTGGCTCCTCCCTCTATGTCCCTCCTCCAGACCTCAGTTAAAGAAACTGTGCCCGGAAGAGCTGACAGTACAAGGAAAGGATTTTGGAATCCAGGGCAAGACTCATACCAGCCACACCAATCACACCGTATAACTCGTGATAAACTTACCCAGTTAACAGTATGAACAACAATGGAGCATCAGATAAACCCTGATGCAACCATAAACATTACCCTTATGTAAGCAATAACTATATACAAGCATTGCAGAAAAAGTCCGCACTTGGGACGGGCGCCCAGCATCCACTACGGACTACGAGAAATAGATTTACCGGTAAGTAAAATCTTATTTTCTCTAACGTTCTAGTAGATGCTGGGGACTCCGTAAGGACCATGGGGATTATACCAAAGCTCCCAAACGGGCGGGAGAGTGCGGATGACTCTGCAGCACCGAATGAGCAAACACAAGGTCCTCCTCAGCCAAGGTATCAAACTTGTAGAACTTTGCAAAAGTGTTTGAACCCGACCAAGTAGCTGCTCGGCAAAGCTGTAATGCCGAGACCCCTCGGGCAGCCGCCCAAGAAGAGCCCACCTTCCTTGTGGAATGGGCTTTTACTGATTTTGGCAGCGGCAATCCCGCCGCAGAATTAGCCTGCTGAATCGTGTTACAGATCCAGCGAGCAATAGTTTGCTTTGAAGCAGGAGCACCCAGTTTGTTGGATGCATACAGGATAAACAGTGACTCAGTTTTCCTGACTCTAGCCGTTCTGGCTACATAAACCTTCAAAGCCCTGACCACATCTAGTAACTCGGAATCCTCCAAGTCACGAGTAGCCACAGGCACCACAATAGGTTGGTTCATATGAAAAGATGACACCACTTTGGGCAGAAATTGCGGACGGGTCCGCAATTCCGCCCTGTCTATATGGAAAACCAGATAGGGGCTTTTATGTGACAAAGCCGCTAATTCTGACACACGCCTGGCTGAAGCCAAGGCTAATAGCATGACCACCTTCCTGGTGAGAAATTTTAACTCCACGGTTTTAAGTGGCTCAAACCAGTGTGACTTCAGGAAACTCAACACCACGTTAAGATCCCAAGGTGCCACTGGAGGCACAAAAGGGGGCTGAATATGCAGCACTCCCTTTACAAACGTCTGAACTTCAGGTAGAGAAGCCAGTTCTTTTTGAAAGAAAATGGATAGGGCCGAAATCTGGACCTTAATGGAACCCAATTTTAGGCCCAGAGTCACTCCCGACTGTAGGAAGTGAAGGTAACGGCCCAGCTGGAATTCCTCCGTAGGGGCATTCCTGGCCTCACACCAAGCAACATATTTTCGCCATATACGGTGATAATGTTTAGCCGTCACGTCCTTCCTAGCCTTTATCAGCGTAGGAATAACCTCATCCGGAATGCCTATCTCTGCTAGGATCCGGCGTTCAACCGCCATGCCGTCAAACGCAGCCGCGGTAAGTCTTGGAACAGACAGGGCCCCTGTTGCAACAAGTCCTGTCTTAGAGGCAGAGGCCATGGGTCCTCTGTGAGCATTTCTTGCAGCTCTGGATACCAAGTCCTTCTTGGCCAATCCGGAACAATGAGTATTGTTCTCACTCCTCTTCTTCTTACGATTCACAGTACCTTGGGTATGAGAGGAGGAGGAGGAAATACATAGACCGACTGGAACACCCACGGTGTCACTAGAGCGTCTACAGCTATCGCCTGAGGGTCTCTTGACCTGGCGCAATACCTCTGTAGCTTTTTGTTGAGGCGGGATGCAATCATGTCTACTTGTGGCAGTTCCCACCGACTTGCAATCTGCGTGAAGACTTCTTGATGAAGTCCCCACTCTCCCGGGTGGAGGTCGTGCCTGCTGAGGAAGTCTGCTTCCCAGTTGTCCACTCCTGGAATGAACACTGCTGACAGTGCACTCACGTGATTCTCCGCCCAGCGAAGAATTCTGGTGGCTTCCGCCATCGCCACCCTGCTCCTTGTGCCGCCTTGGCGGTTTACATGAGCCACTGCGGTGATGTTGTCTGACTGAATCAGCACCGGTCGGTCGTGAAGCAGGGTCTCCGCTTGACGTAGGGCGTTGTTTATTGCCCTTAGTTCCAGGATGTTGATGTGAAGACAAGTCTCCTGACTTGACCACAGACCTTGGAAATTTCTTCCCTGTGTGACTGCTCCCCACCCTCGGAGGCTTGCGTCCGTGGTCACCAGGACCCAGTCCTGAATGCTGAATCTGCGGCCCTCGAGAAGGTGAGCACTCTGCAGCCACCACAGGAGACACCCTGGCCCTGGGGGACAGGGTGATCAGCCGATGCATCTGTAGATGTGATCCGGACCACTTGTCCAACAGATCCCATTGGAAGGTCCTCGCATGGAACCTGCCGAAGGGAATTGCCTCGTATGATGCCACCATCTTTCCCAGGACTCGCGTGCAGTGATGCACCGACACCTGTTTTGGTTTTAATAGGTCTCTGACCAGTGTCATGAGCTCCTGAGCCTTCTCCATCGGGAGATAAACCCTCTTCTGGTCTGTGTCCAGAATCATGCCCAGGAAGGGCAGACGAGTCGTAGGAATCAACTGCGACTTCGGAATATTTAGAATCCAGCCGTGCTGTTGTAACACTTCCCGAGAGCGTGCTACGCTGATCAGCAACTGTTCTCTGGACCTCGCCTTTATGAGGAGATCGTCCAAGTATGGGATAATTGTGACCCCTTGCTTTCGCAGGAGCACCATCATTTCCGCCATTACCTTGGTAAATATTCTCGGTGCCGTGGAGAGACCAAACGGCAACGTCTGGAATTGGTAATGACAATCCTGTACCACAAATCTGAGGTACGCCTGATGAGGTGGATAAATGGGGACATGAAGGTAAGCATCCTTTAGGTCCAGAGACACCATAAAGTCCCCCCCTTCCAGGCTTGCGATGACCGCTCTGAGCGATTCCATCTTGAACTTGAACCTTTTCAGGTATATGTTCAGGGATTTTAAATTCAAAATGGGTCTGACCGAACCGTCCGGTTTCGGTACCACAAACATGGTCGAATAGTAACCCCTTCCCTGTTGAAGGAGGGGAACCTTTACCACCACCTGCTGAAGATACAATTTGTGAATTGCAGCTAACACTATTTCCCTCTCTAAGGGGGAAGCTGGCAGGGCCGATTTGAAGGAACGGTGAGGGGGCATCTCTTCGAATTCCAGCTTGTATCCCTGAGACACAATCTCTATAGCCCAGGGATCCACCTGGGAGTGAACCCACTTGTGGCTGAAATTTCGGAGACGCGCCCCCACCGGGCCTAGCTCCGCCTGTGGAGCCTCAGCGTCATGCGGTGGATTTAGTGGAAGCCGGGGAGGACTTCTGTTCCTGGGAACTAGCTGTGTTGTGCAGCTTCTTTCCTCTACCCCTGCCTCTGGCAAGAAAGGACGCACCTCGGACTTTCTTGCCTCTTTGTGAACGAAAGGACTGCATTTGGTAATACGGTGCTTTCTTAGGTTGTGAGGGAACATATGGCAAAAAATTTGACTTTCCAGCCGTAGCTGTGGAGACCAGGTCCGAGAGACCGTCCCCAAACAATTCCTCACCCTTGTAAGGTAAAACCTCCATGTGCCTTTTTGAATCGGCATCGCCTGTCCATTGCCGAGTCCACAGGACCCTTCTGGCAGAAATCGACATTGCATTTATTCTAGAGCCCAGTAGGCTAATGTCTCTTTGGGCATCTCTCATATATAGGACAGCGGCTTTTATATGCCCCAGGGTCAGTACTATAGTATCCTTGTCCAAGGTATCAAGTTCCTCAGATAAGGTATCTGTCCATGCTGCTACAGCACTACACACCCAGGCCGACGCGATCGCCGGCCTCAGTAAGGTACCTGAATGTGTATAAATGGACTTCAGGATACCCTCCTGCTTTCTATCCGCAGCATCTTTTAGGGTGACCGTATCCTGTGACGGTAGGGCTACCCTCTTGGATAAGCGTGTTAAAGCTTTGTCTACCCTTGGGGAGGATTCCCAGCGTAACCTGTCCGTTGGCGGGAAAGGATACGCCATAAGCATCCGTTTGGAAATCTGCAGTTTTCTATCTGGAGATTCCCAAGCCTTTTCACATAACTCATTTAACTCATGTGAAGGGGGAAAGGTCACCTCTTGCCTTTTTTCCCCATACATATGTACCCTCTTGTCAGGGACTGGGGTTTCCTCTGTGATGTGCAACACATCCTTCATTGCTATAATCATGTAACGGATGGCTTTAGCCATTTTAGGCTGTAACTTTGCATCATCGCCATCGACACTGGAGTCAGAATCCGTGTCGACATCTGTGTCAACAATTTGGGATAGTGGGCGCTTCTGGGACCTTGACGGCCTGTGCGACATAGGATCAGGCATAGGCTGAGACCCCGGCTGTCTGAAGGCTTCAGCTTTATCCAACCTTTTATGCAAGGGAGTAACATCATTTAAAACCTCCCACATATCCCTCCAATCGGGTGTCGGCGCCGTCGGCGGCAACCCCACATTCATTTGTTCCCGCTCTGTTTCCACATAGCCTTCCTCGTCAAACATGCCGACACAAGCGTACCGACACACACAGGGGATGCTCTATTTGAAGACAGTTCCCCCACAAGGCCCTTTGGAGAGACAGAGAGAGAGTATGCCAGCACACACCCCAGCGCTATATGCCCCAGGAATCACACAGTAACTTAGTGTTAACCCAGTAGCTACTGTATATACTGTTTTTGCGCCAAATTTATGTGCCCCCCCCCCCCTCTCTTTTTACCCTCTTCTACCGTGTTTCTGCAGGGGAGAGCCTGGGGAGCTTCCTCTCAGCGGAGCTGTGGAGAGAAAATGGCGCTGGTGAGTGCTGAGGAAGAAGCCCCGCCCCGTCAGCGGCGGGCTTCTGTCCCGCGTTACTGTGTAAAAATATGGCGGGGGCCCATGCATATATACAGTGCCCAACTGTATATATGCTACTTTTTGCCAAGAGGTCTCTAATTGCTGCCCAGGGCGCCCCCCCCCTGCGCCCTGCACCATACAGTGACCGGAGTATGTGGGTTAGTGTGGGAGCAATGGCGCACAGCTGCAGTGCTGTGCGCTACCTCATATGAAGACTGGAGTCTTCTGCCGCCGATTTCGAAGTCTTCTTGCTTCCGACGCCGGCTTCGGTCTACTGGCTCTGCGAGCGGGACGGCGGCACGGCTCCGGGATCGGACGACCAAGGGTGCGATCCTGTGTACGATCTCTCTGGAGCTAATTGTGTCCAGTAGCCTAAGAAGCAGGACCTATCTTCAGTGAGTAGGGCTGCTTCTCTCCCCTCAGTCCCACGTAGCAGAGAGCCTATTGCCAGGAGATCTCTCTGAAAATAAAAAAAAACCTAACAAAATACTTTTTTTTTTAGCAAGCTCAGGAGAGCTAACTAAGTAGTACCCAGCTCGTCCGGGCACAGATTCAAACTGAGGTCTGGAGGAGGGACATAAAGGGAGGAGCCAGAGCACACCAGTATCCAAATTCTTTCTTAAAGTGCCCTGTCTCCTGCGGAGCCCATCTATTCCCCATGGTCCTTACGGAGTCCTCAGCATCCACTAGGACGTTAGAGAAATATATATATATACAGTATAATAATGATAATTAAATATCGCCGTGGTTTTACAAACCATCACATATTCTCAAGCGGTGAACTGGCAGTTGTGGTAATAAGATTAAAAAACAAAACATGTGGACACAATGGGCTGCAAGTTTAAATGTTTTGATAAACATAGAACAAAATCTCCTCTGTTAGTGTCGATAGCAAAAGTCTTTCTGTAGATACATCTTCCTTTACTGGGGTCATAGTGTTCGCTATTACACTGTACCAAGAGGGACCACAAATAACCCTATCCAAAAGACAGAGGAGTATTTTTCATCCAGATTATCAATGTCCAAGCTTGGTGTGATTAAATTGTTCAGAGAAAACATCACAAAGGAATGGAATGGTTAAAATATTTGTTTTCAATGTAATGGTGACCATTTAAACTTGTACCAACCCTATGGCAGGTGCAGCTTTTCATTCCTGTAGTGAGGAAAAGAAACCCAGATAGGATTTACAACATTTTCCGACACGTGACGCACAATAGAGTGGATATGTCCATAACTTTCTATGGCTAAAGATACCTTTATATGTCTATACCTGTCCAAACAGAAGTGAGTGGGGTACACATCGTATCTGAAATATTCTGGTGACGGGCTTTGAGAGGATAAAAGAAACCGTTACACGTATATCTGCTGGGGTTTTCCCGTGAGTTTGGGTACGCTGCATGACCTCTATTCCCACCATCCTACCTTTGAGGGATCACAAGGGCTGAAAAAGAATTTAAAGTTTTGTGCATTAGACAATACTACATATTGTTTCATTTTCCTTTTCATATATCTATTGGAACGGGGAGTTCATTGGTGGAATCTTGACAGACAGAAGAAAAAGGACACCTCTATACAGTATATTAGGAATGTATCTTTATTCTTATTTTGGTAACATTAGTGCTTATCCGAGTATATTTTCCCTATTTCAATAATACGCAGCTTTTCAGTCTGACCATTGCCTCCTATGCCTGCAGCTGTGCACTACTAGCCACCTCCCAGTCACCACCCAGGAATGTATCACTTTTTTGCCACCATTCTGATACGGTCTGACCGTATCGCAATACCACCTTAATACATACATTCATTGTGTAATGCATGCACTGTACGAATCCTCAGAAAGTTTTGCACATGTACAGTTGAAAAAGAATGAACAACATCATCAACAACACTGGTATTGCATGCGGGTTAGAATCAAGCCTTGTGTGAGCAGAGGAGAACACTGATACACCACACTGTACCGCACTAGTGCAGCTGTATTTGTAGGTCACAGAAAGCAGCATGAGAAAATCCCAGAGCTGATTTAATGCTCCCAGTGAGAAACTGGCAAAAAAAAACAGATATAACATAGGAGGGAATCCAAACCTTTACGTGTGCCTTTTATCATAGACTTCTCCTCGCAGATCCCAAAGCTGCAAGGAAAAGTCCACTTCTGGGTCTTAACATGATGGATAAACACATGCATTGAGTTGGCCAGTGTGCGTAATTAGTAAAGTAGAAATGAGTGAGACAGACCGAAGTGGAAATAAAATGAACAAAGTAGAAAATTACAATGCTAAATATTCAACAGAGATTTTCTTTCTTCTGCCCCGCACCCCAGGATCATGCCTCTGTACACTGTATTGCCTCACTTGGAATATAGGGGGTCATTCAGAGTTGTTCGCTCGTTATTTTTTTGTCGCAACGGAGCGAATAGTCGCTAATGCGCATGCGCAATGTCCGCAGTGCGACTGCGCCAAGTAAATTTGCTATGAAGATTGGTATTTTACTCACGGCATTACGAGGTTTTTTCTTCGTTCTGGTGATCGTAATGTGATTGACAGGAAGTGGGTGTTTCTGGGCGGAAACTGCCCATTTTCTGGGAGTGTGTGAAAAAACGCTACCGTTTCTGGGAAAAACGAGGGAGTGGCTGGAGAAACGGAGGAGTGTCTGGGCGAACGCTGGGTGTGTTTGTGACGTCAAACCAGGAACGACAAACACTGAACTGATCGCAGATGCCGAGTAAGTCTGGAGCTACTCAGAAACTGCTAAGAAGTGTCTATTCGCTATTTTGCGAATCTTTCGATCGCAATTTTGATAAGCTAAGATTCACTCCCAGTAGGCGGCAGCTTAGCGTGTGCAAAGCTGCTAAAAGCAGCTTGCGAGCGAACAACTCGGAATGACCCCCATAGTTTCTTGGCATACTCTACCTTCTACCCTGGCTTGTTTAAAATAAAAAGATGACAACCAAGTTACATGGCGTTTTCATTTCTTTATGGTTTTTTCATTCTGTCAGTACTGAAAAATTATTATTTTTTTCATTTAAGAAAACAAAAACCTCCCCAAACTATTTATATTAACCACTATTTATTTACAAAGAAAGAGACACTCACCCATCCTGTAATGTCATCCCACTATTCTAATGAGCTAATCAAAATCGTCCTTAGCCAAAATTGCAGTGTCAAAATCGCAAGCACACAGTCAAAATCACAAGTAAAGATAGTCAAAATCGGTGGTTCCAGGCTTCGGGGAGTTCAAGGGAACTCGCAAAGTCAAAATCGCACAATATCTCACCATGTGTATGCACCTCAAATGGAATGCCACGACAGCTGATATTTGCACAATCTGTTATACAAAGGTTTTTTGGTTGTACATCTTCCCTTGAAACAAATAAACATCAGTGTATTTAAATTAAGTTTTAACACCAAAGCAATTGAACCACAATGAAATATGTAATAAGTGGGAAAACAAACATTTCACTTCAGCTTTTATTACTGTAAAAACTGTACATTTTGTCACTTTATATACTACAAAGCAAAGTTGCAAAACAAAATATAAAAAAAAAAGTGTCTGTACACACTTAAGAGCTTCTAGCAAACTTAGCAAATAGCATACAATGGACACTAAACACAAAAATTAACAGTGAAAGGTGATTTTTTTTTTCTTCAGAAGTCAGAAAGGAAAGAAACACAAAAAAATGGATACATACTACTAATTATGTTAACGGTTTACAAACAAACCTAATAACATAATAATGGCAAACTGAAAACCACCCAAGATAACCTACCATAAGTTAAAAAAAAAAAAAGTAATCCATCATTTTTGTGCATTGACCCATATTTAAAATAGCCATTAGACTCAACACTACAATGATTATAATAACCTACAATTATGAGTTCAGAAACACCTTCTAACATTATGATAAAGTACAAAAGATATGAATTGTGCTGTGGAATAGTGATGATTTTAGGAAAATTATTTTATAAAAGATATCTGTATAATAGTTCAGAGCATATTGTACAAAACAAAAACATTTTGCATATCTGTACTTTAAATTCAATAGATATACACCTAGGATAAATCAGCAGCTCAAATAACAAAATAAAAAAAAAAACACATACATGTAGTTACTATAGCAATCACCATGGTATCCGTGAAGCTTATTTTTCCCGTGAGATTCTGCAATGTCACCATGTTAGAAATAATACTACTGCTAAACTTGCAGGCAACAAGCTTGTACTTGAAAAATGCAAGGAGAAACAGAATTACAAATATTTGCTTTAAAAGATTCTTCTTAAAATTAAAATAAAAACATTTTAGAACAAAGCAGCTGAGATAATTAAGTGAACGTTCACAAAGTGTTTATTTCTCATTATTATCTTCTGTCTTGTTGATTTGATTTATGGTGGGTAAATTAAAGACTGAAAATACAAGGATTTAGTTTGCCTCAGATAAACCATAATTCCTGCAAGCACGTTTATTGCCTCTCATCTATGCATTCAAACACATTCAATGCCCTCTGAACACAATAGTACAATCTAAAAAATATAAACTATAACAAGCTTTACCAGAATAGACCAAACATCCAATCAGCCCAAACATTTGTCCTTCCAATCAGCCCAAATATAGCAAAAAATGTAATCAAAGGAAAAAAAAGACCATGCATAATTTCAAGAAGGGTGGAGAAGTATGTAAGAGGGAATTTGTTAAAAAACCCCAAAACAAAACAAAAAAGACTATTAACTGGAAAAAGGAACATCATATTTACAATAAATGGTACATATAGTTGCCAAACATTTAGTAATATATTGACAATTTAAAAAAAAACATTTCTGGATTTACAGTATCAATGTTTCACCTATACCAAAAATAACTATGCAGAAATGCTGCAATGATTTTGGAGTATATTTTGCATACAAAAAAATAAAAAACATAAAAACTTGTGGTAATCTAGGTCATGTAAAGCAATTCAAATATTTAAAAGTCCAGCAAACTTAAATAGTACAACCTGTGAACAATTTGAAGCTACTACTGTGATAAAGAAGTAAAAGGGTGGATCATTGCAAAGCTAAAAAGTAAATAAAATAAAAATAATAATAAAACTAACAAAATCACATAACAAATCTTAATAATAGCACTTTTACACATATTCATTAGCACAAATCAGGTATAAAATATAAATCTGTTCCATATCTGGGAATAACATTTTATTTAAGCAAGAATATGTTTCAAATATGTATGATTATATAATTACTCTCCTGAAATATGAGGTTGTTAAATATAAAAACTGTGAAAGCACAAATTGTAACGTGCCTCATCAGATATTTACAAATGTATTATACACAAATAGGCTACATTAGCGCTCCCCAACATTCAGGCTGTGGGTTTGGTAGCTATGCAATTCATAACATTACTCCTATCCCAACAACTTCAGTGCTGTAGCCTACAAAACACTAATTCCACACACCCAATTTACATTATAAATCTGTAATATTGATACATGCAGAGAAAACATTTTATCAGCAACATTCAATTTAGTTTGAGTAAAGTGTGTTCATATAAAGCAAACATGCCCAATGCTTCACTTTATGACCTTTAACTTTTGGAATAAAAAATAATGCCTTTACTTATGTTTTTAACACTAGCAGAAGAATGTAAATGGATAATGGAAAAGGAATGTAATGACTTTAATAACGCCATACTCCACTGAGTTCAGTCAGTAGCTTATGTGTCATGGCAGCAGCTTTTGGATGCACAGACCTTTTTCAACTTGCAAAATAATGCATTGGGGTCAGAGTGTCCTCTATTCAGCCCTTACGATAAGCGCAAGTCCTGGCTACGACTGAATGTCAAATGTGATTGTGTTTCACATGTACGTAGCATTGCTAGCATTTTGTCAACATCAGTGGTTAACCAGCCTGAAGAGGTTAAAAATTCCTCTATTCAAGACTTTGTCCCCAAACATTTAATAACGAAATACAAATTAATTAGAAAAACTCCATGTTGTAAAAATAATAAACACACAAACATTTTAGCTAATTAAAAAAAAAAAAAAAAAAAAAAGTAAAACTTTATTAGAACACTGCAATAAAAACAAAAGCTCCTTATTGGTCTTCTACTTTCAAAACCATTTATTAAATTCTAGAATGTCTTATTAATAGCCCTGATGCTTTACAAAGGAAAATCAAACGCATGCAAATATTCAGTGACGCAGAGTCTGCTTTTTTTTCTTTTTACTTTTTTAACAAAGGTGGGTCAGTGGTTGAATTTAATAAATAAGTTTATTCTGGAATACTAGTTAATCCACTTTTCATAAAAGTTAATCTTTTTTCTTTTCCATATAATCCTTTTCTTCTTGATCTTCATCTGTCACTTCAGAAGAGTTCTCCCTAGTTTTGTCCTCCTCTAGGTCCTCATCGCTGCCCTCATCCGATATATTTGGGTCAATCACATCTTTTCTTGTCATTTCCTCTGAACCATCATCAGTGTCTGCTGTGCAGATTCCATAACACATTATGCTGATGACACCCAGTGGTAGACCGAAGAGGAAGCACCCAAGGAGAGGTGAACTCTTAAATACAGACTGTAATAATAGAAAATGTTTGCATATGCTTTAAGAACATGGAGTGCTACATCATTTTTAAACATCTTAAAAAGAAAAAATATAAAAATAATATCAACATTAAGAAAATAAAAAGTTGACCTTTGTTTCAAACAATGCTTTGCTACTTTTTAGAGAGCAGATGTAGGTGATAAACAGGTTGACAAGGTGCCTGCCATAAATGTAAGCATTATGGATCTGACTGTGAGTCAGAGCTTGCGGATTTCAGACTACAGCACATGTGCCTAAGAGGTCTATTTACTAAGCCTTGGATGGAGATAAAGTGGCTGGAGATAAAGTACCAGCCAATCGGCTCCTAACTGTAATTTTCCAAACCCAGCCTGTGACATGGCCGTTAGGAGCTGATTGGCTGGTCTTTTATCTCCGTCTACTTTATCTCCATTGACGGCTTAGTAAATAGACCCAATCGGTTACTGCGCACACACCAGAATCAGGCACACTCACATGGCTGGAGATTGCAATTGCAGACAGACTGATTTGATCAAATGGGTGTTTCTGAGTGGCAATCATGCGGATGCAAGGAACTGTACAGTTTAGCAGGAGTGTCATGAGTATGTAAGCCAACCTCAGTAGCGTGCGAACGGAGATGGGATGCCTGTATCAGACGAATCTTTTGTACGTAGCATGGTCTGGGTGAATGACAGAAAAACAGTAGGCGGGATGGCATTCCACATGCAGGCGAGTGGATGTTAGTCATACATGGGTGGATTAAGCATCAGCATAAGCTAGTAAGCAGGATGCCACAGCCACATAGAACAGTGGCCGCTGATGCATTTGACTCAGAATCAGGCCATACAGCTGAAAGGCTTTTAAGAGAATAAATAGATGGAACAGGAATGCTCATTGGTTTATATTTTAAATTACATTTTAAAGCCAAAGAATTCTCAGCTCTATTTTTTAAAATCACCCTTTCATAAGCAGAACAAAATGACTGAAAATAAATTACAAAAAATAGTGTGCTGGATCCTCTTTAAAATACTATACATATGCACATACATTCTGGCAGGAGGTAGGGGCCTTTATCCATGAGCTGCTAGTTAAATAGAACTTGCTTAATAAAATAAGATTTTACTTACCGGTAAATCTATTTCTCGTAGTCCGTAGAGGATGCTGGGACTCCGTAAGGACCATGGGGAATAGACGGGCTCCGCAGGAGATAGGGCACTTTAAGAAAGCTTTGGACTCTGGGTGTGCACTGGCTCCTCCCTCTATGCCCCTCCTCCAGACCTCAGTTAGGGAAACTGTGCCCAGAGGAGATGGACAGTACGAGGAAGGATTTTTGTAAATCTAAGGGCGAGATCCATACCAGCCACACCAATCACACCGTATAACTTGTGATAAACTACCCAGTTAACAGTATGAACAACAACATAGCCACGGTTCAACCGATAAACTATAACATAATCCTTACGTAAGCAATAACTATATACAAGTCTTACAGAAGAAGTCCGCACTTGGGACGGGCGCCCAGCATCCTCTACGGACTACGAGAAATAAATTTACCGGTAAGTAAAATCTTATTTTCTCTAACAACCTTGAGGATGCTGGGACTCCGTAAGGACCATGGGGATTATACCAAAGCTCCCAAACGGGCGGGAGAGTGCGGATGACTCTGCAGCACCGATTGAGCAAACAGGAGGTCCTCCTCAGCCAGGGTATCAAACTTATAGAACTTTGTAAAGGTGTTAGACCCCGACCAAGTAGCTGCTCGGCACAACTGTAATGCCGAGACCCCTCGGGCAGCCGCCCAAGAAGAGCCCACTTTCCTAGTGGATTGGGCCTTAACCGATTTCGGTAACGGCAATCCTGCCGTAGAATGCGCCTGCTGAATCGTGTTACAGATCCAGCGAGCAATAGTCTGCTTTGAAGCAGGAGCGCCAACCTTGTTGGCCGCATACAGAACAAACAGAGCTTCAGTCTTCCTGATTCTAGCCGTTCTGGTCACATAAATCTTCAAAGCCCTGACCGCATCCAGGTACTCGGAATCCTCCAAGTCCCGTGTAGCCACAGGCACGACAATAGGTTGGTTCATATGAAAAGATGAGACCACCTTTGGCAGAAATTGAGGACGAGTCCTCAACTCTGCCCTATCCACGTGAAAAACCAAGTATTGGCTTTTATGTGATAAAGCCGCCAATTCTGAAACACGTCTAGCCGAAGCTAATGCCAACAACATGACCACTTTCCACGTGAGGTATTTCAACTCCACAGTTTTGAGTGGTTCAAACCAAGGTGACTTGAGGAAACGTAACACCACGTTAAGATCCCAAGGCGCCACCAGAGGCACAAAGGGAGGCTGAATATGCAGCATCCCCTTCACAAAAGTCTCTACTTCCGGAAGAGAGGCTAATTCTCTTTGAAAGAAAATGGATAAGGCCGAAATTTGGACCTTTATGGACCCTAATTTTAGGCCCAAAGTCACTCCTGTTTGAAGGAAGTGAAGCAGACGGCCCAAATGGAACTCCTCCGTAGGAGCAGCTCTGGCCTCACACCAAGAAACATATTTCCGCCATATTCGGTGATAATGTTTTAACGTCACGTCTTTCCTAGCCTTGATCAGGGTAGGAATGACTTCCTCCGGAATTCCTTTTTCCGCTAGGATCCGGCGTTCAACCGCCATACCGTCAAACGCAGCCGCGGTAAGTCTTGGAACAGACAGGGCCCCTGCCGCAGCAGGTCCTGCCTTAGAGGAAGAGGCCACGGATCTTCTGTAAGCAACTCTTGCAGCTCCGGATACCAAGTCCTCCGTGGCCAATCTAGAACAATGAGGATTGTTCTGACCCTGCTCATTCTTATTATTCTCAACACTTTGGGTATGAGAGGAAGAGGAGGAAACACATAGACCGATCTGAACACCCAAGGTGTCACCAGAGCATCTACCGCTACCGCCTGAGGGTCCCTTGACCTGGCGCAATACCACTTTAGCTTTTTGTTGAGACGGGATGCCATCACGTCGATTTGAGGCAGTCCCCATCGATCCGTGATCTGTGTGAAGACTTCTTGATGAAGTCCCCACTCTCCCGGATGTAGGTCATGCCTGTTGAGGAAGTCCGCCTCCCAGTTGTCCACCCCCGAGATGAACACTGCTGATAGTGCGCTTACATGGCCTTCCGCCCAGCGTAGAATCCTGGTCGCTTCTTCCATGGCCACTCTGCTCCTTGTTCCGCCTTGCCGGTTTATATGAGCCACTGCCGTGACGTTGTCCGACTGAATCAGAACCAGTTTTCTCCGAAGCAATTCCTCCGCTTGACAAAGGGCGTTGTATATGGCCCTCAACTCCAGGATGTTGATGTGGAGACAAGTCTCTAGGTTTGACCAGAGACCTTGGAAATTTCTTCCCAGTGTTACTGCTCCCCAGCCTTGGAGGCTTGCGTCCGTGGTCACCAGGACCCAGTCCTGAATGCCGAACCTGCGACCCTCTAGCAGGTGAGCACTGTTCAGCCACCACAGGAGAGATACCCTGGTCCTGGGAGACAGGGTGATCCTTTGATGCATTCGTAAATGGGACCCGGACCACTTGTCCAAGAGGTCCCATTGAAAGGTCCTCGCATGGAACCTGCCGAAAGGGATGGCCTCGTATGAAGCCACCATCTTCCCCAGGACCCGCGTACAATGATGCACTGAAACCTTTTTTGGTTTTAATAGGTTCCTGACCATGGCTATGAGCTCCTGAACCTTTTCGATCGGAAGAAAAACCTTTTTCTGGTCTGTGTCTAGAATCAGGCCCAAAAAGGTCAGACGCATTGTAGGGACTAGCTGGGACTTCGGTATATTGAGAATCCAGCCCTGTATCTGCAACGTCTTCATGGACAGAGACACGCTGTCCAGCAACTTCTCCCGAGATCTCGCCTTTATGAGGAGATAGTCCAAGTATGGGATAATTGTGACCCCCTGCCTGCGCAGGAGCACCATCATTTCCGCCATTACCTTGGTGAAAATCCTCGGGGCCGTGGAAAGCCAAACGGCAACGTCTGAAATTGGTAGTGGCAGTCCTGCACTGCAAATCTCAGGAACGCCTGATGAGGGGGGAATATCGGAACATGAAGGTATGCATCCTTTATGTCCAGGGACACCATCCAACCCCCCCCCTCCAGGCTGGCGATGACCGCCCTGAGTGATTCCATCTTGAACTTGAACCTCTTCAAGTACAGGTTCAGAAATTTTAGGTTTAAAATGGATCTGACCGAGCCGTCCGGTTTCGGAACCACAAACAGGGTTGAGTAATATCCCTCTCCTTGCTGGAGATGAGGAACTGTGACAATCACCTGTTGAATATACAATTTTTGGAATGCCGCCAACACTAGCTCCCTCTCTGACGGGGAAGCTGGCAGAGCCGATTTGAAAAACCGGCGAGGAGGCAAGTCTTCGAATTCCAGCATGTATCCCTGAGAAACAATCTCTAATGCCCAGGGATCCACCTGCGAGTGAACCCAGACGTGGCTGAAAAACCGAAGACGAGCCCCCACTAGATCTGCCTCCCCCCGGGAAGCCCCAGCGTCATGCGGTGGACTTTGCAGAGGCAGGGGAGGACTTTTGCTCTTGGGAACTAGCTGTGTGCAGCTTCTTTCCCCTGCCTTTCCCTCTGGCAACAAAGGACGATCCCCGTACCTTTTTGTTTTTATTGGAACGAAAGGACTGCATTTGATAATGAGGTGCCTTTTTTGTATGCTGCGGGGGGACATAAGGTAAGAAATTCGACTTACCAGCCGTAGCGACAAGGTCCGAGAGGCCGTCTCCAAACAACTCCTCCCCTTTGTAAGGCAAGGACTCCATATGCCGCTTTGAATCGGCATCTCCCGTCCACTGTCGGGTCCACAAAAGCCACCTAGCAGAAATAGACATAGCATTTATTCTGGAGCTTAATAAACAAATGTCTCTCTGAGCATCTCTCATATACAAGGCAGCATCTCTGATATGCTCTATGGTCATTTGAATAGCATCCCTATCTAAGGTGTCAATCTCCGTAGATAAGGAATCTGCCCATGCCACAACCGCACTACAAACCCAGGCCGACGCCGTAGCCGGTCTAGCAATAGTACCTGAATGAGTGTAAATGTGCTTCAAGGTAATTTCCTGCCTGCGGTCAGCAGGTTCCTTGAGGGAAGCCGTATCCTGAGAAGGCAGTGCCACCTTTTTGGACAAGCGTGTCAGCGCCTTGTCTACTTTAGGCGAAGATTCCCAGCGTATCCTATCAGTTTGTGGAAAAGGATACGCCATCCTTTTCGCACAATTCACTTAGTTCAAATGAGGATGGAAAGGTGACTTCAGGCTTTTTCCCTTTATACATGTGTACCCTCGTGTCAGGGACCGGGGGTTCTTCAGTAATATGCAAAATCTCTTTAATGGCAATAATCATGTACCAAATACCTTTTGCCACCTTCGGCTGTAATTTTGCATCTTCATAGTCGACACTAGAGTCAGTATCTGTGTCGGTATCTGTGTCATCGATCTGGGATATGGTGCGCTTCTGAGACCCCGAAGGGCCTGGCGCCACAGGGACAGGCATGGACTGGCTACCTGACTGATCCCTAGCTTCTGCCTTGTCTAACCTTTTATGCAATAGATTGACATTTGCATTCAAGACATTCAGCATATCCACCCATTCCGGTGTCGGCGTTGCCGACGGCGACATGACATTCAAGCACTCCCCCTCCACATTAAGCGAGCCTTCCTCGTCAAACATGTCGACACACGCGTACCGACACACTTCACACACACAGGGAACCCCTTTTCTGAAGACAGTATCCCTGTCAAGGCCCTTTGGAGAGACAGAGAGAGAGTATGCCAGCACACACCCCAGCGCAATGATCCTGGAGACCAACACAAAATGTTTTTCTCCAGCAGCGCTGTATAATATATTATCCGCCAATTATGTGCCCCCCCTCTCTTTTAAACACCCCTTCACCGTGTGTAAGCAGGGGAGAGTCCGGGGAGCTTCCTCTCAGCGGTGCTGTGGAGAGAAAATGGCGCTGGTGAGTGCTGAGGGAGAAGCCCCGACCCCTCGGCGGCGGGCTTCTGTCCCGCTCAAACTTACAAAAATATGGCGGGGGCTCTTTTATATACATGTACAGTGCCCACCTGTACATGTATATTGTCTTTTGCCATAAGAGGTGTTTATATTGCTGCCCAGGGCGTCCCCCCCTGCGCCCTGCACCCTTACAGTGACCGGAGTGTGAGAGGTGTATGGGAGCAATGACGCACAGCTGCAGTGCTGTGCGTTACCTCCGTGAAGCTGAAGGCTTCTGCCACCTGACGACTTCTGTCTTCTGTTCTCCTAGCTCTGTGAGGAGAACGGCGGCGCGGCTTCGGGGGTGGACGCCCAGTAAGAACCTGCGTTCACCCCCTCTGGAGCTAATGGTGTCCAGTAGCCGAGGAAGCAGAGCCTATCTTAGACAAGAAGGTCTGCTCCTCTCTCCTCAGTCCCTTGATGCAGGGAGCCTGTTGCCACCAGTGCTCCCTGTGAAAAAGTAGAGAAAAAATCCATACAAAAATGCTTTTAGGCAGAGAACTCAGGAGAGCTCTCTGCAGTGCACCCATCCTGCCCTGGGCACAGTGTAAAACTGAGGTCTGGAGGAGGGGCATAGAGGGAGGAGCCAGTGCACACCCAGAGTCCAAAGCTTTCTTAAAGTGCCCTATCTCCTGCGCAGCCCGTCTATTCCCCATGGTCCTTACGGAGTCCCAGCATCTCCAAGGACGTTAGAGAAAATATGACTATTTAAACAGACTTATTGCAGAGAATAGCCGCATGTTCTCAGAGGTCCTGAAATTGGATCTAAAAAATGTCCTCATCTGCCCACCTGAAGATGTGTTTTGTCCCTGTGCTGCATAGCAAGTATGGCATTTGTGTGACCAAACCATCTAGAGTACTGATGTAGGCATTCGTACTCCACTTGCCAGCTCCCTGTTACTATTTTCCCTGCTGGTTCCGTAACTTTTGGAGCAAGTGGTGCAGCTGCAGTCTTGGATCTCTCTTCCTGGTGGAGCTGAAACTTTGGAGTTCTCATATTGTCTGCCAGGTCCCGTACTCATGGCTCTGCCATGGCTACTGTAGTCTATCTGGAGATGTGGACATCACATTCTGGATTCGTCTGCTTAGCCTCAACACTGTGGATTCCCTTTTCTTTGTCTGTGGACTGTCACCTCAAGTGGGACATCTCAGACATTGCTAGCACCCTTTTTGATCCTTGACCTCCAGACTGGATCACCACCATGCCAATCACAGATCGGATACTCTACCTTTCCCCTGGATGCAGCCTACTGCTGCTGCTGTGTTCCTGGTGCCATCATGGCCATTCCAGATCACTCCCACTACTTACTGACCTGCTAATCGCCATTCTCTAGATGCCAGTAGTACAAATGCCCTATGGCCCACAAGCCACATCACTGGTGTGCATTGTATTGACCACATCTGCCACGTGACCTCATGCCAAATGTCCTACCATCAACAAAATGTCAGCTCTACATCTCCAGGTATGGCAATCTATATAGTGCACCAAGGACGACTGCCTCAACAGTCATTTTCATGGGTAGGTTGAACAATCCATGGTACTGATAATTACATGTGTATCTTGCTGTTTTTGTATTGTATCTTGTCCGCTGCTATCTACACATATTGTTTAACTTTCCCAGATTAACCTACTGTAGGCAGAAAGCCCAAGAAGACTGCCACACCAGGTACTTCCATGGGTGGGTCAAACAATCTATGGAACGGATTATTCTGTGGGTATATACTGTATATTCGTACTCTGTATTTCCTTATGTGTGGTTATAAGTATTGCTGATCCCAACCCATTGTGACCTACAGATGTGTCCACTCACATCTAGCCTCCCTGCACGTTAAACAGCCCTTCTAATCACAACATGCCGTGGCATGACTTGGTAGCACTGAGCATCTTTTCATGCTACTTTTTCCATTGAAATGTATCTTATTTGCAAAACGATTCAAATAAGATGTACAAGCAGCTTTTGCTGATTAAAATGATATGCAGCATGTCTATATTCTGTGTGCAACCACGGCTGTATCTGCATGCAGGCGCGTTCGCACACAGAATTTAGGCATGCCACATATAATTTTAATCAGCAGAGTCTGCGTGTGCGTCTTATTCGCATAGTGTTGAGAATAAGCGCTTTTTTGCAACAACAAAAAAAACGCACAATGCTAACGGAGTTGCACAAGCGTATTGAGGCTAGATGTATGAGGACACATCTATATAAAATGTGCCCAAGATGACTGCCTCATATGGTACTTTCGTGGGAGATAAACAATCCGTAGAATGAATGGATGACATAGTGGAGTACAATAATTTGCATCTTGTATTTTGATTTCAGGCCTTCTAATCACCCACTGTAACTATTGCAGTGCATCCTTTGTAATATGGTGTTTATTCCTTGCAATTGTAAAGCACTTTGAGTCCTCTTGGAGAGAATTTATTGGGCGAGAATAAAAATATTTTACTGCCGGCAGCCCCTTAATAGCGCCCAAACTGAGCTATTCAATTGTATTTCCATTCGGACACGAGTGATATTTTTGGGAGATTTAGGAGGAATTCAATTAGATGCAGTAATTTACCCGGGCTAATTGAAGCAATGGGGCTATTCAATTAAAGCAGGCGGTAGCCCACAGGCTGCAGTTAATGAGGAAATCCGTGTTCAATGGTCTGATTGTGGATGCTGTGAATGTGTCAACCCATAGGTCTGGGGACTTATCACGGATTCTAGGGGTTTACGGGCGTTAACAGGGTCATTTACCGGGTGAGGAAAAGGGGCTCTAATTGAACAGCCCTGGGCGCTAAAGCCCAAGGCTATTCCCCCCCCCCCTCTCCCCCCCCACAGTAAATTACTGAAGGAAGTCAGAAGTGACTATGAATATCCATAGAATTTACATTAGGGAGGGTGAGTTTTCATTAAAAACAGAATTTTATAGACGACATTTTTTTGTAAAGTAGGTTTGTGGTGTGACTGTAAATATTTTACTTACTACTACAGTAGATTTGGCATCATAAGCAACTCTTTTAATGCGCTGCAGTATTCCATCCCCACCTTGAGCCTAAAATGTTCAAAATAAACAAAAACATTATTCAGATATAATCTAGCAACGTATTATTTGGGAGAGAATTTTAATGGAATCTATAGTCCATTTCACCAAAATTTACAGTCCAAAGTATTATGATACAGATGTGTCCTCATACATCTTGCCTCAATATGCCATGCAGCGCGAGATGCCTGGCGTGAGTGAGCCACCAGGTCTCGTGTAACTCTGCTAACATTGGGTGTGTTTTTTTGCCAGAAATGCACTTTAGTCGCAACACAATGCAATTATGATGCACGGGAGACTGTGCTAATAATTTTGACACTGTATATGACAATTGCATATTGTGTGTGATTGAGTCTGTATATGGAGCAGAACAGAACTTGTATTGTAAATAATTTGTGGCCGCTACATTTGTAGCACTTTGGATGTAGTTTCAGAGATACACAGATATACAAGTGTCATTAAAAATAAATCAGCACATTAGTCACAATTGTGTATCATGGTTGCATTGCGTCGAGACTAAGACCTATTTTCAGCAAAAAAGACGTCCAACGCTTACAGTTTCTCATGTCACCTGGAGTGCCAAGGGGAGCTGTTTGGCGTGACTGGAGCAAAGATGTATGAGGACATATCTGTATGTTGAATCTATTTTTTAAGCAAATTATGATTTTAAAGGGGCATCTAAACTTAAAGTAAAGCCAATCAATATCAAAAGGCAGTCTGACAGCCAAAGGTATGGGGTTATGGCATTCATTATTCAGATACCAGTTATTCAAAAAGTTCCTAATATCAGAAATTGGCAAAACCACTAAAACTCCATTTGTTTTTTAAGAATCTAATACAAACATAAAAAGGTCCAACAAATGCTTGTGAATCCCAAACAATAGCTCCAATGCAATAACAAAATCTATTTGCCATTGTTTTTGGCTCTGTAATTTATCTCGATGCAAGCTATTGCTATTTGTTTTCAAACATTTAAGGCTCAGTTGCCGATGTGAATGGTCTGGCTACGTAAGCAATAGGGGTTTCAATATTATTAGCACATTAAAGACACAAGTAAAAATACATATAAACCCAATTACATTTACGTACATGTTTGTAGACCTGATTTAAAAAAGAAAATCCATACGGCAAATAAAGAGTTTATTTATTTATTTATTACCAGTTACTTATATAGCGCACACATATACCGCAGCGCTTTAAATAGAATATTTGCCCATTCACATCAGTCCCTGCCCCAGTGGAGCTTACAATCTATATTCCCTACCACATGTACACACACACACACACACATTCACGCTAGGGTTAATTTATTTCTGAGCCAATTAACCTACCAGTATATTTTTGGATTGTGGGAGGAAACTGGAGTACCGGAGGAAATCCACGCAAGTACGGGGAAAATATACAAACTCCGCACAGTTAAGGCGATGGTGGGAATCAAACTCATGACCTTAGTGCTGTGAGGCAGTAATGCTCACCATTACACCATCCATACTGCCCTAAGTCACCATGTTATAGCCAAATGAATGTGGAAATACATATATACATATGCAAATGCATTTCTTTTCTGATTAATTTTCTATCTAGACAACAGCTCATTCTGTATTATGCAAATCCTCCCTTCCCCTTCTACTACAATCATGGTTTCCACAATGCTCTGTTCTTTGCCGTCCGATGTTCTCACTGTACATAATCATTTGGCCTCTAGTACCACCTCTATACTGATGACACTTCTTCACTATTCTCTCTCATGAGTCTGACCGTCTGCTACTGCCACACAGATTTCCCTAAACTAAAAAAAAAAGATCATTGCCTCTCAAATCTCCCTCATTGTCAACACCACAATTTCCTACATCTCCCCAGTTCACCGCCTTGTGTCACTCTCTGTTCTGATGCCTCCTTCTTTGTAATATTGCTATAATGTACTCTATATTTGTAAACATGAAAATAGGATTCTTCTTGTACATACGAAAAATACCTCTGTAGCAAAGCTCATTTTTGATTATCTTTATTATTATTTATTATTTTGTAATCCACAAAATTGGGAATAGTTTTATTGAGCATATTAAATTTAGATATGATAGAAATTGATGTTATCATGTATAATGATAGAAGGAAGAAAGGTTATTCTGTGGGATGTTGTCACTTTGTAAAGGGGGGTACTCACGGGAGAGATGTGTGCTGAGCGATCTTAACACAGACCGCTCAGCACACATCTCTCACCCCGCTCAGCACAGCGCGATGTGCTGAGCGAGGGGGAAAGCCGACGGGGGGTCGCTCACTTCACACAACGGTGAAGTGAGTGACCCGCTAGATTGAGCCTGCATGCAGCTCAATCTAGCATCGGCGATAGCGATGCGGGGGGCCGCGCATCGCTAATGCTGGAGGGCATACACACGGCAGATCCGTGCTTAAAATCTAAGCAATCTAGCAAGATTGCTTAGATTTTAAGCACGGATCTCTCCGTGTGTACCCCCCTTAAGAGTAAGTAAAGGAAAACAGAGGAGACTAATGGGTCTAATTCAATTCATGTCGGAATGCCCTCTCAGGATCCGACACTAATTGAATATATACTTAAGGGTGGTATTTATCAAAGTCTGGGGAGAGATGAAATTGTGAGAAATAAAGTACCAAACAATCAGATTCTAACTCATTTTTCAAACACAGCCTGTAAAATATAAGGTAGAAGTTGATTGGTTAGTGCTTTATTAATTATATCTCACAATTTTATCTCTCTCCAAACATTGATAAATACCACCCTTAATTACAATATTATTTTGCAGTTTTTCCTGTGATTTATGTCAAACATTTTACAATTGGCTAGATCTATTGGAAAATGTTTTGCAAGTAATTTAAAAAAAAACATACGTACAAAAGTTATCAGTCCATACAGAAAGTCACTTGTTCCAAAATTAACATCAATATAATTATCCCAAACCCTTATATTCTTGTGCACTCTACATTACTCAACTCTACAAAAGTGACTCTTTCCTGGCTGAAGGAAAAGGGAGCATTGCTATTTTTATTGACCTTTTTTTCTCAATAATAGTTGTAATCAGGGATTGTCACACAGTTTTTCTTCAAAGCAATACTCTTACAGCTATACTAAATCTTTTAAAACAACCAAAAGGAAAACATAGTAGAATTTTTCTGCTAGATCATTTTCTAAATTGCTGGGAAACAAACAAATTATGGTTCAAAACTCACTTCAGCTGTCCCATCAAGAATGCTGGTAATGAACTGAATCAGGTCTTCTGCATTCTCAATTTTCTTGCTTGGCATAAAATATTGTTGATTTGATGTATTAAGTACCACAATAGTGGGGATTTGGACTTCACTGCAGAAACACATACAAAAACACTGTAAATATATTTATGAAACCGTTCTACATAAATAAACATTTTGAAATAAATACTTTTAACATAATACTAAAAAGTATACTATACTATAAACATAGCTAGCCATAAAAATCAAAACCACAATTTCTGCAAAAACACAGAACACACAAATCTAAATGATTAGTTTTACACATTATAAAAAACATTTGCATACATTTTTTTTTTAAATGTTCCTTATTTGACAAACATAAAATCGTATGTGGGCTACAGGTAGAATAGCAGAAAAATAATAATAATGATAATAAAAATGAAAAAAAAAATCAATTATGTTTCAGGCACTAGTTTGAAGTAACACCGAACAAGAATAATAATAATAATAATATAAAACAACAACAACAAAATTACAAATTGACTTACTCCATAAGCAGACTGTTAATGTACTCGCTGCCGTCCATGTGTCCAAACTGGAAGTCTCTACGTGCAAAACCAGAAAATGTAAATGCTAGCCAACAAAATATAAGTGTCATTTGTACTGGGGTACATCAAATCACTTGATTAAGAAAATTATTTACAGTATGTACTCTGTACAAATGCTTTGAACTTTCCTTATACCAGACATTTATAATGTCACCCTCACAAACCATGTGGTATATAAAAAAAATATATCAATAAAATGTATTTTTAAATTATTTTCTAAAAAGAAACGGTGACATGGAGGGGTGGTCTTCAGTATGCCGACTGACGGGATCCCGGCGCACAGTATACCGGCGCCGGGATCCCGAAAGCCGGCATACCGACACTTATTCTCCCTCGTGGGGGTCCACGACCCCCCTGGAGGGAGAATAAAATAGCGTGGCGCACGTAGCGCGCCACCATGCCCGTAGCGTGGAGAGCGCAGCGAGCCCGCAAGGGGCTCATTTGCGCTCGCTACACTGTCGGTACGCCGGCGGTTGGGCTCCCGGCGCCGGTATGCTGGTCGCCGGGAGCCCGACCGCCGGCATACCGTAGTGAACCCAACATGGAGTTGTCACCATACTGGTAACGACAGTTATTCAAGCTAACAAAATATAATTCACTGGAACTACAGTACTGTAAAGATGCATCTACTGATTCTTGAGAAGGTGACAATGACAAATGTGTCCTCATACTTGTCATCGAGCCTCAGTACGCCACGCAGCGGGAGATGCAAACTGCAAGTGAGACGACTACTCCGCTAACATCAGGCATCTCAGTCACAACACGATGCGACTAGGATGCCCAAGGAGACAGTGCTGATCAATTTGATAGGCAACACTTGTGTATCTGTGCGCGACTAAGTCTGTATATGAAGCACAACAGAACTTGGCATAGAAAACAGCCACAATTGCTGCATCATAGCACTTTGTATGTAAATTAACAGACTTAGTTGCACACAGATATATAAGTGTCTCAAATTAAATTAATAAGAACAGTCTGCTGATGCGTCCTAGTCACTAAGACTAAGAGGCAATTTAGGCAAAAATAACTCCCAAAGCTAGCAGAGTCTCTCTGTTTGGCGTGACTGCACCAAAGAATTATCAGGACACATCTGTATATAATCATGAAATACAGATGTTTCTTCATGCAGCAGTAACGCCAAATAACCCCTCTCGGCGTGCCTGGTCTCGTGAGACTCTGATAGCGTTGGACATCTTAGTTGCAACGCATTGCGGCTAGGATGCACCAGGACACTGTGCTGATTAATTTGATATACTGTATGACACACTTGTATATCTATCTGTATGTGACTGAGTCTCTGAATTGGTATACAAAGTGCTACAATGTAGCAACCACAGCTTTTTTCCAATACAAGTTCTGTTGTGCTTTGTATACAGAATCAGTCACACAATATACATATATCAAATTAATCAAAACAGTCTCCTGGCCCATCCGAGTCATATTGCATTGCAACTAAGATGCACTTTTTGGCAACAAAAGACGCTTAAAGCTAGCAGAGTTGCATAGGACATGGCAACTCACTCGAGGTCAGAGTCACAATACATGGCGTATTGAGGCTAGATGTAGGTGTAAAGATGATTTTTTTTCCGTTAATGAATGATTTACAAACCAATAACAATCCATGACCGAAGTCTTTTGCAGGCATACATTTCTGTTTTACTTTGTGAGCATTTTTTTTTTTTAAATGGAAACATGGGCCCTCATTCCGAGTTGTTCGCTCGGTAAAAATCTTCGCATCGCAGCGATTTTCCGCTTAATGCGCATGCGCAATGTCCGCACTGCGACTGCGCCAAGTAAATTTGCTATGCAGTTAGGAATTTTACTCACGGATTTTTCCTCGTTCTGGCGATCGTAATGTGATTGACAGGAAATGGGTGTTACTGGGCGGAAACAGGCCGTTTTATGGGCGTGTGGGAAAAAACGCTACCGTTTCCGGAAAAAACGCAGGAGTGGCCGGAGAAACGGAGGAGTGTCTGGCCGAACGCTGGGTGTGTTTGTGACGTCAAACCAGGAACGACAAGCAGTGAAATGATCGCAGATGCCGAGTAAGTCTGAAGCTACTCAGAAACTGCTACGAGGTGTGTAATCGCAATATTGCGAATACATCGTTCGCAATTTTAAGATGCTAAGATTCACTCCCAGTAGGCGGCGGCTTAGCATGAGCAAATCTGCTAAAATCCGCTTGCGAGCGAACAACTCGGAATGACCTCCATGGTTGCATTAAATTTCAGGGGAAGGCAAAAAAATATAGCCCACCATTTCCACCACTTAAATTAGATGCTTTTTTATTTTTAAAACAAACCATCAACTAATGTAATTGTAGTAGTCTAATATACACAACCTGTTATTTTAGATATAATAAGCCCCCACAGTAACTTGTGGGCAGAACAGATTTCATTTTCGGATTTATTTAGATACAAATTGTGTTACACATCATTTCTCCATGTGAAATGTAAGCAAGTGCAATTTCATTTATAAAACCTGTAATCATAATCCTGTCTGAAAATATGTCTTAATTCACTCAGTTTAAAGGTGCATACACATGGAGAGATTTGGTCTATGAGAGATTTTGACTGAGCGATTTCTCTTGAACTGGCAGTAGATGTTGACTAACTTTACCAGAGATTTTGGCTATGGGCGATTTTAGCTAACTCATTCAAGCAAGGGGATGCTTTTTCTTTTCCAGCGACCTAGCCAAAATTGACTTTCCTGCACAGTATATTTCTAGCAGCGATAGCCACCTGGCGGGGACGCGCATCGCTATCGCTGGCTGTGTACACATGGAGAGATATGCACTAACTTTCTGAGCGATTTTGACTATATAGTCAAAATCGCTCAGTTATATCGCTCCGTGTGTATGGACCTTTACTTACAGAACCTAGGCATGAAGAAGGAATCAACTAAGCAATATTTTCAGATGCAACAGATCTGACTTTGAGAAAATTCCAATCTAATTGAATCTTCTCCCTTTTATTTTGAGACACTTAATTGAACCACTGCTGTAACAGAACTGTACACACAAATTACAAAAACAAAACAAACATACCTGTGAAAATGGTCTCTGTAGCCTTTTGCTACCTCTTCAACAATAGATTTTAATCTGAAAATCAAGTTTGTACAATAGTTATTCCAGGTGCTATCTATTATGAAAGCATATATTTGGTGACAGTTGATTTCCAAAACACATAGGGCCCAATTAAATTACATGCAGTAAATTACTGTGCCAGGAAAAGGGTGGTAGCCTCAAGCTTTAACGTAAGAGGCTATTCAATTACAGTCCCTTTTCCTTACATGGAAATTACCTGCTACGCATTAAGCCATAGAATAAGAAATGAGCACCCGGAGCTAGGGGTAACAGCTTTGTGATACCCACGATCAGGGTAGTTAATGCAGTTTTTTGTTCAAGCCTCATCAAGCTCAAAGAGAAATCCGCGTTAACTGCAGCCAGATTCCATTTCAACTGCATGGACAATCTCCTACTATTACCAATTGGACTGTAAACTTCAAAAGACATCCATATCAATGGTGAGGACCCCTGTGGAACATCTAATTCAGTTGTGGGACTATTCTCCAGCGGCTGCTATACAGTCTTATTTTGCATTATTGGACTGGGCTGTCAGTTGTAAAGGAGAAAGAATCGTCTATCTATATAAATATCCCTCCAGTTTAACCAGGCACGGCTGAGAAAGAATACGATTGGGTGACATTCATTTTGCTTTTTATGCTTTTATATTGTGTATTTGTAATGTGAATTTTATATATTAAATCATGTGTAACAAGTTCAGACAATCCATCTTATGCTTTAGCGCTGCCTATTCCTCTTGTTTTCTGTTTCTAGTTAATTAATAGGAGTGACTAACCCTATTCTTGGCAGCTGCTTTAGAAAACCAGTCCATATTTAGCGCCTGACTTTATAACCTGTTGGTTAATCTACTTGCAGCCAGATTGAACCATGGCTAATTAAATCCACCCATATATGCAAAATAAAAACAATGTTTTAGCCATAGAAACATAAAATCTTTTCCATTTTTATAAAAAATACCAACAAAATCAAAACCAGGGCATTCACAACTGTATGACATGGCTCCTTGGGGTCGTGCTACACGACGGATGAATGGTGCTAATATTTGAAAACATTCCGGAATTATAATGACCTGTTTAAGGTTTATATACTGTAAATATGACTTTATGTATGATCGGAATGAAGACTAATTATCATCAGCGATCACCTATACTTTATCTATTCCTACTTAGTATAGCTCAAGCTCTTTTGCTCTGTAAATAGGACAAATAAATCTACATTTTATATACTGTAAAATAGGATTTTGGTACTTACCGATAAATCCTTTTCTCCTAGTCCGTAGAGGATGCTGGGGACTCCAAAAGGACCATGGAGTAATGACGGGATCCGCAGGAGCTTGGGCACACTTAAAAGACTTAATCTGGGTGTGAACTGGCTCCTCCCTCTATACCACTCCTCCAGACCCCAGTTATAGGAACTGTGCCCAGGAGAGACGGACATTTCGAGGAAAGATTTTTGTTTAAACTAAGGGCTACCAACATACCAGCCCACACCACAAACATACCGTACAACCAGAGTAACATTAAACCAGATAACAGTATGAATTAACAACAGCAACAAGCTGAAACAAGAAATACATAACCCGTGTATAAACTAATTTAACTAGCAAGAAAACACTGCAAGTAACAGTCCGCACTGGGATGGGCGCCCAGCATCCTCTACGTACTAGAATAAAAGGATTTATCGGTAAGTACCAAAATCCTATTTTCTCTTACGTCCTAGAGGATGCTGGGGACTCCAATAGGACCATGGGGTTTATACCAAAGCTCCAGAACGGGCGGGAGAGTGCAGATGACTCTGCAGCACCGACTGAGCAAACGCAAGGTCCTCCTCGGCCAGGGTATCAAACTTATAGAATTTAGCAAAAGTGTTTGAACCCGACCAAGTAGCTGCTCGGCAAAGCTGTAACGCCGAGACACCTCGGGCAGCCGCCCAAGATGAGCCTACTTTTCTGGTAGAATGGGCTTTTACGGACTTCGGCACCGGTAGTCCGGCCGTGCAATAGTCTGTTTTGAAGCAGGATAACTAATTTTGTTGGAAGCATACAAGACAAACAGCGCCTCAGTTTTCCTGGTAACAGCTGTCCTAGTGACGTAGATCTTCAACGCTTTTACAACATCCAGAGATTTTGGAATCGCCACAGCTTCCGTAGCCACCGGGACCACAATAGGTTGGTTAATGTGAAATGAAGAAACCACCTTTGGCAGAAATTGTTGACGAGTCCTCAATTCCGCCCTATCCGAATGAAAAATCAAGTACGGGCTCTTATGAGATAAGGCCGCCAACT
The DNA here is from genome assembly GCF_028390025.1 of Pseudophryne corroboree. Classification (NCBI taxonomy): domain Eukaryota; kingdom Metazoa; phylum Chordata; class Amphibia; order Anura; family Myobatrachidae; genus Pseudophryne; species Pseudophryne corroboree. The sequence goes on along the minus strand of NC_086448.1, from coordinate 591,425,505 downwards.
CTGACACCCGCCTGGCAGATGCCAGCGCCAATAGCATAACTACCTTCCAAGTGAGAAATTTCAACTCAACCTTATGCAAAGGTTCAAACCAGGAAGACATGAGAAACCGTAAGACCACATCAAGGTCCCATGGAGCTACAGGAGGCACAAACGGTGGATTGATATGCATTACTCCTTTCACAAAAGTCTGAACCTCTGGGAGGACAGCTAACTCTTTTTGAAAGAAAATAGACAAAGCCGAAATCTGCACTTTGATGGAACCCAATTTCAGGTCTGCATCCACTCCCGCCTGTAAAAAGTGGAGAAAACGACCCAAGTGAAAATCTTCCGCAGGAGCCATTTTAGACTCACACCAGGAAACATACTTTCTCCAAATATGGTGATAATGCTTCGCCGTAACCTCCTTCCTAGCCTTAATGAGAGTTGGAATAACCTCCCTGGGAATACCCTTACGAGCTAAGATCTGGTGCTCAACCTCCATGCCGTCAAACGCAGCCGCGGTAAGTCTGGTAACACGCATGGACCCTGCAACAACAGGTCCTCTCTTAGAGGAAGCGGCCAAGGATCTTCCACCAGTAATTCCTGAAGATCCGGGTACCAGGCCCTTCTTGGCCAATCTGGAACGACGAGAATCGCTTGAACCCTTGCTCATCGAATGATCCCCAGTACCTTTGGAATGAAAGGAAGTGGAGGGAACACATACACCGACTGGAACACCCACGGAGACACCAGGGCGTCCACTGCACTGGCTTGGGGGTCCCTTGACCGGGAACAATACCTCAGGAGCTTCTTGTTGAGACGAGACGCCATCATGTCGATCAACGGAATTCCCCAACGTTTTGTCACCTCTTGATGAAGAGCCCACTCTCCCGGATGGAGATCGTGTCTGCTGAGGAAATCTGCTTCCCAGTTGTCCACTCCCGGTAGGAAGACTGCTGACAGGGCGCTCACGTGTTGTTCCGCCCAGCGAAGGATTCTTGTGGCCTCCGCCATTGCCGCTATGCTCCTTGTTCCGCCTTGACGATTTATATGTGCCACCGCTGTGATGTTGTCTGACTGTACCAGGACAGGTCGACCCTGAAGGCTTCTTGCTTGCAGCAGGCCGTTGTAAATGGCTCTTAACTCGAGAACATTTATGTGGAGATAGGCTTCCTGGAGCGACCATTTCCCCTGGAAGTTTCTTCCTTGGGTGACTGCGCCCCAGCCCCGGAGACTTGCATCTGTTGTTAGAAGCACCCAATCCTGGATACCGAACCGGCGTCCCCCTAGGAGGTGATGACTTTGTAGCCACCACAGGAGAGAAATGCTGGCTCTGGGAGATAGACTTATCTTCCGGTGCATGTGCAGGTGAGACCCGGACCATTTGCTCAGCAAGCCCCACTGAAACACCCGGGCATGAAACCTGCCCAATGGAATGGCTTCGTACGCCGCAACCATCTTCCCCAGAACCCGAGTACAGTGATGGACTGACACACTCGTCGGCCTCAGAAGTTCCCTGACCATCGTCTGTAGTTCCAGAGCCTTTTCTTCTGGAAGAAATACTTTCTGTAAATCCGTGTCCAGAATCATGCCCAGAAAAGGCAGCCGAGTGGTCGGAATCAACTGAGATTTTGGCAAATTGAGTACCCAACCGTGCTGTCGCAGAACCGACAGTGACAAATCTACACTTTTCAGCAACCGTTCCTTGGACCTCGCCTTTATCAGGAGATCGTCCAAGTACGGGATAATTGTAACCCCTTGTTTGCGAAGGAGAACCATCATTTCCGCCATGACTTTGGTGAAAATCCTGGGAGCCGTGGAAAGCCCAAACGGCAACGTCTGAAATTGGTAATGAGAATCCTGTATCGCAAACCTGAGGAAGGCCTGATGCGAAGGATATATCGGGACACGTAAGTAGGCATCCTTTATGTCGACTGACGCCATAAAATCCCCCCCTTCCAGGCTGGCAATTACTGCTCGAAGAGATTCCATCTTGAACTTGAAAACTTTCAAGTATGTATTTAGGGATTTTAGATTTAGAATTGGTCTGACCGAACCGTCCGGTTTCGGTACAACAAAGAGGCTCGAGAAGAACCCCTCCCCCCGTTGGGACGAGGGAACAGGAACAATAACCCTCTGTAGACACAATTTTTGTATCGCTGCCAGCACCACCTCCCTGTCCGGAAGAGCTACTGGTAATGCCGAAATGAAGAACCGGTGAGGGGGTATCTCGCGAAACTCCAGTTTGTATCCCTGAGACACAATCTCTCGGACCCAAGGATCCAGGTCTGATTGAACCCAGACCTGACTGAATATTTGTAGATGGCCCCCCACCGGTCCGGACTCCCCCAGGGAAGCCCCAGCGTCATGCTGTGGACTTGGTAGAAGCAGGGGAGGACTTTTGGTCCTGGGCGCCTGAGCCTGCAGGAGGTTTCCTTCCCCTTCCTCTACCTTTTGAAGCAAGGAAGGACGAACCTTTTCCACGCCTGTATTTATTGTGACGAAAGGACTGCATTTGCTGATGTGGTGCCGTTTTCTGTTGTGTGGGAACATAAGGAAGAAAAGAGGACTTACCCGCAGTAGCGGTCGAGGCCAGGTCAGCCAAGCCATCCCCAAACAAGACAGTACCTTTGAAGGGTAAAGCTTCCATAGCCCTCTTGGAGTCGGCATCAGCATTCCATTGATGGATCCACAACGCCCTCCTGGCTGATATTGACATGGCATTGGTTCTTGAACCCAAGAGACAGACGTACCTCGCCGTATCCTTCAGGTAATCTGCAGCGTCCTTGATATAACCGAGAGTCAAAAGGACATTATCTTTATCAAGGGTATCCATATCATTAGCTAAATTCTCAGTTCATTTAGCAATAGCACTACTCACCCATACCGACGCCACAGCAGGTCTGAGCAATGCACCCGAATTAGCGAAAATAGACTTCAGAGACGTCTCCAGCTTGCGATCCGCCGGATCTTTGAGAGCTGCCGTGTCAGGAGACGGAAGTGCCACTTTCTTAGACAAACGAGATAGAGCTTTGTCAACATTTGGAGACGCCTCCCATTTTTCCCTGTCTTCGGAGGGGAAAGGATACGCCATGTAAATTCTCTTAGGAATCTGCCACTTCTTATCCGGCGACTCCCAAGCCCTTTCACAAAGAGCATTCATTTCATGAGAGGGGGGAAACTTCACCTCGGGTTTTTTTCCCTTGAACAAGCAAATCCTTGTTTCCTGCACCGCAGGTTCATCAGAAATGTGTAAAACATCTTTTATAGCCACAATCATGTACTGAATGCTCTTAACTAATCGTGGATGCAAAGCAGCCTCAGTGAAATAGACCTCGGAATCAGAGTCCGTGTCGGTATCAGTATCTACCACTTGAGTAAATGGCCGCTTTTGCGACCCGGATGGGGTCTGAACCTGAGACAAAGCCTCTTCCATGGACTTTTTCCACACCTGCGTCTGTGACTCAGACTTATCTAACCTCTTTGATAAAGAAGCAACATTCGAATTTATCGTACTGAGCAATGCGAGTAAATCAGGTGTCGGATGCGTCGACGGTCCCAAATCTAGCACCGCATCCGCTCCCCCAATAACCTCCTCTGGTGAATAACCTTCAGCCTCAGACATGCCGACACGTAGTACCGACACAGAACGTCCCAGCTAGGTGACAGACCCACAATGAAGCCCAGATAGAGGACACAGAGTGAGTATGCCAGCTCACACCCCAGCGCCCATATATCCCAAGAAAAGATATATGTACCCAGCGCTGCTTTAAAATGATAATAAGCACCACACTGCGGCCCCCGCCTTCTGATTAGCTCCCCGTTACTTGTGAGAGGAGATGTGGAGGTCCCGGCAGCATCTTCCTTCAGCCGCGTGTTGAAGGAGTAGATGGCGCCTGTGAGCCGCGGGACGAAGCTCCGCCCCCTTCCCGGCACGCTTCGGCCCGCCAAATTTGAAAATGAAAAATGCCGGCGGGGTTTTTAGAAACGGTGCCGAGGCACCGAAAAGCTTTCTGCCGGCCCCAGACCACAGTAACATGCTGCCCAGGGCGCCCACCAGCGCCCTGCACCCAGTGAATACCGTTGGTGATGTGTGTGGGAGCATGGAGCACAGCGTTACCGCTGTGCTGTACCTTCCGTTACTGAAGTCTTCTGCCGTCCTGAAGTCTTCTGATCTTCTCATACTAACCCGACTTCTTTCTTCTGGCTTCTGTGAGGGGGGTGACGGCGTGGCTCCGGGAACAAGCAGCTAGGCGCACCAAGTGATCGAACCCTCTGGAGCTAATGGTGTCCAGTAGCCGAGAAGCAGGGCCCTTAACTAAGAAGAAGTGGGTCTGCTTCTCTCCCCTCAGTCCCACGATGCAGGGAGCCTGTAGCCAGCAGGTCTCCCTGAAAATAAAAAACCTAACATAAAGTCTTTTCTAGAGAAACTCAGGAGAGCTCCCCTAGTGTGCATCCAGTCACTCCTGGGCACAAAGTCTAACTGGGGTCTGGAGAAGGGGCATAGAGGGAGGAGCCAGTTCACACCCAGATTAAGTCTTTTAAGTGTGCCCAAGCTCCTGCGGATCCCGTCTATACCCCATGGTCCTTTTGGAGTCCCCAGCATCCTCTAGGACATAAGAGAAATACAGTTTAATAGTTCGTAATCCACCCAAAGCAATGTAGAATTATGAAAGTTATGATTGAGATATATACACACACACACACACACACACACACACACATCTTTGCACCTATCAAAACAAAAGTAAATGGCTACCCAGAACAAAGTGAACTGCTTTTTTTTCACCAGATACTAGCGGGTATATGCAATTGCGGTCGAATTGCGGCAAAAGTTGAAAAATGGGGCATTTTTTCGACAAAAAAAACCTGTCGAATTGAATTCGACAATGCAATACAGTACTTTTCGACAAAAAATCTGCTGTTTCAGATTCGACTTTTTGCAATTCGACATTTCTCAAATTCGACATGTCTGCAATGGTAAAAATGCGGCTTTTCGACAAAAGTATATTCAATTGAAGAATGTCGATTCGACATCAGTGCTTTTCGACAGTCATTTCGTCAATTTCATTCCGCCTCATTTTGCGGTCGTGATCTAATAACATTTTTAAAAACATGTTTTTTTTGTGTTTTTTTTTATTGCTAATAGCATATCTATTTAGATTAGAAGGGATTATCTACTTGGTTTGTCTATTTAGGAGCCACAAGTATTATTTAATAGATGTTTTAAAATCATTTTTTTTTTTTACCGAGTTAAAAAAATAGGAGAGATCAGTGCATGTTTTTCAGTGGGAAGGGATGGGAATGGGTTAAAATTCCTGAAAAAAATTGCGTGGGGTCCCCCCTCCTAAGCATAACCAGCCTCGGGCTCTTTGAGCCGGTCCTGGTTGTAAAAATACGGGGGGGGGGAATGACAGGGGATCCCCCGTATTTTAACAACCAGCACCAGGCTCTGCGACTGGTCCTGGTGCCAAAAATACGGGGGACAAAAGACATAGGGGTCCCCCGTATTTTTAACACCAGCACCGGGCTCCACTAGCTAGAGAGATAATGCCACAGCTGGAGGACACTTTTATACCGGTCCCTGCGGCCGTGGCATTAAATCCCCAACTAGTCACCCCTGGCCGGGGAACCCTGGAGGAGTGGGGACCCCTTAAATCAAGGGGTCTCCCCCCTCCAGCAACCCAAGGGCCAGGGGTGAAGCCCGAGGCTGTCCACCCCATCCAAGGGCGGCGGATGGGAGGCTGATAGGCAAGTCTAAAAAAAAAAAGATTAGTTTTTTGTAGCAGAACTACAAATCCCAGCAAGCCTCCCCGCAAGCTGGCACTAGGAGAACCACAAGTACCAGCATGCAGGGGAATAACGGGCCCGCTGGTACCTGTAGTTCTACTACAAAAAAAATACCCAAATTAAAACAGTACACAGACACCGTGACAGTATAACTTTATTACATACATGCACACCGACATACACACATACTTACCTATGTTGACACGAGGCTCGGTCCCCTTGTCCACGTAGAATCCACGGGGTACCTGTAAATAAAATTATAATCCTGTGTAGATCGGTCCTCTTCAGAGTTTGTAATCCACGTACTTGGCAAAATAAAAATAAAAAAAACACGGACCACGCACTGAAAGGGGTCCCATGTTTACACATGGGACCCCTTTCCCCGAGTGCCGGGACACCCCGTGACTGCTGTCAAAGAGGGTCCCTTGAGCCAATCAGGGAGCGCCACGTCGTGGCACTCTCCTGATTGGCTGTGCGCATCTGAGCTGTCAGGCGTCGCACTCGAGATACAATGGACGCATAGGCGCTCCATTATATTCAATGGTTGGAACTTTGCGGTCAGCGGTTGACCGCAAGTAACCTCAACCGCTGACCGCATATACCCCTAGGAGTACAAAATGGAAGAAACATATTATGAGTCAATAATTGCACAGAACATTTATTATTACCGTGTATGTTCAACCGAATTGTTTTTTTCATCAATCACTGCTACAGCCACCAGTTTCCCTAAAAGCAGAAACAGTGATTTAGCAAAGAGTGCACGTTATACATTACCTATCTGATTTTGCCGCTGTTACATATATGTAGAGAAAAGCAATCTGTGCAGAAAATGTGTCCTTAAGTTGGTAATGTTTCTGTGGGACTTTTTTAATTTATAACACAAAAACTGCTTTGATTACATTTACTTTTTTATCAGTCTCACCAAACCCCAGAACCAATACAAAATAAACTGAATATTCAAAAGCTGACATGTGGCAATACAGCAGACATTACACAAGCCATTGGCTTGCTAGGTCATATTATACAAATACGTTTGTAAGCAACAGTTTGCTAATCCAAGTGATGTTTTTTCTCCTGAGTATTACATAATTGCGCAAGATTGTTACAGTTAATAAAAGGGTTATAGAATATAATACAGTAAACCGTTTTCATATTGGCAGAACCAACAGCCGTAATTCATTTTTAGAAAGCAAGGCATTAAAGGGAATTACCACTTTAAAAATATCAATTGTAGTACTGTAATATTCCCCCACCACCACCACCACCTTTCAATTACAGTACCTTTAGTTGATATCTGTCCTTGGACCCCATCATGTGATACATTTAGCAGGGCCCTGGCACGTAGATAACCCTATCACCTTATTCTTAGAAGAGGCATTCTATCAGAGTATCAGAGTATCAATCATTTACTTAAGCCATCTCGTGGGACCACAACCAATGTGTTATTAATGGGAAATGTTGGGAATTAGCACAATTCATATTCAAGTGGAAACCCCTATTAAGCAATACCTATAATATATTATGCATTCTTCCAGTGCACTTAAGAGCTAATGCCAATTCACATCAATGGAATAAATAAGATGCATTTTGTTTGTGCCCACTGATGAGCCAGGTGTGCAATAAACACTAATTCATCTGCACACTACATGGAGAGATGCATTAGGAGATGATGGATTTATAATGGTGTAAGCTGATCTATTAGGAATGGCAGAACACATTTGTTTTTCTCCCTTAGCTCTGTAAAACTAAGATAATATCTGTGAACATAAATGTGTATAAAAAAAACGCAACATTCACACACAAAATGTTTAACTTGCCTTGTTTATGGGGTAACTAATGATCGGTGTAATGTTGGATACCATACCTGTGTCTCCTAGCTCATACAATGTAAATCCATCAACATGGAGATAGCCTTCAAACCGCTCCTTATTCACCCAGCTGGATAAATCACCATCTTCATATTCTTTACAGAAATTAAACAAAAACCAGTTTGGTTACATTAGAAAAGAAAATGTTCGTTATAAAGAACAGTTTAAATCAATACTTTCATTTATGTTATTATATTATTATATGAATTGTGTATTTCATGTATCAAGGTTCTCTATTTTGAATATTATCTAAGGTTAAAATAATAAAAATGGAGATTGCATTTTGGAAGCCACTTGACTACAGCATAATTATTTAGAATTTAGGATGAAACAACAGATATTAGTTCACTTTGAATAAATGTCACCTTCCTGTTTGTTGGTAATTTGGATATACAGGTTGAGTATCCCTTATCCAAAATTAAAAAGTATTACGTATCGTAATAATAAGAATTTACTCACCGGTAATTCTATTTCTCATAGTCCGTAGTGGATGCTGGGGACTCCGTAAGGACAATGGGGATTAGCGGCTCCGCAGGAGACTGGGCACAACTACAAAGAAAGCTTTAGACTACTGGTGTGCACTGGCTCCTCCCACTAAGACCCTCCTCCAGACCTCAGTTAGGATACTGTGCCCGGAAGAGCTGACACAATTAGGAAGGATTTTGAATCCCGGGTAAGACTCATACCAGCCACACCAATCACACCGTATAACTCGTGATACAATACCCAGTTAACAGCATGATAACAACTGAGCCTCTCAACAGATAGCTCAACAATAACCCTTTAGTTAAGCAATAACTATATACAAGTATTGCAGACAATCCGCACTTGGGATGGGCGCCCAGCATCCACTACGAACTATGAGAAATAGAATTACCGGTGAGTAAATTCTTATTTTCTCTAACGTCCTAAGTGGATGCTGGGGACTCCGTAAGGACCATGGGGATTATACCAAAGCTCCCAAACGGGCGGGAGAGTGCGGATGACTCTGCAGCACCGAATGAGAGAACTCAAGGTCCTCCTCAGCCAGGGTATCAAATTTGTAGAATTTAGCAAACGTGTTTGCCCCTGACCAAGTAGCAGCTCGGCAAAGTTGAAGAGCCGAGACCCCTCGGGCAGCCGCCCAAGAAGAGCCCACTTTCCTCGTGGAATGGGCTTTTACTGATTTAGGATGCGGCAGTCCAGCCGCAGAATGTGCAAGCTGAATCGTACTACAGATCCAGCAAGCAATAGTCTGCTTAGAAGCAGGTGCACCCAACTTGTTGGGCGCATACAGGATAAAGAGCGAGTCAGTCTTTCTGACTCCAGCTGTCCTGGAAACATAAATTTTTAGGGCCCTGACTACATCCAACAACTTGGAAGCCTCCAAGTCATTTGTAGCCGCAGGCACCACGATCGGTTGGTTCAGATGAAAAGCTGATACCACTTTGGGGAGAAACTGGGGACGAGTCCTCAATTCTGCCCTATCCATATGGAAAATCAGATAAGGGCTTTTACATGACAAAGCCGCCAATTCTGACACACACCTGGCCGAAGCCAAGGCCAACAACATGACCACTTTCCACGTGAGATATTTTAAATCCACGGTTTTCAGTGGCTCAAACCAATGTGACTTTAGGAAATCCAACACCACGTTGAGATCCCAAGGTGCCACTGGAGGCACAAAAGGGGGCTGAATATGCAGCACTCCCTTAACAAAAGTCTGAACTTCAGGTAGTGAAGCCAATTCTCTCTGGAAGAAAATCGATAAAGCTGAAATCTGGACCTTAATGGAACCCAATTTAAGGTCCATAGTCACCCCTGACTGTAGGAAGTGCAGGAACCGGCCCAGCTGAAATTCTTCCGTTGGGGCCTTCCTGGCCTCACACCACGCAACATATTTTCGCCATATGCGGTGATAATGGTTCGCGGTTACTTCTTTCCTAGCTTTTATCAGCGTAGGAATGACTTCCTCCGGAATGACTTCCTCCGGAATGCCCTCTTCCTTCAGGATCCGGTGTTCAACCGCCATGCCGTCAAACGCAGCCGCGGTAAGTCTTGGAACAGACAGGGCCCCTGCTGCAGCAGGTCCTGTCTGAGCGGTAGAGGTTATGGGTCCTCTGCCATCATTTCTTGAAGTTCCGGATAACACGCTCTTCTTGGCCAATCCGGAACAATGAGTATAGTTCTTACTCCTCTTCTCCTTATTATCCTCAGTACCTTTGGTATGAGAGGAAGAGGAGGGAACACATAAACCGATCGGTACACCCACGGTGTTACCAGAGCGTCCACAGCTATCGCCTGCGGGTCTCTTGACCTGGCACAATATTTTTCTAGCTTTTTGTTTAGGCGGGACGCCATCATGTCCACCTGTGGTTTTTCCCACCGGTTTACAATCATTTGAAAGACTTCTGGATGAAGTCCCCACTCTCCCGGGTGGAGGTCGTGCCTGCTGAGGAAGTCTGCTTCCCAGTTGTCCACTCCCGGAATGAACACTGCTGACAGTGCTAACACGTGATTTTCCGCCCATCGGAGAATCCTTGTGGCTTCTGCCATCGCCGTCCTGCTTCTCGTGCCGCCCTGACGATTTACATGGGCGACTGCCGTGATGTTGTCTGACTGGATCAGTACCGGCTGGTTTTGAAGCAGGGGTTTTGCCTGACTTAGGGCATTGTAAATGGCCCTTAGTTCCAGAATATTTATGTGCAGGGAAGTCTCCTGACTTGACCATAGTCCTTGGAAGTTTCTTCCCTGTGTGACTGCTCCCCAGCCTCGAAGGCTGGCATCCGTGGTCATCAGGACCCAGTCCTGTATGCCGAATCTGCGGCCCTCTTGAAGATGAGCACTCTGCAGCCACCACAGCAGAGACACCCTTGTCCTTGGAGACAGGGTTATCAGACGATGCATCTGAAGATGCGATCCGGACCACTTGTCCAACAGGTCCCACTGAAAGGTTCTTGCATGAAACCTGCCGAATGGAATCGCTTCGTAGGAAGCTACCATTTTTCCCAGGATCCGCGTGCAGTGATGCACCGACACCTGTTTTGGTTTTAGGAGGCCTCTGACTAGAGATGACAGCTCCTTGGCCTTCTCCTCCGGGAGAAACACTTTTCTCTGTTCTGTGTCCAGAACCATCCCTAGGAACAGCAGGCGTGTCGTAGGGACCAGCTGTGACTTTGGAATGTTTAGAATCCAGCCGTGCTGTTGCAGCACTTCCCGAGATAGTGCTACCCCTACCAATAACTGTTCTCTGGACCTCGCCTTTATCAGGAGATCGTCCAAGTACGGGATAATTAAAACTCCCTTCCTTCGAAGGAGTATCATCATTTCCGCCATTACCTTGGTAAAGACCCTCGGAGCCGTGGAGAGACCGAACGGCAACGTCTGGAATTGGTAATGACAATCTTGTACCACAAACCTGAGGTACTCCTGGTGAGGATGGTAAATGGGGACATGTAGGTAAGCATCCTTGATGTCCAGCGATACCATGTAATCTCCCTCGTCCAGGCTCGCAATAACCGCCCTGAGCGATTCCATCTTGAACTTGAATTTTTTTATATATGTGTTCAAGGATTTCAAATTTAAAATGGGTCTCACCGAACCGTCCGGTTTCGGTACCACAAACATTGTGGAATAGTAACCCCTTCCTTGTTGAAGTAGGGGCACCTTTACTATCACTTGTTGTGAATACAGCTTTTGAATTGCCTGTAACACTGCCTCCCTGCCTGAGGGAGTGGTTGGCAAGACAAATTTGAGGAAACGGCGGGGGGGAGACGTCTCGAATTCCAGTTTGTACCCCTGAGATACTATTTGAAGGATCCAGGGATCCACCCGTGAGCGAGCCCACTGCTTGCTGAAATGCTTGAGACGGGCCCCCACCGTACCTGGCTCTGCCTGTGGAGCCCCAGCGTCATGCTGTGGACTTAGAGGAAGCGGGGGAGGACTTTTGCTCCTGGGAACTGGCTGTATGCTGCAGCTTTTTCCCTCTACCTCTGCCTCTGGGCAGAAAGGACGCGCCTTTAACCCGCTTGCCCCTATTGGGCCGAAAGGACTGTACCTGATAATACGGTGCTTTCTTTGGTTGTGAGGGAACATGGGGCAAAAATGTAGACTTCCCAGCTGTTGCTGTGGAAACGAGGTCCGAGAGACCATCCCCGAACAATTCCTCACCCTTATAAGGCAGAACTTCCATGTGTCGTTTGGAATCTGCATCACCTGTCCACTGCCGAGTCCATAACCCTCTCCTGGCAGAAATGGACATTGCACTAATTTTGGATGCCAGCCGGCAAATATCCCTCTGTGCATCCCTCATGTATAAAAGTGCGTCTTTTATATGCTCTACGTTCAGCAAAATAGTGTCCCTGTCTAGGGTATCTATATTCTCTGACAGGGAATCTGACCACGCAGCAGCAGCGCTGCACATCCAGGCTGAAGCTATAGCCGGTCTCAGTATCACACCTGTGTGTGTATATATAGATTTCAGGATAGCCTCCTGCTTTCTATCAGCAGATTCCTTCAGGGCGGCCGTATACGGAGACGGTAGTGCCACCTTTTTTGACAAGCGTGTGAGCGCTTTATCCACCCTAGGGGATGTTTCCCAGCGTGACCTATCCTCTGGCGGGAAAGGGTACGCCATTAGTAACCTCTTAGAAATTACCATCTTTTTATCAGGGGAAGCCCACGCTTCTTCACACACTTCATTTAACTCTTCAGATGGAGGAAAAGCTATTGGTAGTTTTTTCTCTCCAAACATTATACCCTTTTTTGTGGTACCGGGGGTAACATCAGAAATGTGCAACACATTTTTCATTGCCTCAATCATGTAACGTGTGGCCCTACTGGAAGTTACATTAGTCTCTTCGTCGTCAACACTGGAGTCAGTATCCGTGTCGACATCTGTGTCAACCATCTGAGGTAGCGGGCGTTTTAGAGCCCCTGATGGTTTTTGAGACGCCTGGGCAGGCACAGGCTGAGAAGCCGGCTGTCCCACATTAGGTATGTCGTCAAACCTTTTATGTAAGGAGTCGACACTATCACGTAATTCCTTCCACAGCACCATCCACTCAGGTGTCGACCCCGCAGGGGGTGACAACACATTTACAGGCATCTGCTCCGCCTCCACATAAGCCTCCTCATCAAACATGTCGACACAGCCGTACCGACACACCGCAAACACACAGGGAATGCTCTTACAGAGGACAGGACCCCACAAAGCCCTTTGGGGAGACAGAGAGAGAGTATGCCAGCACACACCAGAGCGCTATATAACACTGGGATCCCACTATCAATGAGTGTTTTCCCTATAGCTGCTTTTTTATATATATTACATATATATGTATGTATACTGCGCCTAAATTTAGTGCCCCCCCTCTCTTTTTTACCCTTCTGTAGTTTTCTCAGACTGCAGGGGAGAGCCAGGGAGCTTCCTTCCAGCGGAACTGTGAGGGAAAAATGGCGCCAGTGTGCTGAGGGAGAAGCCCCGCCCCCTTTTCGGCGGACTTTCTCCCGCTTTTTCTGTGATACTGGCAGGGGTAATTTTACATCTATATAGCCTCTGGGACTATATATGATGTATATTTTGCCAGCCAAGGTGTTATCTATTGCCCTCAGGGCGCCCCCCCCCAGCGCCCTGCACCCATCAGTGACCGAAGTATGAGGTGTACATGAGGAGCAATGGCGCACAGCTGCAGTGCTGTGCGCTACCTTGGTGAAGACTGAAGTCTTCTGCCGCCGATTTTCCGGACCTACTTCATGCTTCTGGCTCTGTAAGGGGGACGGCGGCGCGGCTCCGGGAACGAACACCAAGGTCGGGTCCTGCGGTCGATCCCTCTGGAGCTAATGGTGTCCAGTAGCCTAAGAAGCCCAACCTACCACCTGTTAGGTAGGTTCGCTTCTTCTCCCCTTAGTCCCTCGCTGCAGTGAGTCTGTTGCCAGCAGATCTCACTGAAAATAAAAAACCTAAATATACTTTCTTTCTAGGTGCTCAGGAGAGCCCCTAGTGTGCATCCAGCTCGGCCGGGCACAAGAATCTAACCGAGGTCTGGAGGAGGGTCTTAGTGGGAGGAGCCAGTGCACACCAGTAGTCTAAAGCTTTCTTTGTAGTTGTGCCCAGTCTCCTGCGGAGCCGCTAATCCCCATGGTCCTTACGGAGTCCCCAGCATCCACTTAGGACGTTAGAGAAATATACATTTACTGTATGCAGAACAGTAACTTCACCATTCAGTTCAACATCTGATTCCAGATTCAGACAAGGAATTAACATGTCGGGTTATGAATTTAATGTATCCAGACCTTCTTAAGAGGCACTGCTTACTATATGCAAGTAAAATCTAAAGCTCTTGAATGATACTAAATTTGAGGATTATACATCCATTATTTACTGATGGTATAATGGATGTATAATCCACTGACATGTGACTTATGAAATCACTTTAGGTTTTACTTGTGTAGCTAAGAATGCCTGTGCAGATGGTGCTGGATCAAAGTCTTGAAATCTATGCACTCTTAGAGGGTAGCGAGAGCAAACTGGCTATTGTCTTAATTATAAAAAGGATTATAAACAGAGCCATGTGCAGAGTCAATTTCCTTCATGATACAAGCTACAAAAAGAGTCATGCCTTTTCATCAAGAGTTAGGTCTACAGTTTACTGAGAATGCAATGTGCAATTGTAATATGTGACATGAATATATGAACAAGTTCTCGTAAATTATATCTGGTGAGTAATAAAGTCATGATATTTATCTGAAGTTCAGTTATGACATATCTCTTATTTGGCCAGAAGTGTTTGACTCAAGCACTTTCAGTGAAAATGCTCTTTAAGGGGAAAAATCATAGTCGGTAACTGACTGATAAGAGCAGAGGTAGCAGACCCATTTGCCGTCACCTACACTGTCACTGTACTGTGCCAGGGCCATCTATTATTGCACATAGCCCTTTATTGCAGTATTGCAGACTTCATCACTTTAATTTCACTTGCCTTGAGTCAACTAGATCCACAGCTCTGAAAGACTGTGATATTTTTAGACAGCAGTGGGGGAACCCAGAGAATGTAAATACTTCATTCACTTTCCCGTTGTACTTACATTCTGACTGACCTTCCTTATCAGATGTACTGGGGGGGGAAAGAAATAGGATTTTATATACCTACCGGTAAATCCTTTTCTCGTAGTCTGTAGAGGTGGTGGGGTCCAATTTAGTACCATGGGGTATAGACGGGTCCACTAGGAGCCACTGGCACTTTAAGAGTTTAATAGTGTGGACTGGCCCCTCCCTCTATGCCCCTCCTACCAGACTCAGTCTAGAAACTGTGCCCGAGGAGACGGACATACTTCGAGAGAAGGAAATACACAGATAGTGGTGAGATTCACACCAGCTCACACATAACAAAAGGAAAGCCAAGCTATACCAACGTGAAACGATTCAGTAACGGCTGAACCAACAATACTTAACCAAGTAACAATGCAGGAAATCGAAGCACTGGGCGGGCGCCCAGCATCCTCTACGGACTACGAGAAAAGGATTTACCGGTGGGTAATTAAAATCCTATTTTCTCTTACGTCCTAGGGGATGCTGGGGTCCACATTAGTACCATGGGGATGTACCAAAGCTCCCAGAACAAAGGGGAGAGCGCCGAGGCTCCTGCAGAACTGATTGACCAAACTTTAGGTCCTCAGAGGCCAAAGTATCGAACTTGTAGAACTTTGCAAACGTGTTCAACTCAGACCAAGTAGCCGCTCGGCAAAGTTGTAAAGCCGAGACACCCCGGGCAGCCGCCCAGGAAGAACCCACCTTACGAGTAGAGTGGGCCTTAACAGATGTAGGACATGGCAATCCAGCGAGAGATCATTTGCTTAGAAGCAGGACACCCAAGTTTCTTGGGATCATACAGGACAAACAGTGCGTCCGACTTCCTGTGACGAGAGGCTCTCTACACATATAATTTCAAAGCCCGTACAACATCCAATGACTTTGAGGTAATCGAGGTGTCAGTAGAAACTGGCCCCACAATAGGTTAGTTGATATGAAATGCTGACACAACCTTCGGAAGGAATTGCCGACGTGTCCAGAGCTCAGCTCTATCCTCATGGAAGATCAACTAGGGGCTCTTACAAGACAAAGCCCCAAACTCCGACACACGTCTAGCAGAAGCTAAGGCCAACAAAGTGACAGCATTCCACGTGAGAAACTTGACCTTAACCTCCTGTAGAGGTTCGAAGCAATCCAATTGGAGGAACTGTAACACCACGTTAAGATCCCAGGGCGCCGTAGGTGGCACAAAGGGAGGTTGTATGTGCAGAACCCCTTTCAGAAAAGTCTGAACTGCAGGGAGGGAAGCCAATTGTTTCAGGAAGAAAATGGACAGGGACGAGATCTGGACCTTTACGGATCCCAACCTCAGGCCCATATCCACACCTGCTTGCAGGAAGAGGAGAAACCGTCCCAGTTGAAACTCCACCGTAGCAAACTTCTTCGACTCACACCAAGATACATATTTTTTACAAATACGATGGTAATGTTTACACGTTACTCCTTTCCTAGCTGTATCAGGGTAGGAATGACCTTGTTCGGAATGCCCTTCCGAGCTAATATCTGGCGTTCAACCTCCATGCCGTCAAACGTAGCCGCTGTAAGCCTTGATAAGCGAACGGCCCCTGCTGCAGCAGGTCCTCCAAAAGAGGAAGAGGCCTCGGCTCTTCCAGCAGTAGATCCGCATGCCAAGCCCTTCTTGGCCAGTCCGGAGCAATGAGAATCGCCTGAACTCTTGTTCTCCTTATGAGTTTTAGAACTCTTGGAATGAGTGGAAGTGAAGATAACACGTACACCGACTGGAACACCCACGGAGTCACTAGTGCGTCCACTGCCACGTCTTGCGGGTCCCTCGACCTGGAACAATTCTTGTTGAGACGAGAGGCCATCATGTCTATTTGAGGTACACCCCAAAGATCTGTTACCTCCGTGAACACCTCCGGATGGAGTCCCCACTCTCCTGGATGGAGATCATGTCTGCTGAGGAAGTCCGCTTCCCAGTTGTCTACTCCCGGAATGAAGTTTGCTGACAGTGCCAACGCGTGTTTTTCTGCCCAGAGGATGATTCTTGTTACCTCGACATTGCAGCTCTGCTCTTCGTTCCGCCCTGTCACTTTATGTAAGCCACCGTCGTTACATTGTCCAACTGCACATGAATGGCTTGACCTCGCAGAAGATGGGCCGCTTGGAGATGGCTCTTAGTTCCAGAATGTTTATTGGAAGGCTGGATTCCAGGCTTGACCACCGTCCTTGGAAGGTTTCTCCCTGAGTGACTTTGCCCCAGCACCGGAGACTTGCATCCGCGGTTAGAAGGATCCAGTCCTGAATCCCAAACCTGCGGCCCTCCAGAAGGTGAGGTAGTTGCAGCCACCAGAGAAGTAAAATCCTGGCTTTTGGCAACAGACGTATTCTCTGGTGCATGTGTAGATGAGATCCTAACCACTTATCCAGGAGATCCAGTTGGAAGGACCGAGCATGAAACCTTCCGTACTTGTAGAGCCTCGTAAGAGGCCACCATCTTCCGCAGAAACCGAATGCACTGATGAACCGAAACCCGCGCTGGCTTCAGGACATCCCGGTCCATTGTTTGTATCACCGATGCTTTCTCCTCCGGGAGAAACACCCCCTGCACTTCCGTGTTGAGGATCATTCCCAGAAAAGACAAACCTCCTGGTCGCTCCAAATGTGCTTTTGGAAGGTTCAGGATCCAACCGTGTTCCCTGAGCAGACGAGTCGTGAGAACAATGGACTGCAACAACGTCTCCCTGGATGATGCCTTTATCAGCAGATCGTCCAGATATGGGAATATGTTCACCCCCTGTCTGCGGAGAACCATCATCTATGCCATTACCTTGGTGAACACCCTTGGTGCTGTGGATAGGCCGAATGGCAGTGCCTGAAATTGATAGTGACTGTCTAACAGTGCAAATCTGAGATAGGCCTGGCGCAGCAGCCAAATCACTGAAATCACTGCTCTGAGAGACTCCATTTTTAATTTGAACACCCTCAGGTAAGGGTTCAATGATTTAAAGTTCAAAATTGGTCTGACCGAACCATCCGGTTTCGCATATGAGGTGGAACTGGGACAATGACCTGTGACTTTTCCAATTTGAGGATGGCTTCCTGTAGGATAGCCCTGTCTGTCAGCAAAGCTGGCAAGCCTGATTTGAAGAATCGGTGAGGTGGGAGTTCCTGAAACTCCAGTATGTACCCCTGGGACACAATATCCTGTACCCAGGGATCCAAGCCGGATGACACCCAGACGTATCTGAAATGTCTGAGTCTCGCACCCACCAGACCGTCCTCCAGGCTTTGTGGTGCACCGTCATGCTGAGGATTTTGAGGAACCAGAAGCAGGTCTATGGTTCTGGGAGCCTGCGGGTGCAGGCTTTATGGATTTTGCACGACCACCTCTAAAGAAAGTGGTAGGAGGCTTGGACTTTTTTGCCTTAGCGGACCGAAAGGTTTCTTCGTAGAAGGTGTAGCAGAGGGAAGGAAAGGTGATTTACCCGTGGTTGCCGTGGAAATCCACGCATCCAACGATTCCCCAAATAGAGCCTGTGTAGGGTAGGTTCTCCACACTTCTCCTGGATTCCGCGTCTGCAGACCATTGACGTTGCCAGAGTCCCCTGCAAGCTGAGACAGACATGGAAGATATCCGTGCAGTCAGCGTACCCAGGTCCTTCATGGATTCCACCATGAACCCCGCAGAATCCTGTATGTTACGTAAAAACAATTCAATGTCACTTCTATCCATTGTATCCAAATCCTCTAGTAATGTGCCTTACCACTTTACTATGGCTTTAGAAATCCATGCACAGGCAATAGTGGGCCTTAACGCCACTCCTGAAGCAGTGTAAATGGATTTCAGCGTAGTGTCAATCTTACAATCAGCCGGTTCTTTTAACGCGGTAGATCCCAGGACAGATAAAACCACCTTTTTAGACAGTCTGGAGACGGATGAGTCAACAATGGGTGGGTTTTCCCATTTTTTCCTATCCTCGTCAGGGAAGGGAAAAGCAACCAGAATCTTTTTGGGATATGGAAGATCTGGAATTTTTTCTGCGGGTTTTCCCAGGATTTTTCAAATATAGCGTTTAATTCTTTAGATGCAGGGAAGATTAGCAAGGCTGTCTTATTGTCCGTGAAGTAAGCCTCCTCAACCTGCTCAAGTGTTGTGTCATTAATGTTTAACACATCTCTAATAGCCTCAATCATGAGCTGCACCTCCTTAGCAAGGGATGCCGCCCCCCTCAGCACATCCCCATCACCGTCTGCAGTATCAGAATCGGTATCCGTATCATCTTGCATAATTTGGGCAAGTGCGCGTTTCTGTGGGAACATGCTAGGGGATTTTGTAGGAATAAGAACAGAGCCTGACCAAACTGCCATAGACTTCAACACCTGAGTTTCAGTCTCAGTATTAGCTACCCTAGTAGAGATCAGAGAGATCATTCCTTTGATAGAAGTTAACCACTCAGGTTCAACAATAGGGATCTGAGACAAAGCATTATAATCCTGTGTACATGTAATGGATCCTTCATAAGAGGAAACCTCTTCTGCAGCATATGACACAGAGTCCCAAGAAATGGCTATGTGAGATATTAACCAACCACCCACCCACCCACACACACACGGAAATGTCAGACACAGTTTCCCCCCAAGTATGCCACAGAGACACACAAAGATTGGAGCCAGCACACACACAGCGCTTTTTGAGGTAGAACTAATAAATCTACCAGTGCTGTCTGTGTACCTTAATAGACTACATAGACTTTACACAGCATACACCCCTCCCCCCCCCCCCGTCCGTCTACAACCCCCTGGTACCACACAGGATAGCTGGAGTTGCTTGGAGGGACAGCTCTCCCTGTCAGTGTCTGCTGCAGGCAGGAAAATGGCGCTGAACGCTGCTGGGTCCGCTCTGAGAAGCTCCGCCCCCTGAACATGGCGCTTCTTCCCGCTCTTCATTATATTATACTGGCCTGAGGAATTCTGCTGACAGCGATCCGGGGACCCTGACAGGCTTGCTGACCAGTGTATGGTATAGGCGCTGGCTCAGGGCGACCCTCACAGCACCGCACTATGTACCGCTGAGCCCCGGAGCACAGTTAGTACTGCGCTCCCTACCCTGTTGCCGCCATCTTCACACCGGCTCCCCGCTTGCCAGGGTTGCCGGTGTGACTCACTCGCCACCAAAGTTGTCTGGCTCTGTAAGGTGGTGGCGGCATGCTGCGAGAGTGAGCGGTCGCCTGGGGCGGCTAACGATCATCACCCTCAGGAGCTCAGTGTCCTGTCAGCGGAGATAGTGGCTCAGTAGGGCGGACACTACCCCCCCCCCCTTAGTCCCACGAAGCAGGGAAGCTGCTGCAAGCAGCCTCCCTGTGCCTAAACTAACTCTTAAAAAACAATAATACTAAAGAAGCTCTAGGTGCTCCCATAGCTGTGACCGGCTCCTCCGGGCACATTTTCTAAACCAAGTCTGGTAGGAGGGTCATAGAGGGAGGAGCCAGCCCGCACTATCAAACTCTTAAAGTGCCAGTGGCTCCTAGTGGACTTGTCTATACCCCATGGTACTAATGTGGACCCCAGCATCCTCTAGGACAGAGGTTCTCAAACTCGGTCCTCGGGGGCCCACACAGTGCATGTTTTGCAGGTCTCCTCACAGAATCGCAAGTGAAATAATTAGCTCCACCTGTGGACCTTTTAAAATGTGTCAGTGAGTAATTAATACACCTGTGCACCTGCTGGGTTACCTGCAAAACATGCACTGTGTGGGCCCCCGAGGACAGAGTTTGAGAACCTCTGCTCTAGGACTTAAGAGAAAATCAGTTTTTTTTTAGATTTCCCCCAAAAAACATCTGAACATCAATCGGGAACATCACGACCACCGGAACATCGCAACTTTGGTTTTTAGAGCCCGGGCAGCAGCCACGTACACAGGGGGGGGGCTGGGGGTGGCTTGAGGGTGGTGTTTTACACTTACCAGTGGCTGCTATTGACTACACAGCAACACTGGGGGCTGGAAGGTAGAGGGACCGGCCGGACCCTCTGACTGCAGCAGCGGATGGAAGCTTCCCTTCCCTGCCGCTGCTAACACTTTTTATCTGACTAGTCGCATCCTGTGCGACCAGGTCAGATAAAGCACTTGCTGGCATGGTCGCATCTGATGCGACCATGCCAGGAAGGTGGTTAAAACCCGGGTCGGACCAAGGATTTTAGTGGAAAAGGAGTATTAGTAAAAATCAGAAATACATGAACTTGAGATCACCTGGTGGTAGGCTCACTAACTGGATTATAAAATAGATTATTTGCCTTTCTTTAGGAATGCTAGATGTGGCTACAATTAGCAAATATGGTCAATAGAGTTACTGATCCAGGGAAGTATCTGATTGCCATTACTGAGATGGGAAATAATTTTATTTATACCTATGAGGGTAACCTGTCGGCTGTCTGGTCCAAGGGTTTTGGGAGTTAAATCTTCAAGTTTACATGTATTACAGACTGTGAATAACGACTGGTATTACACGTTTCTTTTTTATTCTCCATATGTTGTAAACGTTAGGTGGTAATGTCACAGGGGTTGTAAAGAATTCTGCAGGTCTACATAAAATACATTAGAGGCAAACTACGACTTAGCAGTGGCAATCCTGATATAACAGAGACTATAAAGACTCTGCAGCTCGCACTTCCGACAACCATCCAACAAGAAGAAACTTCCATAAATGACAGAAGAATAGATGAATTCCCTTTCTCAGTGCATAAAACACTAATTTCATTCAATAGTAGTTAAATTGTCAAACTAATGTTGTTACCGTTGGAAGACGTGGAAATGTTCTCTTCTCTACTATTAATAAGTGAGAGATTTAGTATCTGACTGCAGAAAAAACATATTTCTCAGAGATAACGCAATGTTATAGGGCAATAATACTTAAATTAATTTATAACAATGACTCATTTAAATTCAATAACATTACAAATAGTTGAATGTATTCTCTTCAGAAGGGATGACAAAATTTAATTACATGACAAATGTATTTTATGCATCTGTTTTTTAGCCCTTTCTCTGGCAGACTATATATATTTTTTTAAATTATTAATACAACAGTGTAGTTTCTGATTTATAGATATTATTTCAAGAGCATTCTGAACCTATTTACAGTAGTACTGCTTTATTAGCACTTAAAACACAATCGTCATTTTATGGAGCAAATCATTGAATTTAGTAATTATACAGAATAGACTGCATTTATAAATTATAGTACGGGATGCGGTTAATTGACCCCGCCCGTCACAACACTTCCACTTACATCCCCCCCCCCCCCCTCCTCCTCCCCCCCCGGCATTACACTGCCGGAATCCTGGTGGACGTATGCTGACCGGTCATGCATACCCTACCCGATAGTACTGTATCCAAGAAAAGCATGCAGAGCAGTAATATCAGCATAACAAAACACAAAGTTAAAAACGTAGGACACAAAAAGAGCTGTGTCACTTGAAAAGGTCTGGACAACCTAAGGCGGATAGCTGGCAGGTATGTTGAGACTTGTAGTTTTACAGCACCTGGAGCGCCACATGCCGTCTAGGCCTACACTAAAACACACTTAAGTAGGATCTAATAGCACAAGCATAATAGTAACACAGCATGTCATTTGGGTTAGGAATGAATGCACACACACAATTTGTAATCTTATACCTATGAGCAGCTCTGCAAACATGTTTCATTAATCTCTGAACACAGAATATTACCTTAAAGTTTGATGATGGATTGACTGCACAATGGCAGCAGCTTGTACTGACATCCCACAAACAGCATACTTTTATACATATATGTTAATAGAATCACTTTAAATAACAATAGAATACGGCATAATCCATCTGGCACGACACTGATGTGTTGGCTGTACGGACGGTGTAATGGTTAGCATTACTGCCTCACAGCACTGAGGTCATGGGTTCGATTCCCACCATGGCCCTAACTGTGTGGAGTTTGTATATTCTCCCCATACTTGCGTGGGTTTCCTCCGGGTACTCCGGTTTCCTCCCACAATCCAAAAATTAGGTAGGTTAATTGGTTCCCAACAAAAAAAAAAAAAATAGCCTTAACATGAATATGTGTGTTTGTACATGTGGTAGGAAATATAGAGTGTAAGCTCCACTGGGGCAGGCCGACTGATGTGAATGGACAAATATTCTCTGTAAAGCGCTGCGGAATATGTGTGCGCTATAAAAATAACTGCTAATAAATAAAAAATGGAAGAAAAATTATCTATGAAACCAGTATGTGGATGCCTGCACTGCACACTTATTTATGAGACAGGGGACCAGATTCATGGTGGTATGGATTGCACATCTGCAACGGAGCGGCTGTGCAATTCCATATAAATAAAATTGCAATGCAGCAGGAGGCGTCTGTAGGCGATAGACGCATCCTATTAGCATTAGCGAGGATCCAAGTGCTGTGTCTGAGGTCGCAGCCTTGGATCACCATTGGTCACGATTCGCGATTGTTACAGGCACCGGGAACCAGGAAGTCTGCGTCCAGCGATGCAGACTCTGGATCTGTCACAACTTCAGACTGGGACAACACACCCCCACTTTGAAGAATGGTGCCGAGTGCCACACCCCAAATACTGCAGCATGTCAATCATCCTTCGTCTGACAGGGGGATGCAAGCGACATCGCAAGTCCTATGTGCAGAACATGTATTGCGCCTGCGCAGACCCCCAAACATCGCAATTGCACACAAATCATCAGGTTTGCGTACAAATGTGAATCAGGCTCACAGTTTGCACCCCACAGGCATACTTGTGCTATTAGATTCTTATTATTTCTTCTGCTTTTATTAAATAAACTTGTCATATATATGGGGGGGGGGGTACAGCGCTACTTGTGAGGTGCCTTCTAGTAACAGGATGGGTTATCAAAATTAAAGGGCGTCAGCTAACCTCTAGATGTACAGCAATGTTACTGTACAAATGGAACATAAAACAGGTGAATAGAGGTATCAGCAACTAGTTGTGTCAAGTTTATAGCAAGAAAATATTGAGGTCATGGAAAATAGGTTGAAAGGTGGATCAGATAGCCCAAGTAAAATTATAAGATACATATTCTATTTTTACAAAAGCTGGATATATAAAAATGGGAGGACAAAGATTCTACATGTAGATATTTAAAAATATATATAAAGAAATACTAGCTGAATACTCGTGCTTTGCTACGGAATTTCAAGTATTTCCATGTGTTTCACTTTCATTTTGAAGGACTTCCTGGTAAACTAATTAGACTTACAACAGGAAATGCTCCGCCCACTGCTGCCAATCTTTGTCAGGCCGCATGTCCGGACAGACCTTCCCCTGATTGATGCTGTCAAAAGGCTGGCGCTGAGGAGAATAAATCGCCTTCTTCTCTGCCCTGTCCCGCCTCTGATTCTGCCCTGCTCAGTGCTGCAAATGCTGGGACTACAAGCTCCGCCCACTGTATGTTAAATATGTAAGGTTTGGAGGGATATGCTGACTCTTTTCCAAAGGGCCATAGGTCTCCTTGCTTAGCTTCTCACTCTCCTGGGGGCTCCTACTTTGAGGCAAAAAGGTAAAGGTTTTCGCACAACACTTAAGGTCACTGGGAGAGCTGACGGTACCCTTTACACAGCAGATAACATACCTCCAAACTGTCCTGATTTTGGCGACTGTCCCGCCATTCCGCCCGTGGCCTGCAGTGGGGTGGGGGCAGTTGGGAGGCTCCCTGTCACTCATTGAGTGGCGGCTGCAGCAGAGAATAGGTGACGTGCACATTTTACAGCAGTCCATTATGCAGAATAGAAACCGTGGTGAGCGCAGAGAGCCACTAAGCCCGCAAGGGGACTCTCTGCGCTCGCCCCGCTGTCGGCATACTGACAGTCGGCATCCCGATTGTCAGTAAATCATACTGATCCCCCGTTTTCATGTACAGTACTGTGGGCTCATCTATCATGTGCAACTAAAAGATGAAATGTATCTTATACTTCAAGAAATAACCCAAAAAAGACACATAAAATCACGTAAACAGAAATCCAATATAATAAGAGCTCACCATCATAAACAAAATAAGAGGAGTCTTTAAACACCAGAATAGCTGGGACCTCGTTGAGGGTGACGTACTGGGAAAAACACGAAAAAAAACAATAAGATTATGAAATGCATTGCTAGGGTATTGCTTTATTAGCAATTCCATTTTCCTATACTACAATTTGTCTTCTTTTGTCCTGCAAAGCAGAACTGAAGATGTTAAGAATGGAACGGAGGTTGAAACATGATAGAATGAATCCTCACCTGCAACTTTTCAAAATATTAAAAATGTATCAACAGGCAAATTAAGAGAGAGAAAATAAAATGTTTGTTCTTGAACACACAATGTTTATTACAAAACAGCAATAACTGTGATTCTAGTATGGTTTTTGGAGTGCAGCCAGAAATAGAAACATCATGAATTATTGGAAGGAAAGATAGATCCTAAATGTGCATCTAAATCATGGAATTAATCAGTGCTATCATAAACAGGACAATAGAAAGGATTGGATTTCTCATTGGACTCCTAACTCTGAAGCTATCAAATGCAGGATACACTGCTCCAATAACCTATGCAAAAATTATACAATGTCATCTGACACGCACTTATGGTTATCTTTATCGGTAAGAGGCAATAAAAGGAGGAGTATTTATATTCTACATCTGCATGTATGTGATATGGCTTTGGCAGTTCACATCATGCGCAGTGGAAATGGATGCTTGGATTTGGACTACAGTAAAAACAGCTAAAAACAAAACATTAAAAAAAATTAAAAACAAAAAAGTGTAAAAAGAAAAATGCTAATCAAACTGTAATTTATTATATTAACAAAAAAAGTTTCTTTAAATAATATTACTAGGGTATACAGATGTGGCTTCACACATCTAGTATCAATATGCCACACAGCGTGATATATAAAGAGTTCATAAAATGAACAACTGCTGCGGAGCGGTGTCTCCCTAGAAGCATTGGGAAAGGGCCCTTTCAAAATGCTGCTATAGGGCCCCTGTTGACATTACATCATCACTGATCATTGATGTACCAGTGACTAGCATTTTCCTGTCATTCCCTACATGGATTATTCTATGGGCATTTTTGGCTGGGTTGGTTGTGGGGTTCCCTGCACCCAAGAAATGAACCACAGAATGTTAGGAATTTGCCCAACAAAGAGGTGATCTGGACTTTGGTGGGCAGACCCATATCTTTAGCCAAATTTATGCTAACAAACTCTTATATGATATTTAATAAGAATTTACTTACCGATAATTCTATTTCTCATAGTCCGTAGTGGATGCTGGGGACTCCGAAAGGACCATGGGGAATAGTGGCTCCGCAGGAGACTGGGCACAAAAGTAAAAGCTTTAGGACTACCTGGTGTGCACTGGCTCCTCCCCCTATGACCCTCCTCCAAGCCTCAGTTAGGATACTGTGCCCGGACGAGCGTACACAATAAGGAAGGATTTTGAATCCCGGGTAAGACTCATACCAGCCACACCAATCACACCGTACAACTTGTGATCTGAACCCAGTTAACAGCATGATAACAGAGGAGCCTCTGAAAAGATGGCTCACAACAATAATAACCCGATTTTTGTAACAATAACTATGTATAAGTATTGCAGACAATCCGCACTTGGGATGGGCGCCCAGCATCCACTACGGACTATGAGAAATAGAATTATCGGTAAGTAAATTCTTATTTTCTCTGACGTCCTAGTGGATGCTGGGACTCCGAAAGGACCATGGGGATTATACCAAAGCTCCCAAACGGGCGGGAGAGTGCGGATGACTCTGCAGCACCGAATGAGAGAACTCCAGGTCCTCCTCAGCCAGGGTATCAAATTTGTAGAATTTAGCAAACGTGTTTGCCCCTGACCAAGTAGCTGCTCGGCAAAGTTGTAAAGCCGAGACCCCTCGGGCAGCCGCCCAAGATGAGCCCACTTTCCGTGTGGAATGGGCTTTTACAGATTTTGGCTGTGGCAGGCCTGCCACAGAATGTGCAAGCTGAATTGTACTACAAATCCAACGAGCAATAGTCTGCTTAGAAGCAGGAGCACCCAGCTTGTTGGGTGCATACAGGATAAACAGCGAGTCAGATTTTCTGACTCCAGCCGTCCTGGAAACATATATTTTCAGGGCCCTGACTACGTCCAACAAGTTGGAATCCTCCAAGTCCCTAGTAGCCGCAGGTACCACAATAGGCTGGTTTAAGTAAAACGCTGAAACCACCTTAGGGAGAAATTGAGGACGAGTCCTCAATTCTGCCCTGTCCGTATGAAAAATTAGGTAAGGGCTTTTATAGGATAAAGCCGCCAATTCTGAGACACGCCTGGCTGAAGCCAGGGCTAACAGCATTACCACTTTCCATGTGAGATATTTTAAGTCCACAGTGGTGAGTGGTTCAAACCAATGTGATTTTAGGAACCCCAAAACTACATTGAGATCCCAAGGTGCCACTGGAGGCACAAAAGGAGGCTGTATATGCAGTACCCCCTTGACAAACGTCTGAACTTCAGGAACTGAAGCTAGTTCTTTTTGGAAGAATATCGACAGGGCCGAAAATTTGAACCTTAATGGACCCTAATTTTAGGCCCATAGACAGTCCTGTTTGCAGGAAATGCAGGAAACGACCCAGTTGAAATTCCTCTGTAGGGGCCTTCCTGGCCTCATACCACGCAACATATTTACGCCAAATACGGTGATAATGTTGCACAGTTACATCCTTCCTGGCTTTGATCAGGGTAGGGATGACTTCATCCGGAATGCCTTTTTCCTTCAGGATCCGGCGTTCAACCGCCATGCCGTCAAACGCAGCCGCGGTAAGTCTTGGAACAGACAGGGTCCCTGCTGGAGCAGGTCCTTTCTTAGAGGTAGAGGCCACGGGTCTTCCGTGAGCATCTCTTGAAGTTCCGGGTACCAAGTCCTTCTTGGCCAATCCGGAGCCACGAGTATAGTCCTTACTCCTCTCCTTCTCATGATTCTCAGTACCTTGGGTATGAGAGGCAGAGGAGGGAACACATACACTGACTGGTACACCCACGGTGTTACCAGAGCGTCCACAGCTATTGCCTGAGGGTCCCTTGACCTGGCGCAATATCTGTCCAGTTTTTTGTTGAGGCGGGACTCCATCATGTCCACCTTTGGTTTTTCCCAACGGTTCACAATCATGTGGAAGACTTCTGGGTGAAGTCCCCACTCCCCCGGGTGGAGGTCGTGTCTGCTGAGGAAGTCTGCTTCCCAGTTGTCCACTCCCGGAATGAACACTGCTGACAGTGCTATCACATGATTTTCCGCCCAGCGAAGAATCCTTGCAACTTCCGTCATTGCCCTCCTGCTTCTTGTGCCGCCCTGTCTGTTTACGTGGGCGACTGCCGTGATGTTGTCCGACTGGATCAACACCGGCTGACCCTGAAGCAGAGGCCTTGCCTGACTTAGGGCATTGTAAATGGCCCTTAGTTCCAGGATATTTATGTGAAGTGACGTTTCCATGCTTGACCACAAGCCCTGGAAATTTCTTCCCTGTGTGACTGCTCCCCAGCCTCTCAGGCTGGCATCCGTGGTCACCAGGACCCAGTCCTGAATGCCGAATCTGCGGCCCTCTAGAAGATGAGCACTCTGTAACCACCACAGGAGAGACACCCTTGTCCTTGGAGACAGGGTTATCCGCTGATGCATCTGAAGATGCGATCCGGACCATTTGTCCAGCAGATCCCACTGAAAAGTTCTTGCGTGGAATCTGCCGAATGGAATCGCTTCGTAAGAAGCCACCATTTTTCCCAGGACCCTTGTGCATTGATGCACTGACACTTGGCCTGGTTTTAGGAGGTTCCTGACTAGGTCGGATAACTCCCTGGCTTTCTCCTCCGGGAGAAACACCTTTTTCTGGACTGTGTCCAGAATCATCCCTAGGAACAGCAGACGTGTCGTCGGAATCAGCTGCGATTTTGGAATATTTAGAATCCACCCGTGCTGTCGTAGTACTACTTGAGATAGTGCTACTCCGACCTCTAACTGTTCTCTGGACCTTGCCCTTATCAGGAGATCGTCCAAGTAAGGGATAATTAAGACGCCTTTTCTTCGAAGAAGAATCATCATTTCGGCCATTACCTTGGTAAAGACCCAGGGTGCCGTGGACAATCCAAACGGCAGCGTCTGAAACTGATAGTGACAGTTCTGTACCACAAACCTGAGGTACCCTTGGTGAGAAGGGCAAATTGGGACATGGAGGTAAGCATCCTTGATGTCCAGAGACACCATATAGTCCCCTTCTTCAAGGTTCGCTATCACTGCTCTGAGTGACTCCATCTTGAATTTGAACCTTTGTATGTAAGTGTTCAAGGATTTCAGATTTAAAATAGGTCTCACCGAGCCGTCCTGCTTCGGTACCACAAACAGCGTGGAATAATACCCCTTTCCCTGTTGTAGGAGGGGTACCTTGATTATCACCTGCTGGGAATACAGCTTGTGAATGGCTTCCAATACCGCCTCCCTGTCGGAGGGAGACGTTGGTAAAGCAGACTTCAGGAACCGGAGAGGGGGAGACGTCTCGAATTCCAATTTGTACCCCTGAGATACTACCTGCAGGATCCAGGGGTCCACTTGCGAGTGAGCCCACTGCGCGCTGAAATTCTTGAGACGGGCCCCCACCGTGCCTGAGTCCGCTTGTAAGGCCCCAGCGTCATGCTGAGGACTTGGCAGAAGTGGGGGAGGGCTTCTGTTCCTGGGAAGAGGCTGCCTGCTGCAGTCTTTTTCCCCTTCCTCTGCCCCGGGGCAGATATGAGTGGCCTTTTGCCCGCTTGCCCTTATGGGGACGAAAGGACTGAGCCTGAAAAGACGGTGTCTTTTTCTGCTGAGAGGTGACCTGGGGTAAAAAGGTGGATTTCCCAGCCGTTGCCGTGGCCACCAGGTCCGATAGACCGACCCCAAATAACTCCTCCCCTTTATACGGCAATACTTCCATATGCCGTTTGGAATCCGCATCACCTGACCACTGTCGCGTCCATAACCCTCTTCTGGCAGAAATGGACAGCGCACTTACTCTTGATGCCAGAGTGCAAATATCCCTCTGTGCATCTCGCATATATAGAAATGCATCCTTTAAATGCTCTACAGTCAATAATATACTGTCCCTGTCCAGGGTATCAATATTTTCAGTCAGGGAATCCGACCAAGCCACCCCAGCACTGCACATCCAGGCTGAGGCGATTGCTGGTCGCAGTATAATACCAGTATGTGTGTATATACTTTTTAGGATATTTTCCAGCTTCCTATCAGCTGGTTCCTTGAGGGCGGCCGTATCAGGAGACGGTAACGCCACTTGTTTTGATAAGCGTGTGAGCGCCTTATCTACCCTAGGGGGTGTTTCCCAACGCGCCCTAACCTCTGGCGGGAAAGGGTATAATGCCAATAATTTTTTAGAAATTAGCAGTTTTTTATCGGGGGAAACCCACGCTTCATCACACACCTCATTTAATTCATCTGATTCAGGAAAAACTACGGGTAGTTTTTTCACACCCCACATAATACCCTTTTTTGTGGTACTTGTAGTATCAGAAATGTTCAAAACCTCCTTCATTGCCGTGATCATGTAACGTGTGGCCCTACTGGAAAATACGTTTGTTTCCTCACCGTTGACACTGGAGTCAGTGTCCGTGTCTGGGTCTGTGTCGACCATCTGAGGTAACGGGCGCTTTAGAGCCCCTGACGGTGTTTGAGACGCCTGTACAGGTAATAACTGATTTGCCGGCTGTCTCATGTCGTCAACACTCTTTTGTAAAGTGCTGACACTATCACGTAATTCCTTCCATAAGACCATCCAGTCAGGTGTCGACTCCCTAGGGGGTGACATCACTATTACAGGCAATTGCTCCGCCTCCATACCATTTTCCTCCTCATACATGTCGACACAACGTACCGACACACAGCACACACACAGGGAATGCTCTGATAGAGGACAGGACCCCACTAGCCCTTTGGGGAGACAGAGGGAGAGTTTGCCAGCACACACCAGAGCGCTATATATATACAGGGATAACCTTATATAAGTGTTTTTCCCTTATATAGCTGCTGTATAGATTTATCTGCCAAATTAGTGCCCCCCCTCTCTTGTTTTACCCTGTTTCTGTAGTGCAGGACTGCAGGGGAGAGTCAGGGAGCTTCCCTCCAACTGAGCTGTGAGGAAAAATGGCGCCAGTGTGCTGAGGAGATAGGCTCCGCCCCCTTCTCGGCGGCCTTTCTCCCGCTTTTTTAAAGAAAAATTGTCAGGGGTTAAATGCATCCATATAGCCCAGGAGCTATATGTGATGTATTTTTTTTGCCATATAAGGTGTTTTTATTGCGTCTCAGGGCGCCCCCCCCCAGCGCCCTGCACCCTCAGTGACCGGAGTGTGAAGTGTGCTGAGAGCAATGGCGCACAGCTGCGGTGCTGTGCGCTACCTTATTGAAGACAGGACGTCTTCTGCCGCCGATTTTCCGGACCTCTTCAGTCTTCTGGCTCTGTAAGGGGGCCGGCGGCGCGGCTCTGGGACCCATCCATGGCTGGGCCTGTGATCGTCCCTCTGGAGCTAATGTCCAGTAGCCTAAGAAGCCCAATCCACTCTGCACGCAGGTGAGTTCGCTTCTTCTCCCCTTAGTCCCTCGGTGCAGTGAACCTGTTGCCAGCAGGATTCACTGAAAATAAAAAACCTATACTTAAACTTTTTTACTAAGCAGCTCAGGAGAGCCACCTAGTGAGCACCCTTCTCGTTCGGGCACAAAAATCTAACTGAGGCTTGGAGGAGGGTCATAGGGGGAGGAGCCAGTGCACACCAGGTAGTCCTAAAGCTTTTACTTTTGTGCCCAGTCTCCTGCGGAGCCGCTATTCCCCATGGTCCTTTCGGAGTCCCCAGCATCCACTAGGACGTCAGAGAAAATTGTAATATATATTTCAATTTTGAGTAGTAATGTTTGCATAGTGCACTTGCATCCTTTTTTCTATGTGTTGTACTACAAATCTCAGCAAAGTAGCACCTCTCATTACAAGCAGCTAGGGTGTGCAGTCTACAGCCCCTCCCCATTTATGGATTATTCTCTACAAGGGATTTACCTCAGGCAAGACTTCTTCTGAAGCAGAAAAGAAGTATGTATACACGATAAGTTCTGATGCAACTTCAATAAATTTCTCCTGTGGAAAAAACAAACAAAATAGAACTAAAACATAAAAAAACAACAAAAAACCCCACAAAAAAAACCAAGCACATTTTCAATATAATAATTTCCATTTATAGGATTCTTTCACATGGTAACACAAGAGCCTTACAATACAATCACTGGGGTCATTGCATAGTGCTTGTGGACCTAAAGATCCTAATCCATTCATCTTTATGAGAACTTTACAGTAAATACTTAGATGATTCCTGGATGCAGCTAGTTGCATTTGTATCCACTTTACCGTTGCTTAATAACCCTTTCACACCGCACAAATAACCCGGTATCGACCCGGCATATTGCTGGGTCGACACGGGTCAGTGTGCGGTGTGAAAGCGCCAAGTCCGACTGACCCAGTAATTCAACCCGGGTTATAAACAGTGTTATTCCCGGGTTGAATACCGGGTCAGTGGCTGCATAAACGGATTTGACCCGGGACCCGTTTACTACATAGGGAGAGGCGGCGCGGAGATAAGCTCATCTCCCAGCGCTGTCTCCACCTCCGCTGCCGGCTCCCCCACCCCCCGCCGCTATGGCAACCAACACGGTATATTGCTTGGTCTGGAAGCCAGTGAAAGGGGTAGGAGAGTCTCCAATGCTGGATCCCACCAGGGAAGGACCCGTTTCCAACTCCCAGGTGGGATCCGGCATTGGAGATGTGAAAGGGGTATAAGTGAAGTACAGCTTTTTAAAAACATATTTTACTGTTTTAGATAAACTAATACAACTAATGGGTTCTAGCATATCCCCCAGTGTCCAAAGGTCCCCACTGTAACATTAGCCATGACGCTGCTGCAAAGGCAATAGAGTCCCAAGTGGTTATAGACCCCCTATTTACTTTAACTCTCCAATGGTAATACTGTAGATGCTCCAGTGGCACTGCTCCACCCCCGTAGTGCACATAGGTCCCAAATGAAGCTCCACCATCTACCCTCCTCACAGCCGCAATACCGCATTAATAGAACCAGCCAGTGTCAATAAATCCCCTTAAGGCATTAATCTCACAGACACACACAGATATCCCCCTGTTGCTATGGATGGCCCCTCCCTGAGACAGGTTTCAGGGTAGGCAGAGCCAGAGAGCAGAAATTGTATGTTAAAATTCAGGGGAAAACTCCTGTTTGTCATTCTAGGTGAAGACTGTCAGTGATGTAGGAGGTCAGAGACCGCTATACTGGAGCAAAACTGGTTTCCATTTACATTGCTAGGGCTAGAAATTAGTGTGAGAACTGAAATTGCAGTACAGGTCGAGTATCCCATATCCAAAATGCTTGGGACCAGAAGTATTTTGGATATTGGATTTTTCCGTATTTTGGAATAATTGCATCCCATAATGAGATATAATGTCGATGGGACCCAAATCTAAGCACAGAATGCAATGATGATTCATTTTACCTCTTTACACGGAGCCTGAAGGTAATTTTAGCCAATATTTTTAATTACTTTGTGCATTAAACAAAGTTGGTGTATATTGAGCCATCAGAAACAAAGGTTTCACTATCCGTGAATATCGTATTTCTGAATATTTGGATATGGAATACTCAACCTGTATTTACCTTCACAAATATTTATACATTCCAATACAGAACACTTTCACATTGAGAAAGTGACAAAGGTGTCATAATTTCTCCTAATAACATACAAATGATATACATTATAGAAGTGACATCAGTATTTACCATATACTGTAAGGTTATAGTCTACAAATGTTTTCCCTTTGGGTAAAAGTGTTAAATCTACACACAGTTACATCAAAAAATGGTCAGGGTGTGCAAAACCATATTACATGAATGTGGAGTCTATATGGGAAATAAATTTAACATTCAACTCACCAAGGACATAATTCAGACCTGATAGTAGCAGAAAATTTGTTATAGATGGGCAAAACCATGTGCACTGCAGGGGGGGCAGATATAACGTGCAGAGAGAGTTAGATTTGGGTGGGTTATATTGTTTCTGTGCAGGGTAAATACAGGCTGGTTTATTTTTATTCTGCAATTTAGATTTGTTTGAACACACCCCACCCAAATCTAAAGGCCCATACACACTTGACGATAAAATGAGCGACGTCGTTCATTTCAGCCCTCATCAACGACGTCGCTCATTATATCGTCAAGTGTGTATGCATCCGACGACCACCGATGCGCGGCCCAGTGGGACGTTAACGACCCTCGCTTATCTGTCGAGTATGTATGCTCAATTTCCACTATGGTCGTTACCGACCAGAGACGTCGTTGAATGTGTATGGTGTGAACGACCAACGACCAAGCCACTGTTCACCAGCCCTGTTCCCAGCTCATTATTTTAATAAACTGTTCAGCTTGGATGCTTCAACGATGAATGGTCTTTGGTCGTTGGTAGTGTGTATGCTCATGTCGTTTGCTCAGCTGTTGAAGGGAAGTTCAAGGGAAGTCGTTAACGACGGTCGTTAACGACGTGTGCATCGTCAAGTGTGTATGGGCCTTTACTCTCTCTGCACATGTTATATCTGCCCACCACCCCCCACCCCCCCAGCAGTGCACATGGTTTTGCCCATCTGCTAACAAATTTGCTGCTACGATCAGGCCTGAATTAGTCCCCATGTCACTAGTCGTTCCCACTTCTACCATAATGTATCAGAAAAGCACAAAGTAATGCTAAGATAATATCAATGAGTCATCGTGATGTGAAAACTATATATGTACGATAATGGAGATGGCGCTGAATAGATGTATACAACACTGCACTGAAAGAGTACAATACAAAATGAAGATCTCCATTTCCACATTGCTCTTATGTGGGAGAGAGAAGTGAGCAGCTGCCTTAGATAGGTAAGATTCAGATGTGTCAGGTTATTATTTTCCTCTTGTGTTGCTTTATTATTGTAACTATAATAAGTGACATGCTGTTGCCTGGTGTGAATTTATGTTCCATGTCTAAGCAATCTTAGAACAGCTGTTGCAGGGGAAACAACTGATTTGGAAATTGCAGTTTAGTAAGAAAATATATAAATATGTTATGTTTTTGCCAAATCCATGTTATTATCCTATGACAAAAATGTGATGTCCATAACAAAGAAACAAATCTATATATTTGTTATTGTTGTATATAAACAATAACAGAGATATTATCATACCAAAGCACATAAACACCAATGTATAACATAGGTTAAACTATCCGTAATCATAAACAGAAGTATGTCTTCTAGAACATATGTGTTTTTTTTTCTCCACTGCCCTGGCCATGGATATGGTAACACACATACAGATGTACCCTCTTACATCTTAGCTCCGTGCGCTACAAGTTGCGTTACATATAACGCGTGAGTGCCGTGTGACTCAGTAGTGCCGATAGTCTTTTTTGCGTTTTTCTCAGCGAATATACGTCTTAGACACAAAGCAATGTAATAGGACGTATGAGCAGCTTCTGCTGATTAAAATGATATGCCCGTATTCTGTGTGACTTTATTTGCATACAAAATGCCATGCTACAGTGTTTTCCTGGAAAACACTGTAATGTGGCATTTTGTAGGCAGATAGAGCCAGAATTACACACAGAATATAGGCATGCTACATATCAGAAACTGCTTGTGTGTCCTATTACATTACTTTGCGTCTAATGGTGGGTACACACTGATAGATATATCTTCAGATCAATTGATCTGCAGATATATCTATGGACGGATCGTGCAGTGTGCTGTCCATACACACTGCCCGATCCATCGGGGACTGACGTCATGAACTGGGCGGGCGTGTACACACGCCCACCCAGTTCAGCTGTCAATCACCGCCGGCTTCCGCAGCTTGTGTACGGGTGGACGGCTGGTCGCCCGCACACACACAGCGATGCGCCAATGTATCGGTAGATATAGTGGCCATCGGCTGTGCTGCAGGGCCGACGCGATATGTCTGTGAACGATGGAGTTCACAGGCATATCGCCCGTACACACTAGCTGAAGGACACGCAATATATCGGCCGTTCAATAGAATCGCCGATATATCGGCCAGTGTGTATGGGCCTTTAGACCCATGTTCGCAAAAAAAAAAAAAAAAAAAAGACGCTCGGCGCAACAAAGTCCCGCTACGGCATGGCGCGACTTCAAGGTCTGTTCAGCGTGACTGCAGCAAGGATGTAAGAGGACTCATCTGTAGCAAGCAAATTAGGTGGAGTCCACTGTTACTGGTCCCACACACAGCATTATTTACATCTCACAGAACAGACCATAAATTATTTTCTATGCAGTTTCAAAGCACTTGCAGTAACAGTGATGGAATCTGTCCTTCACAGATACTTTTACCAATATAAATATAGATGGCTGAGAGAGCATTTCTGACTGCTATTATATTGCATGCATTCAAAACAATATGGAGATACTTGGGTAAAAAAGACAATTAGGGTCTGATATTGAGTTGAATGTTTTTAAACTTTGCATGTATCTAAGTCACACAGCATATGTTTCCCATGGTGTGTACCCACTGAGTCACAATAGTGGTTGAGATACACTGTCTTAGACAGGGCTGCATGTATTTGTTCACGCATATTGGGGGTCATTCCGAGTTGTTCGCTCGCTAGCTGTTTTTAGCAGCCGTGCAAACGCTAAGCCGCCGCCCACTGGGAGTGTATCTTAGCTTAGCAGAAGTGCGAACGAAAGGATCGCAGAGCGGCTACAAAAAAATATCGTGCAGTTTCTGAGTAACTCCAGATCTACTCCTAGCTTGCGATCACTTCAGACTGTTCAGTTCCTGTTTTGACGTCACAAACACACCCTGCGTTCGCCCAGCCACGCCTGCGTTTTTCCTGGCACACCTGCGGTTTTTGGAACACTCCCTGAAAACGGTCAGTTGACACCCAGAAACGCCCCTTTCCTGTCAATCATTCTGCGGCTGCCTTTGCGACTGAAAAGCGTCGCTAGACCTTGTGTAAAAATACATTGCCCATTGTTAAAGTACATCGTGCATGCGCACTGCGCCGCATACGCATGCGCAGAAGTGACGCATTTTCTCTTAATCGCTGCGCTGCGAACATTTTTCACTAGCTAACAACTCGGAATGATACCCATTGACATTTTGCTTGACTCCTCCATAGCGGCAGCCATTTTGTTGAGGATATTTCTATGCAGATCCTCATTTGCAGCTGAACAGGTGGGCCCCTCTCTGTTCGGGCCCGGTAGAGCAGTCCCCTCCTGACGGCGGCCCTGGTCTTAGAAGTATATTGGAAATGTACTTGGCAGTGACTGGGAGATGTGTTCATACACCTACTGTAGCTGCAAGATGCCATATGGCGCAAGACGACTACCGCAGCTGAGCCACTTCAAAAGGTGTAGTGTGCCATCTTTTCTTTAAATTGTGTGTCTTATTCACATCGCAGACGCAGTGAACCACCACTCGTGTACTACAACCGTACAGGAATTAGTTTTAAACAAGTACAAAGTCCGCGGATGTAGCAAACAGAACCTGGCATGAGAAAGAGTTGCAGCTGCTGCTTGGTAGCACTTCATATAAAGAATCAGGTTAATTCGAACACAGATGTACAAATCTTGCACTTCCAATTGATCAGCATAATCTAGGAAAGTAGTGTTGTCGCTTCCAGATGTTTAATTTGAGAGATAAAGTTGCCCAGTACCTAGCGCACCAAAAGGGGCTGTTTGGCGCAACAGAAGCCACAGTGTATGTCACAGTGTACACATCTGTAGCTTGGAGCTGGTGCAAGTTTTGATGGTGCGACAGAAGGTTGCATTTAAAGATGCACCAAGTGAGGCTTCCGGTTACGGCTTGATGGAGTGAGGGCGCTCCATCCTTCACTCCCTGGGAGCCGCTATTACAAGGCTGTTAAAGCCTCTACTGAGCCCCACGGGACCTGTCGCTGCACTTACAGACTACTTGCACTACCACGTGGAGAGCTTCTTATCCTCCTCCCAACAGCCAGCTGCACACACGCCGCACCAGGAGAAGGGGAGCGCAGGGGAACATGGCATCTAGATGCTGCCGCTGACAGTGCCGTCCCGCAACACAAGAAAACGGCACCTGACCGTCCCTCCACAGAAAGCCAAGTACATGTGGATTCTGACTCCCCTGTCACCTATAGGGAAGTTGTTGCTGCCATTACAGCCACTATGACCCCAATACTCACCCAGGCTGTTGCAGACATCATCTCTCAGCTGCAGTCCTTCTCACAGAGTCACAATTACAGAGCAGCAGGTGGGAGCTGCTGCACATGACATGGCAGCTCTCCAGCATGAAGTTAAACGTCTATCCACTGACAACTATCCGCTCTGGAACAAGATAGATGATCTCGAGAATAGGTCTCAAAGAAATAACATAAGGCTTGTAGGGCTCCCTGAATCTGTTAAAGGCGCAGCTTTTGCTCATTTTGTCAGCAACACTCTTCCCTCACTGTTGGGTATTGAATCAGTTTGCCAAGACCTAATCATTGAGAGGGTGCATAGAGTGGGCCCTACACCGACGCCTAACAGACAGAGACCTCGTGTCACCTTGTTCCGCTGTCTTAACTACTTGCATAAAGTGGAAATCTGGTCAGCCTCACGGAAAGTAAAAGATTTATCCTGGGAAGGCCATAAATTACACATCTTCCAGGACTACTCGGCAGAGTTTACCAGGGCCAGAATATCGTTCTCACCTGTCTGTGCGCAGCTTGTCACTGAAGGTCGAAAATTTGGTTTACTTTATCCTGCACAGCTCCGCATCTATGATGGCAGAACATTTAAAGATTTCACCACTCCTTCAGATGCTTCTGCATACCTGCGTGATCTTTCTCATACCCAGGCTACAGACATTACAGATATAACGTCCTAAACATTTATATGTTTACGCATGCCTTAGTTTGGGG
The DNA here is from genome assembly GCF_028390025.1 of Pseudophryne corroboree. Classification (NCBI taxonomy): domain Eukaryota; kingdom Metazoa; phylum Chordata; class Amphibia; order Anura; family Myobatrachidae; genus Pseudophryne; species Pseudophryne corroboree. The sequence goes on along the minus strand of NC_086448.1, from coordinate 591,386,805 downwards.
CGGCTGCTTTGAAGTCCCTCCATCTTTTATTACTATCGTTATGTAGTGCTAATGTGGTACCACAGGTTCTGCTAACAAGGTCTTTGACCCAGGGGGCTGCGTCTTACAATTTTCTGATATTAGACACGTTTATTCCATACCTAACTCTCATTTCTATATGTACCTCCAGCTGAAGCATTATCTTAATTCACTAAATCTACATGCCTGTTTTAATAATAATAATAAAAATAATAATTTTATTTATATAGCACTCATTCTCCAATAGGACTCAAGGCGCTTAACAGATACATAGCATAATATAGTACAGAAAATAATGAAGTACAGAACAGATTTTCATAAAATACAGAAGCATGGAGATACTAAAGGGACAATTATGGGAATGCTTGAGTAAAAAGGAAAGTCTTGAGCCTACTTTTGAAGGATACTATAGTTGGGGCCTCTCGCACTGCGCGGGGAAGTGAGTTCCATAGAGTCGGAGCCGCATGACTAAAAGCTCGACCCCCAGATGAATTACGGGAGATTCTAGGTACTGCTAAAAGTCATTCATCTACAGATCGCAGTAATCGAGTGGGGCAGTATGGGGTCAGTAGCTGCTTCAGGTACCTTGGGCCCTGGTCATGTAGTGCTTTGAAACTCAGTAAGCCAATCTTGAAGATGATTCCCCATCTTACAAGCGAAGAGCCTTCCTCTTCCTCTTGATAAGGGGAAAATTCCCCTTATCAAATTAATCAGATTTAAAGTCTCCTCGTTAATTTACCTGTAGATCCACATATTACGAAGCTTACAGACAGATGGAAGGAAGATATACCTACAATCCAATCTTTCGACATGATACTTGTAAGTTTTAACTCTACTATGAAAATTCTAAGCTCTGCATACCTGCAAGAAGTGCATATCAAAACAATACAACGATCTTACTTGCCACCCTATATTCACAAACATTAAGACTCTGCTACTGGCGATTTATGCCCTAAATGCAGAGGTCCGAAAGTCACCTTCTTTCATTGCCTCTGGAGCTGTGCAAAGATTAAGCGATTTTGGAACAAAATGTTTATGTTTATTAATACTAATTTCTCTTTGCATCTAATACCTGAACTGACTGCATGCTTATGTATACATTTTTCTAACTGGACAGATATACCAACCATTAGGTTACTTTTTCCAATGTTTACTATGTTATTTACAATTGCAAAGAAAATTATTCTGAAGCATTGGGTTTGAAGATCTTCACCATCTTTTGCCGAGGTGCGAAGAATGATGCTTCAACATCTATACCTTGATAAGAAATCAGTCAGCACGGACCTGAGTGTTGGACTTTCCATTTTTGATAAAAAAATGGGGTTCCTATAGCCTCACTCTAGACACTGAATCTCAATTACAGATTTCCCAATTATTTGACCATCCTTCTTGGACATTATTTAAGGGGATCTTTACAGAACATAGTCTGGTATAATATATGCTATTACAGTTTTCATTCCTAAATATCATTGTGGCCCACATACCATGTAAGAGAACATTCATTTCATGTCTAAAACTACCATAGACAACCCCCCCCCCCTTTTTCCCTCATCTATCCGCTCTATCTTCATTTCCTCTTTGTCTTTGTCCTCTGTGTTCTATTGGTTTCAGTTTTCTGAAGAATTATATATATATATATATATATATATATATATATACGGATATTCCACTATGTAACATTTTGCTCCATACTCTCCACATGGATGGAAGCTGAATATCTACATTACTATTCTTACTATTTTGCCTTAACAATATATTTTATTCCCTTGATATTGTACTATGAGATGTATTCCATGTTATATTTTACTATTTGTCTATTATCTTGAAAACTTTTAATAAAAGTTTAATTAAAAAAAAAGATGCACCAAGTAATATTACTTTGTCTAAAATGCTTCTCAGGCCTTGCACATTCAGACGCATGGCTGTACAGCAGGGAGGGGCTTGTAGCGGTATTAGCATAAGTCGCATATGCATAACTGGCAATAGATATACACACAGACACTGCAATGTCTGACTTAGAATCAAGCCCTTGATCTTTGCTACTGGCCAACTTTACTAGCAGGAAATACAAACCATGTTATCTGAAGTTTCTGGAAAACTTTAACACAGGTGTGAATTAATAGAACTGTAAAATAGAACCAGTGCATAAATAATTTTCGCATTAAAGATTCCGAAACTGATATGTTCACCTTCAGTGTAGATTCAACACCAACATATACAAAGAGCACACGGTGACGCTTTTGTACGTGATCAAACATCTGCTGACTCGGAAGCTGTCGTATTAATGGCCTTTAAAGGAAAAAAAATGTAGAAGTATTATATATAAATAATCATTATTTTTAGGAGATTATTCATATAATATTACAATATAATAGGATCAGTATGTATGGATATTTAATTTCAAAAACAGGAATTAACAAATTATTTTGAACCTAGGAGCCAAATAAAAAACCATAATCTGGTCCTGCTTCCTACAAGAGCACATATGACATGAACAAACATCAAGATGTACGTTGTGACTGGAGCAAACTTTCTATGCATACAAAGAACCCAAACCTGCTGCCCCATATAAAGCCCCAGATACCAGCTCAGTTATGGTGCGTACACACGGTGCGATTTGTCCTTACGATTTGTACTGTATAGTCAACATTATAAGAAAAGTTGTATACACCATGTGTATGCTCTTATGATGGCAATGCACGCATCGTAAGAAAAAGAAAAAAAGACTGTACAGACAGGGCCGATATTGGCTAGATCGGAGGCTCATGCTTCCGGGCAGTTTCTAGCGGATATCGTCCATAAGCCGAAATCGTACTGTGTGTGTGCTCTCTTAAACATGGGTGGTCTTCAGGTTGCAGGCTGCTGGGCTCCCGACAACCACCATACCAGCGCCGGAATCCCGACCACCGGCATACCGACAACTTTTCTCCCTCTTGAGGGTCCACGACCCCCCTGGAGGGAGAATAGATAGTGTGGCGCACCACCGTGCCCGCAGCGTGGCGAGCGCAGGTTGGTGAGCGCAGCAAGCCCGCAAGGGGCTCATTTGCGCTCGCCCAGCTGTCGGTATGCCGGCGGTCGGGATTACAGCGCCGGTATGCTGGTCGCCGGGAGTCCGACCGCCGGCAACACATACTACACCCATTAAACATAGAAGGGAAAGCATTAGATAATAACCAGGACATTGGCACTTTCATTTATGTAGTAAAGTACAATGCTTACAGCAAATTTTCGTCGGCATTTAAAATGAGCTATCAAGGTCAGGTTTATGCCTAGGAAAGTTACCTTATTTTAGCCAATTCTAATTAGGTACAAAGAAACTACAGACAAGGAGCAAGTCAAATTAGCAAAATGCAATCAAATGTTACTAAACAGAGTGAGTACATAAAACATGGAAAATGTAGCAAGACCTCTACAGTGTAGTCACTTAATTTTCATTCACTGCCGGAATGCTCTGAGCAGTGCCTTTACTCCAGCAGAGAAAACGTGTCTTGCAAAGAAACGTGTCTCACGTTCTACAATGGCTTGGCCACAACTGGTTAGGTATTGTCACAGTGGTAGGGCCCCATCACATCCCAAGTGGACTGCTGAATTGTGGCTCCTGCTAATCCCTACATAATCATCAGTCTACTTGTACACAGACCAGAGACTGACAAGAGCGATTTCTGTGCTAGCATATCGCAGTGATGCAGTACTGGATGTCTATGGCAAGCGATAAAAAGAACAACTTTTCGTTGCTTAGTAAATACCCAAAATGCTTACCAGCCACAGCCGGCAGAGTTATCAACAGAAGCAGAAGGCACTGCTGGAAAAACCTCTGAATTCTGCCTTTCACCATATTTAAAGCAGTGGGAATAACCCATTTTACAAAAATGCTTACAAAATGGTTACGACCGTTTAATTTGTAAATGTTTTTAGCATCCTACTTAATTTTATGGAGGGAAAAAAAGACAATACAAGCACTGTTACAGTGCTCAGGTTCACAGTGCTGGGACAATGTGTAGGTTTATTGGCTGCTTCTAAGATGGGCTCACATGTGTAAACATTAGTATGGTAAAGATAATTTAAACTGTAAACTCATTTGGAGCAGGGCCTCTTCCAAGTGATGTGTAACATGATGGTACTATTAAATATGAACCCCACTGCCAGTTGTACTGGGAGTGTGCCAGAAAGGGGGTTAATGCTGGAGATTCAGGCTGTGCACTCATCTGAAGTGAGGTTGCTATGGCAACCCAGACACTGCCACTAGTAGTTAAGTAGTGTTTAGATGACCTTCGCCGAAAGGACCTTTTTCCATCAGGCACTGGGTCAACGTCAGCATCCACTGGGAATAGATATCTGTGGCGAGTAAGGTGTAGTGGTGCGAGCCACCAGGCCCGAAGCACGGTTATGAAGTGAGCCTGCGAGGGTACAATAGAAGCCAAATAACAAGAAAAAAAACCCTACACAAAATATAGATTTCAAAAGTAATTAAAATGCTTTAAGGGCATAAAAGCACTTTTGTCCTCACTAGATGTCACGTCCTGGTCCACTCAGTGAAGGTAGTCTAGATTCAACCCTAGGAGTTGACCAAACAGTTGAGAAGTCGCTAGTGGGATGTCTGGGAGAAAATGTAATGGTCAGCTTGCGCTAGGTGTGGGGAAAGATATGGACATGAGCTGTGCAGTATAAAATAGGATCCGTTGAGCTGCCAAAACAGTGAGTCTGAGGAGCACTGCTGTAAAGAGGCCCCAGTCTGTTCCCCTGCCATCTGATGATGGGGAATGAGACAGAGAGGAAGCAGTTTAAAGTAATTCCTGGGGTGAATGTAATCTGTAAAAGGGCAGGTCCCTGTCAGCCTCCCTCCATTCAATAAGAGGAGGTGGAGCAGGGGTTGAAGGCAACCATTAAAGGGAGGCTCAGTCTGTGCAGCAAACTGCAGCAGATCGGAAGCAGTAGCTGATGAAGAGAACGTGAGAAGCAGATTTCTTATTGGATGACTGGAAATGTACAGTAAAGTCTGAAAGGGAAATACATATAAAGTAGAAAGCACGCAAAGGACTAAACAAACTAAGAATTTTCCATCCTAAAAATTAAAGGTAGCACTGTGCTCACTATCCATTGGGTGGCAGTAATAGAGCTGAGGTGATGGGATGGGAAGCGGTTAAAATACCGCTATTCGGGATCCCAGACGTCACAATACCAACGCCGGAATCTCTACTAGTGGTGGAATTCCGGCACCACAGGTTTTTCCCCCTCTATGGGGGAGCATATAACCGTGCCCGCATCATGGCGAGCGCAGTGAGCCTGCAAGGGGCTTGCTAGTGCTCGTCCACCTGCCGGCATACCGGTGGCCGGGAACCCGCTGTCGGTATACTGATGGGCAGGATACCGGCCGCCGGTTTTTCATACCGGTCCCAATGGGACAAATATGGCTATCTACTGTACAAAGAGCTTACAGGTGTCTTATAGTGAGAAATCCGAGAGATTTCCCCAAGGAGAATTCCTGGTTATTCTTCATCCATACTGCAAAGTTAGGGAAACTGCAACCAATTCATGAGATTATTCAGCAAGGTACTGTACACCATCGTTCTCTGACTACATTAATTTTGTAAACAAAAAAAAACCCCTCCTTAATCTAATCAGAAGTTTCCCACAGAAATGTACACATTAATAAGTTTGGTTGGCATTCCTCAGTTTTAAAAGATTTTAAGACTTGCATGTTTTATAAATTTGGAAACATGCACGGACACATTATTCGCCATAAATTGGTGACCTAATTAAGTCTAATTAAGCGTTCGGTATATCACGCTGGAAAAAGGTTCAGGTTTTACACCCAAAGCTATTCAATTCTATTGCATTGTTCTGGCCCCACACCTAATTGAATATTCCCCTAACTCACTGGTAACCCATAGATTCCGTACAAAATTGCAGGAACCCATGGCTTTCCCCACATGTTAAATCCCAAGGGTGCATTTTAAATGCAGAATTTTCCTCGCAACTCCTGAGTGCACCTCCTGGAATTAATAGGCTGTGTTTTGGCAAATAATTGATTTGGTAAGCACCGACAATTAGCTGTGGGATGAATCTTACAGCTAATTGTATATAACCCATAAGTGTAGACTGAAATGCAATTTTAAATAAAAATATATTCTTATATGGGTAAAAGTCATGTATTTATTTGAGAAACTGTTATTAGATGAATAATGGAAGCTCCTTGATAATTAAGATATCCATTGTTAATTTCACTTACTGCCTCAATAAAGGATTTAAACAAATAAGCAACTACTTAACTAGCAATATTTTACACTGTATTAACCCTATTTTCCATTTATTATGGTCAAGCATCTCTAATTCCACCGGTTGCCAAAAATTACTTCCTGTACCTGGGATGAGGTAAACATGCTCTCTGGTAGGCCCACTGATTTCCATTCTAATGCCTCAGGCAGAGTTTGTCTGCCAAAAACTTGTATTGCTGATACCTGATAATACCTGCAGTACAGTACATTGAGCAGTCAGAAAGACTGGAAGCCAAACCCCAGGTAAGTAATAAATACATTAACATAAATGTATATACAGGTTGAGTATCCCATATCCAGATATTCCGAAATACGGAATATTCCGAAAATAAGAATTTACTTACCGATAATTCTATTTCTCATAGTCCGTAGTGGATGCTGGGGACTCCGAAAGGACCATGGGGAATAGCGGCTCCGCAGGAGACTGGGCACAAAAGTAAAAGCTTTAAGACTACCTGGTGTGCACTGGCTCCTCCCCCTATGACCCTACTCCAAGCCTCAGTTAGGATACTGTGCCCGGACGAGCGTACACAATAAGGAAGGATTTTGAATCCCGGGTAAGACTCATACCAGCCACACCAATCACACCGTACAACTTGTGATCTGAACCCAGTTAACAGCATGATAACAGAGGAGCCTCTGAAAAGATGGCTCACAACAATAATAACCCGATTTTTTGTAACAATAACTATGTACAAGTATTGCAGACAATCCGCACTTGGGATGGGCGCCCAGCATCCACTACGGACTATGAGAAATAGAATTATCGGTAAGTAAATTCTTATTTTCTCTGACGTCCTAGTGGATGCTGGGGACTCCGAAAGGACCATGGGGATTATACCAAAGCTCCCAAACGGGCGGGAGAGTGCGGATGACTCTGCAGCACCGAATGAGAGAACTCCAGGTCCTCCTCAGCCAGGGTATCAAATTTGTAGAATTTAGCCAACGTGTTTGCCCCTGACCAAGTAGCTGCTCGGCAAAGTTGTAAAGCCGAGACCCATCGGGCAGCCGCCCAAGATGAGCCCACTTTCCGTGTGGAATGGGCTTTTACAGATTTTGGCTGTGCAGGCCTGCCACAGAATGTGCAAGCTGAATTGTACTACAAATCCAACGAGCAATAGTCTGCTTAGAAGCAGGAGCACCCAGCTTGTTGGGTGCATACAGGATAAACAGCGAGTCAGATTTTCTGACTCCAGCCGTCCTGGAAACATATATTTTCAGGGCCCTGACTACGTCCAGCAACTTGGAATCCTCCAAGTCCCTAGTAGCCGCAGGCACCACAATAGGCTGGTTTAAGTGAAATGCTGAAACCACCTTGGGGAGAAATTGAGGACGAGTCCTCAATTCTGCCCTGTCCGTATGAAAAATTAGGTAAGGGCTTTTATAGGATAAAGCCGCCAATTCTGAGACATGCCTGGCTGAGGCCAGGGCTAAACAGCATTACCACTTTCCATGTGAGATATTTTAAGTCCACAGTGGTGAGTGGTTCAAACCAATGTGATTTTAGGAACCCCAAAACTACATTGAGATCCCAAGGTGCCACTGGAGGCACAAAAGTAGGCTGTATATACAGTACCCCCTTGACAAACGTCTGAACTTCAGGAACTGAAGCTAGTTCTTTTTGGAAGAATATTGACAGGGCCGAAATTTGAACCTTAATGGACCCTAATTTTAGGCCCATAGACAGTCCTGTTTGCAGGAAATGCAGGAAACGACCCAGTTGAAATTCCTCTGTAGGGGCCTTCCTGGCCTCACACCACGCAACATATTTACGCCAAATACGGTGATAATGTTGCACAGTTACATCCTTCCTGGCTTTGATCAGGGTAGGGATGACTTCATCCGGAATGCCTTTTTCCTTCAGGATCCGGCGTTCAACCGCCATGCCGTCAAACGCAGCCGCGGTAAGTCTTGGAACAGACATGGTCCCTGCTGGAGCAGGTCCTTTCTTAGAGGTAGAGGCCACGGGTCTTCCGTGAGCATCTCTTGAAGTTCCGAGTACCAAGTCCTTCTTGGCCAATCCGGAGCCACGAGTATAGTCCTTACTCCTCTCCTTCTTATGATTCTCAGTACCTTGGGTATGAGAGGCAGAGGAGGGAACACATACACTGACTGGTACACCCACGGTGTTTCCAGAGCGTCCACAGCTATTGCCTGAGGGTCCCTTGACCTGGCGCAATATCTGTCCAGTTTTTTGTTGAGGCGGGACGCCATCATGTCCACCTTTGGTTTTTCCCAACGGTTCACAATCATGTGGAAGACTTCTGGGTGAAGTCCCCACTCCCCCGGGTGGAGATCGTGTCTGCTGAGGAAGTCTGCTTCCCAGTTGTCCACTCCCGGAATGAACACTGCTGACAGTGCTATCACATGATTTTCCGCCCAGCGAAGAATCCTTGCAACTTCCGTCATTGCCCTCCTGCTTCTTGTGCCGCCCTGTCCGTTTACGTGGGCGACTGCCGTGATGTTGTCCGACTGGATCAGCACCGGCTGACCCTGAAGCAGAGGCCTTGCCTGACTTAGGGCATTGTAAATGGCCCTTAGTTCCAGGATATTTATGTGAAGTGACGTTTCCATGCTTGACCACAAGCCCTGGAAATTTCTTCCCTGTGTGACTGCTCCCCAGCCTCTCAGGCTGGCATCCGTGGTCACCAGGACCCAGTCCTGAATGCCGAATCTGCGGCCCTCTAGAAGATGAGCACTCTGCAACCACCACAGGAGAGACACCCTTGTCCTTGGAGACAGGGTTATCCGCTGATGCATTTGAAGATGCGATCCGGACCATTTGTCCAGATCCCACTGAAAAGTTCTTGCGTGGAATCTGCCGAATGGAATCGCTTCGTAAGATGCCACCATTTTTCCCAGGACCCTTGTGCATTGATGCACTGACACTTGGCCTGGTTTTAGGAGGTTCCTGACTAGGTCGGATAACTCCCTGGCTTTCTCCTCCGGGAGAAACACCTTTTTCTGTACTGTGTCCAGAATCATCCCTAGGAACAGCAGACGTGTCGTCGGAATCAGCTGCGATTTTGGAATATGTAGAATCCATCCGTGCTGTCGTAGTACTACTTGAGATAGTGCTACTCCGACCTCTAACTGTTCTCTGGACCTTGCCCTTATCAGGAGATCGTCCAAGTAAGGGATAATTAATACGCCTTTTCTTCGAAGAAGAATCATCATTTCGGCCATTACCTTGGCAAAGACCCGTGGTGCCGTGGACAATCCAAACGGCAGCGTCTGAAACTGATAGTGACAGTTCTGTACCACAAACCTGAGGTACCCTTGGTGAGAAGGGCAAATTGGGACATGGAGGTAAGCATCCTTGATGTCCAGAGACACCATATAGTCCCCTTCTTCCAGGTTCGCTATCACTGCTCTGAGTGATTCCATCTTGAATTTGAACCTTTGTATGTAAGTGTTCAAGGATTTCAGATTTAAAATAGGTCTCACCGAGCCGTCCGGCTTCGGTACCACAAACAGCGTGGAATAATACCCCTTTCCCTGTTGTAGGAGGGGTACCTTGATTATCACCTGCTGGGAATACAGCTTGTGAATGGCTTCCAATACCGCCTCCCTGTCGGGGGGGAGACGTTGGTAAAGCAGACTTCAGGAACCGGCGAGGGGGAGACGTCTCGAATTCCAATTTGTACCCCTGAGATACTACCTGCAGGATCCAGGGGTCCACTTGCGAGTGAGCCCACTGCGCGCTGAAATTCTTGAGACGGGCCCCCACCGTGCCCGAGTCCGCTTGTAAGGCCCCAGCGTCATGCTGAGGACTTGGCAGAAGCGGGGGAGGGCTTCTGTTCCTGGGAAGAGGCTGTCTGCTGCTGTCTTTTTCCCCTTCCTCTGCCCCGGGGCAGATACGAGTGGCCTTTTGCCCGCTTGCCCTTATGGGGACGAAAGGACTGAGCCTGAAAAGACGGTGTCTTTTTCTGCTGAGAGGTGACCTGGGGTAAAAAGGTGGATTTCCCAGCCGTTGCCGTGGCCACCAGGTCCGATAGACCGACCCCAAATAACTCCTCCCCTTTATACGGCAATACTTCCATATGCCGTTTGGAATCCGCATCACCTGACCACTGTCGCGTCCATAACCCTCTTCTGGCAGAAATGGACAGCGCACTTACTCTTGATGCCAGAGTGCAAATATCCCTCTGTGCATCTCTCATATATAGAAATGCATCCTTTAAATGCTCTATAGTCAATAATATATTGTCCCTGTCCAGGGTATCAATATTTTCAGTCAGGTAATCCGACCAAGCCACCCCAGCACTGCACATCCAGGCTGAGGCGATTGCTGGTCGCAGTATAATACCAGTATGTGTGTATATACTTTTTAGGATATTTTCCAGCTTCCTATCAGCTGGTTCCTTGAGGGCGGCCGTATCAGGAGACGGTAACGGCACTTGTTTTGATAAGCGTGTGAGCGCCTTATCTACCCTAGGGGGTGTTTCCCAACGCGCCCTAACCTCTGGCGGGAAAGGGTATAATGCCAATAATTTTTTAGAAATTAGCAGTTTTTTATCGGGGGAAACCCACGCTTCATCACACACCTCATTTAATTCATCTGATTCAGGAAAAACTACGGGTAGTTTTTTCACACCCCACATAATACTCTTTTTTGTGGTACTTGTAGTATCAGAAATGTTCAAAACCTCCTTCATTGCCGTGATCATGTAACGTGTGGCCCTACTGGAAAATACGTTTGTTTCCTCACCGTCGACACTGGAGTCAGTGTCCGTGTCTGGGTCTGTGTCGACCACCTGAGGTAACGGGCGCTTTAGAGCCCCTGACGGTGTTTGAGACGCCTGTACAGGTATTAACTGATTTGCCGGCTGTCTCATGTCGTCAACAGTCTTTTGTAAAGTGCCGACACTATCACGTAATTCCTTCCATAAGACCACCCAGTCAGGTGTCGACTCCCTAGGGGGTGACATCACTAATACAGGCAATTGCTCCGCATCCATACCATTTTCCTCCTCATACATGTCGACACAACGTACCGACACACAGCACACACACAGGGAATGCTCTGATAGAGGACAGGACCCCACTAGCCCTTTGGGGAGACAGAGGGAGAGTTTGCCAGCACACACCAGAGCGCTATATATATACAGGGATAACCTTATATAAGTGTTTTTCCCTTATATAGCTGCTGTATAGATTTATCTGCCAAATTAGTGCCCCCCCTCTCTTGTTTTACCCTGTTTCTGTAGTGCAGGACTGCAGGGGAGAGTCAGGGAGCTTCCCTCCAACGGAGCTGTGAGGAAAAATGGCGCCAGTGTGCTGAGGAGATAGGCTTCGCCTCCTTCTCGGCGGCCGTTCTCCCGCTTTTTTATGGAAAAACAGGCATGAGTTAAATGCATCCATATAGCCCAGGAGCTATATGTGATGCATTTTTTGCCCCCTAAGGTGTTTATATTGCGTCTCAGGGCGCCCCCACCCAGCGCCCTGCACCCTCAGTGACCGGAGTGTGAAGTGTGCTTAGAGCAATGGCGCACAGCTGCGGTGCTGTGCGCTACCTTATTGAAGAAAGGACGTCTTCTGCCGCCGATTTTTCCGGACCTCTTCTGCTCTTCTGGCTCTGTAAGGGGGACGGCGGCGCGGCTCTGGGACCCATCCATGGCTGGGCCTGTGATCGTCCCTCTGGAGCTAATGTCCAGTAGCCTAAGAAGCCCAATCCACTCTGCACGCAGGTGAGTTCGCTTCTTCTCCCCTTAGTCCCTCGATGCAGTGAGCCTGTTGCCAGCAGGTCTCACTGAAAATAAAAAAACTAAAACTAAACTTTTTTCTAAGCAGCTCAGGAGAGCCACCTAGACTGCACCCTTCTCGTTCGGGCACAAAAATCTAACTGAGGCTTGGAGGAGGGTCATAGGGGGAGGAGCCAGTGCACACCAGGTAGTCTTAAAGCTTTTACTTTTGTGCCCAGTCTCCTGCGGAGCCGCTATTCCCCATGGTCCTTTCGGAGTCCCCAGCATCCACTAGGACGTCAGAGAAATACAGACTTTTTTGAGTGAGAGTGAGATAGTGAAACATTTGTTTTTTGATGGCTCAATGTACACAAACTTTGTTTATACACAAAGTTATTAAAAATATTGTATTAAATGACCTTCAGGCTGTGTGTATAAGGTGTATATGAAACATAAATGAATTGTGTGAATGTACACACACTTTGTTTAATGCACAAAGTTATAAAAAATATTGGCTAAAATGACCTTCAGGCTGTGTGTATAAGGTGTATATGTAACATAAATGCATTCTGTGATTAGACTTAGGTCCCATCACCATGATATCTCATTATGGTATGCATTTATTCCAAAATACGGAAAAATCCGATATCCAAAATTCTTCTGGTCCCAAGCATTTTGAATAAGGGATACTCAACCTGTATAAGAAGTCACATAAATGTGAATATAGAAAAAACTGAGTGCTAATACAAGTGACATTGGGTTCAGTATGATTTCCCAATGGACGGGATGCCAGCGGTCAGAATACAGACAGCGGCATCCCGACCATCAGAATCCCGATAAGCCCCTGTAAAGTACCCTAACCCTCCCCAGCTCTCTACCCTAACACTACCTTGTGGGTGCCTAAACCTAACCCTCCGCGCTTTGTGCCTAACCCTAACCTCCCCTTCTAAGTGCCGAAACCTAACCCTCCCTCCTCTACACCTAACCCTAACCTTCCGGTCCCTGAACCCTAACCCTAATCCCCCTTTGTGCCTAACCCTACCCTCCCCTTCTAAAAGCCGAAACCTAAACCCCCCACCGCGTCCGGCAGGACGCCAGCACATCTCGCTGGAAGGACGGTTGGGATTCCGGTTGTCGATATTTTGACGCCGGTATCCCGAGCAGTGTCGGTATCTAGACACCATGCTTGTGGTGTCCTTCGGAATCCCAGCGTCAGTTTTTCGACCGCTGGGATTCCGTCCGTCGGGAACTTCACTGCATCCAGTGACCTAAATCCAAGGTGATCTCAGATAATAATTTAGACTGTGGAATGCATTACACAAGTTTTCACAAATGAAGTTATGACATCAGAACTCACCATTTATACATCATTAACAGAAGGTTAAACATAAATATAATAATCACATGTGTTTATATGCTGATAACAACTCCATATCACTGTCACCTGGTCATTTATAAAATGTGCTGCATACCTACTTACCCAGCAACTCTGTTAGAAAATTCAACGATGTCCTCCTTTGTTCTGGGACCTCTGTAGTTGTAGGCCATCTCTCCTTTTAGCCTTTATATAAAAGAGGAATCCATATTTTATTTTCTAATATAAACCCAGAACTCTGCAAAGAAAATCCTATAATACATTATGTCAGGCCATATAAATTATTATGTGTATGTAGATATATAAAACACAGAAATACCTTTTCAAAATGTTCTCAAAACGTATCTACATGTTTTTCTGTAACAGTGTAAAGTCAATGCAGGACTCACAATTTTATAGTCGGAAAACCACGGACCCCAAATTCTGAAGCAATGCCTGCAACAGTTACAAAAATGAATGTGTTATAAGACATACAGTATTGGCATACATCATATATTTGACACAGTTATATAAGGATACACGCATAAACACAAAGCATAAATCATACAGTACACTGGAAACATGTGTCACTTATACCCCTTTCAGACTGACAAAAATTTCCCGGGTTATTGCACATGAACGCGCATCAACCCGGGAAATTGCTCAGTGTGAAAGGGTACACGATCAATATCCCGGGACGAGCGTCCTGGCATTTCATCCCAGGTCTCGACCAGGGTTGAATCAGGGATCGTCCCGGGATGCGGTGCAGTGTGAACAGGTATGCCGGGTCAAGGCGACCCGGCACCCGTTCTCTGCATAGGAGGAGGCGGTACTTGGAAATGATTATCTCCAAGCACAGCCTCTGGTAGCGTCAGCGATGATGTCACCAACCCGGCAATATGCCGGGCTGGGCAACATGTCTGAAGGGGTCTCAAGCCGGGTCGCACCTCGGAAGCACCCGTGTACACATTCCCGAGTGCGACCCGGCTCTGGTAAGTGTGAAAGGGGTATTAATAACATATAACAAAACAAGAGTGTTAATAAATCTATATTCTAGCACTTTGGTGAGAAATTTATGAAGAACAACATACCATACGCAACACATCATACACAGAGTATAGTTGTTTATTATACCCAAATGATAAGAGGCCTAATACACAAAGTAGACAGGAACCCAGAACCCGTAGGCTCGGTACTTTATATAGATACCATAGGGTAATTCCATGATTATGTCAACCAGAACATCTTTTCCTGAAAGTGGCCACAATTAATCTTGTAGTGAAAATTTATATTCTCTGAAGTTAATATTTTGTAAAACCAAAGATGAACCTGTTTTTCAAAAATCATAAGTTGGCAGCATTGTTTATTCAAGATGGCAGTCTGTGGAAAGCTGTGGAGATTTTGTGCCTTATTTGACAACTGTTTTTTGGCCTACAGTTGATGACGAGGCAAAATAAGAATTTACTTACCGATAATTCTATTTCTCATAGTCCGTAGTGGATGCTGGGACTCCGTCAGGACCATGGGGATTAGCGGGCTCCGCAGGAGACAGGGCACATCTAAATAAAGCTTTTAGGATCACATGGTGCGCACTGGCTCCTCCCCCTATGACCCTCCTCCAAGCCTCAGTTAGGTACTGTGCCCGGACGAGCGTACACAATAAGGAAGGATCTTGAATCCCGGGTAAGACTCATACCAGCCACACCAATCACACCGTACAACTTGTGATCTGAACCCAGTTAACAGTATGATAACAAAAAACGAAGTAGCCTCTGAAAAGATGGCTCACAACAATAGTAATAACCCGATCTTTGTAACAATAACTATGTACAAGTATTGCAGACAATCCGCACTTGGGATGGGCGCCCAGCATCCACTACGGACTATGAGAAATAGAATTATCGGTAAGTAAATTCTTATTTTCTCTAACGTCCTAGTGGATGCTGGGACTCCGTCAGGACCATGGGGATTATACCAAAGCTCCCAAACGGGCGGGAGAGTGCGGATGACTCTGCAGCACCGAATGAGAGAACTCCAGGTCCTCCTTAGCCAGAGTATCAAATTTGTAAAATTTTACAAACGTGTTCTCCCCTGACCACGTAGCTGCTCGGCAAAGTTGTAATGCCGAGACCCCTCGGGCAGCCGCCCAAGATGAGCCCACTTTCCTTGTGGAGTGGGCCTTTACAGATTTAGGCTGTGGCAGGCCTGCCACAGAATGTGCAAGTTGGATTGTGCTACAGATCCAACGTGCAATCGTCTGTTTAGACGCAGGAGCACCCATCTTGTTGGGTGCATACAATATAAACAACGAGTCAGATTTTCTGACTCCAGCTGTCCTTGAAATATATATTTTTAATGCTCTGACAACGTCCAGTAACTTGGAGTCCTCCAAGTCGCTAGTAGCCGCAGGCACCACAATAGGCTGGTTCAAGTGAAAAGCTGAAACCAGCTTAGGGAGAAAATGAGGACGTGTCCGCAGTTCTGCCCTGTCCGAATGGAAAATCAGATATGGGCTTTTGTATGATAAAGCCGCCAACTCTGAAACTCTCCTGGCTGAAGCCAGGGCCAATAGCATGGTTACCTTCCATGTAAGGTATTTTAAATCTACCGATTTTAGAGGCTCAAACCAATGAGATTTGAGAAAATTCAAAACTACGTTCAAATCCCACGGTGCCACTGGAGGCACTATTGGGGGTTGTATATGTAGTACACCTTTGACAAAAGTTTGTACTTCAGGCACTGATGCCAATTCCTTCTGGAAGAAGATTGATAAGGCCGAAATTTGAACTTTAATGGACCCCAATTTTAGGCCCATAGACAATCCTGCTTGCAGGAAATGTAAGAATCGACCCAATTGAAATTCTTCCGTTGGAGCCTTCTTGGCCTCACACCACGCAACATATTTTCGCCAAATGCGGTGATAATGTTGTACAGTCACTTCCTTTCTAGCCTTACTCAAGGTAGGAATAACTTCCTCTGGAATGCCCTTTTCTTTTAGAATCCGGCGTTCAACCGCCATGCCGTCAAACGCAGACGCGGTAAGTCTTGGAACATACAAGGTCCCTGCTGAAGCAGATCCCTTCTTAGAGGTAGAGGCCATGGATCCTCCGTGAGCATCTCTTGAAGTTCCGGATACCAAGTTCTTCTTGGCCAGTCCGGAGCCACCAGTATTGTTCTTACTCCTCTTTTCCGTATAATTCTCAGTACCTTTGGTATGAGAGGCAGAGGAGGGAACACATACACTGACTGGTACACCCACGGTGTTACCAGAGCGTCCACAGCTATTGCCTGAGGGTCTCTTGACCTGGCGCAATATCTGTCCAATTTTTTGTTGAGGCGAGACGCCATCATGTCCACCTTTGGTCTTTCCCAACGGTTCACAATCATGTGGAAGACTTCTGGATGAAGTCCCCACTCTCCCGGGTGAAGGTCGTGTCTGCTGAGGAAGTCTGCTTCCCAGTTGTCCACTCCCGGGATGAACACTGCTGACAGTGCTATGACATGATTCTCCGCCCAGCGCAGAATCCTTGCAGCTTCTGTCATTGCTCTTCTGCTTCTCGTGCCGCCTTGTCGGTTTACGTGGGCGACTGCCGTGATGTTGTCCGACTGGATCAACACCGGCTGACCCTGAAGCAGCGATTTTGCCAGGCTTAGAGCATTGTAGATCGCTCTTAGCTCCAGTATATTTATGTGAAGGGACGTCTCCAGGTTTGACCACACGCCCTGGAAGTTTTTTCCCTGTGTGACTGCTCCCCAGCCTCGTAGGCTGGCATCCGTAGTCACCAGGACCCAGTCCTGTATGCCGAATCTGCGGCCCTCTAACAGATGGGCACTCTGCAACCACCACAGGAGAGACAACCTTGTTCTTGGTGACAGTGTTATCCGCTGATGCATGTGCAGATGCGATCCGGACCATTTGTCCAGCAGATCCCACTGAAATGTCCGTGCATGGAATCTGCCGAATGGAATCGCTTCGTAAGAAGCCACCATCTTTCCCAGGACTCTTGTGCATTGATGTACTGACACAGTTCCTGGTTTTAGGAGGTTCCTGACAAGTTCGGATAACTCCCTTGCTTTCTCCTCCGGGAGAAACACCTTTTTCTGAACCGTGTCCAGAATCATTCCCAGGAACAGCAGACGAGTTGTCGGGGTCAATTGAGATTTTGGAAGATTCAGAATCCACCCGTGTTGCTGAAGCACTACCTGGGTTAGTGCTACACCGACTTCCAGCTGTTCTCTGGACTTTGCCCTTATCAGGAGATCGTCCAAGTAAGGGATAATTAATACGCCTTTTCTTCGTAGAAGAACCATCATTTCGGTCATTACCTTGGTAAAGACCCGAGGGGCCGTGGACAAACCAAACGGCAGCGTTTGAAACTGATAATGACAGTCTTGTATCACGAACCTGAGATACCCTTGGTGTGAGGGGTAAATTGGGACATGCAGATAAGCATCTTTTATGTCCAGGGACACCATGAAGTCCCCTTCTTCCAGATTCGCTATCACTGCTCTGAGTGACTCCATCTTGAACTTGAATTTCTGTATGTACAGGTTCAAGGATTTCAGGTTTAGAATAGGTCTTACCGAACCGTCCGGCTTCGGTACCACAAATAGTGTGGAATAATACCCCTTTCCCTGTTGTAGGAGGGGTACCTTGACTATCACCTGCTGAGAATACAGCTTGTGAATGGCTTCCAAAACAGACGTCCTTTCTGAGGGAGACGTTGGTAAAGCAGACTTTAGGAACCGGCGAGGGGGAGACCTTTCGAACTCCAACATGTAACCCTGAGATATTATCTGCAGGATCCATGGGTCCACTTGTGAGCGAGCCCACTGATTGCTGAAAATCTTGAGTCGACCCCCCACCGCTCCTGAGTCCGCTTGTAAAGCCCCAGCGTCATGCTGATGGCTTTGTAGAACCCGGGGCGGGCTTCTGGTCCTGGGCAGGGGCTGCTTGCTGCCCTCTCTTACCCTTTCCTCTGCCTCGCGGCAGATAAGACTGTCCTTTTGGTCGCTTGTTTTTATAGGAGCGAAAGGACTGCGGCTGAAAAGACGGTGTCTTTTTCTGTTGGGAGGGGGTCTGAGGTAAAAAAGTGGATTTGCCGGCAGTTGCCGTGGCCACCAGGTCCGAAAGACCGACCCCAAATAATTCCTCTCCTTTATATGGCAATACTTCCATATGCCTTTTGGAATCCGCATCACCTGACCACTGTCGCGTCCATAAACTTCTTCTGGCAGATATGGACATCGCGCTTACTCTTGATGCTAGAGTACAAATATCCCTCTGAGCATCTCGCATATAAAGAAAAGCATCCTTTAATTGCTCTAGAGTCAATAAAATACTGTCCCTATCCAGGGTATCAATATTTTCAGTCAGAGAATCCAACCACACTACCCCAGCACTGCACATCCAGGCTGAGGCTACTGCCGGTCGCAGTATAACACCAGTATGTGTGTATATACTCTTCAGTGTAGTTTCCAGCCTCCTATCTGCTGGATCCTTGAGGGCGGCCGTATCAGGAGACGGCAACGCCACTTGCTTTGATAAACGTGTGAGCGCCTTATCCACCCTAGGGGGTGTTTCCCAGCGCGCCCTAACCTCTGGTGGGAAAGGGTATAATGCCAATAACTTCTTGGAAATTAGCAGTTTTCTATCTGGGTTAACCCACGCTTCGTCACACACGTCATTCAATTCCTCTGATTCTGGAAAAGCTACAGGTAGTTTTTTCACCCCCCACATAATACCCCTTTTTGAGGTACCAGCAGTATCAGAGATCTGCAAAGCCTCCTTCATTGCCGTGATCATATAACGTGTGGCCCTATTGGAAAATACGTTTGTTTCTTCACCGTCGACACTAGATTCATCTGTGTCGGTACCCGTGTCGACTGACTGAGGTAAGGGACGTTTTACAGCCCCTGACGGTGTCTGAGACGCCTGAGCCGGTACTAACTGGTTTTCCGGCCGTCTCATTTCGTCAACTGACTTTTGTAATGTGCTAACATTATCACGTAATTCCATAACTAAAGCCATCCATTCCGGTGTCGACTCCCTAGGGGGTGACATCACCATTACCGGCAATTGCTCTGCCTCCACACCAACATCGTCCTCATACATGTCGACACACACGTACCGACACACAGCAGCCACACAGGGAATGCTCTAATCGAAGACAGGACCCTCTTAGCCCTTTGGGGAGACAGAGGGAGAGTTTGCCAGCACACACCAAAAACGCTATAAATGTATATAAACAACCCTAGAAGGTGTTGTTTTTGATATAAGCGCTTTTAATATATCAATATCGCCAAATTATGCCCCCCTTCTCTTTGTTACCCTGTTTCTGTAGTGCAGTGCAGGGGAGAGTCCTGGGAGCCTTCCTCACCAGCGGAGCTGAGCAGGAAAATGGCGCTGAGTGCTGAGGAGAATAAGCTCCGCCCCTTTTTCGGCGGGCTTTTCTCCCGGGTTTTAAGAAAACTGGCCTGGGTTAAATACATACATATAGCCTTAATGGCTATATGTGATGTATTTATTTTGCCACTAAAGGTATTTAATATTGCTGCCCAGGGCGCCCCCAGCAGCGCCCTGCACCCTCCGTGACTGAATCAGTGAGACGTGTAGCAACAATGGCGCACAGCTGCAGTGCTGTGCGCTACCTTCATGAAGACTGAGGAGTCTTCTGCCGCCTGCTTTCCGGACCTCCGTCTTCAGCGTCTGTAAGGGGGATCGGCGGCGCGGCTCCGGGACGAACCCCAGGAGGACCTGTGTTCCGACTCCCTCTGGAGCTAAGTGTCCAGTAGCCTAAGACTCTAATCCATCCTGCACGCAGGTGAGTTGGAAATCTCTCCCCTAAGTCCCTCGATGCAGTGATCCTGTTGCCAGCAGGATTCACTGAGATTTAAACCTAAAAAAACTTTTTCTAAGCAGCTCTTTAGGAGAGCCACCTAGATTGCACCCTTCTCGGACGGGCACTAAAACCTAACTGAGGCTTGGAGGAGGGTCATAGGGGGAGGAGCCAGTGCGCACCATGTGATCCTAAAAGCTTTATTTAGATGTGCCCTGTCTCCTGCGGAGCCCGCTAATCCCCATGGTCCTGACGGAGTCCCAGCATCCACTAGGACGTTAAAGAAATATTGATACACACCAGATTATAAGAATCTTACCAGAGCCACAATTTGATAATAGGCTTAAACTGTATTTTCAAGATGTTAGCTCTGATAATGATGTAGTTTAATTGACAGATTTAAATGTTTTTTTGCAAGTATTTTGGAACATGTCGTGTCTGTCACAGGAATAATGTTTAATAAAATATTTACAAATACTTGAAAGTTTTTATCTTCTTTAACCAACCAAGCCAACAACTGTATCATTCTCAGTGTTAAGTCATGGAAATGTAGGTTTCATATTTTGGAAGATTTGGAAGGAAGTTATACTCATCCTGAATTTGTGTTCCCGTTCAGTGTCGTGTCTGTCACATACTATTTGTACCTGTATAATTCTGATAATTACAGAATTAAACTTCCCTGTTACTTTAACAGTTAACTGAATGATTATAGTTTATAACTAGCATAGTTTGCAGAACTTCTGATATTTTATTAATTAAAAAAATAATCATCATTATTCTTGCAGTGAATCATTTGTTGTGTCTGTCACAAATGGAAGTGCCCCATACACAATTATGATGTAGAGCAGACATGTGAAAGTCGTGGGTCGCATGCGGCCCACAACGCATACTTTTGCGCTCCAAGTTTACTTTTTTTAAAACAATGGAATGCGGCCCACCACTGCCGGATTAGTTACTGTTGGCGCCTGTCCCCAGCTCAATCACTATCATCTCGCACATTTGTAGAACGGCTAAATGCTGCCTCATCGGAGCTAAGCTCTGATCATGCAGCATTTATCCATTCTGCACTTGCTTGAGAGCATGTTTGAGAGCTGAGCAGGCAGGGAGCTGCTTGTCAAGTACAAAAGCATCGCCGCTGTGCAATGCTTTTGTACTTGTGCGGGGGAAGAGGGGGGGGCTGACATGTGGGATGGTCTAGCCCAGGGGTGGCCAAACAGTCGATCGCGGACATGCGACCAGTCGATCGCGATCCGCCGCCCAGCCACCTGAAGCCGCGCCTCTCCTGCCTGCCGCTCTGCCTCCTCAGTCTGGTCTGCGGCAGTGACGGCCGAGTGTATAGCTCAAATCAGGTTCGTTAGCCAATGAGAGCTCGCGGACCGGCACCTGATTTGAGCCATACACGCTGCCGTCACCGCCGGAGATCAGACTGAGGAGGCAGAGCGGCAGACAGGAGAAGCGCGCGCTGCGCTCTCCACACACAGCACGGTGAGCTCTTCTATGGGGGCATATCTGGCACTGTGGGGGCACATAGCTCAGTGGGGGCATATCTGGCACTGTGGGCACATGGCACTGTGAGGGCATATCTGGCACTGGGCATATCTGGCACTGGGCACATGGCACTGTGGGGGCATATCTGGCACTGTGGGGGCATATCTGTCACTGTGGGGTCATATGTGGCACTGGGGGCATATCTGGCTCTGCGGGCACATGGCACTGTGGGGCATATCTGGCACTGTGGGGGCATATCTGGCACTGTGGGCACATGGCACTGAGGGCATATCTGGCACTGGGCACATGGCACTGTGGGGGCATATCTGGCACTGTGGGGGCATATCTGGCACTGTGGGGGCATATCTGGCACTGTGGGCACATGGCACTGTGGGGGCATATCTGTAATCTGGCGCTGTGGGGGCATATCTGTAATCTGGCACTGTGGGGGCATATCTGGCACTGTGGGGTCATATGTGGCACTGTGGGGGCATATCTGGCACTGCGGGCAAATGGCACTGTGGGGGCATATCTGGCACTGTGGGGGCATATCTGTAATCTGGCGCTGTGGGGGCATATCTGTATCTGGCACTGTGGGGGCATATCTGGCCCTGTGGGGGCATATCTGGCACTGTGGGGGCATATGTGGCACTGCGGGCACATGGCACTGTGGGGGCATATCTGTAATCTGGCGCTGTGGGGGCATATCTGTAATCTGGCACTGTGGGGGCATATCTGGCACTGTGGGGTCATATATGGCACTGGGGGCATATCTGGCTCTGCGGGCACATGGCACTGTGGGGGCATATCTGGCACTGTGGGGGCATATCTGTAATCTGGCACTGTGGGGGCATATCTGGCACTGTGGGCACATGGCACTGTGGGGGCATATCTGTATCTGGCACTGTGGGGGCATATCTGGCACTGTGAGCACATGGCACTGTGGGGGCATGTGTATCTGGCACTGTGGGGGCATATCTGGCACTGTGGGCACATGGCACTGTGGGGGCATATCTGTATCTGGCACTGTGGGGACATATCTGGCACTGTGGGCACATGGCACTGTGGGGGCATGTGTATCTGGCACTGTGGGGGCATGTGTTTGAGGTTTTTACCTGTGGGGGCCAATGTGTTATTTCGTGTGAGGCAGTCATTACACTCTGCGCAGCAAGGCTACGTCCCTTTTTTTAGTTATACCACGCCCACTTTTTGTTATGCCACGCCCCTTTTTGCGCGAAGCCGCGCGCTATTATTCCTCCTAGGTAGATCACAAAAGCTTTTTAGCTTTCACAGTAGATCACAGACTCCAAAAGTCTGTCCGCCCCTGGTCTAGCCCCATGCTGGGCATCCCCCCGCATGTCAGAGTAAATAATCGTAGATGTGCTAAATTTAGCTAATCTACGATCAACCCTAAATTGCCCCCCATGTCACACATCTGATTATGTGCTCTGCTTGTTCTGAGAGTCTAATCTGCAACTTCACATCTAGACCCTTGTAATCGGGCACAAAGCAGTGCAGGCACCTCTGTGCCAGTTTCTCACTCCATTGCTTCTTAGCTGGATTGGAGAGGACAGATACATCTTACAAGAATGACCTGCTTTAATACTGATGGACTATTCCCATCTACTGGCTCATGCCCAGGGAAATAAGTGACAGTCCTGGTCACAGAGTGGCTTCATCTGACCTGTATGGAGGCACTAAGCACACATCCCTATGAACTGAATTGTTCCCTATAATTACTCTGTTACTGGTTGTAGATACCATAACATACTGTGTGCCAATTGGATAGAAAAAGAAAATTTTACTCAGTTGCTGTGCAAATCTAAAGAAAGGATGGAAAATACAAAGAAAAAAACTAGCCAGGAAACAGTGTTCGATATGGAAATGTAGAATGGCTAATTTATACTGTATGTTTGTGTGTGCATATATATATATATATATATATATATATATATATATATATATATATACATACACACACACACATACATATATAAACATAGAACCATAGAATTTGACGGCAGATAAGAACCACTTGGCCCATCTAGCCTGCCCCTTTTTTTTATCCTACTATCATATCATTATCATACTACACACACAGCTTAACAGCTGAAGATCCAGGTCTTTGGACTTATTATTATTTTTATAATAATAATAATAATAATAATAATATCTACAGGTTTCTATTTATGGTACAGCAGTATACTAGATTGTGTAGCATTTCTCATCTTTTCTTGCAGAATTGTTCAAGTTCAATCAAATTCAGGGCTGTGCGGCGATGGACTGCTCTCTTCAAGTCCATTTACAGATTTTCTATAGGATTTAGCGAAGGGCTCTGACTTGGCCGTCCAAGGACATTCACCTTCCTATCCTTAAGCCACTGTGTTGTTTTCTTGACGATATGTTTAGGGGTGTTTTAGTGCTGTAATGTAAACTATTATGTCCATCGTCAGCTGTCTAGCGGAGCACCACAGGTTTTCCTCATGAAGTTTGGTATACTTGGCAGCATCTGACCAATTTCCAGTCCCTACTGAAAAGAAACAACCCACAACATAATGATGCCACCACCATAAAGTAGGCATGATGTGTTTTGAGTGGTGTGCTGTGATTGATTTTTGCCAAACATAGCGCTTGCCGTTCAGTCCAAAAAGTTATATCTTGGTCTCCTCTGCCCATACTTTCTTTTGCCACGTAGCATCAGAATTTTTCAAGTGTATTTTTGCAAAGTGCAAACAAGACTGAGTGTGGCACTTTTTCAGAAGTGACTTCTTTCTTTTCCACCTGCCATACAGGCTAGCTTTCTGTAAGGCTTACAAGATAGTTGTCACATGCACAGGCAGGCTTGGACTGGCCCACAGGGGTACAGGGGAAACCACCGGTGGGCCCCCTGCCTGGGGGGCCCACCTCCTGCTCTAAGGATCAGGTTCCAGACTGTGCACTTGAATTATACATCATACATGTTACCTTATACTTGACTATGGTGCATGCAGCAGCTGAATTTGGTGTATATATTTATGAAGGGGCCCAGATGTTGCACTCTCTAATGGTTAGTCAAACCAATGATGTGGCAGGCCACACCCCCTCTGCATACTGGCCACACCCCTCAACATGGGTCCCTACCACTGCATTCCCCCGGTGGGCCCTACATGCCCCAGTCCGACACTGTGCACAGGCCAACCAATCTCAGCAATAAGTCCTAAGTTGCCACTGGACTCTTGGTAGGTTACATGCTTAAAATCCTCCATGCTCTGTTATACAGTTTGGAGGCATGGCCTAATCTAGGCATAGTGCAGGTGATGCCATATGCTTTCCACTGCTTTGAATGGAACTCAAAGGGAGAGTAAAATCCATTAAAATCTATTTGTAGCCTTCTCCTAATTAGTGCCTTTCCACAACTTTATCCCAGATCCCTTTTGAAAGCTCCTTTCCACCCATAGTGAATTCTTTGCATTACCATGCACTGCTAGTAATGGAATCCTCTAGAAACAGCCGCTTTTATTCTGTTTCTTGGACCAAATAAACTACTACAGTTTATTTGGTGCAAGAAACAGCAAAATTTTGCTTGATAAGTGGTAAGGAACACTCGAAACGTTGCTGTTTCTTGCACTAGATGAACAGAAGTAGTTTATGCACTCGCACGGTTTCCAGAGTGTTGTTCTTTTCTGCATATATATTTGTATATAGAGAGATACGCACATAAATACATGTACACATCCTTTTCAAAGAGTACCTGCCACAAAGATGAATGTCCTTCTAAATATTTACCAAGTGTTTTAATTAATTGATTAATAGTGCTAGTTCATGTATCTAACGTTTACGAATAGGGATTTCTTTCCCTCAGCAATTGTACCTAAATAGCAGATTGTCAGGACATGTAGCAATGTAATAGCTGCCTTAATGTATGTGGATGATATTGCTTCTGCCTTGAGCCTCCTATACATTACTGTGACTTGTCTGAGGCACAAGTAGGATATATGATTTCCCTTGAACTCTCCCGGCAGCTCCCCGGGAGTACTTCCATCTGATTTGGTACTTGATGTGCCATTATTACATGCGATTTATCGCATACGATATATCACATGTTGCTGCCACTGTGTGGGTGGGTGGAAGCTTCCAGAGAAATGCCACTCAAGTGAAGACATGCGAGAAATTGTATGCGATGTATCGCACGTGCTAAAAAAACTAGCCGTGATGTGCACCTAATGGCTGTGTTTCTGATTTATCCTATGTGGTGCACGTCCAACCTTCGACTCGCGGACAGCGCATCGGATCGGATCAGATGTCAAACACCTGCGATTTGTCCAGTTTTCAACCGATTTCTCGGCCCGATGCATCTGAATCGGATGAAAAGAGTCCAAATCGCACTAGTGTATGGCCAGCTTTACAGTAGCCACACACACTGACCACCAACAGCTACAAATGTTATTACGTATGGTTTCTCACACATCACACAATTATAAGCTCATTTGCCAAGACCATCTTTACCTCTAGTTACATGCAATTGTATGCAATTTATTTGCATAGCAGTCACATCAATGTACAGCACTGTACATGTTTAATAAAGGGTAATAATAATAGTGCTATAATCTTAATGCATTTTTGAAGTGAATAAACTGGGATTTATAGCTTAACAGCAGCTGGATTGTCAGAGGTTGATGATCAACACATTACAGCAATACTAATCTGCTCTATACTCATATTAGTGGTTGATAGACTAATATCTTCCAGCAAAATATTTATCCTTACCTAACATCTGTCGCTCCTGAATTATGACAGTTATCCTGTAACATTCATACACCATGTGTAACATTTATACAAGTTGTACAAGCAAATTCATTTTTGAGCAATAACAATAGCATTTCTATGTTTACCCCTAGTTCAGACGTTCTCAAACACGACCCTCAAAGCACCCCAACAATCCATGTTTTCAGTATATCCATGGTTTAGCACATATGGTTAAATCAAATTGACTAAGGCACTAAGTAAGTCACCTGTGGCCAAGCATTGATAAACTTAAATCCTGGGGGTAAATTTACTAAGATGGAGTTCCATTTAAGATGGGATGTTGCCCATAGCAACTAGTCAAGATAATTCCATGTATTATCTTCTAGAAGGTGCTAGATAAATGAGAAGTAGATTCTGAGTGGTTACTATGGGCAACATCCCATCTTAAATAGAACTCCTTTCTTAGTAAATTTACCCCCTGGATTGTTGACCTAGTTTAAATACTTTATAATTTGTACTATGAATAGATTAATTTAGCTTTTTAAAGCAGTTAAAAAAAGGAATGTGTTAACAGTATCTATAGACAGATTACTTTCTATTGACAGAGGCACTGCACTGTCCTCTGAAATTTTTGCCATAACATAAGGATTTTTCCCTACTTTTTATTTAGTCTGGAGCAGTGAACTTAGATCAGAGTAAACTCCCATTGAGAATCACATTAACGTAACACAGATTTCTAATTTATTAGCAAAAATTTGTGGTTTCAGGTTCTTAACCAGTGTTAGGTTGTTTTCAGCTAACTTGCAACTAATTGAATTAGCACCGTAGGATATTATCTGATTTTTCTGGGATTACTAAAGATTTGCTTTTCCGCGCAGGGGCGGATTGGGATCGAACACCAGCCCGGGAAATTTATGGAAGCAGCCTTAATGGGGGTGGGGTCTGTTGAGGGGGAGGTGCCTGTTAAGAGGGCGGGATCACTCCTCAGAGGTCCTGATTCGGAGATAGACACAGTTGGGGCCTCCTTTGCTTTACGTTATGCTAATGTTTACCTGCAACTGCATATGCTGCTACAATGCCCTTCCTGATGTACATCCGTATGTCTGAATATACAAGGACTGATATGCATACTTTCAGTGTCTACTGACACTGATGTTATGCCTTTAATCTACTTCTGATTTTATTGAGTTTTCATTCTACAAACCCCTTTTTTTAACCTTATATGTTTCAAAGTACTGGGAGGGGGAGCACACACTACATCAGGCATGTCCAAACTGTGGCCCTCCAGCTGTTGAGAAACTACACATCCCAGCATGCCCTGACACAGCTTTAGCATTCTCTGACAGCAAAACTGTGTCAGGGCATGCTGGGATATGTAGTTTCACAACAGCTGGAGGGCCGCAGTTTGGACATGCCTGCACTACATACAGCACAGTACAGGGAGGGAGCACACATAAGTAGTGAAACACAGACACAGGGTACCAGCGCAGCAGAATCTGTCCCAGTGGCCAATCCACCCCTGATTACACACATAGCCACCACATTATTACAAGTATAGCACTTCATTACACAAATAGCACCACATTACATACGTAGCCACGGCAATACATAAATAGGCCCATCATCATGGACAGACATTGAACAGCTATAGGGCTGAAGGACTTTGCTGAAGAGATTGCCCCAGGGTTGGCTATGAGTGCTAACTGACCAGCTGGCATCCTGAGAACAAGGTACATCCTGCTCCTTTCCAGTCCCCAAACCATACACTGTGACTGGGGACGCCCTAACCCTTACACCATCATGATAATGCAAATAATGTAATTAAAAATAACCTCTCTGCCGGGTCCCCTTCAGTGCTCAGTCACCGCTCTGGACAGTTCAGTGAGAGTGCGGGAGCTAGGGTGGCAGCGGGTGTAGTGAACCCGGCTCCGACCATCACTATGCTGCTGCTCCCAGGCCGGGCTCGTTGAAGAGACCTTTGGCCAGCTGCTGGGCTGGTTAACTTTCTCTAGGTCCCCCGTTGGTAGAACAGCTTCACCACTTTTCGTGGCTAGCGGCACCTGGAAGTGCTCACTAGCCTAACTTCCGTATTGCATTCCAATGTACCGCAAGTACTGGAAGCAGTGTGAGCCAGCCAGCCTGGGTGTGAATCGGCCTGGCTGAGGGGGATATGGGACCGGCCCATCGGAATCTGTCATGGTGTCCTGGTGGGCCAATCCGCCCCTAGCTTTTCGTACATGTCTTTACAAATTCAAGTTTGAGACATAAAAACATTGACTGGAGGATGTTAAAAGTGTACCTGCTGCCTACATAAAGAGGGGGACAGGCATATTTTGGGCGGACCCAGTATTCATGAAGATGCAACATACAGATGTGTCCTCATACACTAGTGCTATAGATAAGATATCTAAAGGAGACTTACCTTTCAAATAAATTAAACATAACAAAGGTGGCAATCAATGAGCACACAGCCCTGAGATAGCCTCACAGGTAAGTGTGACCCAATCTAAGGAACAATGCTTATTTTAAGCGTAAACTTTCCAAGAAAATAACCCATGTTTGTGTAGGTTCTTCTGGGGCAGGGGACTGCTGAAGAACTGAGGTGAGGGAATTAGAGACAGTGGGGTAAATTTACTAAAGGTGGGAGTTTTTAGAACTGGTGATGTTGCCCATAGCAACCAATTAGATTCTATGGGGGAGATTCAGTTGTTTGAAGAGTCAGACTCCCAACCTACTTTTAAAACATTTGAATACCTTCAATATATATTATCTTCTAGAAGCAGATAGATAAATGTTAAGCAGAATCTGATTGGTTGCTATGGGCAACATCACCAGTTCTAAAAAAAATTCCCACCTTAGTAAATTTACCCGAGTGAGAGAAAGGAAGCAAGAAAGAGGTAAGGCAAAATAATTATTGAAGAGACAAAATGGTGGGGAAAAAAGGACACACTGGGGCAGATGTATTAACCTGGAGAAGACATAAGGAAGTGATAAACCAGTGATAAATGCAAGGTGATATACGCACCAGCCAATCAGCTCCAATATGTAAATTAACAGTTTGGAGCCGATTGGCTGATGTGTTTATCACCTTGCATTTATCACTGGTTTATTACTTCCTTATGCCTTCTCCAGGTTAATACATCTGCCCCCGCTGTTTGAAATAGAGAGTGAGAAAGTAGGGGGCTAAGAGCATGGAATAATCCATACAAGATAGGCAACAATTTAAGGCAAAAACTGGTGGGGAAAAAAATCCTGACTGAAAACACAAAAATAAGTTGTCCTAAATAAATATCTAAAGATTCAGCAAATAATTATTTAACAGAAATACAAATTTAGAGAAAAATGTATTTAAATTAAAAATTAGAGATTAAGAAAAGGAAATGTGTATTTTTAAGTTATTTTAAGAATTGTAGAAGTAATTGAACTCTGTTACATCGGGAAGCTGACTTTCAAATTTAGTTACAGAAGGCAAAGGATATATTGCTATACAGAAAACCTGAAGCACATTAAGGGGTATATTCAATTGAAGTCGAAAACTGCAGTCTGTCGAAAAGAATCCTGATTCCACCTATTCAATATGGGGTATATGCAATTGCGGTCGAATTCCCGAAATTGTCGAAAAACGGGACTTTTTCGCCAAAAAAAGAAAATAGACAATGCAATTCAGTACTTTCCGTCAAAAAAAACGGACTTTCAAAATTCGACCTTTTGAAATTCGACATTTGTCAAATTCGACTTTTCTGCAATGGTACAAATGCGGCAATTCGACAAAAGTATATTCAATTGAAGTTTGGAAATTCGACAACAGTGCTTTTAGACAGAAAATTCGTCATTTTCAATCCGCCACACTTTGGTGGGTGAATCTAATAAAAAAAATGTAAAACATGTTTTTTTTGGTGTTTTTTTTATTGGTAATAGCATATCTATTTATATTAGAAGGGATTAGGTACTTGGTTTGTCTTTTTGGGAGGCACAAGTATTATTTATATATTTTTCAAAATATTTTTTTTTTTTTTTTTTTAGATGGAATGGTAAAAATAAGAATTTACTTACCGATAATTCTATTTCTCATAGTCCGTAGTGGATGCTGGGAACTCCGTAAGGACCATGGGGAACAGCGGCTCCGCAGGTGACTGGGCACAAAAAGTAAAAGCTTTAGACTAGCTGGTGTGCACTGGCTCCTCCCCCTATGACCCTCCTCCAAGCCTCAGTTAAGATACTGTGCCCGCACGAGGGTACATAATAAGGAAGGATCTTGAATCCCGGGTAAGACTCATACCAGCCACACCAATCACACCGTACAACTCGTGATCTGAACCCAGTTAACAGTATGATAACCGTAGGAGCCTCTGAAAAGATGGCTTCCAACAATAAACAACCCGATTTGTTTGTAACAATAACAATATACAAGTATTGCAGACAATCCGCACTTGGGATGGGCGCCCAGCATCCACTACGGACTATGAGAAATAGAATTATCGGTAAGTAAATTCTTATTTTCTCTGACGTCCTAGTGGATGCTGGGAACTCCGTAAGGACCATGGGGATTATACCAAAGCTCCCAAACGGGCGGGAGAGTGCGGATGACTCTGCAGCACCGAATGAGAGAACTCCAGGTCCTCCTCAGCCAGGGTATCAAATTTGTAGAATTTAGCAAACGTGTTTGCCCCTGACCAAGTAGCTGCTCGGCAAAGTTGTAAAGCCGAGACCCCTCGGGCAGCCGCCCAAGATGAGCCCACCTTCCTTGTGGAATGGGCTTTTACAGATTTTGGCTGTGGCAGGCCTGCCACAGAATGTGCAAGTTGAATTGTACTACAAATCCAACGAGCAATCGTCTGCTTAGAAGCAGGAGCACCCAGCTTGTTGGGTGCATACAGGATAAACAGCGAGTCAGATTTTCTGACTCCAGCCGTCCTGGAAACATATTTTCAGGGCCCTGACTACGTCCAGCAACTTGGAATCCTCCAAGTCCCTAGTAGCCACAGGTACCACAATAGGTTGATTCATGTGAAACGCTGAAACCACCTTAGGGAGAAATTGAGGACGAGTCCTCAATTCCGCCCTATCCGAATGAAATATCAGGTAAGGGCTTTTATAGGATAAAGCCGCCAATTCTGATACGCGCCTGGCTGAAGCCAGGGCCAACAGCATTACCACTTTCCATGTGAGATATTTCAAATCCACTGAGGCAAGTGGTTCAAACCAATGTGATTTTAGGAACCCTAAAACTACATTGAGATCCCAAGGTGCCACTGGAGGCACAAAAGGAGGCTGTATATGCAGTACCCCTTTGACAAACGTCTGAACTTCAGGCACTGAAGCCAGTTCTTTCTGGAAGAAGATCGACAGGGCCAAAATTTGAACCTTAATGGATCCTAATTTTAGGCCCATAGACAATCCTGCTTGCAGGAAATGTAGGAAACGACCCAGTTGAAATTCCTCCGTAGGGGCCTTCTTGGCCTCACACCACGCAACATATTTTCGCCAAATGCGATGATAATGTTTTGCAGTTACATCCTTCCTGGCCTTGATCAGGGTAGGGATGACTTCATCTGGAATGCCTTTTTCCTTCAGGATCCGGCGTTCAACCGCCATGCCGTCAAACGCAGCCGCGGTAAGTCTTGGAACAGACAAGGTCCCTGCTGGAGCAGGTCCTTCCTTAGAGGTAGAGGCCACGGGTCCTCCGTGAGCATCTCTTGCAGCTCCGGGTACCAAGTTCTTCTTGGCCAATCTGGAGCCACGAGTATCGTTCTTACTCCTCTCCTTCTTATGATTCTCAGTACTTTTGGTATGAGAGGAAGAGGAGGGAACACATATACCGACTGGAACACCCATGGAGTTACCAGAGCGTCCACCGCTATTGCCTGAGGGTCCCTTGACCTGGCGCAATATCTGTCCAGTTTCTTGTTGAGACGGGACGCCATCATGTCCACCTTTGGTTTTTCCCAACGGTTTACAATCACTTGGAAGACTTCTGGATGAAGTCCCCACTCCCCCGGGTGGAGGTCGTGTCTGCTGAGGAAGTCTGCTTCCCAGTTGTCCACTCCCGGAATGAACACTGCTGACAGTGCTATCACATGATTTTCCGCCCAGCGGAGAATCCTTGCAGCTTCTGCCATTGCCCTCCTGCTTCTTGTGCCGCCCTGTCTGTTTACGTGGGCGACAGCCGTGATGTTGTCCGACTGGATCAATACCGGTTGACCCTGAAGCAGAGGCCTTGCTTGACTTAGGGCATTGTAAATGGCCCTTAGCTCTAGGATATTTATGTGAAGAGACGTTTCCATGCTTGACCACAAGCCCTGGAAATTTCTTCCCTGTGTGACTGCTCCCCAGCCTCTCAGGCTGGCATCCGTGGTTACCAGCATCCAATCATGAATGCCGAATCTGCGGCCCTCTAGAAGATGAGCCTTCTGTAACCACCACAGGAGAGATACCCTTGTCCTTGGAGATAGGGTTATCCGCTGATGCATCTGAAGATGCGATCCGGACCATTTGTCCAGCAGATCCCACTGAAAAGTTCTTGCATGGAATCTTCCGAATGGAATCGCTTCGTAAGAAGCCACCATTTTTCCCAGGACTCTCGTGCACTGATGCACTGACACTTGTCCTGGTTTTAGGAGGTTCCTGACTAGCTCGGATAACTCCCTGGCCTTCTCCTCCGGGAGAAACACCTTTTTCTGGACTGTGTCCAGAATCATCCCTAGGAACAGTAGACGTGTTGTTGGAATCAGCTGTGATTTTGGGATATTTAGACTCCACCCGTGCTGACGTAGCACTACCTGAGATAGTGCTACTCCGACCTCTAACTGTTCCCTGGACCTTGCCCTTATCAGGAGATCGTCCAAGTAAGGGATAATTAATACGCCTTTTCTTCGAAGAAGAATCATCATTTCGGCCATTACCTTGGTAAAGACCCGTGGTGCCGTGGACAATCCAAACGGCAGCGTCTGAAACTGATAATGACAGTTTTGTATCACAAACCTGAGGTACCCTTGGTGAGAAGGGTAGATTGGGACATGGAGATAAGCATCCTTGATGTCTAGAGATACCATATAGTCCCCTTCTTCCAGGTTCGCTATCACTGCTCTGAGTGACTCCATCTTGAATTTGAACCTTTTTATGTAAGTGTTCAAAGATTTTAGATTTAAAATTGGTCTCACCGAGCCTTCCGGCTTCGGTACCACAAACAGCGTGGAATAATACCCCTTTCCCTGTTGTAGGAGGGGTACCTTGATTATCACCTGCTGGGAATACAGCTTGTGAATAGCTTCCAATACTGCCTCCCTGTCGGAGGGAGACGTTGGTAGAGCAGACTTCAGGAACCGGCGCGGGGGAGACGTCTCGAATTCCAATTTGTACCCCTGTGATACTACCTGCAGGATCCAGGGGTCCACTTGCGAGTGAGCCCACTGCGCGCTGAAATTCTTGAGACGGCCCCCCACCGTGCCCGAGTCTGCTTGCAGAGCCCCAGCGTCATGCTGAGGACTTGGCAGAAGCGGGGGAAGGCTTCTGCTCCTGGGAAAAGGCTGCATGGTGCAGTCTTTTTCCCCTTCCTCTGCCCCGGGGCAGGAACGAGCGGCCTTTTTCCCTCTTGCTGAGAGGTGACCTGGGGTAAAAAGGTAGATTTTCCAGCCATTGCCGTGGCCACCAGGTCCGATAGACCGACCCCAAATAACTCCTCCCCTTTATACGGCAATACTTCCATATGTCGTTTGGAATCCGCATCACCTGACCACTGTCGCGTCCATAACGTTCTTCTGGCAGAAATGGACATCGCACTTACTCTAGATGCCAGGGTGCAAATATCCCTCTGTGCATCTCGCATATATAGTAATGCATCCTTTAAATGCTCTATAGTTAATAATATACTGTCCCTATCCAGGGAATCAATATTTTCAGTCAGGGAATCCGACCAAGCCACTCCAGCGCTGCACATCCAGGCTGAGGCGATCGCTGGTCGCAGTATAACACCGGTATGTGTGTATATACCTTTTAAGATATTTTTGATAAGCGTGTGAGCGCCTTATCTACCCTAGGGGGTGTTTCCCAACGTGCCCTAACCTCTGGCGGGAAAGGGTATAGTGCCAATAATTTATTAGAAATCAGCAGTTTTTTATCGGGGGAAACCCACGCTTTATCACACACCTCATTTAATTCATCTGACTCAGGAAAAACCACTGGTAGTTTTTTCACACCCCACATAATACCCTTTTTTGTGGTACTTGTAGTGTCAGAAATGTTCAATGCCTCCTTCATTGCCGTGATCATGTAACGTGTGGCCCTACTGGACATTACGTTTGTCTCGTCACCGTCGACACTGGATTCAGTATCCGTGTCAGGGTCTGTGTCGACCATCTGAGGTAACGGGCGTTTTAGCGCCCCTGACGGTGTCTGAGACGCCTGAACAGGCACTAATTGATTTGTCGGCTGTCTCATGTCGTCAGTTTTTTGCAAAGTGCTGACATTGTCACGTAATTCTTTAATTACTACCATCCAGTCAGGTGTCGACTCCCTAGGGGGTGACATCACTAACACAGGCAATTGCTCTGCTTCCACATCATTTTCCTCCTCATACATGTCGACACAATCGTACCGACACCCAGCACACACACAGGGAATGCTCTGATAGAGGACAGGACCCCACTAGCCCTTTGGGGAGACAGAGGGAGAGTTTGCCAGCACACACCAGAGCGCTATATATATACAGGGATAACCTTATATAAGTGTTACTCCCTGTTATAGCTGCTGTATTTATATATTAGCTGCCAATAGTGCCCCCCTCTCTGTTTTACCCTGTTTCTGTAGTGCAGGACTGCAGGGGAGAGTCAGGGAGCCGTCCTTCCAGCGGAGCTGTGAAAGAAAATGGCGCTTGTGTGCTGAGGAGAAAGGCTCCGCCCCCTTCACGGCGGCCTTTTCTCCCGCTTTTTTCAGGAAACTGGCAGGGGATAAATGCATCCATATAGCCCAGGAGCTATATGTGATGCATTTTTTTTAGCCATATAAGGTTTTTATATCGTTTTTATTGCGTCTCAGGGCGCTCCCCCCCAGCGCCCTGCACCCTCAGTGACCGGAGTGTGAAGTGTGCTGAGAGCAATGGCGCACAGCTGCAGTGCTGTGCGCTACCTTATTTGAAGACAGGAACGTCTTCTGCCGCCGCTTTCTCCGGACCTCTTCGCTCTTCTGGCTCTGTAAGGGGGCCGGCGGCGCGGCTCCGGGACCCATCCAGGCTGAACCTGTGATCGTCCCTCTGGAGCTAATGTCCAGTAGCCAAGAAGCCCAATCCACTCTGCAGTCAGGTGAGTTCGCTTCTTCTCCCCTTAGTCCCACGATGCAGTGAGCCTGTTACCAGCAGGACTCACTGAAAATAAAAAACCTATTTAAACTTTTACTTCTAAGCAGCTCAGGAGAGCCACCTAGCTTGCACCCTTCTCGTTCGGGCACAAAAATCTAACTGGGGCTTGGAGGAGGGTCATAGGGGGAGGAGCCAGTGCACACCAGCTAGTCTAAAGCTTTTACTTTTTGTGCCCAGTCTCCTGCGGAGCCGCTGTTCCCCATGGTCCTTACGGAGTTCCCAGCATCCACTAGGACGTCAGAGAAATCCCGGAAAAAAATGGCGTGGGGTCCTCCCTCCAAAGCATAACCAGCCTCGGGCTCTTCGAGCCCGAGGCTGGTTATGCTTTGGAGGGGGGACCCCACGCCATTTTTTTCCAGGATTTTTCCCGTTTTTACCCGGTTTTAAAAAAACGGAACAAAATCCGTCAAATCGGCCGTTTTTCGTCAGCGGGACTGTCGAATCCGTTTTTTATTGCATATGGTCAATTTCGGCACCCACTTGCCGAAATTAGACTGTCGAATTGTGTCGAATTGAAAAACGGACGAAAAATTGCCGCGATTCGCCGCTAATTGCATATACCCCTATATCCCTACATTTTTCGACAAATTGATGAATTCGACTTGTCGAAAAGCATGTGGATAGCTGCCGATCCACGTGCTTGTGTCGAAAACGGGTCCAAAACCGACATCAAAAGATGTCGGACTGAGATGCGGACCCAGAGGAGGAGAGGGGGTAGAGCCCTGCTGGAGCTGGGTGGAAGCTGCCGTGAGGTCGGGCGGCTGAGTGACATCCTGCTGTATTGCTACTGTAGCGCTGATCTTCCCTGTATGCCCGCCGGCTGTCCCCCCGCGGCTCGCCCCCCTTCTCCTCCTCTGCGTCCCATATCAATTCGACTTGAAAAAGTCAAAGTGCACCAAAGCGTTAGCCAACTTACTTTTTACTAACTAAAGTCCTGGCTAGAGCTTTTTTATGGGACTTTTTTCAATAATGAATAATGCCCCTCATTTAGATTCAGTAGCGGATTCTGCTAAATAGCAAAATCTGTTACTGAAAAAAATCTCATGCTGGGAGCCCATGCAAGGCCGCCCAGTATGAGAAGTGCCGCACCGCAACTGTCAGAATTATCGGTAGCCCACCCCGCCATGTTTTCCCTGCATAGTTGGGCCACTCTAACGCCACCCCTCTTCCCCCCCCGACGCCCGCCCCTGTCAATCAACTTGCGATCGCTATCTGAAAGTCTATGCGTAGCTGCCTGCTAGATCGGATGGGCGGAGAAACGCTTTAAGGATAAGGATGGATGGCACCCTCCCTCACCTATTGTGCTCCTTTTGCCAAGTGCCACCATACAGCACAGAGACAGACAGGAGTACGTGAGCCGTGGCCTCCCTCCCGCTGCATATTGCAAAGCACTTCCTACACTCACCTACAGCCGAGCAGATCAACGGAGCATAGGAGACTGTATATCCAGGACGGCTATAGATATAGCTGGTGAGAATAACTAACGTGAGCGGGAGGTAGCAGCATACTGCTGGCTGACCATTTGCTAACTCAACACTGCGTTCTAACTGCCTGTGAAAGTTAAAGCTATCTGTTACTGTTTATATCCATGAAATTCTATGGAACTGGAGCTTATTAATCAAATATTGATGAGGAGGAGAGTATGGCACATGTATTAACATTTTGATACATCATTGCTACTTTTATAGTCATTTTACCTAATTGTGTGTCCTGAATGGACAAATTCTACTAAGTTTTAATAAATGTATAAGTGCTGTCTACTAGACTAACTTGCATTACTCATTCCCTAATTGGATACCCCCCTATGCGTCCATGTCCTTTTACCTCCAGTAACCATAATCATTAGGAAAAAGTAGCTTTCAAGTAACATGTATCATTACATTACCTGACCTTCTCCATTATAAAATTACCAAAAAGCCTATTTGGGGCCTAGTAGGAACACTTTAGGGACAGAATCAATTAGCTGTAGATTGTTCTGCGTGGTCTCTTACCCCGGGTAAAGTGCTCAGAGCTCTTTAATTACGAACCTATGGTCAACCTGTAATCTGTCCCAAGGCTGCAGTTAATACCTGGTTCTACTCTTATCTTCCGAGATAGAAATATTTTCATTATTAAAAATGAGTGTTCAGTGCCTGTAATCCTGCTATCAGATCACAGCTGCAGCAATACTAGCATAACTGGGTGTGTCTTGGACACACTGGGCAAATCAGGTGATATATGACTTGTCGACAGTTATGTCGACCATCGCCGGGTCGACAACTGTCAACATTTCATATATTGACACTGTGAACCTGTTTGAACAATGTAAATGTTCTGATGTCAACATTATAGTGTCAGTCTTATGAACATTGACAAGGTTACTGTCAACCATTTGACCGGCTGCCACACGAATCAGATACAGCCAATTACCATTATTATCATAATCAGCTCATAATTTGCACAAAGATTCAAGTCATTCCCTTCCACAATCAAGCGTTTTACTCTATTTTGGGATGCCTTTCCCCATAACACGCCCTACTGTTCTCTATACACATCTATACTACCACTCCAACCCGTCTCTGCCCCTTGACGTACAGTAGGAAGCCAAAAATGTGCAAAATGCAGGCGTGTTACCAGGGCAACAAACACATCACAAAGGACGAGCATGAACAATACATAGTGCGCCCAACATAGCTGCCTCACCTGCTACCTTTTATGGGTGGAATATATAACCAATGGAAGTTATTACCCAAAATGTCTTCACCAACTCTGCTTTACGCTTATTGTGCGCTCTGGGCTATCTTTTTTACTTCTGTATTAATCTTTGGTATTATATGCTTTGTTTTGGTGCCTGTAATCTTTTGTACTCTGTGCATTGTTATTGATGCCTAGAAAGCGCCTTGATTCCTGTTGGAGAAAGACGCTATTTAAATAAAATAATAATTATTATTATTAGATATAAGAGAAAGTTGTGGGCAGAATAAAAAGCTGCAACTTGTGTGTACATCCAACCCTGAAAGAGGTCCTACGTTGCTTGCCTTAAGATCCCCTTGATGTTTAACCTTGCACAAATATCTTGGTCCCTTATAAATAAGGTATAATAAAAAATAAAATAAAAACAATAATAATAATAAATTATAATGCACAAAGCTATTATGAATAAGTCATGTAAATATTGTATATTATGTTGCCGCTAGAACAATGATGCAGTTTACTTAAACATAATGGTGATGGTCTTTCCTACCTTTCCAAGTTTATACTCTGCAGGCTTAATGAATACATACAGAAAAACAAAAGCAGATGGTGACATTTGCAGAAAGCTTATAGCTTTGGAAAAGATGAGAGATTCGGATAGGGACAAGTTCAGTGAAATTGCTGAATATCCACAGATTAGTGTATCGGTAGCTGTGAGATTCCATTAAACGTTTGCTGACTTTGAGAGACAGAGAAACGGATGTTGGTGACAAAATGCGTCTGTCAGAAAGATTTCACATGCCTGTATCCCAGGATTTGTTTCTATGAAAGTCAAATGTGGCTATAACATTCAGAAATTCAGAGTTATGACAAATTATAACCACTTTCAGATCACTAATTTTTTTTTTTTAAATAGCTTTACCCTACTGATTAAAAAACATGTTTTCAACTAGAACAATACCAATTGCAGAACTGTGTATAATTTTTACATAGAAAATATTTATTTGGGAGAGAATGGAAATATATACATTTTTATTTACATTAGCTAAGGAAAACAGGTAGCAAACAATCTACTACATCTACAGAAGAAACCCTGGAGCCAGGGCCGCTGCGGTGCAGTAAGCGGCGGTATGCACTGCAGGAAGGCACCGGGCTGGAGAGGCTCCTTCCCTTCCCGGATTTCCTATTTTAGACAAAGCGTAACAGGCGGGTAATTCTAGGGAACCTGTCACCCACCTGCTGTCGCCACAGAAGGACCATCAGATGTGGGGTGAAAGAGGGGAAGGGGCTGAGAAGAAGGAAAGGTAAGCCGGGTCTGTGGATTTCAGAGTGGAGGGCGCACACAAAACCCGGCGAATTGCAGCACACACCAGGCCCCGGGGGTCTCTCTCTCCCCCTGTATCAATAAGTAGTGTGTGTCAGTAAGTGTGTTTTTGTCAGTAACTGGTGTCCGTGTTAGTAACAGGTGTGTGTATGTCAGTAAGTATGCATGCATGTGCCAATAAGTTGCATCAGTAAGGGGTATCTGTCAGTAATTGATGTATGTGTCACTAAGTGTGTGTCAATGTCAGTAAGTGGTATCTGTCAGTAAGGGGTGTCTATCAGTAAGTATGTATGTACCAATAAATGGTGTCTGTGTTAGTAAGGGGTATCAGTGAATAAGTGGTTTCTGTGTCAATAGGTGAGTGTGTCAGTAAATTGTCAGCGTTTTGTGTCAGTAAGGGATGTCCAAGTAGGTAAGTGTGTCTGTGTCAGTAAGCGGTATCTGTCCACAAACAGTATATTTGTCAGTAACCAGTGTCTGTGTAGCTAAGTGTGTCTGTATCAATAAGTATGTTTGTCAGTTTGTGTTTGTATCAGTAAAAGTGCCTGTATCAGTGTTTGTGTCAGTAAAGTGGAATCTGCATCAATAAGGAGTGTTCATGTCAGCAAGCGGTGTTGGTCTGTGGTTGTGTCTCCCAGGAGCCCGCAATTCCCTGTCTGCTCTGTTATGCAGCCGACTCTGCTCTCCTGTCCCCATCTGCACTGCATTACCCATATCTTTTCTAATCTTTAAACAATTGCTCTGATTTGCTGCCATTTCCACCTTCTTTGCATGTTGATAGTCACCTCAATGTACAAATGAGACAAGCGTTACAACCTCATTTATTTTTATTTTTTTTGTTTCAATTCATTGAAAGAATGAATGATCGTTTTGCACATTAATATTTTCCAATATACACACATTGTCACTTTCTATCTACCTATGAAGAAAAAATAGGATTTTGATAACTACCAGTAAATCCTTTTCTCTAAGTCCGTAGAGGATGCTGGGGACTCTGTAAGGACCATGGGGTATAGACGGGATCTGCAGGAGACATGGGTACACTATAAGACTTTGAATGGGTGTGAACTGGCTCCTCCCTCTATGCCCCTCCTCCAGACCTCAGTTAGAAAACTGTGCTCAGGGAGACGGACATTTCGAGGAAAGAATTTATTGTTTAAACACGGTGAGTGTCATACCAGCTCACACCACAAACATACCGCAAAACGTGGCATTCAATAGAATACCAGCCAACGGCATAAAAAAATATACAGCTACATGCTGAGAGAATATGTAACACAACCTGTGTGTCAACACAACGAATAATAAGACACGGCATGCCATGGCATGAACATCAGCAACAACCTGACAGAAAAGAAACACCACAAGAGCGTAACCATAACCAATAACTGCAGACACAGTACGCACTGGGATGGGCGCCCAGCATCCTCTACGGACTAAGAGAAAAGGATTTACCGGTAGGTATCAAAATCCTATTTTCTCATACGTCCTAGAGGATGCTGGGGACTCCGTAAGGACCATGGGTTTATACCAAAGCTCCAGACCGGGCGGGAGAGTGCGGACGACTCTGTAGCACCGATTGAGCAAACAAAAGGTTCCCATCAGCCAGGGTATCAAACTCGTAGAGCATAGCAAAAGTGTTTGAACCCGACCAAGTAGCCGCTCGGCAAAGTTGAACCATCGAGACTCCTCGGGCAACCGCCCAAGAAGATCCCTTCTTCCTAGTAGAGTGGGTCTCCACCGACTTCGGTAACGACAATCCAGCCGTAGAACGAGCACTCCGAATCCAGCGTGTAACAGACTGCATAGACGCAGGCGCCCCAATCATGCTGGGAGCATACCAGACAAACAAAGCCTCTGTTTCCCCAATCTGAGCCAATTTGGTGACCTAAATATTCAAAGCCCTGCCTACAGCGAGAGGCTTTGAATCAGCTAATGCCAAAGTAACCACCGGCATCAAAATAGGCTGATTTCTGCGAAACAAAGAAACCACATTTGGCAAAACTATTAACCGAGTTCTCAATTCCTTTCTATCCACATGGAAGATCAAACAGGGCTCTTGTGAGACAAA
This sequence comes from Pseudophryne corroboree, assembly GCF_028390025.1. Taxonomy (NCBI): domain Eukaryota; kingdom Metazoa; phylum Chordata; class Amphibia; order Anura; family Myobatrachidae; genus Pseudophryne; species Pseudophryne corroboree. The sequence goes on along the minus strand of NC_086448.1, from coordinate 591,345,002 downwards.
GCCGCTACTTCGGACACCCGCCTTGTGGACGTCAAAGCCAATAGCATGACCACTTTCCAAAAGAGAAATTTGAACACAACCTTACACAAAGGTTCCAAACAGTGTGACACAAGAAAACGCAACACCACGTCAAGGTCCCACAGTGCCAAGGGGGGCACAAATGGAGGTTGGATGCGCAGTACTCCTTTCACGAAGGCCTGAACTTCCGGAAAGGTTGCCAATTCTTTCTTGAAAGAAAATGTATAAGGCCAAAACCGCACTTAAATGGAGCCTAAGTTTAGGCCTGAACCCACACCTGCTTGCAAAGAATGGAGAAGAACGACCCAGCTGAAAGTCTTCCGTTGTAGGCTTCTTGGATTCACACCAAGACACATATTGTCTCCAAACACGGTGGTACGGCTTTGCCGTTACTTCTTTCTAGCCTGAAGAAGTGTGGAAATGACTTCACTGGGAATAGCCTGACTAGGATATGGCGTTCAACCGCCACGCCGTCAAACGCAGCCACGGTAAGTTTTGATACACGCCCGGATCTTGCTGTAACAGTTCCTCACGTAGAGGAAGAGGCCATGGATCTTCTATAAGTAAACCTTGAAGAACCGGATACCAAGCCCTCCTTGGTTAGACCGGAACAATGAGGATCGCCTGAACCTTTGTTCTTCCTACGTTTATCACCTTCCGAAGAGTGAAAACGGAGGGGACACATAGACCGACTGAAAACACTCAAGAGGTCCCGAGGATGTCCACTGCTATAGCTTGAGTGTCCCTTGACCCGGAACAATATCCCTGAGATATCTCGTTGAGGCGAGACGCCATCATGTCGACTTGAGGCACTCCTCAAACACTTGTCACTTCAGTGAAAACTTCTCGATGACGACTGTATTTCTCCCGGATGGAGATCGCGTCTGCAGAGGAATCTATTTCTCCGTCGTTCACATCCGGAACGAAGGCTGCTAATATAGCGTTTACCAGTCTTTTCACCCAGCGGAAAACCTTTTCCGGCTTCTGCCATTGCAGCTTTGCTCCTTGTTCCGCCCTAGCGGCTTACTTACACCACTGCTGTCAAATCGTCCGACAGAATTAACACGGGCAGATCATGAAGCATATGTTCATTGAAAATAGCTCTTAATTCAAGAAAGCTTATTGCAGACAAGCTTCCCAGCTTGACCTTTACCTCTGGAAATACTTCCCTTGCAAGGACTGCTCCCCAGTCTCTGAAATCTGCATGCATGGACACCAGGATCTCATCCTGGATTCCGAACTTTCGTCCCTCTAGGAGGTGAGAACAGAGCAGACACCACAGGAGCAATATCCTGGCCATTAGGATTATATTCCGGCGCATGTGCAGGGGAGACCCGGGCCACATTTCCAACTGGCCCCGTAAAAACCACTCTGGCATTTGACCAGCTCACCGAAAAAGGCCTCTTAGGCCGCACCCATCTTCTTCATCAACTGAACATATTGATGGATTGTCACTGCAAATCTGATCCGACTCCGGATCCTCAGACCTCTTTCCACAGGAACACACAGAACTTCAGCCGTTCCGTATCTACTCTGATACCCACCTCCGACGTCTGCGTTGTTGGGAATAAGGCTTCCCCTGTGTTGAAGAACAGTCAGAGAGAAAACAACGATTTGCACCACTTGTGTCTTGACCTCGCCTTAATCAGGAGAGTGCCCCAGTACAGAATAACGATGGCTCTTACTATTGCAAGAATACCATCGTACTGCCATCACTCCGGTGAAATGGCAAAGACATTCCTGGATATCCACCCAGGTAAGCTGAATGCGGAGAAAAACGCATTTAAACCCCTTTCTATCTTTACGTGCTGGAGCTCCCTGGTCTGAGAGATTCCATCCTGTAGTTCAACTTCGTAAGGAGAAATCTTTGTTTTACTTTTTTTTCTTTAAACAGGGACAGCAGGACAATGCCCTGCACCTGACGCAAATCTGGTATGGCGTTGCGTACTATCTCCCCTTCCAGAGGGGAAACGGCAAGATCTATTTGAAAAATCAGTGAGGGGAAACGTCTGTAAACGCCAGAATGTCCCCTTTGGTTTCTATAATTAACTCACAGGTCCTAGTCCATTCCCGGACTGACTGAAAAGTAGTAGACGAGTTCCCACCGGAGTGGGCTCCAGCCAGACAGACCCAGCGACATGCAATGGATGTGGTAAAACAGAAAACGACATCCGCTTCTGCGAACCTAACAAGGCTGCAGAACTCTTACCTTTTCGCCTTCCACTATCTGCACCGAAAGGGAAAAAAGAACGGTATCGAAACGGTGAAAATGACTGCATCCCACAACAGAATGCATCACCTACCGTTGTGAAGGAGTCTAACTCACGAAGTTAGATTTACCAGTGGTATCCTCCGAGATTGACTGAACTGAGGCATCCCCAAACAGCTGTATACCGTCCCAGGAAGAAACTCCAGTATCTCTCGGAGTCAGCCTCAGCATTCCCCCGGCCACACCTCCTGCCGTCGCACGGCAGCCTGACGCAATGTTATAGAGAAGAATCAACATAAGAAACCTTCCCTCTCTCTTTAGGGTAATTCTAACGTATGCCTTTCCGAATATAAACACTCCCCCATGTGCATGTAATGCAAATAACTCCAAAGCATAGAAATAAAATATCACTTAGCTTCCTGTGTACGATCCTTTGTGACAGGGCCCCGTGTCGACCAGGAGTTGACTTCCACAGTATTCTATCCGCGGCGGGAAAAGAATAAACATTCAGACTCCTTCTGAGGATCTGAGACCAACTCGTCACGGCCGACCTAGAGCTTTATCAACAGAGCGACCAGCACATGAGAAGGAATACCTTTACGTCAGCATTCATTATAAATCATATATATAACATACACATAAGCGGATTGTCCGCAACCGTCGGGTCCCTAGTGACTTTAATGTGTTCTGAATGTGTATGACCATGTACTGAATGCCCCAATTGTGGATCTAACAGGAAACCTTATGGTCGACAGAACACCTAGTATTCGTCGACGGCAGGGAGTAGTAACCAGGCAAAATAACATATTTGCGACCCCAAGGGAAGTATACATAAATAATTTTAATAACACTCCCCCACATATACTACCATGTCTGTGCTCGAGCTACAGGCCCATGGAACCGTACCACACATATACATATAAATACAAAATCCAAAAGATCCGGCACTCCTAGTAAAGTACAACAGCCAACGTGCCTTTGTCCCAAAATATGAATACAATGCAATCAGAACACCTAAATGTTCAAAATGGACACGGCACTGCAGGACTCGAGCAACATGTATTTTAATGTCCAAATAACAAAGACCTGTTAACATCCATAGCAGGAGTCAGATATCCACTAATACAGGTCATGGTGTACGTAAAAATGAAACACAAGCATAGTTACGATGCAGCATTTTGGGCCACAGCGGGTCCCTTCATCAGGTAATGCACGTGTTCACAGGTAAGCAGCATATGACTAAACATCATCACAAACTTACCTATATAGCATCCCCCCATCAGCGTGCACAGCCACGGACCAGCGTGGAGCTTCCGGTTAGGACCCGGCGCCTCATATCTAAAGGACACTACTTCATTTCTGTTGGACATACAGGAATTTTTGGATGCACCGTTCAATTTGCTGATGTGTACTTTGGATGTACACAGCTTGTACACGTCAATCCCCCATGATCAGGGATTAGCAGCAGTGGACTCATTTTTACGTGGAAATGACTCCTATAGCGGCCCGGCAGTGCCATTTGTCATACAGTTATTATCACTGGTCTTACATCGTAATTATTTTCTATTCTATGGTCAGTATTATATTCAATTAGCAGGCTGTGCTATGGGATCAAATGTCTCCCCGACATACGCAAATATTTTTATGTTCATGCAGGAGAAAGATCTGTTCTTCAATGATCCAACTTTTATGCAGCATGTGAAATTATTTCTTCGGTATATTGATGATCTGGTCATTTTTTGGTCTGGTACACAGGAGCAGTTCTGTATGCACATTGGTAACATCAATATGCAGTCAGGTCCCATTAAATTCACGTACAAAACCAGTTTCACTGAAATTGAATATTTGGACGTGCAACTTACTAACAACAATGGACGTTTGGTGTCTTCTGTCTATGCAAAACCAACGGACAGAAACACCTTTTCTCTGACGTCCTAAGTGGATGCTGGGACTCCATAAGGACCATGGGGATTAGCGGCTCCGCAGGAGACTGGGCACAACTAAAGAAAGCTTTAGGACTACCTGGTGTGCACTGGCTCCTCCCACTAAGACCCTCCTCCAGACCTCAGTTAGATTCTTGTGCCCGGCTGAGCTGGATGCACACTAGGGGCTCTCCTGAGCTCCTAGAAAGAAAGTATATTTTAGGTTTTTTTATTTTACAGTGAGATCTGCAGTAGTAGATAAAGACAACCTTTCTGTCAAACTTGACAGGTGACACACCCCCTTGCTCCTAGGCTCCACCCCCTTTTAATATTAAATGATAGTGTTTTATATCGCTTAATATTAAATTTTATATAAATTTATAGTGTTCGATATTAAACCGTATTAAAAATTTTCGCGTAACACCAGTCGCAGAGTGTCACGTAACACCAGTCGCAGAATGTCACGCAACGCAGCGCGTCAAATCAGGCGGATGAAAGATGCATATTACACAGTGTTAAAACCAGGTAGTTTTAGCGGCATTGATAAATATTATGGGTCGGTTAAAAATAAATTTAAAAGATCCGACGTAAGAAAGTGGTTACAAGAACAAGACGCATACACGCTGCACAAGCCAGCAAGAAAAAACTATAAAAGGAACATGATTTGTGTATCGGGTATAAACCAACAGTGGCAATGCGATTTGGTCTCGCTGATAGATTTGTCAAAATACAACGATGGCGTTAAATACATATTAACAATCATCGATATATTCAGTAAGAGGGTGTGGGGTGAAAGTCTGACCGCTAAGAATGCAGCAACGGTCGCTAATGCTTTTGAAAAAATATTCCAGCGCGGCGATGTGCCGATGAAGCTACAAACCGATAATGGTAAAGAGTTTCTAAACAGAAACCTAAAAAAGGTGTTAGAAAAATACGGTATAAATCATTTCACGACCAATAACGATGTGAAAGCGGCTGTTATAGAGCGCTTCAATAGGACTTTAAAAACACGCATGTGGCGCTATTTCACGGCAAAGAATACCTACAGATATATAGACGTTTTACAAGACTTCATACGCAGCTATAATAACACATACCATAGAACGATTAAGTGCGCTCCAAACGATGTGAATGACTCTAACGCATTGAGTGTCTTCAAAACAACCTACGGTGATTACTTTAGAAGTAAGAAAGCCCCAGTTTGTTTAGGAATCGGTGACCACGTCCGTATTTCTAAATATAAGGACATATTTCAGAAAGGTTACGAACAGAGCTTTTCTGAGGAGATTTTTGTTGTACATAGTGTGAACACTAAAGGGATTAAACCGCTTTATAAGTTGGCAGATCTGTATGGTGAAGTTATAACAGGTAGTTTTTACCCCGAAGAGCTTCAAAGCATACCAAAAAACTATAACAGAGTTTACAAAGTGGAAAAGATTTTAAAAAATAAGACGGTCAGAGGCCGTAAATACGCGTTAGTCAAGTGGCGCGGGTACCCCGCAAAATTTAACAGTTGGGTCGCAGCATCGGTGATAAAAGACATATAAAGATCATCAGTATCTAACAAGACGAGCGATGGATGACAAGTCGTTCTACATAACCTTACCCAGCAACGCATCGGCTGTTACCTTCCCGCAAAATAAGATTTCTAACTATACGACAAAGTTGGCTAAACCGATAGACTTAAATGGCGAATGGGAAGTGGCACTTACTGAGATACAATACCCGCATACGTGGAATACATTGGATTTACAAGATTGTAGACTGCAATTATCATGGGATGGAACGGCGGAACAGCCGGTGGCGAGAGTCGCGAGTTTGTGCATTAAACCCGGTTTTTATGAAACAATCGAAGCGTTACTGAACGTAATCAACGCTGAAATTGTACAACTGAAACTGGACGTTGGATTAAGACTAACGTATGATCCATTTGCGCGCGTTGTAACATGTGACAGTAAACTGTTGTATCAAATCCACGCCGGTTCTAAGCTGACATGGATACTGGGTTTACAACCTAAAACTAATATTTCTAAACCATGCGCCGACATCAAAGGCGGCCAATATACGATGTACGTGTACACAGACATTATCGAACACCAACGGGTCGGGGATAGTTATGTACCGCTACTTCGCACTGTTGAAATGAAGGGTTATAACAATGAGGTTGTCACAATACGATACGAGAAACCCGATTACGTACCATTGTGCAAAACACATTTTGACACGATAGCCATAGAGATAAAGAACGACCAAAACGAGAACATGGCATTTAAGTTTGGGAAAGCGATCGTGAAGCTACACTTCAGACGCCGCAAAACTGAATTTTATTTACTAAGCAGAATGGTCGCTGTTAAAAATTATGGCGATCCGGGACTCTATGCGCAATATTATAAATCTCAAGCCGGTAATGGATTACCAGGTTTTCACGGCAGCGCATACATGTACGGCTGCGGTTTAGGCGGTATTTTTCGAAGTCTTTTCAGAAAAGCTGTTCCTCTTTTCCGGAGAGGTTTAGAGCTGGCTAAACCGCATATGAAGACAGCGGTTCGTAATATAGCGAAAGATGTTATCGGGCAAGCCACAACGGCCGTTGTGAATAAGATACACGAGGCGAACCAAGCAAAGCAAGACGGTTCAGGACTAATATATACAAGAAAAGGCGTGTCTAAAAGAAAACGGAAGCGTATGATAACGCTTCCGCCTTGGGACATACCCTTTTTAAATAAAAAACAGAGACGACGCAACTCAAAGAAGAAGAGAAAGCCGAAGAGTGCCGTTGGTGATATTTTTTAAACATGTCTTTCATACACCACGAATCCGTTGAATGTGCAAAAACAGAGCTGGATCTTTTTGACGTGCCCCCGACACAAACTAGCATAGAGAAAAGTCTATACGTCGAAGTTCAACCTTTAGCGGCGTTATCCGACACAGCTCCGCTTGAATTTTATATAGCAGCCAGCGGTGAACACTACTACGATCTGAACAACACGCTGTTGTACGTGACATGTAAGATCGTACGAACCGATAACACGCCGATACCGCAAGGTGCACGGGTCGCGCTTATTAATTACCCAATAGCGACTTTATTCAACCAAGTGGATGTAACTTTGGGCGACAGGCTCATATCACAATCCAACAATCTTTACGCATACCGCGCGTACATTGAGACTATATTAAATTACAGCTCGGACGCATTGTCAACAAAACACACAACAGGACTATTTTACAAAGATGTGGATGGTGAATTTAACAACACGGCGCTGGACGGCCCGAATACGGGATTCAAAAAACGAGCAGGCGCAACAGCGCAGAGTCGCACTGTTGAACTGCTAGGCCCGCTTCACTGCGACCTTTTCCACCAACATAAACTAATTTTAAACGCCATTGATCTGAAGATTAAACTAACCAGAAACAAAGACGCATTCTGCTTAATGTCGCCTGAGGCGGATGCCTTTAAAATACAGATCACAGCTGCATCCCTGTTCGTGAAAAGAGTTCAGGTCTCACCGGCCGTGCGGATTGGGCACGCGCAGGCTCTGTTAAACGGTAACGCGAAATACGCGATTGACCGCGTTGGGATGAAAATCTACAGCGTGCCAACAGGCAGTAGAGTATTTAATCTAGAAAATTTATTTTTAGGACAAGTGCCGAAAACAGTTATAGCCGGTTTCGTGGATAACGAATCATTTTCAGGAATCCATAACCGGAACCCCCTGTGCTTTGAACATAAAAATGTAAGTTTTGCGTCCCTTTATCTGGATGGAACGCCGCACCCCGCCAAGCCATTTCAACCCGACTTTGAAAGCGGTAATGCTGTAAGAGAGTATATGTCACTCATACAGATCACAAATAAGCAGAAATCTGACAATGGTATACTGATTGACCGCGAAGAGTACCTCAGGGGCTACACGCTATTTGCTTTTGACCTTTCACCAGAACAGGAGTGTGGAGAACACCTTTCCCTGATAAGAACAGGCAATCTACGTGCCGAATTCCGCTTTGCAGAAGCTTTGGACCGGACAGTCAATGTGATAATATACGCTCTATTTGATAACATCATCGAGATTAATCAAAGGCGCGATGTGCTGTACGATTATCTATAAATGAAATAAACTAACACTACGCTGCTGAAAAAATGAACACATTACAGATAAACTGTATTCTGTACGCCGTGCAAAGCACAAGGCATATTTTTAAAGGAACGTATCCGTGCGATATGTTACCGGTCAGTAAACTGTCGCAATATCCCTGCGCGTTTGTAATCAATACGCATAGCAGCGGGCAGCCGGGTGAGCACTGGTTGGCCGCTTATTTTAACGAACAACGTGAATGTTACTTTTTTGATTCTTACGGGTTAGCCCCTGACAGCCCCCTATTCCCAAAAGCAATAATACATTTTTTAAACTTGAATTCAAAAAGTGTTTATCACCAAAATATGCAGTTGCAAAATTTTAACAGTACCGTTTGCGGTCAATATTGCATATACTTTATATTTTACATGTGTAAAAAATACAAATATGTGGATGTACTGGCCCGTTTTAGTGATGACACAAAACGTAATGATTGTTTTGTTTCAAATTTTGTAAGACGACTCCCAAGAAGCCATTGTCTGAGTCATTATGCATATAGATATATACAGAATTGTGTAACTTGTAACCAACGCTGTGCGTGAAGCGTTTTATGTACAACGTGTCTTAACTATGACACGTTGTACATAAAACGTTTCACGCACAATGCTGTGTGTGAAGCGTGTTACGCACAATGTTGTATTGTTTGTGTAACTTGTAATCAACATTCTGTTTGATACGTTTTATGTACAACGCATCATATCTATGATGTTTTTCTAATAAACAACGTTGTTTATTAAACTTTATATCGTGTGCTTGAAATTTCTTCCGTTTACAGCAATAGAAACAAAGAACAAAACGTTGTTTTATAAAGCATAAGCATATTTTATTGATATATGTATATATATATATATATATATATATATATATATACACACATATAACACGGTAAAGAAGCATTTAAAACATTACATAAAATATTATTGACATAAGTTAAACATTGTGGCGCAAAATACCAACACAAAATACAGTGTATAAAAATAATATAAATTAGTTATATGTTATAGTTTCAGCCACTGTGAATCCTGAAATAGATTTACGGATCTTTTCCTAGGCAGTAAGTAACCGTGCGGTGTTGTTAAACCTGGGGGACTTAAAACATTTATTCGACCTTTGTTAAGGGTTTGTAACGACATGGGCGATGTCACAGCGCCATCAGAGTCATACTGCATCTCAGCTTTTAATCGTTCTAAACACATTCTATTCCCCGCATTGGCTATGACGGTTGAGGGAATATTCAATTCAGACATTGCCCGCATAAATTCAGGCCAACCATTCGGTATATTACGGATCGACACACCGTTACTTTGCGTGATGCTTCTTATTAAATCTAACATGTTGGAACCAGGCACAGTGACGCCTTTGTACAGAAACTCCCCTTTACTGTTCCAGTCTGTGATGTGTTTAGAGCGTGTCATTTTACTCAATAGTATTTCACAGTTTTTCTTATACCGGTCATTAACACCGCTCAAAAGCTCATGATAAACAGCATCGGGGGCAATAGGCTGTGTCGTATTATTTGATTCATCAACAGATTTTGCAACGGGTGATAAAAGAGCTAAAGTTGACATTTCACTATCAGCCTGCTTACTCAACACCAGGTATCTCTGCAACAACATTGTATATCGCTTTGCTTTTTCATATTCTGATAAATCATTATTCTGTAGTATTTTCACGATCTCTACATCTAGACCGTGCGTTGCTGTTTTACGTATGTCGTCGCTGTTCGGTTTATTATGTAAACGTTCTATCTGATTCTGAGGCACCAGATACATTTTCTCAGCGTACTCCATCAGCGATTAGACAATAGTCCTGTAATTAGCGGTATAGCAAAACCAAGCAGCGAACCGATAAAACCACCCGACTGTTTAACCAACCTCTTCTTTTTTCCAATGGCACATTTCTTATTACAAAGTGATTTTATAAGCGCACGCTTCTTTTTAAGGTAGTTCAGCTGCCGTTGAGACAGCGGTATTTTGCCTTTAAGCGTGTTGAGCGCTATCTCACAAATAGCCGTGACTAAATCGTTTGAAGCGTTGGATAAAATAGCATTTCTTTGGATTGGTGTTGCTTTTAAAAACGTTATTGGCCGCCTTTGATGTCGGCGCATGGTTTAGAAATATTAGTTTTAGGTTGTAAACCCAGTATCCATGTCAGCTTAGAACCGGCGTGGATTTGATACAACAGTTTACTGTCACATGTTACAACGCGCGCAAATGGATCATACGTTAGTCTTAATCCAACGTCCAGTTTCAGTTGTACAATTTCAGCGTTGATTACGTTCAGTAACGCTTCGATTGTTTCATAAAAACCGGGTTTAATGCACAAACTCGCGACTCTCGCCACCGGCTGTTCCGCCGTTCCATCCCATGATAATTGCAGTCTACAATCTTGTAAATCCAATGTATTCCACGTATGCGGGTATTGTATCTCAGTAAGTGCCACTTCCCATTCGCCATTTAAGTCTATCGGTTTAGCCAACTTTGTCGTATAGTTAGAAATCTTATTTTGCGGGAAGGTAACAGCCGATGCGTTGCTGGGTAAGGTTATGTAGAACGACTTGTCATCCATCGCTCGTCTTGTTAGATACTGATGATCTTTATATGTCTTTTATCACCGATGCTGCGACCCAACTGTTAAATTTTGCGGGGTACCCGCGCCACTTGACTAACGCGTATTTACGGCCTCTGACCGTCTTATTTTTTAAAATCTTTTCCACTTTGTAAACTCTGTTATAGTTTTTTGGTATGCTTTGAAGCTCTTCGGGGTAAAAACTACCTGTTATAACTTCACCATACAGATCTGCCAACTTATAAAGCGGTTTAATCCCTTTAGTGTTCACACTATGTACAACAAAAATCTCCTCAGAAAAGCTCTGTTCGTAACCTTTCTGAAATATGTCCTTATATTTAGAAATACGGACGTGGTCACCGATTCCTAAACAAACTGGGGCTTTCTTACTTCTAAAGTAATCACCGTAGGTTGTTTTGAAGACACTCAATGCGTTAGAGTCATTCACATCGTTTGGAGCGCACTTAATCGTTCTATGGTATGTGTTATTATAGCTGCGTATGAAGTCTTGTAAAACGTCTATATATCTGTAGGTATTCTTTGCCGTGAAATAGCGCCACATGCGTGTTTTTAAAGTCCTATTGAAGCGCTCTATAACAGCCGCTTTCACATCGTTATTGGTCGTGAAATGATTTATACCGTATTTTTCTAACACCTTTTTTAGGTTTCTGTTTAGAAACTCTTTACCATTATCGGTTTGTAGCTTCATCGGCACATCGCCGCGCTGGAATATTTTTTCAAAAGCATTAGCGACCGTTGCTGCATTCTTAGCGGTCAGACTTTCACCCCACACCCTCTTACTGAATATATCGATGATTGTTAATATGTATTTAACGCCATCGTTGTATTTTGACAAATCTATCAGCGAGACCAAATCGCATTGCCACTGTTGGTTTATACCCGATACACAAATCATGTTCCTTTTATAGTTTTTTCTTGCTGGCTTGTGCAGCGTGTATGCGTCTTGTTCTTGTAACCACTTTCTTACGTCGGATCTTTTAAATTTATTTTTAACCGACCCATAATATTTATCAATGCCGCTAAAACTACCTGGTTTTAACACTGTGTAATATGCATCTTTCATCCGCCTGATTTGACGCGCTGCGTTGCGTGACATTCTGCGACTGGTGTTACGTGACACTCTGCGACTGGTGTTACGCGAAAATTTTTAATACGGTTTAATATCGAACACTATAAATTTATATAAAATTTAATATTAAGCGATATAAAACACTATCATTTAATATTAAAAGGGGGTGGAGCCTAGGAGCAAGGGGGTGTGTCACCTGTCAAGTTTGACAGAAAGGTTGTCTTTATCTACTATCTGCTGGCAACAGACTCACTGCAGCGAGGGACTAAGGGGAGAAGAAGCGAACCTACCTAACTGGTGGTAGCTTGGGCTTCTTAGGCTACTGGACACCATTAGCTCCAGAGGGATCGACCACATGGAACCGGCCATTGATGTTCGGTCCCGGAGCCGCGCCGCCGGCCCCCTTACAGAGCCAGAAGCAAGAAGTGTTCCGGAAAATCGGCGGCAGAAGACTTCAGTCTTCACCAAGGTAGCGCACAGCACTGCAGCTGTGCGCCATTGCTCCTCATGCACACCTCACACTCCGGTCACTGATGGGTGCAGGGCGCTGGGGGGGGGGCGCCCTGAGCAGCAATATAAACACCTTGCCTGGCAAAATCATCACAATATATAGCCCCAGAGGCTATATATGTGATAAATACCCCTGCCAGAATCCATAAAAAAGCGGGAGAAAAGTCCGCGAAAAAGGGGCGGAGCTATCTCCCTCAGCACACTGGCGCCATTTTCTCTTCACAGTGCAGCTGGAAGACCGCTCCCCAGGCTCTCCCCTGTAGTTTTCAGGCTCAAAGGGTTAAAAAGAAAGGGGGGGCACTAAATTTAGGCGCAATATTGTTTATACAAGCAGCTATTGTGGGAAAAATCACTCAGTTATAGTGTTAATCCCTGCATTATATAGCGCTATGGTGTGTGCTGGCATACTCTCTCTCTGTCTCCCCAAAGGACTTTGTGGGGTCCTGTCCTCAGTCAGAGCATTCCCTGTGTGTGTGCTGTGTGTCGGTACGGCTGTGTCGACATGTGGGATGAGGAAGGTTACGTGGAGGTGGAGCAGAGGCCGATAAATGGGATGTCGCCCCCTGTCGGGCCGACACCAGAGTGGATGGATAGGTGGAAGGTATTAACAGACAATGTCAACTCCTTACATAGAAGGCTGGATGACGTAAAACAGCTGTGGGACAGCCGGCTTCTCAGCCCGCGCCTGCCCAGGCGTCTCAAAGGCCATCAGGGGCTCAAAAAAGCGCCCGTTACCTCAGATGACAGACACAGATGTCGACACGGAGTCTGACTCCAGTGTCGACGAGGTTGAGACATATACACAATCCACTAGGAACATCCGTTACATGATCTCGGCAATGAAAAATGTGTTACGCATTTCTGACATGAACCCAAGTACCACATAAAAGGGGTTTTATTTTTGGGGAGAAAAAGCAGCCAGTGTTTTGTTCCCCCATCAGATGAATGAATGAAGTGTGTAAAGTAGCGTGGGTTCCCCCGATAAGAAACTGGTAATTTCTAAAAAGTTACTGATGGCGTACCCTTTCCCGCCAGAGGATAGGTCACGTTGGGAGATATCCCTTAGGGTGGATAAGGCGCTCACACGTTTGTCAAAAAAGGTGGCACTGCCGTCTTAGGATACGGCCACCTTGAAGGAGCCTGCTGATAAAAAGCAGGAGGCTATCCTGAAGTCTGTATATACACACTCAGGTTATATACCGAGACCTGCAATTGCCTCAGCATAAATAGTGCTGCTGCAGCGTGGTCTTATACCAAGTCAGATAATATTAATACTCTAAGACAGGGATAATAGTTTGCTAACATAGAGCATATTAAAGACGTCGTCTTAGATATAAAGGATGCACAGAGGGAATTTTGCCGGCTGGCATCCAGAATTAATGCAATGTCCATTCTGCCAGGAGGGTAATTAGAAACCCGGCAGTGGACAGGTGATGCTGCCTATAAAAGGCACATGGAGATTCTGCCTTATAAGGGTGAGGAATTGTTTGGGGATGGTCTCTGGGACCTCGTATCCACAGCAACAGCTGGGAAGAAAAATTTTTACCTCAGGTTTCCTCACAGCCTAAGAAAGCACTGTATTTTCAGGTACAGTCCTTTCGGCTTCAGAAAAGCAAGCGGGTCAAAGGCGTTTCCTTTCTGCACAGAGACAAGGGAAGAAGGAAAAAGCTGCACCAGCAGCCAGTTCCCAGGATCAAAAATCTTCCCCCGCTTCCTCTGAGTCCACCGCATGACGTTGGGGCTCCACAGGTGGAGACAGGTGCGGTAGGGGCGCGTCTCAGGAACTTCAGGGACCAGTGGGCTTGCCCACAGGTGGATCCCTAGGTTCTGCAAATAGTATCACAGGGATACAGGCTGGAGTTCGAGGCGACTCCCCCTCGCCGTTACCTCACATCAGCCTTGCCTGCTGCCCTCGGAGAAAGGTAGTACTGGCGGCAATTCACAAGCTGTACTTCCAGCAGGTGAAATCAAGGTACCCCTCCTTCAACAAGGCCGGGGTAACTATTCCAAAATGTTGTGGTACCGAAACCAGACGGTTCGGTGAGACCCATTCTAAAATTGAAAGCCTTGAACACTTATATACGAAGGTTCAAGTTCAAAATGGAATCGCTCAGGGCGATTATTGCAAGCCTGGAGAATTTCATGGTATCACTGGACATCAAGGATGCTTAACTGCATGTCCCTATTTACCCTCTTCACCAGGAGTACCTCAAAATTGTGGTACAGGATTGTCATTATCAAACTTGTAGACTGTTGCAAAAATGTTTGAACCCGACCAAGTAACAGCTCGGCAAAGTCGTAAAGCCGAGACCCCTCGGGCAGCCGCCCAAGAAGAGCCCACTTTCCTCGTGGAATGGGCTTTCACTGATCTAGGATGCGGCAGTCCAGCCGCAGAATGTGCAAGCTGAATCGTGCTACAGATCCAGCGAGCAATAGTCTGCTTAGAAGCAGGAGCACCCAGCTTGTTGGGTGCATACAGGATAAATAGCGAGTCAGTTTTCCTGACTCCAGCCGTCCTGGAAACATATACTTTTCAGGGCCCTGACTACGTCCAGTAACTTGGAATCCTCCAAGTCCCAAGTAGCCGCAGGCACTACAATAGGTTGGTTCAAATGAAAAGCTGATACCACCTTAGGGAGAAACTGGGGACGAGTCCTCAATTCTGCCCTATCCATATGGAAAATCAGATAAGGGCTTTTACATGACAAAGCCGCCAATTCTGACACACGCCTGGCAGAAGCCAAGGCCAACAGCATGACCACTTTCCACATGAGATATTTCAAATCCACGGTTTTAAGTGGCTCAAACCAATGCGACTTTAGGAAATCCAACACCACGTTGAGATCCCAAGGTGCCACTGGAGGCACAAAAGGGGGCTGAATATGCAGCACTCCATTAACAAATGTCCGAACTTCAGGCAGTGAAGCCAGTTCTTTCTGGAAGAAAATCGATAGAGCCGAAATATGGACCTTAATGGAACCCAATTTTAGGCCCATAGTCACCCCTGACTGTAGGAAGTGCAGAAAACGGCCCAGCTGAAATTCCTCCGTTGGGGCCTTCCTGGCCTCACACCACGCAACATATTTTCGCCATATGCGGTGATAATGGTTTGCGGTCACTTCTTTCCTAGCTTTAATCAGCGTAGGGATGACTTCCTCCGGAATGCCCTTTTCCTTCAGGATCCGGCGTTCAACCGCCATGCCGTCAAATGCAGCCGCGGTAAGTCTTGGAACAGACAGGGCCCCTGCTGCAGCAGGTCCTGTCTGAGCGGCAGAGGCCATGGGTCCTCTGAGATCAGTTCTTGAAGTTCTGGGTACCAAGCTCTTCTTGGCCAATCCGGAACAATGAGTATAGTTCTTACTCCTCTTTTTCTTATTATCCTCAGTACCTTGGGTATGAGAGGAAGAGGAGGGAACACATAAACCGACTGGAACACCCACGGTGTCACTAGAGCGTCCACAGCTATTGCCTGAGGGTCTCTCGACCTGGCGCAATATCTTTCTAGCTTTTTGTTTAGGCGGGACGCCATCATATCCACCTGTGGCCGTTCCCAACGGTTTACAATCAGCTGGAAGACTTCTGGATGAAGTCCCCACTCTCCCGGGTGGAGGTCGTGCCTGCTGAGGAAGTCTGCCTCCCAGTTGTCCACTCCCGGAATGAACACAGCTGACAGTGCTAACACGCGATTTTCCGCCCGTCGGAGAATCCTTGTGGCTTCTGCCATCGCCATCCTGCTTCTTGTGCCGCCCTGTCGGTTTACATGGGCGACTGCCGTGATGTTGTCTGACTGAATCAGTACCGGCTGGTTTTGAAGCAGGGGTCTTGCCTGACTTAGGGCATTGTAAATGGCCCTCAGTTCCAGAATATTTATGTGTAGGGAAGTCTCCTGACTTGACCATAGTCCCTGGAAGTTTCTTCCCTGTGTGACTGCCCCCCAGCCTCGAAGGCTGGCATCCGTGGTCACCAGGATCCAGTCCTGTATGCCGAATCTGCGGCCCTCTTGAAGAGGAGCACTCTGCAGCCACCACAGCAGAGACACCCTGGTCCTTGGAGACAGGGTTATCAGCCGATGCATCTGAAGATTCGATCCGGACCACTTGTCCAACAGGTCCCACTAAAAGGTCCTTGCATGGAACATGCCGAATGGAATTGCTTCGTAGGAAGCTACTATTTTTCCCAGGACTCGCGTGCAGTGATGCACCGACACCTGTTTTGGTTTCAGGAGGCCTCTGACTAGAGATGACAGCTCCTTGGCTTTCTCCTCCGGGAGAAACCCTTTTTTCTGTTCTGTGTCCAAAACCATCCCCAGGAACAGTAGATGTGTCGTAGGGACCAGCTGTGACTTTGGAATATTTAGAATCCAACCGTGCTGTTGTAGCACCTCCTGAGATCGTGCTACCCCGACCAACAACTGCTCCCTGGACCTCGCCTTTATCAGGAGATCGTCCAAGTACGGGATAATTAAAACTCCCTTTTTTCGAAGGAGTATCATCATTTCGGCCATTACCTTGGTAAATACCCTCGGTGCCGTGGACAGACCAAACGGCAACGTCTGGAATTGGTAATGACAATCCTGTACCACAAATCTGAGGTACTCTTGGTGAGGATGGTAAATGGGGACATGCAGGTAAGCATCCTTGATGTACAGTGATACCATGTAATCCCCCTCGTCCAGGCTTGAAATAACCGCCCTGAGCGATTCCATCTTGAACTTGAATTTTTTTCTATAAGTGTTCAAGGATTTCAAATTTAAAATGGGTCTCACCGAACCGTCCGGTTTCGGTACCACAAACATTGTGGAATAGTAACCCCGTCCTTGTTGAAGGAGGGGCACCTTGACTATCACCTGCTGGGAATACAGCTTGTGAATTGCCTCTAGCACAGCCTCCCTGTCTGAGGGAGTTGTTGGCAAGGCAGATTTGAGGAAACGGCAAGGGGGAGACGTCTCGAATTCCAGCTTGTACCCCTGAGAAACCACTTGAAGAATCCAGGGATCTACCCGTGAGCGAGCCCACTGATTGCTGAAGTTTTTGAGACGGGCCCCAACCATACCTGGCTCCGCCTGTGGAGCCCCAGCATCATGCGGTGGACTTAGAGGAAACGGGGGAGGACTTTTGTTCCTGGGAACTGGCTGTATGCTGCAACTTTTTCCCTCTACCTCTGCCTCTGGGCAGAAAGGACGCGCCTTTAACCCGCTTGCCTTTTTGGGGCCGAAAGGACTGTACCTGATAATACGGTGCTTTCTTTGGCTGTGAGGGAACATGGGGTAGAAAAGCTGACTTCCCAGCTGTCGCTGTGGAAACGAGGTCCGAGAGACCATCCCCAAACAACTCCTCACCTTTATAAGGCAAAACTTCCATATGCCTTTTAGACTCCTGGCAGAAATGGACATTGCACTTATTTTAGATGCCAGCCGGCAAATATCCCTCTGTGCATCTCTCATGTATAAGACTGCGTCTTTTATATGCTCTATGGTTAGCAATACAGTATATTTTCCGACAGGGAATCTGACCACGCAGCTGCAGCACTGCACATCCATGCTGAAGCAATAGCCGGTCTTAAAATAATACCTGAGTGTGTATATACAGACTTCAGGATAGCCTCCTGCTTCCTATCAGCAGGCTCCTTCAGGGCGGCCGTATCCGGAGACGGTAGTGCCACCTTCTTTGACAGGCGTGTGAGCGCTTTATCCACCCTAGGGGATGTTTCCCAACGTGACCTATCCTCTGGCGGGAAAGGGTACGCCATTAGCAACTTTTTAGAAATTACCAGTTTTTTATCGGGGGAAGCCTTTCTTCACACACCTCATTTAATTCATCAGATGGGGGAAAAACCACTGGTAGTTTTTTCTCCCCAAACATAATACCCTTTTTTGTGGTACCTGGGGTAACATCAGAAATGTGCAACACATTTTTCATTGCCTCAATCATGTAACGTGTGGCCCTATTGGAAGTTACATTAGTCTCATCGTCGTCGACACTGGATTCAGTATCCGTGTCGACATCTGTGTCTGCCATCTGAGGTAGCGGGCGTTTTAGAGCCCCTGATGGCTTTTGAGACAGTTGGGCAGGCACGAGCTGAGAAGCCGGCTGTCCCACATCTGCTATGTCGTCAAACCTTTTATGTAAGGAGTTGACACTTTCACGTAATTCCTTCCACAAGTCCATCCACTCAGGTGTCGGCCCCGCAGGGGGTGACATCACATTTAACGGCATCTGCTCCGCCTCCACATAAGCCTCCTCATCAAACATGTCGACACAGCCGTACCGACACACCACACACACACAGGGAATGCTCTGACTGAGGACAGGACCCCACAAAGCCCTTTGGGGAGACAGAGAGAGAGTATGCCAGCACACACCAGAGCGCTATATAACACAGGGATTAACACTATAACTGAGTGATTTTCCCTTATAGCTGCTTATTTGTATACTACTGCGCCTAAATTTAGTGCCCCCCCTCTCTTTTTTACCCTTTGTAGTCTTGAAACTGCAGGGGAGAGCCTGGGAGCGATCCTTCCAGCGGAGCTGTGAGGGAAAAATGGCGCCAGTGTGCTGAGGGAGATAGCTCTGCCCCTTTTTCGGCGGACTTCTCCCGCTTTTTATGGATATCTGGCAGGGGTATTTTTCACATATATAGCCTCTAAGACTATATTATGTGAGTTTTATGCCAGCAAGGTGTTTAATATTGCTGCTCAGGGCGCCCCCCCCCCCCCCAGCGCCCTGCACCCATCAGTGACCGGAGTGTGAGGTGTGCATGAGGAGCAATGGCGCACAGCTGCAGTGCTGTGCGCTACCTTGTTGAAGACCGAAGTCTTCTGCCGCCGATTTCCAGGACCATATTCTTGCTTCTGGCTCTGTAAGGGGGACGGCGGCGCGGCTCCGGGACCGGACGACCGAGGCTGGGCCTGTGTTCGATCCCTCTGGAGCTAATGGTGTCCAGTAGCCTAAGAAGCCCAAGCTAGCTGCAAGCAGGTAGGTTCGCTTCTTCTCCCCTTAGACCCTCGTAGCAGTGAGTCTGTTGCCAGCAGATCTCATTGAAAATAAGAATTTACTTACCGATAATTCTATTTCTCGGAGTCCGTAGTGGATGCTGGGGTTCCTGAAAGGACCATGGGGAATAGCGGCTCCGCAGGAGACAGGGCACAAAAGTAAAGCTTTTACAGGTCAGGTGGTGTGTACTGGCTCCTCCCCCTATGACCCTCCTCCAGACTCCAGTTAGGTACTGTGCCCGGACGAGCGTACACAATAAGGGAGGATTTTGAATCCCGGGTAAGACTCATACCAGCCACACCAATCACACCGTACAACTTGTGATCTAAACCCAGTTAACAGTATGATAACAGAGGAGCCTCCGAAAGATGGCTTCCTAAACAATAACCCGAATTAGTTAACAATAACTATGTACAAGTATTGCAGATAATCCGCACTTGGGATGGGCGCCCAGCATCCACTATGGACTCCGAGAAATAGAATTATCGGTAAGTAAATTCTTATTTTCTCTATCGTCCTAAGTGGATGCTGGGGTTCCTGAAAGGACCATGGGGATTATACCAAAGCTCCCAAACGGGCGGGAGAGTGCGGATGACTCTGCAGCACCGAATGAGAGAACTCCAGGTCCTCCTTTGCCAGGGTATCAAATTTGTAAAAATTTACAAACGTGTTCTCCCCTGACCACGTAGCTGCTCGGCAGAGTTGTAATGCCGAGACCCCTCGGGCAGCCGCCCAAGATGAGCCCACCTTCCTTGCGGAATGGGCCTTAACAGATTTAGGCTGTGGCAGGCCTGCCACAGAATGTACAAGTTGAATTTTGTTACAAAACCAACGAGCAATCGACTGCTTAGAAGCAGGTGCACCCAACTTGTTGGGTGCATACAGTATAAACAGCGAGTCAGATTTTCTGACTCCAGCCGTCCTTTAAATGTATATTTTTAAGGCTCTGACAACGTCCAACAACTTGGAGTCCTTCAAGTCGTCTGTAGCCGCAGGCACTACAATAGGCTGGTTCAGGTGAAACGCTGATACCACCTTAGGGAGAAAATGCGGACGCGTCCGCAGCTCTGCCCTATGTCGAATGGAAAATTATATAAGGGCTTTTATAAGACAAAGCCGCCAGTTCAGATACTCTCCCGGCCGAAGCCAGGGCCAGTAACATAGTCACTTTCCATGTGAGATATTTCAAATCCACATTCTTTAGTGGTTCAAACCAATTGGATTTGAGGAAATCTAAAACTACATTTAGATCCCACGGTGCCACCTTAGGCACCACAGGAGGCTGTATATGCAGTACTCCTTTGATAAAAATCTGGACCTCAGGGACTGAGGCCAATTCTTTGTGGAAGAATATTGATAGGGCCGAAATTTGAACCTTAATAGATCCCAATTTGAGACCCATAGACAATCCTGATTGCAGGAAATGTAGGAAAACGACCCAGTTGAAATTCCTCCATCGGAGCACTCCGCTGCTCGCACCACGCAACATATTTTCGCCAAATACGGCGATAATGCTTCGCGTTGACTTCCTTCCTTGCCTTTATCAAGGTAGGAATGACTTCTTCTGGAATGCCTTTTCCTTTTAGGATCTGGCATTCAACGCCATGCCGTCAAACGCAGCCGCGGTAAGTCTTGAAAAAGACAAGGACCCTGCTGAAGCAGGTCCCTTCTCAGAAGTAGAGGCCACGGATCGTCCGTGACCATCTCTTGAAGTTCCGGGTACCAAGTCCTTCTTGGCCAATCCGGAGCCACTAGTCTTACTCCTCTTTGCCGTATAATCCTCAATACCTTTGGTATGAGAGGCAGAGGAAGAAACACATATACCGACTGGTACACCCAAGGTGTTACCAGCGCGTCCACAGCTATTGCCTGCGGATCTCTTGACCTGGCGCAATACCTGTCCAGTGTTTTGTTGAGGCGAGACGCCATCATGTCCACCATTGGTTTTACCCAACGGTTTAATAGCATGTGGAAAACTTCTGGATGAAGTCCCCACTCTCCCGGGTGAAGGTCGTGTCTGCTGAGGAAGTCTGCTTCCCAGTTGTCCACGCCCGGGATGAATACTGCTGACAGTGCTATCACGTGATTCTCCGCCCAGCGAAGGATCCTGGCAGCTTCTGCCATTGCCCTCCTGCTTCTTGTGCCGCCCTGTCTGTTTACATGGGCGACTGCCGTGCTGATGTCCGACTGGATCAACACCGGTCTTCCTTGAAGCAGAGGTTCCGCCTGGCTTAGAGCATTGTAGATTGCTCTTAGTTCCAGAATGCTTATGTGAAGAGACTTTTTCAGGCTCGACCACACTCCCTGGAAATTTCTTCCCTGTGTGACTGCTCCCCAGCCTCTCAGGCTGGCATCCGTGGTCACCAGGATCCAATCCTGCATGCCGAATCTGCGGCCCTCCAATAGATGAGCCTCCTGCAACCACCACAGAAGGGATACCCTTGTCCTCGGCGACAGGGTTATCCGCAGGTGCATTTGAAGATGCGACCCCGACCATTTGTCCAACAGATCCCTTTGCATGGAATCTGCCGAAAGGGATTGCTTCGTAAGAAGCTACCATTTTTTCCCAGGACTCTTGTGCATTGATGTACAGACACCTTTCCTGGTTTTAGGAGGTTCCTGACCAGGTCAGATAACTCCTTGGCTTTTTCTTCGGGAAGAAAAACCTTTTTCTGAACTGTGTCCAGAATCATCCCCAGGAACAGCAGACGAGTTGTCGGCATTAATTGGGATTTTGGAATATTCAGAATCCATCCGTGCTGCTTTAGCACCTCTTGAGATAGTGCTAAACCCATCTCTAGCTGTTCTCTGGACCTTGCCCTTATTAGGAGATCGTCCAAGTATGGGATAATTAATACGCCTTTTCTTCGAAGAAGAAATATTATCTCGGCCATTACCTTTGTAAAGACCCGAGGTGCCGTGGACAAACCAAACGGCAGCGTCTGAAACTGATAGTGACAGTTTTGTACAACGAACCTGAGGTACCCCTGGTGTGAGGGGTAATTGGAACGTGGAGATACGCATCCTTGATGTCCAAGGATACCATAAAGTCCCCTTCTTCCAGGTTCGCTATCACTGCTCTGAGTGACTCCATCTTGAACTTGAACTTCTTTATGTATAGGTTCAAGGACTTCAGATTTAGAATAGGCCTTACCGAGCCATCCGGCTTCGGTACCACAAATAGAGTGGAATAATACCCCTTCCCTTGTTGTAGAAGAGGTACCTTGACTATCACCTGCTGAGAATACAGCTTGTGAATGGCTTCCAAAACCGTCTCCCTTTCTGAGGGGGACGTTGGTAAAGCAGACTTCAGAAAACGGCGAGGTGGCTCTGTCTCTAATTTCAACCTGTACCCCTGAGATATTATCTGCAGGATCCAGGGATTTACCTGCGAGTGAGCCCACTGCGCGCTGTAATTTTTGAGACGACCGCCTACCGCCCCCGAGTCCGCTTGCGAAGCCCCAGCGTCATGCTGAGGCTTTTGTAGAAGCCGGGGAGGGCTTCTGTTCCTGGGAAGGAGCTGCCTGTTGCTGTCTCTTCCCTCGTCCTCTGCTTCGTGGCAGATATGAATAGCCCTTTGCTCTCTTATTTTTAAAGGAACGAAAGGGCTGCGGTTGAAAGGTCGGTGCCTTTTTCTGTTGGGGAGTGACTTGAGGTAGAAAGGTGGATTTCCCGGCCGTAGCCGTGGCCACCAAATCCGATAGACCGACCTCAAACAACTCCTCTACGCATCGCCTGTCCACTGTCGTGTCCATAAAGCTCTTCTGGCCGAAATGGACATAGCACTTACCCGTGATGCCAGTGTGCAGATATCTCTCTGTGCATCACGCATATAAAGAAATGCATCCTTTATTTGTTCTAACGACAGTAAAATATTGTCCCTGTCCAGGGTATCAATATTTTCGATCAGGGACTCTGACCAAACTACCCCAGCACTGCACATCCAGGCAGTCGCAATAGCTGGTCGTAGTATAACACCTGCATGTGTGTATATACCTTTTTGGATATTTTCCATCCTCCTATCTGATGGATCTTTAAGTGCGTCCGTCTCAGGAGAGGGTAACGCCACTTGTTTTGATAAGCGTGTTAGCGCTTTGTCCACCCTAGGAGGTGTTTCCCAGCGCTCCCTAACCTCTGGCGGGAAAGGGTATAAAGCCAATAACTTCTTTGAAATTAGCAGTTTTTTATCGGGGCACCCCACGCTTCATCACACACGTCATTTAATTCTTCTGATTCGGTAAAAACTACTGGTAGTTTTTTCACACCCCACATAATACCCTGTTTAGTGGTACCTGTAGTATCAGCTAAATGTAACATCTCCTTTATTGCCAAAATCATATAACGTGTGGCCCTACTGGAAAATACGGTTGATTCGTCACCTTCACCACCGGAATCAGTGCCTGTGTCTGGGTCTGTGTCGACCGACTGAGGCAAGGGACGTTTTACAGCCCCTGACGGTGTTTGAGGCGCCTGGACAGACACTAATTGAGTGTCCGGCCGCCTCATGTCGGCAAACGACTGCTTAAGCGAGTTGACGCTATCCCGTAATTCCACAAATAAAGGCATCCATTCTGGTGTCGACCCCCTAGGAGGTGACATCCTCATATTTGGCAATTGCTCCGCCTCCACACCAATAACGTCCTCATACATGTCGACACACACGTACCGACACACAGCAGACACACAGGGAATGCTCTATACGAAGACAGGACCCACTAGCCCTTTGGGGAGACAGAGGGAGAGTCTGCCAGCACACACCAAAAAGCGCTATATATGACAGGGATAGCCTTATGATTAAGTGCTCCCTTATAGCTGCTTTTATATCAATATATTGCCATTTATTCTGCCCCCCCTCTCTGTTATACCCTGTTTCTGTAGTGCAGTGCAGGGGAGAGACCTGGGAGCCTTCCTGACCAGCGGAGCTGTGACAGAAAATGGCGCCGTGTGCTGAGGAGATAGGCCCCGCCCCTTTTTCGGCGGGCTCGTCTCCCGCTATTTAGTACATTTAGGCAGGGGTAAATATCTCCATATAGCCTCTGGGGCTATATGTGAGGTATTTTTAGCCTTTTTAAAGGTTTTCATTTGCCTCCCAGGGCGCCCCCCCCCAGCGCCCTGCACCCTCAGTGACTGCCGTGTGAAGTGTGCTGAGAGGAAAATGGCGCACAGCTGCAGTGCTGTGCGCTACCTTAAGAAGACTGCAGGAGTCTTCAGCCGCCGATTCTGGACCTCTTCTTGCTTCAGCATCTGTGAGGGGGCCGGCGGCGTGGCTCCGGTGACCATCCAGGCTGTACCTGTGATCGTCCCTCTGGAGCTTCATGTCCAGTAGCCAAGAAGCCAATCCATCCTGCACGCAGGTGAGTTCACTTCTTCTCCCCTCTGTCCCTCGTTGCAGTGATCCTGTTGCCAGCAGGAATCACTGTAAAATAAAAAACCTAAGCTAAACTCTCTAAGCAGCTCTTTATGAGAGCCACCTAGAATTGCACCCTTCTCGGCCGGGCACAAAAATCTAACTGGAGTCTGGAGGAGGGTCATAGGGGGAGGAGCCAGTACACACCACCTGACCTGTAAAAGCTTTACTTTTGTGCCCTGTCTCCTGCGGAGCCGCTATTCCCCATGGTCCTTTCAGGAACCCCAGCATCCACTTAGGACGATAGAGAAAATAAAAAACCTAAAAGTATACTTTCTTTTCTAGGAGCTCAGGAGAGCCCCTAGTGTGCATCCAGCTCAGCCGGGCACAAGATTCTAACTGAGGTCTGGAGGAGGGTCATAGTGGGAGGAGCCAGTGCACACCAGGTAGTTCTAAAGCTTTCTTTAGTTGTGCCCAGTCTCCTGCGGAGCCGCTATTCCCCATGGTCCTTACGGAGTCCCAGCATCCACTTAGGACGTCAGAGAAATATATATATATATATATATATATATATATATATATATATATATATATATATATATATATATATATATATATATATATAATAAGATTTTAAACCTACCGGTAAATCTTTTTCTCCTAGTCCGTAGAGGATGCTGGGGACTCTGTAAGGACCATGGGGTATAGACGGGCTCCACAGGAGACATGGGCACTATAATGAACTTTTAGTATGGGTGTGCACTGGCTCCTCCCTCTATGCCCCTCCTCCAGACCTCAGTTAGAGAAACTGTGCCCAGAGGAGATGGACAACATGAGGAAAGGATTTTGTTAATCTAAGGGCAAGATTCATACCAGCCCACACCAATCATACCATATAACCTGGAAAATACGCAACCAGTTAACAGTATGAACAAAAACAGTATCAGTCAAAGACCGATTCCAACTGTAACATAACCCTTATCTAAGCAACAACTATATACAAGTCTTGCAGATTTAGTCTGCACTGGGACGGGCGCCCAGCATCTTCTACGGACTAGGAGAAAAAGATTTACCGGTAGGTTTAAAATCTTATTTTCTCTTACGTCCTAGAGGATGCTGGGGACTCCGTAAGGACCATGGGGTTTATACCAAAGCTCCAAACCGGGCGGGAGAGTGCGGATGACTCTGCAGCACCGACTGAGCAAATACAAGGTCCTCAGCCCCCCAAGATTTCCTAGTGGAATGGGCCCTTACCGAATTTGGTAGCGGCAATCCAGCCGTAGAATGAGCCTGCTGAATCGTGTTACAGATCCAGCGAGCAATAGTCTGCTTAGAAGCAGGAGCGCCAACTTTGTTGGCTGATTACAGGACAAACAGAGCCTCTGTTTTCCTAACCCTAGCCGTCATGGCTACATAAACCTTTAAGGCACCGACTACATCAAGAGACTTGGAATCCTCCAAGTTCCCCGTAGCCACAGGCACCACAATAGGTTGGTTCATATGAAATGAAGAAACCACCTTAGGCAAAAATTGAGACCGAGTCCTCAACACCGCTCTATCCACATGTAAAATCAAATAGGGGCTCTTGTGGGACAAGGCCGCCAATTCGGACAACCGCCTTGCAGATGCCAAGACCAATAACATGACCACCTTTCACGTGAGAAATTTTAATTCAACCGTTTGAAGAGGTTCAAACCAGTGAGATTTTAGGAAACTTAACACCACGTTAAGGTCCCACGGTGCCACTGGGGGCACAAAGGGGGGCTGGATGTGCAGCACTCCCTTCACAAACGTCTGGACTTCTGGGAGAGAAGCCAATTCCTTCTGGAAGAATATAGATAGGGCCAAAATCTGTACCTTAATGGAGCCTAACTTCAGGCCCATATCCACTCTTGTCTGTAGAAAGTGGAGAAAACGGCCCAGATGGAAATCTTCCGTAGGAGCATTCTTGGCTTCACACCAAGATACATACTTCCTCCAGATACGGTGATAATGGGGGTAATTCCAAGTTGATCGCAGCAGGAAATTTTTTAGCAGTTGGGCAAAATCATGTGCACTGCAGGGGAGGCAGATATAACATGTGTAGAGAGAGTTAGATTTGGGTGGGGTGTATTCAAACTTAACTCTAAATTGCAGTGTAAAAATAAAGCAGCCAGTATTTACCCTGCACAGAAACAAAATAACCCACCCAAATCTAACTCTCTCTGCACATGTTATATCTGCCTCCCCTGCAGTGCACATGGTTTTGCCCAGTTGCTAAAAAACTTGCTGCTGCGATCAACTCAGAATTACCCCCAATGTTTTGCCGTCCTTCCTAGCCTTTATCAGAGTAGGGATGACTTCCTCCGGAATACCTTTCCCAGCTAGGATTCGGTGTTCAACCGCCATGCTGTCAAACGTAACCGCAGTAAGTCTTGGAACACGCAGGGCCCCTGCTGTAACAGGTCCTCCCTGAGAGGAAGAGGCCACGGATCTTCTGTGAGCATTTCCTGAAGATCTGAGTACCAGGCCCTTCGAGGCCAATCTGGAACAATGAGTATTGTCTGCACTCTTTTTCGTCTTATGATTCTCAATATTTTTGGGATGAGAGGAAGAGGAGGGAACACATAGACCGACTGAAACACCCATGGTGTCACCAGGGCGTCCACCGCTACTGCCTGAGGGTCCCTTGACCTGGCACAATACCGCCGAAGCTTCTTGTTGAGGCGTGACGCCATCATGTCTATTTGAGGAATTCCCCAAAGACTTGTTTTCTCTGCAAAAACTTCTTGATGGAGATTGTGTCTGCTGAGGAAGTCTGCTTCCCAGTTGTCCACTCCTGGAATGAAGACAGCTGACAGAGCGCTTACGTGATTTTCCGCCCAGCGAAGAATCCTGGTGGCTTCCGCCATCGCCACTCTGCTCGTTGTCCCGCCTTTCCGGTTTACATGAGCCACGGCTGTGACGTTGTCTGATTGAATCAGAACAGGTAGGTCGCGAAGAAGATTCTCAGCTTGTCGTTGGCCGTTGTATATGGCCCTCAATTCCGGTATGTTGATGTGTAGACAAGCCTCCTGGCTTGACCATAGTAACTGAAAATTTCTTCCTTGTGTGACTGCTCCCCATCCTCGGAGGCTCGCGTCCGTGGTCACCAGAACCCAGTCTTGAATGCCGAACCTGCGACCCTCTAGAAGGTGAGCACTCTGCAGCCACCACAGGAGAGACACCCTGGCCCTGGGGGACAGGGTTATTTTCTGATGTATTTGTAGATGGGATCCGGACCACTTGTCCAGAAGGTCCCACTGAAATGTCCTCGCATGGAACCTGCCGAAGGGGATGGCCTCGTAGGCTGCCACCATTTTTCCCAGAACTCGAGTGCATTGATGAACAGACACTCTTTTTGGTTTTAGCAGGTCTCTGACCATGTTCTGGAGGTCCTGGGCTTTTTCCAATGGGAGAAAAACCCTCTTTTGTTCCGTGTCCAGAATCATGCCTAGGAATGATAGCCGAGTCGTTGGAAACAATTGTGACTTTGGCAGATTGAGAATCCAACCGTGCTGTTGCAGCACTCTCAGGGAGAGCGACACGCTCTTCAGCAACTGATCTCTCGATCTCGCCTTTATCAGGAGATCGTCCAAGTATGGGATAATTGTGACTCCCTGCCTGCGCAGGAGCACCATCATCTCCGCCATCACCTTGGTGGGGGCCGTGGAAAGCCCAAACGGCAACATCAGAAACTGGTAATGACAGTTCTGTATAGCGAATCTCAGGTACTCCTGATGAGGGGGATATATGGGGACATGAAGGTATGCATCCTTTATGTCTAGTGACACCATAAAATCCCTCTTTTCCAGGCTGGATATTACAGCTCGGAGCGATTCCATCTTGAATTTGAAATTTTTCAAGTACAGGTTTAGGGATTTTAGATTTAAAATGGGTATGACCGAACCATCCGGCTTCGGGACCACGAACAGGGTTGAATAGTACCCTTTTCCCTGTTGGACCAGGGGAACCCTTGACAATCACTTGCTGTTGACACAGCTTTTGAATTGCAGCTAACACTACTTCCCTCTCTGGGGGTGAAGCTGGCAAGGCCGACTTGAAAAATCGGCAAGCGGGCACCTCTTCGAATTCCAGCTTGTAGCCTTGGGAAACAATTTCCATCGCCCAAGGATCCATGTCTGAAAGAACCCAGATCTGGCTGAAAAGTCGAAGACGTGCCCCCACTGGTGCGGACTCCCTCAGTGGAGCCCCAGCGTCATGCGGTGGATTTTGTAGAAGCCGGGGAGGACTTCTGCTCCTGGGAACTAGCCGAAGCAGGCGTTCTCTTTCCTCTACCCTTACCTCTGGCAAGGAAGGAGGAGCCCCGACCTCTTCTGGACTTATGCGACCGAAAGGACTGCATCTGATACTGTGGAGTTTTCTTTTGCTGTTGGGGAACAAAAGGTAAAAAGGTAGATTTACCAGCGGTAGCTGTGGAAACCAGGTCCGCGAGCCCATCCCCAAACAACACTTCACCCTTGTAAGGTAAAACCTCCATATGCTTCTTTGAGTCTGCATCACCCGTCCATTGGCGGGTCCATAGAGCTCGTCTCGCAGAAATAGCCATGGCATTGGCTCTGGTACCCAGCAGCCCAACGTCTCTTTGAGCGTCACTCATATATAAGACTGCGTCTTTAATGTGGGCTAAGGTCAATAAAATGGTATCCCTGTCCGGGGGCGTGGTTTAGCAGCCTGTGTGGAAAGACGTGCTGTCCAGGGGCTCCTGCTATATCCCTGTATAAAACTATTTATATATCCCCCAGCCGCGCTCCGATCCCTCACAATCACTCTCCCCCCTCTCTACCTCCAGGAGTGCAGTGACTGCGGAGCCGGGAGAGGCACTAGGCCTCTCTGCAGGTTGCGGCCTGCCTCCCCCATACAGCCCGGGACCTACATTTTCGGGCCCACCTGCTGGAGGCTCTGTTGGATCCCTTTGGCCCGCCTGACCCCCTCTGGGACCCAGCAACACCCGGACCAGCTACCGCTGCACTCACCACCAGTGGAGCGGCTCGCTTCTACCCGCTCTGGTCCCTCGCGGCAGCCGCGGCTCTCGCCGCTTCCTGGACGGGACGGGTGGCCGCCGTCTTGTTTCCGGAGGCCTCCCCTGCTACCTCATATCCCGGCGCCGCACCTCGGGTGGTGCTGCCGGGGACGGACGGCCCTGTCTCTGGGGAGGCCCGGAGAGTGTACCCAGACTCCCGCCCACGGCGATCCGCAACGGGACCTGGCGAAGCCTGCAGCCTCGACCGAGGGTGACTGCTATGGGGAGGTAAGCTTCACAGCAACAAGCTGGTGCCCTCAGCGCTCTCCAGTTGCTGCTCCCCGATCTACTTTGCTCACCCCAGCCAGCAGACACCATTGAGTGGTGCTGCATCAGACAACCCAGGCAGACCAGGGACACCAGAATCCCCCTGCCTTTGCCACATACTGCTCTGGATTAGGAGTTGCATTGCACTCTGGCCCCAGATCCACGTCTGCACCCCGGCCTTTATTTCCACCCCAGTCTCCCACATGTTCTACTGCCTCCCCAACCCCTATAGCTGATCCCAGGTGGTGCACGGGGAACACCAGTAGAGCTCTAGCAGATCCAGGCACACCCGCCCCCTGGAGGCCGTTGCTTCCTCTCCAGCTAATCGGAGGCTCCCGTGAGTGCGACGGACAGCCCACGCTCCCTGACCTCCACCTCACGTACATCTGGACCTCCAACACCCGGTAGAGCCGTGCGTGCTTTACAGCTCCACACCAGCTACCTGGCGGAGAGCATCCCCACACACAGCAATGCTCGAGAACCCTGCAACTATTTGAGACGGCTACCAGTCCTCATGTTCCACTGATCACACCATAACTCAGCCCTCCAGTGGTTCTTTCTCCGGCTGTTCGGAAGCTCTACTTCATTAACCTACTCCAGTGCATTGTTTAATCCTCCCTCATTCAAACTCATCTACCGAGGTACAACCATGTCTAAATCCAACCCGAATACCAGAAGACGTGCGGGTACAGATATTACCCAACATTTCACTAAAACCGACAAGAGCGACAAGCCCTCCCTACCCTCAGGACCTCCCTCTCCTAGCCTATCCTCATCCGATAGAGACGACCCGTCCTCCTCATCCGTTCTATCGACCAAAGAGGATATCAGGGCCTTGCTATCGCTCATAATGGACTTCAAAGAATCGCTGGAATCCAAATTGGACAGAGCGGTCACCTCAATTAGATCGGACATCTCATCCCTGTCTTCCAGAACCTCTAAATTGGAATCCAGACAAGATGTTCTACAAAAGGATCACATAGAAACTGTTAGGGATATAGATCACTTTATCCAGGATATATCGGAGCTGCGTGCCAAAAACGAGGATCTGGAAAATCGCGAGAGGAGAAACAATCTCCGAATCCGCAACATCCCAGAGTCCATTCTTCCAGCGGCTCTCGAAGCATACCTACAGAGGCTGTTCTCCTCCCTAGTGCCAAGTACGAACCCGCGGGATCTGCCCTTGGAAAGAGCTCACAGGGCCCTCCGACCTAGACCTCGTGATGGCGATCCCCCTAGGGACGTTATCATGCGCTTTCTCAGCTTCAAAGACAAAGAGTTGGTTCTCCTCCCGACCTGGGGCAAGCCACACATAATGTTTGAAGACTCTAAGTTGCAGTTCTTTCAAGATTTGGCCCCCTCTACCATACTTAAAAGAAGAGAACTCAGGGATTTAACCTCCGCACACGCGGGATCCGCTACCGCTGGGGATTCCCCTTTAAACTTTTGGTCGACTACAACAGAAAACGATCGTCATCAAAGACCCGAGAGAAGGAAGAGACTTCCTGTCACACCTGGAGGACTCAGACCCGCCAATCGGGCAGAATTCTGACTCCCGTCCGCCCTGACCACTCTTACTCCAGAGGTTACGTGGACACTCTTCTCGTTAAACTGCTCTAGTACCCATGTTGACTATTTTACCTATCTCAGTTTCTCATCCTGGTTGCTCCATATGCCTACTGTATATTACTTGCCCTCACTTTTCTCAGCCTACCTTGCTAACCCCACCACTCAAAGCCCCGTGGCTATATCTATTTTATTAGGTCTGCCCACGTGGCACTTGCTACCACATATCGGCTGCTAATGCATACTTTATAATTGTGTACGGGCACCAGGATGTTTAGTTTAAAAATTTCTAGTAATTTTGTTTCTATTACCACGGTATTGCTATTACTGCAATCAATGTTTGGTTCTGTATACCACTCCCCTGTTAAATGTTCTTCACACACTGGTTCATACGCCTCACAGCCTCTACTGTAAAATTTCACATAGACCACCACTGGAGGGACGTGTTCCCCCACTACCTTTACTTACCACACAAGCTCACACTATTGCTTTCTAGCGCCTCGACCCGCCTCTCCACCCTTTCCTCTGCGTGGAGGGAGCACGATCGCTACCCGACGCTCCTCCACTTCGGATCCTTTGATCCTACTTCCTGTGCCTGTTCCTTCTCGCTGGTCGTAAGGAACCCCTGCACAGACTCCCCCCCCCCCCCCTTCTTTTTTTTTCCCCTTTCTGACACCTCCCTTCTGTACCTATCTCCTCCTTTTCCCTCCCTCTTTTTCCTCCGTTGAGTCGGGGTCCCTCCCTCACTCTCGCCCCCCCCCCCCTTTTTTTTTATTATTATCTCTTTCTCTCCTACTTTCCTCTTCTTTGCCCCTTTTAAACAATATTTAAGATGCCCCTGGTCTTGGCGTCCCTGAACGCCAAGGGTCTCAATACCCCTCAGAAACGTTCGTCCCTGTTCCGCCCTCTTCAAGCTCTTAAAGCGGGAATAGTGTTCTTTCAAGAAACTCACTTTAAATCCCGGTCACATCCAACCCTGGCTACTAAGCGCTATCCAATGGCTTTTTACTCCTCAAGCCAATCGAAACACAATGGAGTGGCCGTTTTGATTCATTCCAAAATCCCATTCACGCTACACTCGTCTCACACAGACACTGACGGCCGATATATCATTCTAACGGGCACACTCGGACAATTAGAATGCACGATTGCCACTGTTTACACCCCCAATTCCGGGCAAACCTCTTTTTTCAATTCTTTATTCGCAGATCTGACTAATGTCAGAAAAGGTTATTTAATATTAGGGGGGGACTTCAACACCGTTCCAGAAATCGACCTGGATAAATCTTCTGGTCAGTCCCGCCCCCAGCGCGACTCGTCCTCACGTTCCTTAAACAAACATATCCATGAATCTGGCCTCTTCGATGTATGGCGGGCCCTCAACCCAACTGCTAGAGACTATACCTTCTTCTCGATCCCACACCAATCCTACTCTCGAATCGATCTTTTTTTTTTGTGGCACACAGGCCTCCAAGCACGTAACGGACTCCTCTATTATTACCAACCCTTGGTCAGACCATTCCATCATTACTGCCACCTTTGACATTCTTAACACCCGACAACTCGCCCCAATTGGCGATTAAATGAGACACTTCTCAAAATCCCTAAATTCCAGGAAAAAAAATCAATTTAGCCATCGCTGACTATTTCTCCTTAAAAATCACATTCTTCTTGCACCCCATTAATCTGGGAAGCTCATAAAGCCGTCATCAGGGGGCACATTATTAGCTATGCGTCACACAGGAACAGGGATCGCAAGCAAAAAATATCGTCCCTCACAGTTGAGGTCGACACCTTAGAAACCCTACATAAACAACGACCCTCACGGTCTCTGTATTCACAACTCACATCTACCAGTGCTACATTAAACGCTTCACTAGCCGAAAAAACTGAGCACTCACTCCGCTGGCTGAAACAAAAATTCTATGAGAAAAGCAACAAAGCCGATTCACTACTGGCCAGCAGACTGAGAGCCCGGAAGGCGCGCACTGCTATCCTGGCTATTAAAGACGAGAATGGCTCTCTTCAATATAACCCAAAGACTATTAACTCTCTTTTTCAGACTTTTTATAAGCGACTCTATAACTTGCCCGACACCTTACCCTCTTTGGACCCGACTCACCACACGACCTCTGACTACTTAACGTCCTCTGATCTGCCCCGTATCTACCCAAATACCTCTTCGGACCTAGATCGACCTATTACCCCCGAAGAAATAAGCCTCGCTATCAAGAGCAAGAAACCATCTAAGGCCCCAGGTCCGGATGGCTATCCAATGTCTTATTATAAGACTTTTCAACCCGCACTACTACCTCACCTCACGACAGTATTTAATCTTATTCTAGATGGGTCTCCCTTCCACCCTCACATTACTACGGCTGTCATTACGGTGCTTCCAAAACCCAATAAAGATCCCCAGCTTCATTCTAACTACCGACCCATATCACTTCTGAACTCTGATCTGAAAATCTTTGCCAAAGTACTGGCTAATAGACTTAATCCTATTCTTCCCTCGCTCATACATCCCGATCAGGTGGGCTTCGTCCCCTCCAAACAGGCACTTGACAATACAAGGAGTGTTGTGGATATCATTCACAACATTAATCTTCACAAGATCCCATCCCTGACTCTTGCCCTGGACGCAGAGAAGGCCTTCGACAGGGTTTCATGGCCCTTCATGCAGCAGTCTTTACAACGTTTTGGCCTTCAGGGTAAATTTCTTCAGGCCATAAAGGCCTTATACCAGAATCCACCAGCATCGGTCCACACCAACGGCCTACTATCTGACCCTTTCAAAATTTCGAAAGGAACCCGCCAGGGGTGCCCACTATCCCCCCTCATCTTCGCACTTGTCATTGAACCCCTTACAAACCGCATTCGGTCCAATCCTGACATATCTGGAGTGTCTGTGTCAACCAAATCCAATACACCATCTCCCTCTTCGCCGATGATATCCTTCTGACTCTGACGAACCCGACTATTTCCCTCCCGAACCTCTTCCGAGAACTATCCATATATGGCAACCTCTCGGGATACAAAATTAACCAGACAAAATCTGAAGCCCTCTCCTTACACATTCCCAAACTAATTAAGTCTCAATTACAAAAGAATTTTAACTTTTCCTGGCGCAGACACTCCCTCAGGTATCTAGGGGTCTCCATCACTAAATCCTACAGTTCTCTTTACAGGGCAAATTATCCCCCACTCATCACATCAATCCTTATCCTTAATGATATCCACCAATGGGAATCTTACTTTCTCTCTTGGGTAGGGCGCATTAACGCTATAAAAATGAATGCCCTCCCCAAACTTCAGTACTTGTTCCAGACGCTTCCAATTCCGATCCCCTCCCAGACTCTTAATACTCTCCAATCTTCCTTGTGCAAATTCATTTGGAGCCATAAAAAGCCTAGAATCCAGCGGGATATCTTAGCTAAACACTCTCGGAACGGCGGTCTGGGCCTTCCCATCCTTCAACGTTATTATGATGCGACCAGGTTGAGCCAAATGGTTGCCTGGCATGCCCCAAAGCATACTAAAAGATGGGTTGACCTGGAGAGTGGTCTCTCGGGAGTCCCATCGATCTCATACCTGCCTTGGCTCCCTGGAAAACAACGATCCCCACACCACTGCATCTCACCCACAATAGAATTAACACTTACACACTGGCGAAACCTGAACAAAAAGATAAAATTGTCTACCCACCCCTCCCCTTTGACTCCCATCTGGAGCAACCCAGCATTTCCCCCGGGGCTCTCTCGAGGAATGGCCCGCCCTTGGATCTCGGCAGGTGTTACTAGAATCCACCATTTCACAGGGACGCACTCCATTAAATCATTCTCCGACTTACAAACTACATACGATCTACCCCACTCTCTATTTTATCAATATCTACAAATCCGCCACTTCCTTTCTTCTCTACATTTAACATTCCCCCTATCGGTCCCCTCACCTTTCGAGAGACTCTGCATTTATAACTCTACTGATAGGGGCACTATCTCTCTTCTCTACAAAGCCACCCTCAACCCTGAACCTCCCCCTCTCGAACCACACGAGCTAGCGTGGGAAGCGGATTTAGGGTGTCACCTCGGGGAGGAAGGTTGGGACACAATCCGCACTACTCCATCAGCGTGGCCATCCGCAAAAATTCATACAAAACATACACAAGATGGTATCTGGTACCAGATCGGTTGCATAGGATCTATCCTGACACCTCTGACCTTTTGCTGGCTGAACTGCGGTCAAATAGGCACGTTTTATCATGTTTGGTGGACCTGCCCGGTAATTGTTCAGTATTGGGCGATGGTCCGCAGGCTACTCTCCCGATTAATTGATTTGCCAGCTCCTCTTTCACCCGCGAACCTCTTCCTTTGCGCACCACCCGATTACATTTCCAAAGACTCAAAAAGCCTGACCCTCTTTATCTCCTGCGCGGCCAAATATCAAATAGCGCGAAATTGGAAGAACCCCGAAGCTCCCAATCGCCAAGCACTTACGAATAGAATCTGGTTTGTCGCAAATATGGAGTAAATTACAAGTCTCCGTCAAAACACAGTACAAAAATTCCACTCCATCTGGCTCCCCTGGTACAGATATCACGACCACCCCTTCCCTGGTTTAAACTAATTATGGACTCTGTTCTACGATTGTTACCCCTTTTTATCTGGAGTTTCCCAAGCCTTTTCAAATAACTCGTTAAGCTCATGGGATGGGGGAAAGGTTACCTCAGGTTTCTTTTCCTTATACATGCGCACCCTCATGTCAGGGACAGAGGGGTCATCAGTGATATGCAAAATATCTTTTATTGCAATAATCATATTGCCATATTGAATAATTTTTGCCACCCTTGGATGTAATTTTGCATCATCGTAGTCGACACTGAAGTCAGAATCCGTGTCGGTACCAGTGTCTGCTATTTGGGATAGGGACGTTTTTGAAACCCAGAAGGGCCCTGTGACCCAGTCCGATCCGTGGATTAACTCCCTGCTTTTTCCCTGGACTCTGCTTTGTCCATTCTCTTATGTAATGAGGTCACACTTGCATTTAACATATGCCACATGTCCATCCAATCATGAGTCGGCGTTGCCGACGGAGACACATCACTCATCTGCTCCACCTCCTCCTTGGACGAGCCTTCCGCTTCAGACATACCGACACCCCCATACACACAGGGATATATCTATAAGGGGACAATTCCCCAACAAGGCCCTTTGGAGAGACAGAGAGAGAGTATGCCAGCACACACCCAGCGCCAACTAACACTGGAATAAAAACCCAGATATAGCGCTTTTTATATGTATAATAAATGTGTATACACTCACTGCGCCTTACAAAT
This sequence comes from Pseudophryne corroboree, assembly GCF_028390025.1. Taxonomy (NCBI): domain Eukaryota; kingdom Metazoa; phylum Chordata; class Amphibia; order Anura; family Myobatrachidae; genus Pseudophryne; species Pseudophryne corroboree. Next base: position 591,307,986 of record NC_086448.1, on the reverse strand, counting down.
GCCCCCCCCCCCTCTTTACAGCCCTGTCACCGTGTTCAGCAGGGGAGAGTCCAGGGAGCCAGCTTCTCTGCAGCGTTCTGTGGAGAAAATGGCGCGGTTAGTGCTGAGGGATCAAGCTCCGCCCCCTCCAGCGGCAGGCTTCGGTCCCGCTCCAATATACAAAAAATGGCGGGGGATTTTTTCATTTACTGCCTCCGCAGCCTAATGTACCCTGTTGCCATTACAGAGGTTTATATTGCTGCCCAGGGTGCCCCCCCTGCGTCCTGCACCCATCAGTGCCTTCAGTGTGTGTGTAGTGTGTGGGAGCAATGGCGCGCAGCGTTACCGATGCGTGCTTACCCAAGTGAAGATCTGAAGCCTTCTGCCGCCTTGAAGTTTTCTTTTCTTCTTATACTCACCCGGCTTCTATCTTCCGGCTCTGCGAGGAGGACGGCGGCGTGGCTCTGGGACGAACGGCGGGGTGAGACCTGCGTTCCGACTCCCTCTGGAGCTAATGGTGTCAAGTAGCCTAAGAAGCAGAGCCTATCATTTAAGTAGGTCTGCTTCTCTCTCCTCAGTCCCACGAAGCAGGGAGCCTGTTGCCAGCAGTGCTCCCTGAAAATAAAAAACCTAAGAAAATTCTTTTTCAGAGAAACTCAGGAGAGCTCCCCTGTAATGCACCCTATCTCCTCTGGGCACAAAATCTAACTGAGGTCTGGAGGAGGGGCATAGAGGGAGGAGCCAGTGCACACCCATACTAAAAGTTCTTTATAGTGCCCATGTCTCCTGCGGAGCCCGTCTATACCCCATGGTCCTTACGGAGTCCCCAGCATCCTCTAGGACGTAAGAGAAATATATATATACTGCTGTCCAGGGCGCCCCCCCCCCTGCGCCCTGCACCCATGTAAAACCGCTGGTGTGTGGGAGCAATGGCGTGCAGCGCGACCGCTGCCGTTATACTGGCGGGGGTATCGTACACGGTGCCCGGGCACCGAATATGCTTTCTTGCCAGTGTAAAAGGGACCCTCAGTAACTGCTGCCCAGGGCGCTCCCCCCCAGCGCCCTGCACCCAGTGAGTGCCGTTGGTGTGTGGGAGTATGGAGCGCAGCGCTACCGCTGCGCTGTACCTCCGTTACTGAAGTCTTCTGCCATCTGAAGCCTTCTGTTCTTCTAATACTCACGCAGCTTCTTTCTTCTGGCTTCTGTGAGGGGGGTGACGGCACGGCTCCGGGAACAAGCAGCTAGGCGCACCAAGTGATCGAAGCCTCTGGAGCTAATGGTGTCTAGTAGCCTAATAAGCAGAGCCCTTGAACTAAGAAGAAGTAGGTCTGACTTCTCTCCCCTCAGTCCCACGATGCAGGGAGCCTGTAGCCAGCAGGTCTCCCTAAAAATAAAAAACCTAACATTAAAGTCTTTAGAGAAACTCTGTAGAGCTCCCCTAGTGTGTGTCCAGTCACTCCTGTGCACAGAATCTAACTGAGGTCTGGAGGAGGGGCATAGAGGGAGGAGTCAGTTCACACCCATTCAAAATCTTATAGTGTGCCCATGTCTCCTGCGGATCCCGTCTATACCCCATGGTCCTTACGGAGTCCCCAGCATCCTCTAGGACGTATGAGAAATAGTGTGTGGCTTAAAACTACTCAATTATACAGTATAGTGGTCATTCACATGCTCTCTGTATTATACGGCAGTCTAAAAAATGGACTCTCTATTACATGGCACTCCCAAAAATGGTCTCTGTAGTGTATGTTGGTCAGAAAAATGCTCTCTATAGTGTACGGCGGTCACAAAAATGCTGTCAGGCTTGTATGTTGGTCAAAACATGTCCTCAACCTGCACACACTACTGTACCCTTAACATCCCTAACCCTACACACACTACTATACCCTTACCACCCTTAACCCTGAATACACTACTTTACCTGTACCACCCCTAACCCTGCACACTACTATACCCTTAGCATCCCTAACCCTGCACACACTATTGAATCCTTACCACCCCTAACCAGCACTCACTACTCTACCCTTACCACCCCTAACCAGCACACACTATTGTATCCTTACCACCACTAACCCTTCACACACTACTATACCCTTACCACCCCTAACCCTGCACACACTACTTTACCCTTACCATCCTTAACCCTGAATACACTACTTTACCCGTACCACCCCTAACCCTGCACACACAACTATACCCTTACCATCCCTAACCCTGTATACACTACTTTACCCTTACCACCCCTAACCCTGCATACACTACTGTACCTTTACCACCCCTAACCCTGAATACACTACTTTACACTTACCACCCCTAACGCTGCACACATTACTATACCCTTACCACCCCTAACCCTGTACACTACTTTACCCTTACCACCCCTAACCCTGCACACACTACTGTACCCTTACCACCCCTAACCCTTCACACTCTACTGTACCCTTACCACCCCTAACCCTGCACACACTACTTTACAATTACCATCCCTAACCCTGCACACACTACTGTAACCTTACCACCCCTAACCCTGCACATACTACTGTACCCTTACCATCCCTAGCACTGCACACACTGCTGTTCCCTTACCAACCCTTACCCTTCACAAACTACTGTACCCTTACCACCCCTAACCCTGCACACACTACTGTACCCTTACCACCACTAACTCTGCACACACTACTGTACCCTTATCACCCTTAACCATTCACACACTACTGTACCCTTATCACCCCTAACCCTGCACACATTACTGTACCCTTATCACCACTAACTCTGCACACACTACTGTACCCTTACCACCCCTAACCCTGCACACATTACCGTACACTTACTGCCTCTATCCTGCACACACTACGGTACTCCTTTTTACTTATTTTACAAGATATTGGGCATAATTCAGAGTTGATCGCAGCAGCAATTTTGTTAGCAGTTGGGCAAAACCATGTGCACTGCAGGGGGCAGATATAACATGTGCAGAGAGAGTTAGATTTGGGTGGGGTGTGTTCAAACTGAATTCTAAATTGCAGTGTAAAAATAAAGCAGCCAGTATTTACCCTGCACAGAAACAAAATAACCCACCCAAATCTAACTCTCTCTGCAAATGTTATATCTGCCACACCTCCAGTGCACATGGTTTTCCCCAACTGCTAACAAATTTGCTGCTGCGATCAACTCTGAATTACCCCCATTGTGTGTTACATCTGAAAATATGAAACACTGTAAAAACACGTCAAGAGTAAATACTGTATTTAATGATGGGTGCAATATAGTTTGAGCCAAACAACCTAGCATATGTACTGCATGGAGATATGTCTTTTTATTCTTTCATTGTTGCTGCAAGCCTCTAAAACAATGTGTATTTCAGAAAACTGCTGAAACAAACATCTCTGTATTATACTGCTGATTTCACAGAAGAAAAAGGTGTCAGAAGAAATAACTCTTCTGTTACGGTAATACAACCCTAACATCCATTAAAGGCAGGAAGTGCAAAATGCATCTTGTAGCTTGGAATATCATTAAGTAAATGCAAGAAAAATAACTACAAAGTTAGCATTTACTCCGCGCTTACTTGAATGAATTGTTGCATCCATCTTCCCAACTCTCACTGGGGAACCGCTTTTCCTCATCTCAATGCCAACTTCGTTCCATACAGGTTCAAGTTTCTTACAGTGGCCACACCACGGTGCATAGAACTGAAAGGCATAAACATGAGAAATAAAGAGCACAAGTCATATAAAGGTAAACTCTGGAAAATAAGATTTTAAACCTACCGGTAAATCTTTTTCTCCTAGTACGTAGAGGATGCTGGGGACTCCGTAAAGACCATGGGGTATAGACGGGCTCTGCAGGAGACATGGGCACTCTAAAGACTTTAGATGGATGTGCACTATCTCCTCCCTCTATGCCCCTCCTCCAGACCTCAGTTAAAGAACTGTGCCCAGAGGAGACGGACAGTACGAGGAAAGGATTTTTGTTAATCTAAGGGCAAGATACATACCAGCCCACACCATCCACACCGTACAACTTGGAACATACGAACCAGTTAACAGTATGAAACAAAACAGCATCAGCCAGAGACTGATCAAAACTGTAACATAACCCTTATGTAAACAATAACTATATACAAGTCTTGCAGAATTTAGTCCACACTGGGACGGGCGCCCAGCATCCTCTACGGACTAGGAGAAAAAGATTTACCGGTAGGCTTAAAATCTTATTTTCTCTTACGTCCTAGAGGATGCTGGGGACTCCGTAAGGACCATGGGGATTATACCAAAACTCCAGACCGGGCAGGAGAGTGCGGATGACTCTGCAGCACCGATTGAGCAAACATGAGGTCCTCCTCAGCCAAGGTATCAAACTTGTAGAATTTAGCAAAAGTGTTTGAACCCGACCAAGTAGCCGCTCGGCAAAGTTGCAATGCCGAGACACCTCGGGCAGCCGCCCAAGAAGAGCCCACCTTCCTAGTGGAATGGGCCTTTACCGAATTTGGTACCAGCAATCCAGCCGTAGAATGAGCCTGCTGAATCGTGTTACAGATCCAGCGGGCAATAATCTGCTTAGAAGCAGGGGCGACAACCTTTTTGGCTGCATACAGGACAAACAGTGCCTCTGTTTTCCTAACCCGAGCCGTCCTGGCTACATAAACCTTTAAGGCCCCGACTACATCAAGAGACTTGGAATCCTCCAAGTCCCCCGTAGCCACAGGCACCACAATAGGTTGGTTCATATGAAACGATGAAACCACCTTAGGCAGAAATTGAGGACGAGTCCTCAACTCTGCTCTATCCACATGGAAAATCAGATAAGGGCTTTTGTGAGACAAAGCCGCCAATTCAGACACCCGCCTTGCAGACGCCAAGGCTAACAACATGACCACTTTCCAAGTGAGAAATTTCAACTCAACTGTTTGAAGAGGTTCAAACCAGTGTGACTTAAGGAACTGTAACACCACGTTAAGGTCCCATGGTGCCACTGGGGGCACAAAAGGAGGCTGGATGTTTATATTGCTCTAGAGGCTAAGACTGTAGAGCAATCTAAACATGCTTGGGATAGGCATATGAATATCCTTACAAAGAATTAAGGTTCATAAAGGGTTGAGATTACCTAAAGGATATATGAAAAAAAGGGGGCAGACTAGATGGGCCAAGTGGTTCTTATCTGCCGTCAAATTCTATGTTTCTATGTTTCTATGATGTGCAGCACTCCCTGGACTTCTGGGATAGAAGCCAATTCCTTCTGAAAGAATATTGACAGGGCCGAAATCTGTACCTTAATAGAGCCTAACTTTAGGTCCATATCCACTCCTGTCTGTAGAAAGTGGAGAAAACGGCCCAGGTGAAAATCTTCCGTAGGAGCATTCTTGGCTTCACACCAAGATACATATTTTCTCCAGATACGGTGATAATGTTTCGCCGTCACCTCCTTCCTAGCTTTTATCAGAGTAGGGATGACCTCCCCCGGAATACCTTTCCTAGCTAGGATTTGGCGTTCAACCGCCATGCCGTCAAACGTAACCACAGTAAGTCTTGGAACACGCAGGGCCCCTGCTGCAACAGGTCCTCCCTGGAAGGAAGAGGCCACGGATCTTCTGTGAGCATTTCCTGAAGATCTGAATACCAGGCCCTCCGAGGCCAATCCAGAACAATGAGTATTGTCTGGACTCTTTTTCGTCTTATGATTCTCAGTATTTTTGAGATGAGTGGAAGAGGAGGGAAGACATAGACCGATGGAAACATCCATGGTGTCACCAGGGCGTCCACCGCTACTGCCTGAGGGTCCCTTGACCTGGCACAATACCTCCGAAGCTTCTTGTTGAGGCGTGACGCCATCATGTCTATTTGAGGAAGTCCCCAAAGACTTGTTATCTCTGCAAAAACTTCTTGATGAAGTCCCCACTCTCCTGGATGGAGATCGTGTCTGCTGAGGAAGTCTGCTTCCCAGTTGTCCACTCCCGGAATGAATACCGCTGACAGCGCGCTTACGTGATTTTCCGCCCAGCGAAGAATCCTGGTGGCTTCCGCCATTGCCACTCTGCTCCTTGTCCCGCCTTGGCGGTTTACATGAGCCACGGCTGTGACATTGTCTGATTGAATCAGAACAGGTAGGTCGCGAAGAAGAGTCTCCGCTTGTCGTAGGCCGTTGTATATGGCCCTTAATTCCAACACGTTGATGTGTAGACAAGCCTCCTGGCTCGACCACAGTCCCTGAAAATTTCTTCCTTGTGTGACTGCTCCCCATCCTCAGAGGCTCGCGTCCGTGGTCACCAGAACCCAGTCTTGAATGCCGAACCTGCGACCCTCTAGAAGGTGAGCACTCTGCAGCCACCACAGGAGAGACACCCTGGCCCTGGGGGACAGGCTTATTTTCTGATGTATTTGTAGATGGGACCCCGACCATTTGTCCAGAAGGTCCCACTGATATGTCCTCGCATGGAACCTTCTGAAGGGTATGGCCTCGTAGGCCGCCACCATGTTTCCCAGTACTCGAGTGCATTGATGAACTGACACTCTTTTTGGCTTTAACAGGTCTCTGACCATGTTCTGGAGTTCCTGGGCTTTTTCCGTTGGGAGAAAAACCCTCTTCTTTTCCGTGTCCAGAATCATGCCTAAAAATGATAGCCGAGTCGTTGGAATCAACTGTGATTTTGGCAGATTTATGATCCAGCCGTGTTGCTGCAGCAGTGACACACTTTTCAGCAACTGATCTCTCGATCTCGCTTTTATCAGGAGATCGTCCAAGTATGGGATAATTGTGACTCCTTGCCTGCGTAGGAGCGCCATCATTTCCGCCATTACCTTGGTGAAAATCCTCGGGGCCGTGGACAGCCCAAACGGCAACGTCTGAAACTGGTAATGACAGTCCTGTACAGCGAATCTCAGGTACGCCTGATGAGGAGGATAAATGAGGACATGAAGGTATGCATCCTTTATGTCTAGTGACACCATAAAATCCCTGCCTTCCAGGCTGGAGATCACTGCCTGGAGAGATTCCATCTTGAATATGAACTTTTTTAGATACAGGTTTAGGGATTTTAGATTCAGAATGGGTCTGACCGAGCCATCCGGTTTCGGGACCACAAATAGAGTTGAATAGTACCCCTTCCCCTGTTGCACTAGGGGAACCTTGATAATCACTTGCTGTTGACACAGCTTTTGTATCGCAGCTAAACCTATTTCCCTCTCTGGGGGAGAGGATGGCAAAGCAGACTTGAAAAATCGTCGAGGAGGCACTTCTTCGAATTACAGTTTGTAGCCTTGGGATACAATTTCTATTGACCAAGGATCCACATCTGACAGAACCCAGATCTGGCTGAAGAGTCGAAGATGTGCCCCCACCGGCGCGGACTCCCGCAGCGGAGCCCCAGCGTCATGCGGTGGATTTTGTAGAAGCCGGGGAGGACTTCTGTTCCTGGGAACTAGACGTAACAGGCATTCTTTTCCCTCTACCCTTACCTCTGGCGAGGAAGGAAGAGCCCCGGCCCCTTCTGGACTTATGCGACCGAAAGGACTGCATCTGATATTGAGGTGTTTTCCTTTGCTGTGGGGGAACATAAGGCAAAAAAGATTTACCCGCGGTAGCTGTGGGCACCAGGTCCGCGAGGCCCTCCCCAAATAAAACCTCACCCTTGTAAGGCAAAGTTTCCATATGTCTCTTTGAATCGGCATCACCCGTCCATTGGCGGGTCCACAGGGCTCGCCTAGCAGAAATTGCCATGGCATTGGCTCTTGAACCCAACAGCCCAACGTCTCTCGCAGAGTCTCTCATATAGAACGCTGCATCTTTTATATGACAAAAGGTCAATAAAATGCTATCCTTATCTAGGGTGTCAATGTCAGATGACAAGTTATCTGCCCATGCTGCTATTGTGTTACATACCCATGCAGACGCTACTGCCGGTCTGAGCAAGGCCCCCGTATGTGTATAAATTGATTTTAAGGTAGTCTCCTGTCTGCGTTCAGCAGGATCTTTGAGGGCTGCCGTGTCTGGAGACTGTAGCTCCACCTTTTTGGACAAGCGCGCCAAAGCCTTGTCCACCCTGGGCGAGGATTCCCACCGTAACCTGTCCTGTGCGGGGAAAGGATACGCCATAAGAATTCTCTTGGGAATATGCAGTTTATTGTCTGCAGTTTCCCAAGCTTTTTCAAATAAAGCGTTCAGCTCATGAGATGGGGGAAAGGTTACCTCAGATTTCTTCTCCTTAAACATGCATACCCTCGTGTCAGGCACCGAGGGGTCCTCTGTGATATGCAAAACATCTTTTATTGCAATAATCATGTAATGAATACTTTTGGCCACCCTTGGGTGTAACCTCGCATCATCGTAGTCGACACTGGAGTCAGAATCCGTGTCGGTATCAGTGTCTGCTACCTGGGACAGGGGACGTTTATGAGACCCAGAAGGGCCTTGCGACACAGTCAAAGCCATGGATTGACTCCCTGCTTTTTCTCTGGACTCTGCTTTGTCCAATCTTTTATGTAATAAACACACATTTACATTTAAAACATTCCACATATCCATCCAATCAGGTGTCGACTGTGCCGACAGAGACACCACAATCATCTGCTCTACCTCCTCCTTAGACGAGCCTTCCGCTTCAGACATGCCGACACGCGTACCGACACCCCCACACACACTGGGATATATATATATATATATATAAAGCAACCAGGGTTGTCTGCACTCACAGTAAAATAAAATTTGCTGGGGTGTCACTCAAGTTCATTAGAGCCAGGCATCTACCTTTTTCCATGAGCATATATGTCTTTGTATAGAGTGCACTCACCAGACTGTTATTAGAGCCAGCAGGATTTTTATTCAGACATCAGGTAAACATCACACACCGACGTTTCGGTCCTATCTGGACCTTCTTCAAGGTTTAACGGTCACCAACATGACTTATCTATATATAGCCATCACCTTAATTATATTCTAATAAAAACAGACATGGAACATATATGACATGGACATACACATACAAACATATTATAACAACAATCCTACCTATTCAGATCCCTTCATGTCCCCACATGATCCGTGTATTATCCATCCCGTATATTCAAGTAATGAAGTGGATATTCACTTATTCCCGCTGTGCCGCCAGACAGTATGAACCGCACGCCGGCGGGAGCGGAAGCGACCACATCTCTCCTGAAACGCAACCACGTGATCCCGACATGTGGTGCCCACATGTGTCCAATCACTGCGACACTATGCATCATATGTGTTACGTGCGTCATCACGCGCGACGCCTATACTCTCGTGAGGCATCCGCGTCATCACAAATTCTTTCAATGTATGCAGGGTACGCTGCCTAGCAACGTAGTTACCTAGGAAACCCTCGTTATGCATCTGTGCCCGTCAAGTTTACACATGTCGTAGGAGCATTACATTTACGTGGGGTAATCCTTATGTATCCCCACATGACAAATAATGGACATGGTGTGTGATGTTTACCTGATGTCTGAATAAAAATCCTGCTGGCTCTAATAACAGTCTGGTGAGTGCACTCTATACAAAGACATATATATATATATATATATATTCAGCAGGGGAGAGTCCGGGGAGCAGCTTCTCTGCAGCATGCTGTGGAGAAAATGGCGCTGGTTAGTGCTGGAGGATCAAGCTCCGCCCCCTCAACGGCGGGCTTCGGTCCCACTCAAATTCTTTATACTGGCGGGGGTTTATTTAATATAATGCCTCCGCAGTATATATATGTCAGCCAGTGTCCCTTGAGGTTTATTATTGCTCCCCAGGGCGCCCCCCCTGCGCCCTGCACCCATACCGTGCAGTCAGTGTGTGTGAATGTGGGAGCAATGGCGCGCAGCGTTACCGCTGCGCGGTACCTCAGTGAAGATCTGAAGTCTTCTGCCGCCTTTGAAGTCTTCTTTCTTCTTATACTCACCCGGCTTCTATCTTCCAGCTCTGTGAGGAGGACGGCGGCGCGGCTCCGGGACGAACAGCAAGGATGAGACCTGCGTTCCAACCCTCTGGAGCTAATGGTGTCCAGTAGCCTAAGAAGCAGAGCCTATCTGTATCTTCTCTCCCCTCAGTCCCACGATGCAGGGAGCCTGTTGCCAGCAGTGCTCACTGAAAATAAAAAACCTAACAAAAGTCTTTTTCAGAGAAACTCAGGAGAGCTCCCCTGCAGTGCATCCAGTCTCCTCTGGGCACAGGATCTAACTGAGGTCTGGAGGAGGGGCATAGAGGGAGGAGCCAGTGCACACCCATCTAAAGTCTTTAGAGTGCCCATGTCTCCTGCGGAGCCAGTCTATACCCCATGGTCCTTACGGAGTCCCCAGCATCCTCTAGGACGTAAGAGAAAAAGTATTGTAAATTGCCGTACAAATCTTCATTTTTGTTTTATTTTTACCCTACACCTATTTTTATATTTCTGTCACCGTGTTATCATCATTTTTTATATCCTTCACACAAAAGTGTATTAAAATGTTTTACTGTTACTCTCACTATAACACTGTTTCTAAATTGTAATCTAGCTTTTGTAGTCTACTTTTTACATGTCAACCTTTAGACCCTGTGGACCATGGCATCCAATATTGGTCAACTTATTGACTGTAGCCCTTTCTAGTGTAGATTTATAGAACAGATGACTGGATGCACTGGAAGACCAGCCAGAGTATATGAACACTACTAGTAAGTAACACATATTTTAGTTAAGTATACTAAAAACCACCCAATACTTGATGTAACATGTAGGTATTAGTCCTCTTTAATCCCACAGTGTCTTAATAATATTTAATGTAACTCAAGATAACTATTTTTTTTTTAATTTCAGTTAAATGCAACTCTTGACTGGCATAAGCTTTGTCCAGTGATAAACGATATGGAGAATTCGGAATTAACATAGTATGTAGTGGAAGTGTATTAGGTTAGCATACACACATCTCCAAGCAGCCGCTCGATATGTCAGGATGCCCTAAGTCTGCAGGCATTTAAATTTACCCACCTAGCTGCGATGTCAGTCCCCGCAGACAATGTACGGGCAGTCAGCTGATCACTCGTACACACAGCCAGACATTTAAGATATATCGCCATCAGCAGTGCTGCAGTTCCGTCACAATATGTTTGTGAACAACGTCGCACATAGATATACAAGTGTCACATATCAAACTAATCTCCTGATGCTTCCTAGTCGCATCACATTGCGACTCAGACACATTTTCAGAAAATAAGACGCCTGAAGATAGCAGAATCTCACAGGACCTGGCGTGCTAAGAGAAGCTGTTTTGCGCAACTGCAGCAAAGATGTATGAGGACGCATCTATAAGTGTCGGATTCTAAAACCCAGTGCTTCAGATTGATTTTATGCACTCAATTTAAAACGGCAATGATTTTAATAGCAGAACACAGCATTGCCCTTTTAAGTTTCGACATAAACACAATCGGATTATATAAACCCCTTGGAGTTTGTTTTCACATATAGGTAATTGATAAGCTACTGGTCTAGAAAATCCCACAAAGCCACTATGAAAGACAAAGGAGTTGGGACATAAGAAACTTAAGTAGGAAGGGACCTCACGCAGGACCCAGGACCAATCCTGAGAATATGCATCTGCCAATGCTCAGAACCCAAAACAACAGATTTGTAAGTAAACCATTGGGTTTGCGTACAAATCCAAATCAGACCCACCGACTGCTGATTGATATGGTGCCCATATTTTCGCACATGCCAGCCACTATTACATTTAGCAAATAATTAGTAATTGTACACCTAAATATTAACTAGATGATTCATCGCGCACTACGGGCACTCTTCACACCGTCCTCAGAGGCTACGCCCCCTTAACCCTTGCACGCCCTTAGGGCGTGCAATATTTTTATTACATGGAGTATTACCTCCAATCATAATTGTGTGAGTGGTTAAATATTGCACGGACAAAGGGAGTGCGATAGTTAAGGGTTCGCAGCCCCTTGCCATGGCGTGAACAGCACACGCAGGGCCAGTTGAATCACCTAGTAGGTGCTGTGGTTGGGGAAGTGGCAGGTGCGGGGAGACTCGGATGGGAGACGGGGTCCAGGGGTGCCACAGGGGGGAGGGGCCGGTGCGGTGGTGCAGTGGGGGGGTAGCGGGTGCGATGGTGCCGCGGGTGGGGGTCCGATGTCACCGCAGGTGGGGGAGGAGCAGTTGTGGGGGTGCCGCGGGTGGAGGAGGGGTGGTAGCGGGGGTGCTGCAGGTGGGGGAGGGGGACCGAAGCTATCGCGGGTGGTGGAGGGGGAGTGTGGGGGTGCCGCGGATGGGGCCCAGAGGTAGTGCGAATTGGGGAGGGGCGGGTAATGGTTTTCCTGCTTCTCCTCCTGGAAGCAGCTAAGCTGCTGTCCTCCCTTTGGCAGTGGCTCTCCCAGAGACTTGCACAGCAGCCAAGCAGCCAGTCACTATTGTTAGCGCCGGTGTCCCAACGCACCGCATTACAGGGAAGAAGATGCACTCAAACTATAGCTCCCAGCAGCCCTTAGCGCCGGAATGCTTTGGCGCTAAGGGCTGCTGGGAGCTGTAGTTTATTTAGTACGTCTACTTTCCTGTAATGTGGCGCGTTGAGACACCGGCGCTAACAATAGTGACTGGCTGGCAGAACTGACTGACTCGCTGAATAAAGGTAAAAGGTGAGAGTGCTGTGCGGTATCAGTGACACGGCACACCCACTGCACTGCACAGCACTGTCACATTTTACATTAATTCAGCGTCCAGACATTACCCTCCGCGATATCACCCACACTATCTGTTACATTAGCCATCTCGGGGCTTCCAGGCCGGCAGCCCAGGTGCTGTATTGCGGAGTCAGGGCCTCCGGGGATCTGGGCACGGCTGTAGCGGGGAGGCATTTCTGCGACATCACGTGCAGAGGAGGCTCTGGGGCTCAGAGTATGCGGCACATGGAGGGCTATGAAAGCCTTCCGCTCATACTTGCCTACTCTCCCGGAAAGTCCGTGAGGCTCCCAAAAATCGTGTGGCACTCCTGGCCTCCCAGGGAAATGGGCAAGTCTCCCTCATGGCGCTTACCCCCCGGCGCACTCCACCTTTGCCGCATGACACAGTCACAGCGGCATCCCATCAAAAAAAAGGGGGCGGGGAAATGATGCAATTCGTGTTAAATTGCGTCATTGTAGCCCCACCCCCTGCTTTGCAATGCCGGTAATGCGGGCATTGTAAAGCGGGGGGCAGGGCTACGATGACACAATCGAATCATCACACCTCCATACAGCATCCTCCACGCCCCCTCCTATATAAATAGGCTGTATGTAGGCATGCATGCTTCAGCTGCGCCGCTTTCACACACGTCTATGCAGGTGGCCGCAGCAGCTTTTGTTCCACCTGTACCGCGGCTAGGCAGTGGGGATTGTTGATGTCGGAGGGGGCAGGCGGACTGGCAGCAGGACTTAGGATGCTGCAGTAAAAGGTTTTTTTCCCCCCTATCTACAGCGCAGAGGCTTGCTGCAGACGCAGTGGCATACCCTCCAGCTGTACCTTATTGGCATTAGCAGGTATAGTACCTTTTTTATATGGTCTGTACCAATTTTTGGCTCTCCAAACTTCCATTGAAAGTATAGGAAAAGGAGCGTGGCCATGCCACTTCACCAACGGCCACGCCCCCTTTTCGAATTTGTACCGATTTTAATGTGTACATTGGCCCTCATTCCGAGTTGATCGCTCGCAAGCTGCTTTTAGCAGCAGTGCACACGCTAAGCCGCCGCCCTCTGGGAGTGTATCTTAGCTTAGCTGAAGTGCGAACGAAAGAGTTGCAGAATTGCTACTAAAAAATGTCATGCAGTTTCTGAGTAGCTCCAGACCTACTCCTATCTTGCGATGACTGCAGTCAGTTTAGTTCCTGGTTTGACGTCACAAACACGCCCTGCGTTCGGCCAGCCACTCCCCCGTTTCTCCAGTCACTCCTGCGTTTTTGCCTGGTACGCCTGCGTTTTTTAGCACACTCCCTGAAAACGCAGAGTTGCCGCCCAGAAACACCCACTTCCTGTCAATCATACTACGAACACTGGAGCTTCTGTAAAACTGCAAACTTTTGTGTGAAAGTACTTAGCGCATGCGCGATGCGTACCATGCGCATAAATGCAGTTTTTTCACCTGATCGCTGCGCTGCGAAAAACAGCAGCGAGCGATCAACTCGGAATGAGAGCCATTGTTGGAGGGTATTTTGCTGCAGATGCAGTGGGCCTATTTTGAGGTGTGGACCTGGAGCTGCAGCTCCATCAGCCCCATTGTTAATCCTGCTCTGGGAACACACGGCCGCCAAATGGCAGAGCCTCCCATTGGATGTAACCTTTGTTGGAGGGCGTTTCTCACCCAATTAGCTGTGGACTGGGTGCGATAGGCCTGCTGTTAACCCAATGAGAGCTCCTAGCCACGCCCAGCGTTATACACACAGGCACAGATCTGGCCTATTATATAGGAGATAAATACGTCACGTGTAATGTTTCACTTGGAAGAGTTTGTGATAACTTACTTTTCTTTCTAGATTAAGAGAATGGCACTATTGCATATAATTATACTAAAAGCAAGTTTCTATAATAAGTGATATTAAGAAACAGACAACCAAAGATTACGGTTTGTGAGGGAGGGAATAAAACAATACAAAAACAAATAACACAGGAAAAGCAATCTAAAGCATAACGACTTAAGTAACATCAATGTTGATTGGTTTAATAAAGCAATTTAATTACCTTTACTACTATGAAAAAAAACTACTGACAGATTGCATTTTATCAGTCTGGTCTCAAAAAAAAAAAAAAATCTTCTTGGTATAGCTTAGCAGTAATCAAACCAGGATCCATACATAATAAGTGGCTCAACGACAGCTGGCTATTTCAGAAAAACAATTGTTTGATCAATTTTAGATTTAAAACATGAATAAATGTTTAACAACAGAATAAATGAAACTCTGCTCAATGCCCATAGTGTATACAGTCATTAAAGGATTTAAAGCACATTGGCAATAATTGCCAACTTGTGTAAAATGTGATGCATGAAAAGCAAACTACAAAGCCGTAAAATATACAGTTTTCTACCAGACTTGTGTTTCATTTTATAGCATTTTTTTTCCCTTTACATCTACATAGTTAAAAATAATCTACATGTATTGCGCCAAGTTTGTATTCTACTAGATAGAGGCACAGGCACACTAGGGTCCAATAATTATGAGAAATTGTCAATATAACATGAGGGTGAGTTGATATAGAGCAGTGTTTCACAAACATTCTTGACTCACGGCGCCCTACAGTATTAGCATTTTTTTCACGCCACCCCTAGGATAAATGTTTTTTTATTGATAACTTTGGAAAAGAAAAAAAAGATGAAGTCAACTGTGTAAACCTGGCACCCGTCAGTTGTGGTGTACAGCTGTACTTCTGATTGTCCACATGTTTATGATTGGCAGCCACCGGCACTGGTTTTGCCTATCACTTTGACCATAAATAATTTGATTTGGTCCTGGACCACCAATCCGAGGCCTCCCTGCAAGATCCTCACTTCACCCCAGGGTGCCTTGGCACACAGTTTGGAACCACTGGTGTAGAATGAAAGAGTAGACAAGGCTATTAAATTAAAGAGGCCTCAAATTACCCTAAAATCAAATTTCTTCTACTTTTTTTATTGCATTTTGTATTTAAATTTATTTTTATTACTAAACAAAATTATTTAGCTTATTACTTTAACAAAAAAGAATGCACAAATCAGCCATTTGATACCTTGTAAGAACCTTTAGCACTTCCTCTACGCCCACTAACTATATTGTTCTATCTCAATTGTCACTTTTTGGGATCCAAGGCAGCTTCCCCACGTTTTCATGTACTTCTCCCAGGTGGCATTCTTCAGAGAATCCGCACACCCTCGCTGTGAGTACCGCAAATTGGCATTTCTCAGGTGCGCGCATTCATCCAACGCATGTGAGGTTAATGATGCGAGTATGTAAATGCACATAACTGGAGCGGGCCCTATATGTTTTCATTAACTGTTCTGATGTTTTCAACATTATTTAATGATTCTATTTACTATCCAGTAAACATCATCTTCAGGCATAGATTGCTATTTCCTGTTAAAATTAAATGTAAAGGTTTTCATAATTTAGGTTTAGTTTTTTTTAAAGTGTATACATGTGAAATTGATTTATTATTATTGATTTATCTTGTTTAAGCACATCTGCAACAATACTTATTCTTATTTATTTATTCATATTATTTTCAATAAAATACCATTACAAGTATTCACCAAATAATCCAACATAAGAAAAGTAAAGTAAAGCTGGAGCGTCGGGGATTCGTTCCAACATCCTCGTCAGCCCAGATTGCCCGTACACACTGGGGTCACTTTAACGGAGGACGGAATCATATGTTCCGTCCTTCATTAGCATACTGCAAGATGCTAGCGATATCATCAGGTTTGATGTGAAGCTAGCGACTGTGGGCACATACATATCAGACATACACACTGCCCAATATGCGCCGAACTGAGCGATATGTCATCTGATCCGACGGATCGAATTGACATATCAATCGCTCATTGCGTACCCAGCTTTAGAAGAGGAGAAATATCAGACTTACATCGACGAGCCAGATGTCATCTTGTCTAGTATCTTTAAATCTAGAAGAAAAAAACAAACAATAAAGCAAAATATTAGGTGGTTTTATTTATATACGGCTATATTTATAGTGCACACATATTACACTGCCTTTATTGACAATATTTCATCAATTCACATCAATTACTTAGTACAGTAAATACTGTATGTTTACATTAATGTGTAATACGTACAAGTATTGCACACATTTATACTGAATGTAAATGGTCACACAGATAAAACTTAATTTCCTAATTTTTTTTACAAAAACCAAACCTATGACATACAACCGAAAAAGTAAATGACATCAAAATGTCTTCTATTCATCAGCAGGTGTAAACAAAATGTCTAAATATGAATGATAATGTTAATAACGTCAAGTCAAATGATCAGTTAACAGTTCTCATAAATGTTGTAATTCTCCTTTTGTCTTCAGAGGACTCTAACCAGGAATAATTAAAGAATACTTGTAAGATAGTTTGTATGTCAATATGCAGCATGTGTGTCAGAAAAACTCATTGAATGTATACCATGCAATATATTCTGTACATAATATTAGGCTCTTAGACAAAAAGTCACCATAGTAACTCCTCACAAACCTGCATGGATCTATGGACTCATTAATTCCAAGCATTTAGATATTCTTCGTACGTTTTCAACATTGTGGAACACCATTACTACACTCATTGGTGGTCATTCCGAGTTGATCGCTCGCTGCCGATTTTCGAAGTGCAGCGATCAAGTGAAAAAACAGCAAAAATGCGCATGCGCATGGTACGCAGCGTGCATGCACTAAGTACTTTCACACAAAACTTTGTAGATTTACACAAGCTCGAGCGACGTTTTTTCATCGCTCAAGTGATCGTAGTGTGATTGACAGGAAGTGGGTGTTTCTGGGCGGAAACTGGCCATTTTCAGGGAGTGTGCTAAAAAACGCAGGCGTGCCAAGTAAAAACGCAGGAGTGGCTGGAGAAACGGGGGAGTGGCTGGCCGAACGCAGGGCGTGTTTGTGACGTCAAACCAGGAACTGAACGGACTGAGGTGATCGCAGTCTAGGAGTAGGTCTGGAGCTACTCAAACTGCAGGGAATTATTTAGTAGCAGTTCTGCTAATCTTTCGTTCGCACTTCAACTAAGCTAAGATACACTCCCAGAGGGCGGCGGCCTAGCGTTTGCAATGCTGCTAAAAGCAGCTAGCGAGCGAACAACTCGGAATGAGGGCCATTGTGAGGTATTAGAAGATTGGGGTTTTCAACTGGGTGACAGCAGCTCTGGCTGCAATAATTTTAATTGAGATCTATAATGCTGAAGGCAGTCGGGGCACTAAATTCTGGAAACCAATTCTTACAGTTGGCACAAGCCTACTGTGGTGGAATAATCAGATGTGTAAATAGGGTGCAGCCAGGGACAATAAGCTGAGAGTTGGTGCCTCATTATAATGTGTTTGGCACAGGCATTGTAATAGGTTGGTCATTTAAATGATAGAACATTTGATATTTTGAGCAATCATTTGTTGGTCATGGTTAGGAAGTATGTTATTATCTGCTAAAGTGCATAACTTTTTGCTCTGAATACTAAATGATGGTACATTTTTAGAGACCTGAAATAAAATATACAATCAGAGTGCTATCAATTTTAACCACTTAATTAAATGACTTCCTGGAGCATACTGATTAATAGAATTAATTAGTATATATTCCTCATGTAACTGTTCACTACTTTTGACAGCATTGTCACATGGATATTAAATCTATGGCCGCAAAACTAACACAGAACATAAATAATGAGCATAACGTGGTTTCTAATCAGTAAATATAATGACATTTTAAACAACCTTATAAATTAGAAACAAACTAAAGGGCCCTACAAATTTACTGATTACACTGAAAGATATGAACGATCTTGTGCATTAATGAACGAGAAAGTATTTATATCTTTCAGTGTGTAGGCACCAACGATGAACGATGCATCGTTGGTGCCACCTCATTTATGCATGCAAGCTACGGGGCTGGGGGAGTGAAAAAAACTTCACTCCCCCATCTAACCCCCCCTTCCCTGCCGTCGCACCTCGGCGATTAGTCGGCCAGTGTGTAGGGCCCTTAAGAAATACCAAAAGCTACTTCATTTATGGTTGACAAATTTATTGACATATACCATTATTATAATACATTAGCAAGTTCTATATAATTAAGCTGTAATAGAATAATTCAGAATCTGACAGAAAATACATATGGGTTTTATACATTCTTATGCAGGCATCACACTGGACAGCTTGAACTAAAAACTCAACTTCCCTAACCCCAACACAGGGACGGATCTAGACTTTTCTTTTAGGGGGGGGCGGTTTACTGTTTAATCTTGACTCCTCCCCTCTCTAGTCCCAACTCCTCCCATCTGCAATCCTAACTCCTCCTCTCTCAATTCCTGAAAAACAACTTTTTGAGTGAGACCGAGATAGTGCTTTGTGATTGTTCTATGTACATGTTACTGTGCTGTGGGGTAATTGTATTTATTAGCCCTAGTACCCACACACCTGCAAGTGAGGGGCATATGCTCTATAACCCTTGCTCTCCTGGCTCTTCTGTGCTGCTGTGGTATAGGCTGCAGGACAGCGTTCTGCCTCAGGCTCTCCCTGGAGAGCTCTCTTCAGCTCAAAAGTGGGTGTGGCTATGACTGTGTTAGGGGGGGCGGTCACCCCCTTCGCCCCCCCCCTAAATCCGGCCCTGCCCCAACAAGCATAAATGTTGTGTTCCCATACCCAATAAGCTTTATGGATATACTAGTTTTGTTTTTACCTGTCAATTGCCATGTAGCTAGTTATATAATATAATACAGCTTATGTCCTCATACATCTTTGCTGCGTCACGCCAAACAGCGCCTCTTGGCACACTAGGTCGCGTGAGTCTACCAGCATTGGGCATCTTTTTTGCTGAAAATGTGTCTTAGTTGCAGAGTGTGACTAGGATGCACGAGGAGACTGTGTAAATTAATTTGATAGATGACACTTGTATAGGCGGCTCACTCACACCAGGCATCTCACATCGCATGGTGTGCTGAGGATAGATGAATGAGGACACATCTGTAGATGTGAACAAAACGCTATATTCATTCTGAATTATGCATGGGGTCAACCCATATAGAATGGTTTGTTTCAGGCTGAGGGACAGGTTACTGTATAGCAGGCCTGGCCAACCTGTGGCTCTCCAGCTGTTGTGAAACTACAAGTCCCAGTATGCCCTGCCACAGTTTTGCTATTAGGGAATACTAAAACTGTGCAAATGCATGCATGGGTCTGTAGTTTCACAACAGTTGGCGAGCCACAGGTTGGCCAGGCCTGGTGTATAGACATATGTGTACCCAACTACCTCTCTGTCATCTCCTCCTGTATTGTTCATTCTAGCACCCTGCACCTTTCAAAACCTGTGCAGCACCTCTTTACTGCCAGGGGTGTTGCTCAATGCTCTGGTGCTTCAAGCATACTTTGGTCTGTATCTCAGTGCTGAGATACAGACCACAGGGTGAATGAAGCACCAGAGCAGAGAGCGACACACCAAGCAGGAAAGAGGAACTGCACAGATTTTGATAGATGCAGGGTGCTAGAATGAACAATATCCTGGATGCCTGAGCATTCGCTAAAGCTTCCCCTTTAACAGAGTCTTCACCATAACACCCCCCCCAAACCCAAATCTATCACTGTTGACAACACCATCATATTCCCTGTTACCCAACTCTCTGCTGCCTAGGTGTCATCATTCACTGGACCCTCTCCTCTGATCCCCATACTCAATCTCTGGCTCAACCGATTATCCACTCATTAGTCATTTCTCAGACCGACTACTACAACCTTCTCCTTACTGGCCCCCCACGTTCCCATTTTGCCCCTCTCCAAGCTGTTCTCAAAGTTGCAGCTAGACCCTGGATACTGCATCTCATGCTCAAATCCAAGATTTTGTTCATTTGGCCCCCTTTCACTGGAACAAACTCCCTCGCTCTATCAGGCTCTCCCTGGCACTAAAAACCCATTATAGTTTACCCTTCTACCACTTACCATTGTCACCAGGTCACCCACCCCACTCTCCGACCTTGGCCATCTTTATCTCGCTTACTTCCTGTGCTCAGGTCTCCATCTACATGCGCACACCTCATGTTATCAGTCTGTCTCACACCTCGTGTACTCACAGCCCTCTTCTCTACCACTTCAATATCAGCTTTCACCTACTGAATTGCCACTTACCGCAGAATTCTTCTTGCTCGTAGCCGTTCGTCACTTCCTGCAGCGGCTAGTTGTGCCATCACTACTGGAGACAGGTTCTACCCTTCGCCAATTACTCCCTCGCTCACCTTGCTTTCCAGCTGTATTGTGTTCTGAGAATTGTGTTTCTAATTGTTACTTGTGTTCGGATTGTGTTTTAGTTACTGTAATGTAATGTTCTACTGTTGATGTATGTTCGGCGCCGTGGACAACTTGTGGTACCGTATTATAATAATAATAATAATAATAATAATAATATGTGTGAACCAGAAAGTTGTGACAATAGGTGTTGATTGGTAATAATATTTATCTGGAGTTCTTTTTTAAATTAAAACAGTGCAGATCCCATTAGAGACCGTACGCTGCCTTTCAAGCAGTAGACTGTAATCTTCCAGCAAATGAATACAGGAGAACATGGAATCACCAGTGAGAATTCAGGGTGGAAATCTGTCATTCTACAAAATGAAAGCCACATCGCCTACTGCTACTTTACACATGCAAAAGGGAACGCTAGTTGTATGAAAGCAATTTTGATGTTTTGTGAAGTTATAAAAACAGCTTGGAAATTCATCACCCTTATTGCAACACAAAATCCCTAGTGTACTCCTTTAAGTCCCAAGCATCCCCTTAACTGCCTGACAAAACTGGTCAATGCTGTTTTGATTATGGCATAGAGTTACGTCATTTTCTATGGGATGCTTGCATGACTGGAACAATGGTAATGTAAAAATAAACTTGTCCACTGTGTATGTTGTGCTTTCAGCATTTTGTTCATATTCACTACTCCAGTAAACTGGATTACAGCCCACACTGCACCAGCATTCAGCACGCTTCATTGACTCCGTTATCTGATGGCTATTCAGTGAACCATATATTTATAAATCCCACTGTGAAAAGACTTTCAGTGCATGGATAGAATCTTATTGCAGTACTTAGCACATTCAGCAACTGAAACTTTAGATAGTGGATAGAGATATGCTGAAAGCAGAAGTAAATTACACAAAGTATTGTGGACACAAGTCATTATCTATAGTAATTACTTCTATATGAAAAACTAATTTCTGGCATTATGTGTAGTTTGTGAAAAATTAAATGATGAGTGATTTCCCATCTCACAGAAAACACTGCATGCTTTTAACAGATTATCCTAAGGAAGTCTAGGTACTGTAGCTGGTCCTCCAAAACTGAGATTTTTGCTAAGAGTAGTCTGCACAGGGGTCTGTGACCATGGTCCGGCTCCTGCCGCACCAAACAAAAAACTGATTTGACTGAGTCGGTGGGCGGGATTATATGGATGAGCCCGTTGCATCCTGGGAGGCCAGAAAGCTTGTGATCGTTTGGTGCCAATCCGTTGTCGCTCCATCATATTCCAATGTTATCCTGTTGATAACGTGTGGACCCTGCTGGAGAAACTGGCAGTTTTCAACAGAAATAGGTCGAATTTGCATTTCACCTATTCAATGACAGTGTAATTTTTCCGACTGCCGAAAAAAATTGATAGTGGCAGGTAAGGGGGGAGGAGTGATTGACTTCCAATTTGCTGCAATTTGGCACTTAGCAGTATTGAGTATATGGGTGATCAGTTTATGTGTAGGTCGTGGGAGGTGGGCAATTGGTCTAGCTAAAAGGGAATATAGAGGGGAAGGGGGCATAACAAAATCAGTAATATTTTTAATTAACGTATGTATTTCCTTCCAATGACAAAGACATGTCCACCATGTGTAAAAAAGTCCCCGTTTATTATTATATTTACACACCTATGCCCTCCTATTTGTACTGTTCCTTTTCTGTTCTGTACAGTCACATATACTGAAAAGCAATAAACAAATAAAATAGAAAAAAAAATCATCACACAAGTATAGAGTACATTTTTTCAAGCTTTTCATCACGATGTAGCATTTCTGCACTGCACATATTGAGAGATCTAAATTGTCTATTTTTTAAAAGGTAATCACAATATCTTTAACTGTCGGTTAGATAAAACCTCTAACAGTGCAAATAACACGTACCTGTTTTGTCCTATATAAGCAGTTTGAAAACACAAAATATAGTTATTTGACCTAGTAAGTTCAAATCCACTGACATCAACATGATATAGCAGTGGGTGGCAAATCTATACAGATGACTGCGTACACACAACTCCCTACAGATGAAGGCAAGGTCATTGGCGTTATCTGTTAAATACCAACTGGAGCAGAGTATAAAAAACAATAAATAAATATAATGTAGGGGTTACACAATACACTGCTCTAAAATGTGTAAAGATGTATTGCACACTGGTGTTTTGTGCATATATGTGGAATCTGAAGATTTGTGCAACCATAAAGGCAGTATCATATTAGCCACGGTAAGACATTGGGCGTTTTTCTCACCAATTTTATGTATTGATTCCGCAGTTTACGCAGAATCAGTGGGTTTCTGTTCCCCATGCTGCAGAAATTTTAGCCGCCAATTGGCCCATAAGTCTGCAAATTCAATGTGGTAACTCTAAATCAAACCATTCATGCCTAAAAAAATAGGAAAAAAGCAGCTAGAGTACATACAAGAGGGTCATATGGTTGCTTTATATGTACCATTCCTTACATTAATGATCTAGCATAAGATAAATTGCTTACACGAATGCATACCATATTCAATTAAGTGTGGGATTTTGCCGGCAAAAAATCCACAATCCTCAAGCCTAATTTTGAGTTGCCGCTCCTGATACACGCAGTATTCAATTTAAAAAGAGCAGTAGCAATTTTTTTATGCGAGCGGAATTAGATGGGAGGAAATGGAATTAAGAGAGTAAAAAATAAACATGCAGCCCCGCAGGCTGCCAATGCTGTGCAGGGTTAGGGGTGGTGTAGTGTATTGTAGTGCAGTGTGAGTGGTAGTGTAGTGTATGCAGGGATGGGTTGCACTGTGAGTGGTAGTGTAGTGTATTGCAGTATGCAGGGTGAGTGGTAGTGTAGTGCAGTGTATATGGTAAGGGGATGCTGGGTGAGCAGTAGGGTAGTGCAGTTTGTGCAGTGAGGGGGTGCAGGGTGAGTGGTAATGTAGCAGAGTAGTGTATGCAGTGATGAAGTGCAGGGTGAGCGGTAGTGTATTGTATGTGGTGAGGGGGTGCATTGTGAGCAGTAGTGTAGTGCAGTGTATGTAGGGAGTATGTGCAGGGTGAGAGGTAGTACCTGTGCCCAGTACTTGGAAGCACTGCTGTTTATGACGCTGAGGAGAAGAGATGACTTCGGGAAGCGGAGGAGGGAGGCAGCACTGCAGAATGTGAGTATTTCTGAACTAATTAAGCTAATTGGAAACTTCCAATTGCTTAATTAGTCATTAGGGGAGTGTCCAAAGGGTTCCAAAGCAAGTCCCGGAAAAAAAACCCACACCCAATTGAGGGGAAGATTTATTAAGCTCGGTGAAGTGATAAAGTGGACGGTGATAACGGACCAGCCAATCAGATCCTAACTACCATGTCACAGACTGGGTTTGAAGTTCCTCATCAGCCAGGGTATCAAACTTGTAGAATTTTGCAAAAGTGTTCGAACCCGACCAAGTAACTGCTCGGCAAAGCTGTAAAGCCGAGACGCCTCGGGCAGCCGCCCAATAAGAGCCCACCTTCCTAGTGGAATGGGCCTTTACCGAATTTGGTAACGGCAATCCAGCCGTAGAATGAGCCTGCTGAATCGTGTTACAGATCCAGCGAGCAATAGTCTGCTTAGAAGTAGGAGCGCCAACCTTGTTGGCTGCATACAGGACAAACAGTGCCTCTGTTTTCCTAATCCGAGCCGTCCTGGCTACATACATTTTTAAGGCCCTGACTACATCAAGGGACTTGGAATCCTCCAAGTCTCCTGTAGCCACAGGCACCACAATAGGCTGGTTCATATGAAAGGATGACACCACCTTAGGCAAAAATTGAGGACGAGTCCTCAACTCAGCTCTACCCACACGGAAGATGAGATAGGGGCTATTATGAGACAAGGCCGCTAATTCGGACACCTGCCTTGCAGATGCCAAGGCCAACAACATGACCACCTTCCAAGTGAGAAATTTTAATTCAACTGTTTGAAGAGGCTCAAACCAGTGAGATTTTAGGAACTGTAACACCACGTAAAGGTCCCAAGGTGCCTCTGTGGGCACAAAAGGAGGCTGGATGTGCAGCACTCCCTTTACAAAAGTCTGGACTTCTGGGAGAGAAGCCAATTCCTTCTGAAAGAATATCGAATTCTGTAACTTAATGGAGCCTAACTTTAGGCCCATATCCACTTCTGTCTTTAGAAAGTGGAGAAAACGGCCCAAGTGGAAATCTTCCGTAGGAGCATTCTTGGCTTCACACCAAGATACATATTTCCTCCAGATACGGTGATAATGTTTCGCCGTCACCTCCTTCCTAGCCTTTATTAGAGTAGGGATGACTTCCTCCGGAATACCTTTCCCAGCTAGGATTCGGTGTTCAACCGCCATGCCGTCAAACGTAACCGCGGTAAGTCTTGGAACACGCAGGGCCCCTGCTGCAACAGGTCCTCCCTGAGAGGAAGAGGCCATGGATCTTCTGTGAGCATCTCCTGGAGATCTGAATACCAGGCCCTCCGAGGCCAATCTGGAAAGATGAGTATTGTCTGCACTCTTTTTCGTCTTATGATTCTCAATATTTTCGAGATGAGAGGAAGAGGAGGGAACACATAAACCGACTGAAACACCCATGGTGTCACCAGGGCGTCCACCGCTACTGCCTGAGGGTCCCTTGACCTGGCACAATACCTCCGAAGATTCTTGTTGAGGCGTGACGCCATCATGTCTATTTGAGGAAGTCACCAAAGACTTGTTATTTCTGCAAAAACTTATTGATGGAGTCCCCACTCTCCTGGATGGAGATCGTGTCTGCTGAGGAAGTCTGCTTCCCAGTTGTCCACTCCCGGAATGAATACCGCTGACAGAGCGCTTACGTGATTTTCCGCCCAGCGCAGAATCCTGGTGGCTTCCGCCATTGCCACTCTGCTCCTTGTCCCGCCTTGGTGGTTTACATGAGCCACGGCTGTGACGTTGTCTGATTGAATCAGAACCGGTAGATCGCGAAGAAGATTCTCCGCTTGTCGTAGGCCGTTGTATATGGCCCTTAATTCCAGTATGTTGATGTGTAGGCAAGCCTCTTGGCTTGACCACAGTCCCTTAAAAATTCCTTCCTTGTGTGACTGCTCCCCATCCTCGGAGGCCCGCGTCCGTGGTCACCAGAACCCAGTCTTGAATGCCGAACCTGCGACCCTCTAGAAGGTGAGCACTCTGCAGCCACCACAGGAGAGACACCATGGCCCTGGGGGACAGGGTTATTTTCTGATGTATTTGAAGATGGGACCCGGACCACTTGCCCAGAAGGTCCCACTGAAAAGTCCTCGCATGAAACCTGCCGAAGGGGATGGCCTCGTAGGTCGCCACCATTTTACCCAGTACTCGAGTGCATTGATGGACTGACACTCTTTTCGGTTTTAACAGGTCTCTGAACATGTTCTGGAGTTCCTGGGCTTTTTCCATCGGGAGAAAAACCCTTCTTTGTTCTGTGTCCAGAATCATGAAAGATAGCCGAGTCTGTGACTTTGGTAGATGTAGAATCCAGCCATGCTGCTGCAGCACTCAGAGAGAGCGACACGCTTTTCTGCAACTGTTCCTTTGATCTCGCTTTTATCAGGAGATCGTCCAAGTACGGGATAATTGTGACTCCTTGCCTGCGCAGGAGCACCATCGTTTCCGCCATTACCTTGGTGAAAACCCTCGGGGTCGTGGAAAGGCCAAACGGCAACGTCTGAAACTGGTAATGACAGTCCTGTACAGCGAATCTCAGGTACGCCTGATGAGGAGGATATATAGGGACGTGAAGGTATGCATCCTTTATGTCTAGTGACACCATAAAATCCCCCCCTTCCAGGCTGGAGATAACTGCCCTGAGCGATTCCATCTTGAACTTGAACCTTTTTAAGTACAAGTTCAGGGATTTTAGATTTAGAATGGGTCTGACCGAGCCATCCGGTTTTGGGACCACAAACAGGGTTGAATAGTACCCTTTTCCCTGTTGTATTAGGGGAACCTTGATAATCACTTGCTGTAGACACAGCTTTTGAATTGCAGCTAAAACTATTTCCCTCTCTGGGTTTGAAGCTGGTAAAACCGATTTGAAGAATCGGCGAGGAGGCACGTCTTCGAATTCTAGCTTGTAGCCTTGGGATACAATTTCCATCGCCCAAGGATCCACGTCCGACTGAACCCAGACGTGGCTGAAGAGTCGAAGACGTGCCCCCACCGGTGCTGACTCCCTCAGTGGAGCCCCAGCGTCATGCGGTGGATTTAGTAGAAGCTGGGGAGGACTTCTGCTCCTGGGAACTGGCCGTAGCCGGCATTCTCTTCCCTCTACCCTTACCTCTGGTGAGGAATGAAGAGCCCCGACCTCTTCTGGACTTATGCGACCGAAAGGACTGCATCTGATACTGTGGTGTTTTCTTTTGCTGTGGGGGAACATAAGGCAAAAAGGTAGATTTACCCGCGGGAGCTGTGGAAACCAGGTCCGCGAGACCTTCCCCAAATAAAACCTCACCCTTGTAAGGCAAAACTTCCATATGCCTCTTTGCCCGGCTTCTATCTTCCGGCTCTGTGAGGATGATGGCGGCGCGGCTCCGGGACGAACGACGAGGGTGAGGCCTGCGTTCCGACCCTCTGGAGCTAACGGTGTCCAGTAGCCTAAGAAGCAGAGCCTATCATTTAAGTAGGTCTGCTTCTCTCTCCTCAGTCCCACGATGCAGGGAGCCTGTTGCCACCAGTGCTCCCTGAAAATAAAAAAACCTAACAAAATTATTTTCTTTTACAGAGAAACTCAGGAGAGCTCCCCTGCAATGCACCCAGTCTCCTCTGGGCACAGGATCTAACTGAGGTCTGGAGGAGGGGCACAGAGGGAGGAGCCAGTGCACACCCATCTAAAGTTCTTTGTAGTGCCCATGTCTCCTGCGGAGCCCGTCTATACCCCATGGTCCTTACGGAGTCCCCAGCATCATCTAGGACGTAAGAGAAAAGTAGACATAGTGACAAAATACCCATGCACCTAGCACATGAGGCATATAGCTGAATTATATGAGGCAGGCTTTTACCAAACAATGGCACATAATTAATTAAGTAATGCGACAATGCTCATATGGGTATTCTGCGTACCAGATGAGGGGTTTTCAGTCATGCACATCAACAACTGTTAATTTCAATCTTCAATCTGTTGCTTGCATCATGAAGGGTCTACAAGTGAGCATAAAAAACACCTCTCATGGTGCAATATTGTTGTTCCAAAACATTAATTTTCTCTAAAGGTAATAAGCGTACCAGAAAGCTGGTATAGAACAGCAGATTATAGGGGGCCTTGTCCTCCAATGTTCAAAATGCAATGGAACCTAGAGTCAGCAAAACACAAGATACACTCCTCATAGTGCAATACAGACTGGTGTACTAAGGTGGATTTTTCTATATCAGTTGGTAATGCGCGTACAACAAAAAAAATAGTATTCAGGCATAATAGAAATCTTTCCAGGCAGAATAGTCACCACTAGTACTCACTCTCAGGATAGGGTTAGCTTCATAAGAAAAATACTTTAATATTTTAAAACAAGACAAAAAGAATAAAAAATAAATAAAAATGCAGGCTTATCTGAACAAAAAGCGGGTATTGTTTTTTAGGCAGTCCAGGAGTATGTCCACAGTGAGTACCTTGATCAGGAGGCAGTCAGGAGTGTCCTCAACGCGTTTCACCTTACAAGGCTTCCTCAGGAGTGTCTACAGGGATTAACACTAGCTTTCCTTTTTATGGTCTCCATAATAAAGGGTGGAGATCAATTATGCAAATCACTTCAGGTTGCATTTTCCCGCCATAATTGAATGTAAACAAGGTACAACAAATAGTTTTCTCTAACGTCCTAAGTGGATGCTGGGGACTCCGTAAGGACCATGGGGAATAGCGGCTCCGCAGGAGACTGGGCACATCTAAAGAAAGCTTTAGGACTAACTGGTGTGCACTGGCTCCTCCCCCTATGACCCTCCTCCAAGCCCCAGTTAGATTTCTGTGCCCGACGAGAAGGGTGCACACTAGGGGCTCTCCTGAGCTTCTTAGTGAAAGTTTTAGTTTAGGTTTGTTATTTTCAGTGAGACCTGCTGGCAACAGGCTCACTGCATCGAGGGACTAAGGGGAGAAGAAGCGAACTCACCTGCGTGCAGAGTGGATTGGGCTTCTTGGCTACTGGACATTAGCTCCAGAGGGACGATCACAGGCCCAGCCTGGATGGGTCCCGGAGCCGCGCCGCCGGCCCCCTTACAAAGCCAGAAGAGCGAAGAGGTCCGGAAAAATCGGCGACAGAAGACGTTCCTGTCTTCAATAAGGTAGCGCACAGCACTGCAGCTGTGCGCCATTGCTCTCAGCACACTTCATACTCCGGTCACTGAGGGTGCAGGGCGCTGGGGGGGGGCGCCCTGAGACGCAATAAAACATGATAAAAATACCTTACATGGCAAAAAATACATCACATATAGCTCCTGGGCTATATGGATGCATTTAACCCCTGCCAGAATATACAGAAAAACGGGAGATAAGGCCGCCGAAAAGGGGGCGGAGCCTATCTCCTCAGCACACTGGCGCCATTTTCCCTCACAGCTCAGTTGGAGGGAAGCTCCCTGGCTCTTCCCTGCAGTCACTACACTACAGAAAGGGTTAAAAAAAGAGAGGGGGGCACTAATTAGGCGCAGTATTAAAACATACAGCAGCTATAAGGGGAAAAACACTTATATAAGGTTATCCCTGTATATATATATATAGCGCTCTGGTGTGTGCTGGCATACTCTCCCTCTGTCTCCCCAAAGGGCTAGTGGGGTCCTGTCCTCTATCAGAGCATTCCCTGTGCGTGTGCTGTGTGTCGGTACGTTTGTGTCGACATGTATGAGGAGAAAAATTATGTGGAGACGGAGCAGAGTGTCTGTAACAGTGATGTCACCACCTAGGGGGTCGACACCTGAGTGGATGTACTGTTGAAAATTACGTGACAGTGTCAGCTCTGTATATTAAAAAAAAAAAAAAAACAGTGGTTGACATGAGACAGCCGGCTACTCAGCTTGTGCCTGTCCAGACGTCTCATAGGCCGTCAGGGGCTCTAAAGCGCCCGTTACCTCAGATGGCAGATACAGACGCCGACACGGATACTGACTCCTGTGTCGACGGTGAAGAGACAACCGTGATTTCCAGTAGGGCCACACGTTACATGATTGAGACAATGGAAAATGTTTTATACATTTCTGATAATACGAGTACCACCAAAAAGGGGTATTATGTTCGGTGAGGGAAAAACTACCTGTAGTTTTCCTGAATCTGAGAAATAAAATGAGGTGTGTGATGATGCGTGGGTTTCCCCCCGATAACAATTGATAATTTCTTAAAAAGTATTGGTGTATACCCTTTCCCGCCAGAGGTTAGGGTGCGTTGGGAAACACCCCCTAGGGGGGATAAGGCGCTCACACGCTTGTAAGAACAAGGGCTCTACCCTCTCATGAGATGGCCGCCCTTAAGGATCCTGCTGATAAAAAGCAGGAGGGTATCCAAAAATGTATTCACACACATACTGGTGTTATACTGCGACCAGCAATCGCCTCAGCCTGGAGGTGCAGTGCTGGGTTGGCATGGTCGGATTCCCTGACTGGAAAATAAGAATTTACTTACCGATAATTCTATTTCTCGGAGTCCGTAGTGGATGCTGGGGTTCCTGAAAGGACCATGGGGAATAGCGGCTCCGCAGGAGACAGGGCACAAAAAGTAAAGCTTTAGGATCAGGTGGTGTGCACTGGCTCCTCCCCCTATGACCCTCCTCCAAGCCAGTTAGATACTGTGCCCGGACGAGCGTACATAATAAGGAAGGATTTTGAATCCCGGGTAAGACTCATACCAGCCACACCAATCACACTGTACAACCTGTGATCTGAACCCAGTTAACAGTATAACAGCGGAGCCTCTGAAAAGATGGCTCACAACAATAATAACCCGATTTTTGTAACTATGTACAAGTATTGCAGATAATCCGCACTTGGGATGGGCGCCCAGCATCCACTACGGACTCCGAGAAATAGAATTATCGGTAAGTAAATTCTTATTTTCTCTATCGTCCTAGTGGATGCTGGGGTTCCTGAAAGGACCATGGGGATAATACCAAAGCTCCCAAACGGGCGGGAGAGTGCGGATGACTCTGCAGCACCGAATGAGAGAACTCCAGGTCCTCCTTAGCCAGGGTATCAAATTTGTAGGATTTTACAAACGTGTTTGCCCCTGACTAAATAACCGCTCGGCAAAGTTGTAAAAGCCGAGACCCCTCGGGCAGCCGCCCAAGATGAGCCCACCTTCCTTGTGGAATGGGCATTTACATATTTTGGCTGTGGCAGGCCTGCCACAGAATGTGCAAGCTGAATTGTATTACACATCCAACTAGCAATAGTCTACTTAGAAGCAAAAGCACCCAGTTTGTTGGGTGCATACAGGATAACAGCAAGTCAGATTTCCTGACTCCAGCCGTCCTGGAAACATATATTTTCAGGGCCCTGACAACATCTAGCAACTTGGAGTCCTCCAAGTCCCTAGTAGGTGCAAGGCACCACAATAAGCTGGTTCAGGTGAAACACTGACACCACCTTAGGGAGAGAACTGGGGACGAGTCCGCAGCTCTGCCCTGTCCGAATGGACAAACAGATATGGGCTTTTTTTTTTTTTTTGAGAAAAAACCACCAATTTGACACTCGCCTGGTCCAGGCCACGGCCAAGATCATGGTCACTTTTCATGTGAGATGCTTCAAATCCACAGATTTGACTGGTTTTAAACCAATGTGATTTGAGGAATCCCAGAACTACGTTGAGATCCCACAGTGCCACTGGAGGCACAAAAGGGGGTTGTATATGCAATACTCCCTTGACAAAATTCTGGACTTCAGGAACTGAAGCCAATTCTTTCTGGAAGAAAATCGACAGGGCCGAAATTTGAACCTTAATGGACCCCAATTTGAGGCCCATAGACACTCCTGTTTTCAGGAAATGCAGGAAACGACCGAGTTGAAATTTCTTTGTGGGGCCTTCCTGGCCTCACACCACGCAACATATTTTCGCCACATGTGGTGATAATGTTGTGCGGTCACCTCCTTTCTGGCTTTGACCAGGGTAGGAATGACCTCTTCCGGAATGCCTTTTTCCCTTAGGATCCGGCGTTCCACCGCCATGCCGACAAACGCAGCTGCGGTAAGTCTTGGAACAGACATGGTACTTGCTGAAGCAAGTCCCTTCTTAGCGGCAGAGGCCATAAAACCTCTGTA
The DNA here is from genome assembly GCF_028390025.1 of Pseudophryne corroboree. NCBI lineage: Eukaryota > Metazoa > Chordata > Amphibia > Anura > Myobatrachidae > Pseudophryne > Pseudophryne corroboree. The sequence goes on along the minus strand of NC_086448.1, from coordinate 591,275,827 downwards.
AGCATCTCTTGAAGTTCCGGGTACCAAGTCCTTCTTGGCCAATCCGGAGCCATGAGTATAGTTCTTACTCCTCTACGTCTTATAATTCTCAGCACCTTAGGTATGAGAAGCAGAGGAGGGAACACATACACCGACTGGTACACCCACGGTGTTACCAGAACGTCCACAGCTATTGCCTGAGGGTCTCTTGACCTGGCGCAATACCTGTCCCGTTTTTTGTTCAGACAGGACGCCATCATGTCCACCTTTGGTATTTCCCAACGGTTTACAATCATGTGGAAAAAACTTCCCGATGAAGTTTCCACTCTCCCGGGTGGAGGTCGTGCCTGCTGAGGAAGTCTGCTTCCCAGTTTCCATTCCCGGGATGAAACACTGCTGACAGTGCTATCACATGATTTTCCGCCCAGCGAAAAGTCCTTGCAGTTTTTGCCATTGCCCTCCTGCTTCTTGTGTCGCCCTGTCTGTTTACGTGGGCGACTGCCGTGATGTTTTTCCCACTGGATCAATACCGGCTGACCTTGAAGCAGAGGTCTTGCTAAGCTTAGAGTATTATAAATTTACCCTTAGCTCCAGTATATTTATGTGGAGAAAAGTCTCCAGACTTGATCACACTCCCTGGAAATTTTTTCCTTGTGTGACTGCTCCCCAGCCTCTCGGGCTGGGCTCCGTGGTCACCAGCATCCAATCCTGAATGCCAAATCTGCGGCCCTCTAGAAGATGGGCACTCTATAACCACCACAGGAGAGACACCCTTGTCCTTGGATATAGGGTTATCCGCTGATGCATCTGAAGATGCGATCCGGACCATTTGTCCAGCAGATCCCACTGAAAAGTTCTTGTGTGAAATCTGCCGAATGGAATTGCTTCGTAGGAAGCCACCATTTTTACCAGGACCCTTGTGCAATGATGCACTGTTTTTAGGAGGTTCCTGACTAGCTCGGATAACTCCCTGGCTTTCTCTTCCGGGAGAAACACCTTTTTCTGGACTGTGTCCAGAATCATCCCTAGGCACAGCAGACGTGTCGTCGGGATCAGCTGCGATTTTGGAATATTTAGAATCCACCCGTGCTGTTGTAGCAGTATCCGAGATAGTGCTACTCCGACCTCCAACTGTTCCCTGGACTATGCCCTTATCAGGAGATCGTCCAAGTAAGGGATAATTAAGACGCCTTTTCTTCGAAGAAGAATCATCATTTCGGCCATTACCTTGGTAAAGACCCAGGGTGCCGTGGACAATCCAAACGGCAGCGTCTAAAACTGATAGTGACAGTTCTGCACCACGAACCTGAGGTACCCTTAGTGAGAAGGGCAAATTTGGGACATAGAGGTAAGCATCCCTGATGTCCCCGGACACTATATAGTCCCCTTCTTCCTGGTTCGTTATCACTGCTCTGAGTGACTCCATCTTGATTTGAACCTTTGTAAGTGTTCAAAAAATTTTTTAGAATAAGTCTCACCTAGCCTTCTGGCTTCAGTACCACAATATAGTGTGGAATAATACCCCTTTTCCTTGTAGTAGGAGGGGTAATTTAATTATCACCTGCTGGGAATACAGCTTGTGAAATTTTTTCCCATACTGCCTCCTTGTCGGAGGGAGACCTTGGTAAAGCAGACTTCAGGAGCCTGCGAAGAGGAAACGTCTCTACATTCCAATCTGTACCCCTGGGATACTACTTGTAGGATCCAGGGGTCCTGTACGGTCTCAGCGCCATGCTGAGAACTTGTCAGAAGCGGTGGAGCGCTTCTGTTCCTGGGAATGGGCTGCCTGCTGCAGTCTTCTTCCCTTTCCTCTATCCCTGGGCAGATATGATCTTATAGGGACGAAAAGACTGAGGTTGAAAAGACGGTGTCTTTTTCTGCAGAGATGTGACTTAGGGTAAAAACGGTGGATTTTCCAGCAGTTGCCGTGGCCACCAGGTCCGATGGACCGACCCCAAAAAACTCCTCTTCCTTTATACGGCAATACACCTTTTTGCCGTTTGGAATCTGCATCACCTGACCACTGTCGTGTCCATAACATCTTCTGGCAGATATGGACATCGCATTTACTCTTGATGCCAGAGTGCAAATATCCCTCTGTGCATCTCGCATATATAGAAATGCATCCTTTAAATGCTCTATAGTCAATAAAATACTGTCCCTGTCAAGTGTATCAATATTTTTAGTCAGGGAATCCGACCAAGCCACCCCAGCTCTGCACATCCAGGCTGAGGCGATCGCTGGTCGCAGTATAACACCAGTATGTGTGTATATACTTTTTATGATATTTTCCAGCCTCCTGTCAGCTGGTCCTTGAGGACGGCCCTATCTATAGACGGTACCGCCACTTGTTTTGATAAGCGTGTGAGCGCCTTATCCACCCTAAGGGGTGTTTCCCAACGCGCCCTAACTTCTGGCGGGAAAGGGTATACCGCCCATAATTTTCTATCGGGGGGAACCCACGCATCATCACACACTTTATTTAATTTATCTGATTCAGGAAAAACTACTGTAGTTTTTTCACATCCCACATAATACCCTCTTTTGTGGTACTTGTAGTATCAGAAATATGTAACACCTCCTTCATTGCCTTTAACGTGTGGCCCTAATAAGGAATACGTTTGTTTATTCACCGTCGACACTGGATTCAGTGTCCCTGTCTGTGTCTGTGTCGACCGACTAAAGTAAACGGGCGTTTTAAAACCCCTGACGGTGTTTTTTTGAGACGTCTGGAACGGTACTAATTGTTTGTCGGCCGTCTCATGTCGTCAACCGACCTTGCAGCGTGTTGACATTATCACGTAATTCCCTACATAAGCCATCCATTCCGGTGTCGACTCCCTAGAGAGTGACATCACCATTACAGGCAATTGCTCCGCCTCCTCACCAACATCGTCCTCATACATGTCGACACACACGTACCGACACACAGCACACACACAGGGAATGCTCTGATAGAGGACAGGACCCACTAGCCCTTTGGAGAGACAGAGGGAGAGTTTGCCAGCACACACCAAAAACGCTATAATTATATAGGGACAACCTTATATAAGTGTTTTCCCTTATAGCATCTGTTTTATATATTTCTAACGCCAAATTAGTGCCCCCCCTCTCTGTTTTAACCCTGTTTCTGTAGTGCAGTGCAGGGGAGAGCCTGGGAGCCTTCCCTCCAGCCTTTCTGTGAGGGAAAATGGCGCTGTGTGCTGAGGAGATAGGCCCCGCCCCTTTTTCGGCGGCCTCGTCTCCCGCTTTTAACGGATTCTGGCAGGGGTTAAATATCTCCATATAGCCTCCGGAGGCTATATGTGAGGTATTTTTAGCCAAAATAGGTTTTCATTTGCCTCCCAGGGCGCCCCCCTCCCAGCGCCCTGCACCCTCAGTGACTGCCGTGTGAAGTGTGCTGAGAGGAAAATGGCGCACAGCTGCAGTGCTGTGCGCTACCTTTAGAAGACTGAGGAGTCTTCTGCCGCCGATTCTGGACCTCTTCTTACTTCAGCATCTGCAAGGGGGCCGGCGGCAAGGCTCCGGTGACCATCCAGGCTGTACCTGTGATCGTCCCTCTGGAGCTGATGTCCAGTAGCCAAGAAGCCAATCCATCCTGCACGCAGGTGAGTTCACTTCTTCTCCCCTAAGTCCCTCGTTGCAGTGATCCTGTTGCCAGCAGGACTCACTGTAAAATAAAAAACCTAAGCTAAACTTTTCTAAGCAGCTCTTTAGGAGAGCCACCTAGATTGCACCCTTCTCGGCCGGGCACAAAAATCTAACTGGCTTGGAGGAGGGTCATAGGGGGAGGAGCCAGTGCACACCACCTGATCCTAAAGCTTTACTTTTTGTGCCCTGTCTCCTGCGGAGCCGCTATTCCCCATGGTCCTTTCAGGAACCCCAGCATCCACTAGGACGATAGAGAAATATTGATATCCTAGATAAGGATAGTATATTATTGCCTATAGAGCATTTAAAAGATGCATTTCTATATATGCATGATGCACAGCGGAATATTTGCCGACTGGCATCAAGTATAAGTGCGTTGTCCAATTCTACCAGTAAAATGGTCAGGTGATGCGGATTCCAAACGGCATTTGGAAGTATTGCCTTTGAAAAGGGACATTTGGGGTCGGTCTTTTAGACCTGGTGGCCACGGCAACAACTGGGAAATCCACGTTTGTACCCCAGGTCGCCTCTCAAAATAAGACGCCGTATTATCAGGCGCAGTCCTTTGTTGGCAAGCGGACAAAAGGTTCCTCTTTTCTGCTCGTGACAGAGGGAGAGGAAAAAGGCTGAAGAGATTAGCCAGTTCCCAGGAACAGAAACCCTTTCCCGCCTCTGCCAAGCCCTCAGTATGACGCTAGGGCCTTACAAGCTCAGGCACGGTGGGGGCCGGTTCTCAATGAATTTCAGTGCGCAGTGGGCTCACTCGCAAGTAGACCCCTGGATCCTTCAGGTAATATCTCAAGGGTACATATTGGAATTCGAGACGTCTCCCCCTCGCCGTTTCCAAAAGTCGGCTTTACCGACGTCTCCCTCTGACAGGGAGGCAGTTTTGGAAGCCATTCACAAGCTGTATTCCCAGCAGGTGATAATCAAGGTACCCCTCCTGCAACAGGGAACGGGGTATTATTCCACACTATTGTGGTACCGAAGCCAGACGGCTCGGTGAGACCGATTCTAAATCTAAATCTAAAATCTTTGAACACTTACATACAGAGGTTCAAATTCAAGATTGAGTCACTCAGAGCAGTGATTGCGAACCTGGAAGAAGGGGACTACATGATGTCTCGGGACATCACGGATGCTTACCTTCATGTCAAAATTTACCCTTCTCACCAAGGGTACCTCAGGTTATGGTACAGAACTGTCACTATCAGTTCAGACGCTGCCGTAGGGATGGTCCACGGCACCCCGGGTCTTTACCAAGGTAATGGCCGAAATGATATCCCTTCGAAGGAAGGGAATTTTAGTTATCCCTTACTTGGACGATTCCCTGATAAGGGTAAGATCCAGGGAACAGTTGGAAGTCGGTGTAGCACTATCTCAGGTAGTGTTGCGGCAGCACGATTGGATTCTCAATATTCCAAAATCGCAGCTGGTTCCGACGACTTGTCTTCTGTTTCCTAGGGATGTTCCTGGACACAGTCCAGAAAAAAGGTGTTTCTCCCGGAAGAGAAAGCCAGGGAGTTATCCGAGCTAGTCAGGAACCTCCTAAAACCGAACCAAGTCTCAGTGCATCAATGCACAAGGGTTCTGGGTAAAAATGGTGGCTTCCTACGAAGCAATCCCATTCGGCAGATTCCACGCAAGAACTTTCCAGTGGAACCTACTGGACAAATGGTCCGGGTCGCATTTTCAGATGCATCAGCGGATAACCCTGTCACCAAGGACAAGGGTATCCATCCTGTGGTGGTTGCAGAGTGCTCATCTTCTAGAGGGCCGCAGATTCGGCATTCAGGACTGGGTCCTGGTGACCACGGATGCCAGCCTGCGAGGCTGGGGAGCAGTCACACAGGGAAGGAATATCCAGGGCTTAGGGTCAAGCCTGGATACATCACTTCACATAAATATCCTGACGCTAAGGGCCATTTACAATGCTCTAAGCTTAGCAAGACCTCTGCTTCAAGGTCAGCCGGTGTTGATCCAGTCGGACAACATCATGGCAGTCACCCACGTAAACAGGCAGGGTGGCACAAGAAGCAGGAGGGCAATGGCAGAAGCTGCAGGGATTCTTCGCTGGGCGGAAAATCATGTGATAGCACTGTCAACAGTATTCATTCCGGGAGTGGACAACTGGGAAGCAGACTTCCTCAGCACGACCTCCACCCGGGAGAGTGGGGACTTCACCCAGAAGTCGTCCACATGATTAAAAAACTCGACAGGTATTGCGCCAGGTCAAGAGACCCTCAGGCAATAGTTGTAGACGCTCTGGTAACACCGTGGGTGTACCAGTCAGTGTATGTGTTCCCTCCTCTGCCTCTCATACCCAAGGTACTGAGATTGATAAGATGGAGAGGAGAAAGCACTATATTCGTGGCTCCGGATTGGCCAAGAAGGACTTGGTAACCGGAACTTCAAGAGATGCTCACGGAGGATCCGTGGCCTCTACCTCTAAGAAGGGACCTGCTCCAGCAAGGACCCTGTCTGTTCCAAGACTTACCGCGGCTGCGTTTGACGGCATGCCGGTTGAACACCGGATCCTGAAGGAAAAAAGGCATTCCGGATGAAGTCATCCATATCCTGATCTAAAGCCAGGAAGGATGTAACCGCAAAAACATTATCACCGCAATTGGCGAAAATATGTTGCGTAGTGCGAGGCCAGTAAGGCCCGACGGAGGAAATTCAACTGGGTCGATTCCTACATTTCCTGCAAACAGGAGTGTCTATGGGCCTGAAATTGGGGTCCATTAAGGTTCAGATTTCGGCCCTGTCAATTTTCTTCCAAAAAAGAACTAGCTTCAGTCCCTGAAGTTTAGACGTTTGTAAAAGGGGTACTGCATATACAGCCTCCTTTTGTGCCTCCATTGGCAATTTGGGATCTCAATGTAGTTTGGGTTCCAAAAGTCACATTGGTTTGAACCACTTAAATCTGTGGAGTTAAAATATCTCACATGGAAAGTGGTCATGCTGTTGGCCCTGGCCTGGGCCAGGCGCGTGTCAGAATTGGCAGCTTTATCCTGTAAAAGCCCTTATCTGATTTTCCATTCGGACAGGGCGGAATTGAGGACTCGTCCTCAGTTTCTCCCTAAGGTGGTTCCAGCGTTTTCACCTGAACCAACCTATTGTGGTGCCTGCGGCTACTAGGGACTTGGAGGAATCCAAGTTGCTGGATGTTGTCAGGGCCCTGAAAATATTTCCAGGACGGCTGGAGTCAGGAAATCTGACTCGCTGTTTATCCTGTATGCACCCAACAAGCTGGGTGCTCCTGCTTCTAAGCAGACTATTGCTCGTTGGATTTGTAGTACAATTCAGCTTGCACATTCTGTGGCAGGCCTGCCACAGCTAAAATCTGTAAAAGCCCGTTCCACAAGGAAAGTGGGCTCATCTTGGGCGGCTGCCCGAGGGGTCTCGGCTTTACAACTTTGCCGAGCAGCTACTTGGTCAGGGGCAAACACGTTTGCTAAATTCTACAAATTTGATACCCTGGCTGAGGCGGACCTTGAGTTCTCTCATTCGGTGCTGCAGAGTCATCCGCACTCTCCCGCCCGTTTGGGAGCTTTGGTATAATCCCCATGGTCCTTACGGAGTCCCCAGCATCCACTTAGGACGTTAGAGAAAATAAGAATTTACTTACCGATAATTCTATTTCTCATAGTCCGTAGTGGATGCTGGGCGCCCATCCCAAGTGCGGATTGTCTGCAATACTTGTACATAGTTATTGTTACAAAAATCGGGTTATTATTGTTGGGAGCCATCTTTTCAGAGGCTCCTCTGTTATCATACTGTTAACTGGGTTCAGATCACAAGTTATACGGTGTGATTGGTGTGGCTGGTATGAGTCTTACCTGGGATTCAAAATCCTTCCTTATTGTGTACGCTCGTCCGGGCACAGTATCCTAACTGAGGCTTGGAGGAGGGTCATAGGGGGAGGAGCCAGTGCACACCAGTTAGTCCTAAAGCTTTCTTTAGATGTGCCCAGTCTCCTGCGGAGCCGCTATTCCCCATGGTCCTTACGGAGTCCCCAGCATCCACTACGGACTATGAGAAATAGAATTATCGGTAAGTAAATTCTTATTTTTAATACATTTGCCGGCAGACACCCGTCGTTTATTTCTCCGTGAGATTGAAGTAAGTGGCTCTTCATATGGTTTTACCTGGGACAGGAATACATACTGGATTCAGGAGGTATTGGCCTGAACGGACTCTAAACTAAGACTGCCTCTCTGGTTCAAGTAGCCTAACTTGGTGGAAAATTGCCCCACTCCTGGAACTTCAGGACTATACTTCAGTAATTTTTTAAAAGCATCTGAGAACAATCTGACTATAGTGAATAAATCGCTTAAGACAGCGTATCACTGATTGTATATGTTTTGGTGAATTTTGTCTTGTGTTTTTATTTATTTTCAGTATACCGATATTAGGAATCACTATACTTATTTTAGTATTTTTAGAATGGAGTGAAAGAGCTACTAACTAGTAACTAGTAATTAGTAACTAGCTAGGAACTAGAAGGTTCCCATATTTTACCTTTATTAATAAGATTTTAAACCTACCGGTAAATCTTTTTCTCCTAGTCCGTAGAGGATGCTGGGGACTCCGTAAGGACCATGTGGTATAGACGGGCTCCGCAGGAGACATGGGCACCTAAAAGAACTTTCTAGTATGGTGTGCACTGGCTCCTCCCTCTATGCCCCTTCTCCAGACCTCAGTTAGAGAACTGTGCCCAGAGGAGATGGACAATACGAGGAAAGGATTTTGTTAATCTAAGGGCAAGATTCATACCAGCCCACACCAATCATACCATATAACCTGGAATACACCTAACCAGTTAACAGTATGAACAAACAACAGTATCGGTCCAAGACCGATTCTAACTGTAACATAACCCTTATGTAAGCAATAACAATATACAAGTCTTGCAGATTTTCCGCACTGGGACGGGCGCCCAGCATCCTCTACGGACTAGGAGAAAAAGATTTACCGGTAGGTTTAAAATCTTATTTTCTTTCTCTTACGTCCTAGAGGATGCTGGGGACTCCGTAAGGACCATGGGGTTTATACCAAAGCTCCCAATCGGGCGGGAGAGTGCGGATGACTCTGCAGTACCGACTGAGCAAATGCTAGGTCCTCATCAGCCAGGGTATCAAACTTGTAGAATTTAGCAAAAGTGTTTGACCCCGACCAAGTTGCTGCTCGGCAAAGCTGTAATGCCGAGACGCCCCGGGCAGCCGCCCAAGAAGAGCCCACCTTCCTAGTGGAATGGGCCTTTACTGAATGCGGAAACGGCAATCCAGCTGTAACATAAGCCTGCTGAATCGTGTTAGAGATCCAGCGAGCAATAGTCTGCTTCGAAGCAAACGCGCCAATCTTGTTGGCAGCATATAGGACAAACAATGCATCTGTTTTCCTAATTCTAGCCGTCCTGGCTACATACATTTTTAAGGCCCTGACTACATCCAGGGACATGGAATCCTCCAAGTCACTCGTAGCCACAGGCACCACTATAGGTTGGTTCATATGAAATGAAGACACCACCTTGGGTAAAAATTGAGGACGAGTCCTCAATTCCGCTCTATCCACATGAAAAATCAAGTAAGGGCTCTTGTAAGACAAGGCCGCCAATTCTGACACACGCCTCGCAGATGCCAAGGCTAACAACATGACCACCTTCCAGGTGAGAAATTTTAACTTCACCGTTTTAAGGGGTTCAAACCAGTGTGATTTAAGGAACTGCAACACCACGTTCAGGTCCCATGGTGCCACTGGGGGCACAAAAGGAGGCTGGATGTGCAGTACTCCTTTTACAAAAGTCTGGACTTCTGGAAGAAAAGCCAATTCCTTCTGAAAGAATATTGACAAAGTCGAAATCTGTACTTTAACAGAGCCTAACTTTAGGCCCATATCCACTCCTGTCTGAAGTGGAGAAAACGACCCAGATGGAAATCTTCTGTAGGAGCATTCTTGGTTTCACACCAAGAGACATATTTCCGCCAGATACGGTGATAATGTTTTGACGTCACCTCCTTCCTAGCCTTTATTAGAGTAGATATGACCTCCTCCGGAATACCCTTCTCCGCTAGGATCCGGCGTTCAACCGCCATGCCGTCAAACGTAACCGCGGTAAATCTTGGAACAGACAGGGCCCCTGCTGTAACAGGTCCTCTCTTAGAGGAAGAGGCCAAGGATCTTCTGTGAGCATCTCCTGAAGATCTGAGTACCAGGCCCTTCGAGGCCAGTCTGGAACAATGAGTATTGTCTGTACTCTTTTTCGTCTTATGAACCTCAACACTTTTGTGATGAGAGGAAGCGGAGGAAACACATAGACCGACTGGAACACCCATGGCGTTACCAGAGCATCTACTGCTATTGCCTGAGGGTCGAGGGACCTGGCACAATACCTCCAAAGCTTCTTGTTGAGGCGTGACGCCATCATGTCTATTTGAGGAACTCCCCAGAGACCCGTTATCTCTGCAAAGACTTCTTGATGAAGTCCCCACTCTCCTGGATGGAGATCGTGTCTGCTTAGGAAGTCTGCTTCCCAGTTGTCCACTCCCGGAATGAAGACAGCTGACAGAGCGCTTACGTGATTTTCCGCCCAGCGAAGAATCCTGGTGGCTTCCGCCATCGCGACTCTGCTTCGTGTCCCGCCTTGGCGGTTCACATGAGCTACTGCTGTGACATTGTCTGATTGAATCAGAACCGGTAGGTTGCGAAGAAGATTCTCCGCTTGTCGAAGGCCGTTGTATATGGCCCTTAGCTCCAACACGTTGATGTGTAGACAGGAATCCTGGTCTGACCACAGTCCCTGAAAATTTCTTCCTTGGGTGACTGCTCCCCATCCTCGGAGGCTCGCGTCCGTGGTTACCAGGATCCAGTCCTGAATGCCGAACCTGTGACCCTCTAGAAGGTGAGCACTTTGTAGCCACCATAGAAGAGACACCTTGGCCCTGGGGGACAGTGTTATTTTTTGATGTAATTGTAGATGGGACCCGGACCATTTGTCCAGAAGATCCCCTTGAAACGTCCTTGCATGGAACCTGCCGAAGGGAATGGCCTCGTAAGTTGCCACCATTTTCCCCAGAACCCGAGTGCATTGATGAGCTGACACTCTTTTCGGCTTTAGTAGTTCTCGGACCATGTTCTGGAGGTCCTGGACTTTTTCCAACGGGAGGAAAACTTTCTTTTGTTCCGTGTCCAGTATCATGCCTAGGAACGGTATTCGAGTTGTCGGAACCAACTGTGACTTTGGTAGATTGAGAATCCACCCATGTTGTTGAAGCACTCTCTGAGAGAGTGACACGTTCTCCAGTAATTGCTCTCTTGATCTCGCTTTTATCAGGAGATCGTCCAAGTACGGGATAATTGTGACTCCTCGCTTGCGCAGGATCACCATAATTTCCGCCAGTATCTTGGTGAAAATCCTCGGGGCCGTGGACAGCCCAAACGGCAACGTCTGAAACTGATAATGACAATCCTGTACTGCGAATCTCAGGTACTCCTGATGAGAGAGATATATGGGGACATGAAGGTAAGCATCCTTTATGTCCAGTGACACCATAAAATCCCCCCCTTCCAGGCAGGCTATCACCGCTCAGAGCGATTCCATCTTGAATTTGAATCTTTTCAGGTACAGGTTCAGGGATTTTAGGTTTAAAATGGGCCTTACCGAACCATCCGGCTTCGGAACCACAAATAGGGTTGAATAATACCCTTTTCCCTGTTGGCTCAGGGGAACCCTGATAATCACTCGCTGTTGACACAGCATTTGAATTGCAGCTAGGACTACTTCCCGCTCTGGGGTAGAAGCTGGTAAGGCCGACTTGAAAAATCGGCGTGGGGGCACCTCTTCGAATTCCAGCTTGTAGCCCTGGGAGACTATTTCTATCACCCAAGGGTCCACGTCTGACTGAACCCAGACTTGGCTGAATAGTCAAAGGCGTGCCCCCACCTGTGCGGACTCCCGCAGGGGAGCCCCAGCATCATGCGGTAGACTTAGCGGAAGCCGGGAAGGACTTCTGCTCTTGGGAACCAGCCGCAGCAGGTGTCCTCTTGCCTCTACCCTTACCTCTGGCGAGGAAAGAGGAGCCCCGACCTCTTCTGGATCTATGCGACCGAAAGGACTGCATCTGATACTGTGAGGGTTTCTTTTGCTGTTGGGGAACAAAAGGTAAAAAGGTCGACTTACCCGCGGTAGCTGTAGAGATCAGGTCCGCGAGGCCGTCCCCAAACAATACATCACCTTTGTAAGGTAAAACCTCCATATGCCTTTTTGAGTCTGCAACCCCCGTCCTTTGGCGGATCCATAAGGCTCTTCTTGCCGAAATAGCCATAGCATTGGCTCTTGAACCCAGTAACCCAATGTCTCTCTGAGCGTCCCTCATATATAAGATTGCGTCCTTAATATGAGCTAATGTTAACACAATTGTATCCCTATCTAGGGTATCAAGGTCAGCTGACAGTGTATCCGTCCAAGCTGCTACTGCACTACATACCCATGCCGACGCAATTGCCGGTCTAAGCAAAGTACCAGTATGAGTGTAGATAGATTTTAGTGTAGTCTCTTGCCTGCGGTCCGCAGGATCCTTGAGGGCCGCTGTGTCAGGGGACGGTAGCGCCACCTTCTTGGAAAGGCGTGTTAAGGCTTTGTCCACTGTGGGAGAGGATTCCCAACGTACCCTGTCCTGTGTAGGGAAAGGGTACGCCATAAGAACCCTTTTGGGAATCTGCAGTTTCTAATCTGGAGTTTCCCATGCTTTTTCACATAACTCATTAATTTAATGGGAAGGAGGAAAGTTTATAACTTGTTTCTTTCCCTTAAACATGTGTATCCTCGTGTCGGGCACCGAGGGCTCATCAGTGATATGTAACATCTTTTATTGCAATAATCATGCACTGAATACTTTTTGTCACCCTGGGGTGCAATCTTGCTTCATCATAGTCGACACTGGAATCAGAGTCTGTGTCGGTATCCGTGTCCCTTATTTGTGAGAAGGAACGTTTCTGAGACCCCGATGGGTCCTGTGAGTCGGTATAATCCGTAGATTGATTACCTGCCGACGAACTGGACTCTGCTTTGTCCAGTCTTTTATGCAGTGAAGCTACACTAGCATTTAACATATGCCACATATCCATCCAATCCTGAGTCGGCACCGCCGACTGAGACACACCACTCATCTGTTCCACCTCCTCTTTGGATAAGCCTTCAGTTTCAGACATGCCGAGACACGTACCGACACTCCACACACGCTGGGATATAACTATAAGGGGACAATTACCTAAAGAAGGCCCTTGAGAGAGAGAGAGAGAGAGAGAGAGAGAGAGATAGGGGAGAGAGAGAGAGAGGGAGGGAGAGAGAGGGAGGGAGAGAGAGGGAGGGGGAGAGAGAGAGAGAGAGAGAGAGAGAGAATGCCAGCACACACGAGCGCCAACTGACCCAGGGGGAAAAAAAACCAGATAGCGCTTATATATATATATATATATATATATATATATATATATATATATATATATATATATATATATATATATAAATAAATAAATGTATATAGCTTTCCCCACTCACTGCGCCTTAATTATGTGCCCCCCTCTCTTTTTTTCAGCCCTCTGATGCTCAGCAGGGGAGAGTCCGGGGAGCCAGCGTTCTCTGCAGCCTCTGTGGAGAAAATGGCGCTGGTTAGTGCTGAGGGATCAAACTCCGCCTCCTCACACGACGGGCTTCGGTCCCGCTCGTGAATTTAAAAAAAAAATGGCGGGGATCCGTAGTTTACTGCCTCCGCAGCCTAACTACATACTTTTTTGCCTAAAACGAGGTTTATTGCTGCCCAGGGCGCCCCCCCCTGCGCCCTGCACCCATCAGTGCCATGTGTGTGTGTAAGTGTGGGAGCAATGGCGCGCAGCTTCCTGCTGCGCGCTTACCTCATGAAGAGCTGAAGTCTTCTGCCGCCTGATGTCTTCTTATGTCTGACATACTCACCGGCTTCTTTTTTCCGGCATCTGTGAGGAGGATGGCGGCGCGGCTCCGGGAAGAACCCCAGGGTGAGACCTGTGTTCCGACTCCCTCTGGAGCTAATGGTGTCCAGTAGCCTAAGAAGCAGAGCCCTTAACTCTTAAGAAGTGGGTCTGCTTCTCTCCCCTCAGTCCCACGATGCAGGGAGTCTGTTGCCAGCAGAGCTCCCTGAAAATAAAAAAACCTAACAAAATTCTTTTTACAGAAAACTCAGGAGAGCTCCCTGTAATGCACCCTATCTCCTCTGGGCACAAGATCTAACTGAGGTCTGGAGGAGGGGCATAGAGGGAGGAGCCAGTGCACACCATACTAGAAAGTTCTTTTAGGTGCCCATGTCTCCTGCGGAGCCCGTCTATACCCCATGGTCCTTACGGAGTCCCCAGCATCATCTAGGACATAAGAGAAAAAGGAAATTCATTTAACATTTGATTTTGTGACTATTGATGTCTGACAGTTCGATCATATAGCTAAAAGTGTATAGGACTCATCTGATACAATTTAGCGCTGGGAGATATTCCTTTTTTTCTGGTGACTATTCTGCCTGGAAAGATTTCTAACACGCCTGAATACTATTTTTTTGAATACGCGCATTACCAACTGATATAGAAAAATCCACCTTAGTACACCAGTCTGTATTGCACTATGAGGAGTGTATCTTGTGTTTTGCTGACTCTAGGTTCCATTGCATTTTGAACATTGGAGGACAAAGGCCCCCTATAATCTGCTGTTCTATACCAGCTTTCTGGTACGCTTATTACCTTTAGAGAAAATGAATGTTTTGGAACAACAATATTGCACCATGAGAGGTGTTTTTTATGCTTACTTGTAGACCCTTCATGATGCAAGCAACAGATTGAAGATTGAAATTAACAGTTGTTGATGTGCATGACTGAAAACCCCTCATCTGGTACGCAGAATACCCATATGAGCATTGTCGCATTACTTAATTAAGTTTAAACATACTGCACCATTAGGGGCTTGTCCTTCAATCTTTTTTTCTAGATTTCTTTTCCACTAATACCTAGTGGCCTTCTGAAGAACTGAGCTGCCGTCCATAGGTCCCCCTGTGGAGCTTGGGTGCAAATATCGACAGGTTACAAAGAAAGACTTCTCATTATATACTGACTGTAGATAAAGGGAAAGTAGCGCACTGACCACTCTTGTTCTCCAAATGGCACATAATTGTTCACCTAGAAAACAATATACTGCCTGTGTGATTTGAGGCAATGTTTCATAACTCCAGACCCCATGTACCCCCAATATGTTTTTAGAAATTCTTTAATCATGCTCTGGTGACAGTCTACTTGGCTGGGTAAGTAATTATACACAGCGTTTCCACAAAGAGAAAAGAAAGTGGGGCTTTGCCACAGGGGAAGGGGGGTAATGGGGGCAGCATCTTTTGGCACGGTCGGTGGTAGGAGTTAGGTTATGCCCAACAAAAAAGATTTCTTGGGGCCAAGAAATATACACCTATATATAAAGTGACACAAATAAAATGGAGCACATTGACCCTGGGGGGCATATGTAATAGGGTCCGAGTTTGCTGGAGGTGCGGGATGCCAGCCAATCTCAATGGCTTGTGAATGATTGCCGCTTTACAAAAAAAACATCTGAGATCAGCCGGTATCTCGCACCTCTGGCAAACTTGGACCCTTGGAAGTGATTTCACCATGGGGGCCTATGGACATGTTGGTCCATTCAATACTTCCTCTGTAAGTCTAAATATTCTAAAGAAAAAATAAGAATTTACTTACCGATAATTCTATTTCTCATAGTCCGTAGTGGATGCTGGGGACTCCGTCAGGACCATGGGGAATAGCGGGCTCCGCAGGAGACAGGGCACATCTAAAAAAGCTTTTAGGTCACATGGTGCGTACTGGCTCCTCCCCCTATGACCCTCCTCCAAGCCTCAGTTAGGTACTGTGCCCGGACGAGCGTACACAATAAGGAAGGATCTTGAATCCCGGGTAAGACTCATACCAGCCACACCAATCACACCATACAACTTGTGATCTGAACCCAGTTAACAGTATGATAACAAAACGAAGTAGCCTCTAAAAAGATGGCTCACAACAATAATAACCCGATTTTTGTAACAATAACTATGTACAAGTATTGCAGACAATCCGCACTTGGGATGGGCGCCCAGCATCCACTACGGACTATGAGAAATAGAATTATCGGTAAGTAAATTCTTATTTTCTCTAACGTCCTAGTGGATGCTGGGGACTCCGTCAGGACCATGGGGATTATACCAAAGCTCCCAAACGGGCGGGAGAGTGCGGATGACTCTGCAGCACCGAATGAGAAAACTCCAGGTCCTCTGTAGCCAGAGTATCAAATTTGTAAAATTTTACAAACGTGTTCTCCCCTGACCACGTAGCTGCTCGGCAAAGTTGTAATGCCGAGACTCCTCGGGCAGCCGCCCAGGATGAGCCCACCTTCCTTGTGGAGTGGGCCTTTACAGATTTAGGCTGTGGCACGCCTGCCACAGAATGTGCAAGTTGGATTGTGCTACAGATCCAACGTGCAATCGTCTGTTTAGACGCAGGAGCACCCATCTTGTTGGGTGCATACAATGTAAACAACGAGTCAGTTTTTCTGACTCCAGCTGTCCTTGAAATATATATTTTTAATGCTCTGACAACGTCCAGTAACTTGGAGTCCTCCAAGTCGCTAGTAGCCGCAGGCACCACAATAGGCTGGTTTAAGTGAAATGCCGAAACCACCTTAGGGAGAAATTGAGGACGCGTCCTCAATTCTGCCCTGTCCGAATGGAATATCAGATATGGGCTCTTGTATGACAAAGCTGCCAACTCTGAAACTCTCCTGGCAGAAGCCAGGGCCAACAGCATGGTTACCTTCCATGTAAGGTATTTTAATTCTACCGATTTTAACGGCTCAAACCAATGAGATTTGAGAAAAT
Organism: Pseudophryne corroboree; assembly: GCF_028390025.1. Classification (NCBI taxonomy): domain Eukaryota; kingdom Metazoa; phylum Chordata; class Amphibia; order Anura; family Myobatrachidae; genus Pseudophryne; species Pseudophryne corroboree. The sequence continues at coordinate 591,259,268 of NC_086448.1, read as the reverse complement.
TTAGAACCACGTTCAAATCCCACGGTGCCACTGGAGGCACTATTGGGGGTTGTATATGTAGTACACCTTTGACAAAAGTTTGTACTTCAGGCACTGACGCCAATTCCTTCTGGAAGAAAATTGATAAGGCCGAAATTTGAACTTTAATAGACCCCAATTTTAGGCCCATAGACAATCCTGCTTGCAGGAAATGTAAGAATCGACCCAATTGAAATTCTTCCGTTGGAGCCTTCTTGGCCTCACACCACGCAACATATTTTCGCCAAATGCGGTGATAATGTTGTACAGTCACTTCCTTCCTAGCCTTAATCAAGGTAGGAATAACTTCCTCTGGAATGCCCTTTTCTTTTAGAATCCGGCGTTCAACCGCCATGCCGTCAAACGCAGACGCGGTAAGTCTTGGAACATACAAGGTCCCTGCTGAAGCAGATCCCTTCTCAGAGGTAGAGGCCACGGATCCTCCGTGAGCATCTCTTGAAGTTCCGGATACCAAGTTCTCCTTGGCCAGTCCGGAGCCACCAGTATCGTTCTTACTCCTCTTTTCCGTATAATTCTCAGCACCTTTGCTATGAGAGGCAGAGGAGGGAACACATACACTGATTGGTACACCCACGGTGTTACCAGAGCGTCCACAGCTATTGCCTGAGGGTCTCTTGACCTGGCGCAATACCTGTCCAATTTTTTGTTGAGACGAGACGCCATCATGTCTACCTTTGGTTTTTCCCAACGGTTCACAATCATGTGGAAAACTTCTGGATGAAGTCCCCACTCTCCCGGGTGAAGGTCGTGTCTGCTGAGGAAATCTGCTTCCCAGTTGTCCACTCCCGGGATGAACACTGCTGACAGTGCTATGACATGATTCTCCGCCCAGCGCAGAATCCTTGCCGCTTCTGCCATTGCACTCCTGCTTCTCGTGCCGCCTTGTCGGTTTACGTGGGCGACTGCCGTGATGTTGTCGGACTGGATCAACACCGGCTGACCCTGAAGCAGCGGTTTTGCCAGACTTAGAGCATTGTAGATCGCTCTTAGCTCCAGTATATTTATGTGAAGAGACGTCTCCAGGCTTGACCACACGCCCTGGAAGTTTCTTCCCTTTGTGACTGCTCCCCAACCTCGTAGGCTGGCATCCGTAGTCACCAGGACCCAGTCCTGTATGCCGAATCTGCGGCCCACTAGCAGATGGGCAGTTTGCAGCCACCACAGGAGAGACAACCTTGTTCTTGGTGACAGTGCTATTCGCTGATGCATGTGCAGATGCGATCCGGACCATTTGTCCAGCAGATCCCACTGAAATGTCCGTGCATGGAATCTGCCGAATGGAATCGCTTCGTACGAAGCCACCATCTTTCCCAGGACTCTTGTGCATTGATGTACTGACACCGTTCCTGGTTTTAGGAGGTTCCTGACAAGTTCGGATAACTCCCTTGCTTTTTCCTCCGGGAGAAACACCTTTTTCTGAACCGTGTCCAGAATCATTCCCAGGAACAGCAGACGAGTTGTCGGGGTCAATTGAGATTTTGGAAGATTCAGAATCCACCCGTGTTGCTGGAGCACTACCTGGGTTAGTGCTACACCGACTTCCAGCTGTTCTCTGGACTTTGCCCTTATCAGGAGATCGTCCAAGTAAGGGATAATTAATACGCCTTTTCTTCGTAGAAGAACCATCATTTCGGTCATTACCTTGGTAAAGACCCGAGGGGCCGTAGACAAACCAAACGGCATCGTTTGAAACTGATAATGACAGTCTTGTATCACGAACCTGAGATACCCTTGGTGTGAGGGGTAAATTGGGACATGCAGATAAGCATCCTTTATGTCCAGGGACACCAAGAAGTCCCCGTCTTCCAGATTCGCTATCACTGCTCTGAGTGACTCCATTTTGAACTTGAATTTCTGTATGTACAGGTTCAAGGATTTCAGATTTAGAATAGGTCTTACCGAACCGTCCGGCTTCGGTACCACAAATAGTGTGGAATAATACCCCTTTCCCTGTTGTAGGAGGGGTACCTTGACTATCACCTGCTGAGAATACAGCTTGTGAATGGCTTCCAAAACCGACGTCCTTTCTGAGGGAGACGTTGGTAAAGCAGACTTTAGGAACCGGCGAGGTGGAAACCTTTCGAACTCCAGCATGTAACCCTGAGATATTATCTGCAGGACCCACGGGTCCACTTGTGAGTGAGCCCATTGATTGCTGAAAATCTTGAGTCGACCCCCCACCGTTCCTGGGTCCGCTTGTAAAGCCCCAGCGTCATGCTGATGGCTTTGTAGAAGCCGGGGCGGGCTTCTGTTCCTGGGCAGGGGCTGCGTGCTGCCCTTTCTTACCCTTTCCTCTGCCTCTCGGCAGATAAGACTGTCCTTTTGGTCGCTTTTTATAGGAGCGAAAGGACTGCGGCTGAAAAGACGGTGTCGTTTTCTGTTGTGAAGGGGTCTGAGGTAAAAAGGTGGATTTGCCGGCAGTTGCCGTGGTCACCAGGTCCGAAAGACCGACCCCAAACAATTCCTCTCCTTTATATGGCAATACTTCCATATGCCTCTTGGAATCCGCATCACCTGACCACTGTCGCGTCCATAAACTTCTTCTAGCAGATATGGACATCGCGCTTACTCTTGATGCTAGAGTACAAACATCCCTCTGAGCATCTCGCATATAAAGAAAAGCATCCTTTAATTGCTCTAGAGTCAATAAAATACTGTCCCTATCCAGGGTCTCAATATTTTCAGTCAGAGAATCCAACCACACTACCCCAGCACTGCACATCCAGGCTGAGGCTATTGCCGGTCGCAGTATAACACCCGTATGTGTGTATATACTCTTCAGTGTAGTTTCCAGCCTCCTATCTGCTGGATCCTTGAGGGCGGCCGTATCAGGAGACGGCAACGCCACTTGCTTTGATAAACGTGTGAGCGCCTTATCCACCTTAGGGGGTGATTCCCAGCGCGCCCTAACCTCTGGTGGGAAAGGGTATAATGCCAACAACTTCTTTGAAATTAGCATTTTTCTATCGGGGGTAACCCACGCTTCATCACACACATCATTCAATTCCTCTGATTCTGGGAAAAATACAGGTAGTTTTTTCACCCCCCACATAATACCCCTTTTTGAGGTACCAGTAGTATCAGAGAGCTGCAAAGCCTCCTTCATTGCCGTGATCATATAACGTGTGGCCCTACTGGAAAATACGTTTACTTCCTCACCGTCGACACTAGATTCATCTGTGTCGGTACCGGTGTCGACTGACTGAGGTAAGGGACGTTTTACAGCCCCTGACGGTGTCTGAGATGCCTGAACCGGTACTAACTGGTTTGCCGGGCGTCTCATTTCGTCAACTGACTTTTGTAATGTGCTGACATTATCACGTAATTCCATAACCAAAGCCATCCATTCCGGTGTCGACTCCCTAGGGGGTGACATTACCATCATCGGCAATTGCTCTGCCTCCACACCAACTTCGTCCTCATACATGTCGACACACACGTACCGACACACACAGCAGCCACACAGTGAATGCTCTATTGAAGACAGGACCCTCCTAGCCCTTTGGGGAGACAGAGGGAGAGTTTGCCAGCACACACCAAAAGCGCTATACAGTATATAACAACCCTAGAAGGTGTTGTTTTTATATATGCGCTCTCAATATATATTTATATCGCCAATTTATGCCCCCCCTCTCTTTGTTACCCTGTTTCTGTAGTGCAGTGCAGGGGAGAGTCGTGGGAGCCTTCCTCACCAGCGGAGCCGTGCAGGAAAATGGCGCCGAGTGCTGAGGAGAATAAGCTCCGCCCCTTTTCCGGCGGGCTTTTCTCCCGGTTTTTCTAATAAACTGGCCTGGGTTAAATACATACATATAGCCTTAATGGCTATATGTGATGTATTTATTTGCCTCTAAGGTACTCTATATTGTTGCCCAGGGCGCCCCCAGCAGCGCCCTGCACCCTCCGTGACCGAGATCCGTGAGCTGTGTAGCAACAATGGCGCACAGCTGCAGTGCTGTGCGCTACCTCTATGAAGACTGAAGTCTTCTGCCGCCTGTTTCCGGACCTCCGTTCTGCCGTTCTTCAGCGTCTGTAAGGGGGATCGGCGGCGCGGCTCCGGGACGAACCCCAGGCTGACCTGTGTTCCGACTCCCTCTGGAGCTCAGTGTCCAGTAGCCTAAGACTTCAATCCTCCTGCAGGCAGGTGAGTTGCAAGTCTCTCCCCTAAGTCCCTCGTTGCAGTGCTCCTGTCGCCAGCAGGAGACACTGATTAGAAACCTAAAAAAAACTTTTCTAACTAGCTCTTTAAGAGAGCCACCTAGATTGCACCCTCTCGGACGGGCACAAAAACCTAACTGAGGCTTGGAGGAGGGTCATAGGGGGAGGAGCCAGTACGCACCATGTGACCTAAAAGCTTTTTTAGATGTGCCCTGTCTCCTGCGGAGCCCGCTATTCCCCATGGTCCTGACGGAGTCCCCAGCATCCACTAGGACGTTAGAGAAACATAACTACTGTACTGTGACACCACTGTCACTCTGATTTTAAGGTACAGATTTTAACAACCAGGACAGAGATAAAATAAAAAGCTCTGAGCAATCTCTTAAGTCGACTCTGGGGAAGACAACCTGTGGCACTCCCAGCATGCTCTGCCACAGTGTTTTGCGGTTAGAGCATGCCATAACTGTAGCAGGGCTTGCTGGGTTGGGCAGTTCCACAGCAGCTGGAGCGCCAGAGTTTGTCTACTTCACCAGTCAGTAGTCAGGTACAGCCTAAATTATAACACCCAAGTTTTATTATGTTACATACAGAAATGGTTTCTACTGTATGCTAGAGCCCAACCAGACATACTTTACACTTCCGTAAATCATTATTGAATATATTCAATGCATGTTTTAGTCACATAATGGGGCAGCTTCAATTACCTGCGGTGTTAACTGCACAGGTGAATCTCTGGGATTAGCACCTGATGCTATTCTATTATTAGTCAATTTCCCTGTGGGTAACATGCATTCACATAGATTTTGCATTAAGTGCACATAATCTATTTATTTAATTCTATTAATAATAATAATAATAATAATAATAATAATATTATTAGTTATTTATAGCGCACACATTTCACAGCTCTTCAGAGAATATTTTGCAATTCCCATCAGTCCCTACCCATCAGTCCCTATCAGTGGACCTTACAATCTATACTCCCTAGCACATTTACACGCACACACATTCATGCACAGGTTATTTTTGTCAGGAGCCAAGTAACCTAACAGTATATACTTTTAGATTGAGAGAGGAAACTAGAGTACCCGGAGTACCACGCAAGTACGGGGAGGATATGCAAACTCCACACAGTTAGGCAATGGTGGGACTCAAACCCATGATCTCAGTCTTGTGAGTCAGTAATGCTAATCGTTACACCACGCATTAAGATCCAGAGGATGTATTTATTGTGGATTTTTCCGTGCATCTTCTGAATTGACCCTTATATTAGAAGGATTCATGTTAGACTCTAGAAAAATAGCTAAACACATAGCTGTAAGTAAATGAAACAAGTCAAAACACAGGAACTTGCTACAGTTTAAGAGGAACAATAGGGGTCATTCCGAGTTGTTCGCTCGTTGCCGATTTTCGCTATACTGCGATTAGTCGCTTACTGCGCATGCGCAAGGTTCGCAGAGCGCATGCGCTTAGTTATTCTACACAAAAGTTAGGTATTTTACTCACGACATAACAAAGCTTTATCATCGCTGTGCTGATCGTAGTGTGATTGACAGGAAGTGGGTGTTTCTGGGCGGAAACTGGCCGTTTTATGGGAGTGTGCGGAAAAACGCAGGCGTTCGAGTTGCAAAACGCAGGAGTGGCTGGAGAAACGGGGGAGTGGTTGGGCAAACGCTGGGTGTGTTTGTGACGTCAAACCAGGAACGAAAAGGACTGAGCTGGTCGCAATGGCTGAGTAAGTCTGGAGCTACTCAGAAACTGCTAAGAAATTTCTATTCGCAATTCTGCTAATCTTTCTTTCGCAATTCTGCTAAGATACACTCCCAGAGGGCGGTGGCTTAGCGTGTGCAATGCTGCTAAAAGCAGCTAGCGAGCGAACAACTCGGAATCACCCCCAATGTTACTAAATTGTATTGCAAAATAGAAGAAGATTCATCAACCTCTTTAGTGAGGCTGAAGGGGTCACTTCAATTAGCAGCTGAAAGGGCCCTACAGACTGGGTCGATATGAACAATCTCGTTCAGTAATGAACGAGAAAGTGTTCAAATCTTTCTGTGTGTAGGCACCAACGATCAACGATGCGCGGCCCCATGCTCGTTCATCGTTGGTGCCGGCTCGTTTATATTAGCATGCAGGGCTATGGGGCCGGGTGACGTTAGAGAGTGAAGAAAATTAACTCCCCCCGCCACGGTGTCGTCCGTTAGGCACCACGGCAGCAAATACGCCAGTGTGTAGGGCCCATAACTATTTATTTGGCTAGGGGCCAAATGTAATAGAGTGAGAGTTTCAAAAAGTGAGAGATTTGGTAAGGTTTTGCAATTTTTTTAAAAGCGCCAATCATTTACACAGCAAGATCAACCTGGTTTTTCCAAAAAAACGCTCAGAAATTGTCCGATTTTTTTAGGATTGAATTAGGTCAAGAACATATATTTATAACTTATCCAAAGCAATTTTATACAAACAAAAAAACATATAGATAGATAGATCAGTAAGTATTCAGTAAGGACTGCAATTTCTGCTAAAAAGCAGTTGCTGCGATCAAATAGTTGCCACAGAAATAGAGAAAAAACGCCCATTGCAGAATTGCGAATGCATCGCAATATGTGGGCTGCTCGCAAAACCACACACAATTCTCAGAACATCAGAGATCTTTACCATCTGTGCCAGGCAAGGTCATCCACAATTCTTGTGACACAAGAGGCTGGAAATGGTAATCGCTGAAGAGGCCCTCCTAAAAAATGCCTGGGCATGCCTGTATTTTTTCAGACACACCCAGAAAACGGCAGGTTTTCGCCCACAAATGCCGTCTTCCTGTCAGTCAAACAGTGGTGTGGTTCGATAATCGACTGGATGCGAATTACAATTCTTACTGAATGAGGTCCTGAGTGCAAACAATGCGACCACGCCAGGCAAGTGGTTAAACAGATTTTACTGTGGGTCAACTTAATGTGCACTTTGTGGGCTGGTTTAAGGATGCGCACTCAAGCATCACTTGCTATTCAATCAGGAAATGCTTACCCATGCCACCCGGCGACCTGAAGGGAGTGCATGAAAAATGTGGAAACAATCCTGAACTCCCAAAAAGTGAACAAATAACGTTGGGAAACAGTATAGAAGACTATTGGTGGGGTATGCAATCAGCATATCGATAGTCGGGATCCTGGTTGTCACCATACCGCCGCCGGTATACCGGTAAGGTAGGTGATTACCCCTCTAAGGGTGTCCACGACACCCATAGAGAGAGAATAGAGCCTGCAGCGAGCCCACAAGGGGATTCGTTGCACTCACCCGCCTGCCAGCATTCCGCCCTCGGGATGCCGATGTCGGGATCCTGACGTTCGGCATCTCGGGCGGCAGGATCTCATACCGATCCAATTGGTGCCATTAGCAAAAGTATATGCAATTCTTAAAAGGCTGGTTTTACCTTTTATTAGCAGTGGAGAAATAATCATAAGCAAGGGTGTTTAACCATATTAAAGCCTCTAGATTATGTTGGCGTACCGAAAAATTAATCTAATGTCATTTCTAACTGTTTTTAACAAAATTTCAAAAATATTGGGGGAAGGGGGGGGGGGGGGGGGGGGAACAACTTGAAACTCCAATCTACAAGTTCAAAAACGAATATATCATCAATACAACAGCCCAAAATACGGGAAGCAGTTAACTAAACGACGGCCGGGATACCAGCGGTTGCTATACCGACGCTGGCATCCCAAAGAAGGATGCTATCCTGTCGTCTACATAAAGACGCTGAATGGGATGCCGGCGTCACAATACCGACTGCCGCAGGGATGGGGAGGTTAGGTTTTGGCTGAAGAGGGGGGGGGGGGGGGGGGGATTAGGGGGAAGCGCAGGGAAGGTTAGGGTTAGGGAGGGTTAGGCACATACAAGGGGAGGTTAGGGTTAGGCATCAAGCGGGGAAGGGAGGGTTAGGCCCCAAGTAGGGAGAGTTAGGCACCCAGAAGGGAGGGGTAGGGAAAGGGTGAGGGTTAGGTGGCTTACTGGGGGACTGTTGGGATTAGGATAGACGGGATGCCAGTGTCGGTATACTGACCACTGGCATCCCATCCATCGGACATTCATACTGATCCCCAAAATACATATCCCACATGATTCAACCCTTTTTTGAGCATTTCAGTGAAATTCACCTGAAAAATAAGATTTTACTCACCGGTAAATCTATTTCTCGTAGTCCGTAGTGGATGCTGGGACTCTGTAAGGACCATGGGGAATAGCGGCTCCGCAAAAGACTGGGCACAACTAAAGAAAGCTTTAGGACTACCTGGTGTGCACTGGCTCCTCCCACTATGACCCTCCTCCAGACCTCAGTTAGGATACTGTGCCCGGAAGAGCTGACACAATAAGGAAGGATTTTGAATCCCGGGTAAGACTCATACCAGCCACACCAATCACACCGTATAACTCGTGATACTATACCCAGTTAACAGTATGAAATATAACTGAGCCTCTCAACAGATGGCTCAACAATAACCCTTTAGTTAGGTAATAACTATATACAAGTATTGCAGACAATCCGCACTTGGGATGGGCGCCCAGCATCCACTACGGACTACGAGAAATAGATTTACCGGTGAGTAAAATCTTATTTTCTCTGACGTCCTAAGTGGATGCTGGGACTCCGTAAGGACCATGGGGATTATACCAAAGCTCCCAAACGGGCGGGAGAGTGCGAATGACTCTGCAGCACCGAATGAGCAAACTCTAGGTCCTCCTCAGCCAGGGTATCAAACTTGTAGACTCTTGCAAAAGTGTTTGAACCCGACCAAGTAACAGCTCGGCAAATTTGTAAAGCCGAGACCCCTCGGGCAGCCGCCCAAGAAGAGCCCACTTTCCTCGTGGAATGGGCTTTTACAGATTTAGGGTGCGGCAGTCCAGCCGCAGCATGTGCAAGTTGAATCGTGCTACAGATCCAGCGAGCAATAGTCTGCTTAGAAGCAGGAGCACCCAGCTTGTTGGGTGCATACAGGATAAATAGCGAGTCAGTTTTCCTGACTCCAGCCGTCCTGGAAACATATACTTTTCAGGGCCCTGACTACGTCCAGTAACTTGGAATCCTCCAAGTCCCAAGTAGCCGCAGGCACCAAAATAGGTTGGTTCACATGAAAAACTGATACCACCTTAGGTAGGAATTGGGAACGAGTCCTCAATTCCGCCTTATCCATATAAAATACAGATAAGGGCTTTTGCATGACAAAGCCGCCAATTCTGATACACGCCTGGCCGACGCCAAGGCCCACAGCATGACCACTTTCCACGTGAGGTATTGTAGCTCCACGGATTTAAGTGGCTCAACCCAATGCGACTTCAGGAAATCCAACACCACGTTGAGATCCCACAGTGCCACTGGAGGCACAAACGGGGGCTGACTATGCAGCACTCCCTTAACAAAAGTCTGAACTTCAGGCAGTGAAGCCAGTTCTATTTTGGAAGAAAATCGATAGAGCCGAAATCTGGACCTTAATGGAACCCAATTTTAGGCCCATAGTCACCTCTGACAGTAGGAAGTGCAGAAATCGACCTAGCTGAAATTCCTCCTTTGGGGCCTTCCTGGCCTCACAGCACGCAACATATTTCCGCCATATGCGGTGATAATGGTTTGCGTTCACTTCTTTCCTAGCTTTAATTAGCGTAGGGATAACTTCCTCCGGAATGCCCTTTTCCTTCAGGATCCGGCGTTCAACCGCCATGCCGTCAAACGCAGCCGCGGTACGTCTTGGAACAGACAGGCCCCCTGCTGCAGCAGGTCCTGTCTGAGCGGCAGAGGCCATGGGTCCTCTGAGATCATTTCTTGGAGTTCTGGGTACCAAGCTCTTCTTGGCCAATCCGGGACAATGAGTATAGTTCTTACTCCTCTCCTTCTTATTATTCTCATTACCCTGGGTAAGAGGCAGAGAAGGGAACACATACACCGACTGGTACACCCACGGTGTTACCAGAGCGTCCACAGCTATCGCCTGAGGGTCCCTTGACCTGGCGCTATATCTTTGTAGCTTTTTGTTGAGGCGGGACGCCATCATGTCCACCTGTGGCCTTTCCCAACGGTGTACAATCATTTGGAAGACTTCTGGATGAAGTCCCCACTCTCCCGGGTGGAGGTCGTGTCTGCTGAGAAAGTCTGCTTCTCAGTTGTCCACTCCGGGAATGAACACTGCTGACAGTGCTAACACATGATTTTCCGCCCATCGGGGAATCCTTGTGGCTTCTGCCATCGCCATCCTGCTTCTTGTGCCGCCCTGTCGGTTTACATGAGCGACCGCCGTGATGTTGTCTGACTGGATCAGCACCGGCCGGTGTTGAAGCAGGGGTCTAGCCTGACTTAGGGCATTGTAAATGGCCCTTAGTTCCAGAACATTTATGTGTAGGGAAGTCTCCTGACTTTTCCATAGGCCTTGGAAGTTTCTTCCCTGTGTGACTGCCCCCCAGCCTCGAAGGCTGGCATCCGTGCTCACTAGGACCCAGTCCTGTATGCCGAATCTGCGGCCCCCTAGAAGATGAGCACTCTGCAGCCACCACAACAGCGACACCCTGGCCCGTGGAGACAGGGTTATCCGCCGATGCATCTGAAGATGCGACCCGGACCACTTGTCCCACAGATCCCACTGGAAGATCCTTGCATGGGACCTGGCGAATGGAATTTCTTCGTAAGAAGCTACCATCTTTCCCAGGGCTCGCGTGCATTGATGCACCGACACCTGTATTTGTATTAGGAGGTCTCTGTCTAGAGACGACAACTCCTTGGACTTCTCATCCGGGAGAAACCCTTTTTATTCTGTTCTGTGTCCAGAACCATACCCAGGAACAGTAGACGCGTCGTAGGAACCAGCTGCGACTTTGGGATATTCAGAATCCAGCCGTGCTGTTGTAGCACTTCCCAAGATAGTGCTACTCCGACGAACAACTGCTCCCTGGACCTCGCCTTTATAAGGAGATCGTCCAAGTACGGGATAATTATTTCGGCCATTACCTTGGTAAATACCCTCGGTGCAGGGAACAGACCAACGGCAACGTCTGGAATTGGTAATGACAATCCTGTACCACAATTTTGAGGTACTCCTGGTGAAGAGGGTAAATAGGGACATGCAGGTAAGCATCCTTGATGTCCAGTGATACCCTGAAATTCTCCAGGTTTGCACTAATCGCCCTGAGTGATTCCATTTTGAACTTGAACCTTCGTATATAAGTGCGCTTCAACACTGGATAGATAAAAAAGAAATATCTCAGACCAATTTGCTCCCAAACGGTCGTAGCGTCTCTGTAAGATTTCTTCCGGAGTTTTCTCCAACGTGATAGTGCATAAATGGAGAAAAACAAAATGGAAAAATATCCAATATGTAGTAAGTTCGTTATGAGATAATGAGAGTCATATAGAGGGACTATGGGATATAAAGTCTCCCCTCCTTGGTGTCTTTTTGGAAATATTCAAGGGTCACCCGAAAGATGTGTCAATCATAAACGAGGGATGCTCACTTTCTTGCTTACTTCAATATACATGTGCGTACTCCTATAAAGGTATCTTTAGGGTTTTCATAGAAAGCTTCGCTCCGAATGGTAATCGGTTGGTCAAACTATTTCTCCAAGTTGTGGAACATGGGTTAAGACTGGTTCACCTCTTCCAGCCGCATCTCCTGATGAGCCTTCAGGATGCCAAAAGCTTTCCCACCTGAGTCTGTGCTCCCCCGTGTGGTATGGCTTTCTGATAGACCTGCTGGGCTGCTGCTCCTCACGTCTGTAGGCTCCTCTCCTCTCTCACAGTCACATGTGCACCAAGTGAAGTCACTTGGAGAAATAGTTTGACCAACCGATTACCATTCGGAGCGAAGCTTTCTATGAAAACCCTAAAGATACCTTTATAGGAGTACGCACATGTATATTGAAGTAAGCAAGAAAGTGAGCATCCCTCGTTTATGATTGACACATCTTTCGGGTGACCCTTGAATATTTCCAAAAAGACACCAAGGAGGGGAGACTTTATATCCCATAGTCCCTCTATATGACTCTCATTATCTCATAACGAACTTACTACATATTGGATATTTTTCCATTTTGTTTTTCTCCATTTATGCACCATCACGTTGGAGAAAACTCCGGAAGAAATCTTACAGAGACGCTACGACCGTTTGGGAACAAATTGGTCTGAGATATTTCTTTTTTATCTATCCAGTGTTGAAGCGCATTTTGTATATAATTTCTTGTATTGTATTATTGTTCATTTTCCGGTTGATAACTCCGGAGCATATACATATTTGCAGCATCTACACTTCCAGCGCAGGGGAATATTTCCCCCTTGTTTCCTTCGTATATAAGTGTTCAAGGATTTCAATTTTAGAATGGGTCTCACCGAACCGTCTGGTTTCGGTACCACAACATTTTGGAATAGTAACCCCGGCCTTGTTGAAGGAGGGGTACCTTGATTTCACCTGCTGGAAGTACAGCTTGTGAATTGCCGCCAGTACTACCTTTCTCCGAGGGCAGCCGGCAAGGCTGATGTGAGGTAACGGCGAGGGGGAGTCGCCTCGAACTCCAGCCTGTATCCCTGTGATACTACTTGCAGAACCTAGGGATCCAGCTGTGGGCAAGCCCATTGGTCCCTGAAGTTCCCGAGACGCGCCCCCACCGCACCTGTCTCCACCTGTGGAGCCCCAGCGTCATGCGGTGGACTCAGAAGAAGCGGGGGAAGATTTTTGATCCTGGGAACTGGCTGTCTGGTGCAGCTTTTTCCTTCTTCCCTTGTCTCTGTGCAGAAAGGAAGCGCCTTTGACCCGCTTGCTTTTCTGAAGCCGAAAGGACTGTACCTGAAAATACGGTGCTTTCTTAGGCTGTGAGGAAACCGGAGGTAAAAAATTTTCTTCCCAGCTGTTGCTGTGGATACGACGTCCCAGAGACCATCCCCAAACAATTCCTCACCCTTATAAGGCAGAATCTCCATGTGCCTTTTAAAGGCAGCATCACCTGACCACTGCCGGGTCTCTAATACCCTCCTGGCAGAATGGACATTGCATTAATTCTGGATGCCAGCCGGCAAATATCCCTCTGTGCATCCTTCATATATAAGACGACGTCTTTAATATGCTCTATGTTAGCAAAATATTATCCCTGTCTAGGGTATTAATATTATCTGACAGGGTATCAGACCACGCTGCAGCAGCACTATTTATGCTGAGGCAATTGCAGGTCTCAGTATAGAACCTGAGTGCGTATATACAGACTTCAGGCTAGCCACCTGCTTTTTATCAGCAGGCTCCTTCAAGGTGGCCGTATCCTAAGACGGCAGTGCCACCTTTTTTGACAAACGTGTGAGCGCCTTATCCACCCTAGGGGATATCTCCCAACGTGACCTATCCTCTGGCGGGAAAGGGTACGCCATCAGTAACTTTTTAGAAATTACCAGTTTCTTATCGGGGGAACCCACGCTTCTTTACACACTTCATTCACTCATCTGACGGGGGAACAAAACACTGGCTGCTTTTTCTCCCCGAAAATAAAACCCCTTTTATGTGGTACTTGGGTTCATGTCAGAAATGTGTAACACATTTATCATTGCCGAGATCATGTAACGGATGTTCCTAGTGGATTGTGTATATATCTCAACCTTGTCGACACTGGAGTCAGACTCCGTGTCGACATCTGTGTCTGCCATCTGAGGTAACGGGCGTTTTTTGAGCCCCTGATGGCCTTTGAGACGCCTGGGCAGGCGCGGGCTGAGAAGCCGGCTGTCCCACAGCTGTTACGTCATCCAGCCTTTTATGTAAGGAGTTGACATTGTCGGTTAATACCTTCCACCTATCCATCCACTCTGGTGTCAGCCCCACAGGGGGCGACATCCCATTTATCGGCCTCTGCTCCGCCTCCACGTAACCTTCCTCATCCAACATGTCGACACAGCCGTACCGACACACCGCACACACACAGGGAATGCTCTGACTGAGGACAGGACCCCACAAAGTCCTTTGGGGAGACAGAGAGAGAGTATGCCAGCACACACCAGAGCGCTATATAATGCAGGGATTAACACTATAACTGAGTGATTTTTTTCCCCCAATAGCTGCTTGTATACACATATTTCGCCTAAATTTAGTGCCCCCCCTCTCTTTTTAACCCTTTGAGCCTGAAAACTACAGGGGAAAGCCTGGGGAGCTATCTTCCAGCTGCACTGTGAAGATAAAATGGCGCCAGTGTGCTGAGGGAGATAGCCCCGCCCCTTTTTCGGCTGACTTTTCTCCCGCTTTTTCATGGATTCTGGCAGGGGTAATTTATCACATATATAGCCCTGGGACTATATATTGTGATGATTTGCCAGCCAAGGTGTATTATATTGCCCTCAGGGCGCCCCCCCCCCAGCGCCCTGCACCCATCAGTGACCGGACTGTGAGGTGTGCATGAGGAGCAATGGCGCACAGCTGCAGTGCTGTGCGCTACCTTGTTGAAGACAGAAGTCTTCTGCCGCCGATTTTCCGGAACACTTCTTGCTTCTGGCTCTGTAAGGGGGCCGGCGGCGCGGCTCCGGGAACGAACACCAAGGTCGGGTCCTGCGGTCGATCCCTCTGGAGCTAATGGTGCCCAGTAGCCTAAGAAGCCCAAACTACCACCAGTTAGGTAGGTTCGCTTCTTCTCCCCTTAGTCCCTCGCTGCAGTGAGTCTGTTGCCAGCAGATCTCACTGTAAAATAAAAAACCTAAAATATACTTTCTTTCTAGGAGCTCAGGAGAGCCTCTAGTGTGCATCCAGCTCAGCCGGGCACAAGATTCTAACTGAGGTCTGGAGGAGGGTCATAGTGGGAGGAGCCAGTGCACACCAGGTAGTCCTAAAGCTTTCTTTAGTTGTGCCCAGTCTCCTGCGGAGCCGCTATTCCCCATGGTCCTTACGGAGTCCCAGCATCCACTTAGGACGTCAGAGAAATTACATGTCACTATGGGCTTAATTCAGAGGTGTACGCTATTCCAATTGCAATTTTCTACACTATGTAACTGCTAATGTTAGCAAGTGAAGCTGCTGCCCAGAAATGGAAAGATGCCCACCTAATGGTTATAGTCAACTTATTCACAATTTGTGTACACATACGCAGTCTACGTGTAAGAACATTAAACATTTAGGTCTATGGCTACGCAGACTAGACGCGGCCGTAGTCACGCAGGCATTTCTTTTCGTATGCAGGAGCTTGCAGCTGACATTACATACATGACCAGTAAAAGGCCATGACACGCCTGCATTTTTACAACCACTCCCCGCTAATACCATGTTACCACCGCCAAACGGTCACTTCCTGTCAATCATTTTTCTCCTGAATCCTGATTGCAAAACGCAATTCCAAAGGTACCAGTCTGCCGATAATCGCTCAATTACGAAAACACTGGAATAGCGTACAACACTGAATCAGGCCCTATGCTATTTAAATGTCTCTAAAGTACATGAGTATTCATTGGAAGTGGTATACCAGAGGTCCTGACATTTTTTTACCTAAAGATAAAGATTTATCACTATTTTACTCCTACTCAGGGGCTGCAAACTAAAATCTGCATTAACTCCCATTGATACCCGCGTTAACAAGGATTTCTAACTAAATAGCAAAAATCCAAGGGTTCTGATATGTGTTAACTGATTTTCGGCCGTCTAACAATTACCTGATATGTCAGTACTTACGTATCATCTAAATCCTCCACAAATGCTAAAGAGGGTTCCAGCAGCAAGAAAGAGGCTGCAATAAAATACAAGGGAAATAGTTATCACATTTATATGCATTAGGTCAGGCATTCCCGACCACTGTCCTCAAGGCACACTAAGGGCAGTATCCAATAACCGCGCTTCTCCCCCAATGCCGGCACTTATCTGGATTTGGGCCCTCATTCCGAGTTGATCGGTCGCAAGGCGAATTTAGCAGAGTTACACACGCTTAGTCTACGCCTACTGGGAGTGTATCTTAGCATCTTAAAAGTGCGAACGAAGTTTACGCAATATTGCGAACAAAAAAAACTTAGCAGTTTTAGAGTAGCTCCAGACTTACTCTGCCTGTGCGATCAGTTCAGTGCTTGTCGTTCCTGGTTTGACGTCACAAACACTCCCAGCGTTCGCCCAGACACTCCCCCGTTTCTCCGGCCACTCCTGCGTTTTTTCCGGAAACGGTAGCGTTTTCAGCCACACGCCCATAAAACGCCGTGTTTCCGCCCAGTAACACCCATTTCCTGTCAATCACACTACGTTCGCCGGTGCGAACAAAAAGCCGTGAGTAAAAATCCTTTCTTCATAGCAGAATTACTTAGCGCAGTCGCAGTGCGAACATTGCGCATGCGCTCTAAGCTGATTTTCACTGCGATGCGAAAAAAAAGAACGAGCGAACGACTCGGAATGAGGGCCTTGGTTTTGACTGCCCCAGGCAGGTGAACCCAAATCTCCAATATTTGACCATTTTATTTATTAAAAGTGCAGTGAAAATACATAGGTCTGCATCTTTTCGCCGGACCTATGTATTTTCAAATGAAAAACAGGTGTTTTCGAGATAGGCAATAACATAGTGGCGAAAAAAAATGAAAAGAAAAATAGAAATCATTTATGGCGGCTGTGACACTATCACGGCTATTTGTATACCACTCTAGCCGTCCAGGTTTTAGTGATATCCATGTTTGAGCACAGGTGACTTAGGGCGTAATTCAGATCTGATCGCTAGGCTGCGTTTTTTGCTGCCCTGCGATCAGATAGTCGCCACCTACAGGGGGAGTGTATTTTTGCTGTGCAAGTGTGCGATCGCATGTGTAGCAGAGCTGCACAAACTGATTTTGTTCAGTCTCTGTGCAGCCCAGTGTGATTGAATCCTGCTGATAGGGGCCGGAGCCGACGTCAGACACCCTCCCTGAAAACGCTTGAGCCCACATACGTTTTTCAGGACACTCCCTGAAAACGGTCAGTTGCCACCCACATCAGCCTCTTCCTGTCAATCTCCTTGCGATCGCCCATGCAAATGGATCCTTCACACCATCCCGTCGCTGACTGGCGAAGCCCATTGTATCCGTCCGACCTGCCTGCGGGTGATCGGATGTGATCACCTGCTGTGCGAAAACACATAGCAGCGATCAGATCTGAATGACCACCTTAGTAGCTCAGTTATTTTGATTTAACCACTTGTGCTGAAGCCTGGATATCACTAAAACCTGAACTGTTAGTGTGCTTTAATGACAGAGGTTGGGAATGTCAACATTAGGTATTTTACTCCTCCTATGAGGCTAGCTCTACTACAAAGAGATTACTCAGTGACAGACACTACATTAATAACAGGAGATGGAGAAGGCAAAAAGGATAAGTGGCAACTAGAGTGGACAATCCCGGGCCATTTTGTCAATCCCGCGAATCGGGATAGACAAATGATTGATCCCGGGATTCCTGGGAAGTTCGTTTTCAATGTGAGCCCCCCCTCCCCCGATCCCCGCTCACCATAATCTGGACGGCGGGTGAGTGCTGAAACCCGAGCAGCGGGAAGCTGGCGTCAGGCTGCGCAGCGTGACCTCTGACATAATATCATGCTGCGCAATGCGCACAGCCGGAGGCAGGGGGAGCTGAGCAGTGGCAGTCAGGTAGCGTCTGAACCTCCCGTGATCCCACCTATCCTGATCCCAGGATTGGCCACCATACTGGCAACACAGTAATACTGGAGATCCAGGCTATGCTGTGCAGATGGGACAGGAAGACTGGCCATAGAGTGATACAGGAAAGCCCACAGTATACAATGTAGCAGGGGGTGAGTAACATACAGTCATATAGGAGAGCCTGGATATACAAGTATACTATGCAGCAGGGGATGGGGTGAGTGGCTATACAGAGATACAGAAGAGCTCAGACTATATATACTGTGCAGCAGGTGATGGGGTGAGTGGCTATACAGTGATACAGGAGAGCCATTCTATATACAGTATATATACTATGCAGCATGGGAAGGGGTGAGTGGCATACAGTGATACAAGAGAGCCCAGGCTATATATACTGTGCAGCAGGGGGTGGGGTAAGTGGCTATACAGAGGTACAGAGGAGCCAGGCCAGAGGAGATGCAGAGGAGCCAGGCTATATACAGTATACTGTGCAGCAGGGGAAGGGGTGAGTGGCATGCTGTGATACAGGATAGCCCAGCTATATACAGTATATATACTGTGCAGCATGGTATGCAGGTGAGTGTCGTGCAGTGATACAGGAGAGCCCAGCTATATACAGTATATATACTGTGCAGCATGGTATGCGGGTGAGTGTCGTGCAGTGATACAGGAGAGCCCAGATAGATAGATATATATATATATATATATATATATATATATATATATATATACACACACACACACACACTGTGCAGTAGGGGATGGGGTGAGTGGCAGGCAGTGATACAGGAGAGCCCAGCTATATACAGCATATATACTGTGCAGCAGGGTATGGGGAGAGTGGCATGCTGTGATACAGGAGAGCCCAGCTATATACAGCATATATACTGTGCAGCAGGGTATGGGGAGAGTGGCATGCTGTGATACAGGAGAGCCCAGCTATATACAGCATATATACTGTGCAGCAGGGTATGGGGAGAGTGGCATGTTGTGATACGGGAGAGCCCGGCTATATACAGTATAGTATATATACTGTGCAACAGGGTATAGGGTGAGTGGCATCCAGTGATACGGGAAAGCCCGGCTGTATGCAGCAGGAGACGGATGCAGGCACTATGGGGGATGGCGGAGGATGGAGCACACAGTAAATCACAGCAATACTATGCGCCCTACTTAAATGACCGAATTATATGTCTATTACCTGTTGCTAAGAAGAAGCAGAACCCGGCAGCTGCCATATTCGGAGGATATGATACCGGAAGGAAACTGTGAAATACATGAGAGAGACACTCCCTGGTCTCTGTGATAGGCTGACATGGGTGTACGGACACGGTCACGCTGCCTCCTCACAGGGAGAGGCAAGCTGCAGATGCAGCAGCGAGTACCAGGGGCAGGGTGTAGTCTCAGCATGGCTCCATCATTGTTTATATCCTGATAGCTCTATGATCTATATCTGCCTCATGAGTATGTACGTGTAGCCTGTATGCCACGGGAGCAGAGACCGAGTCACTCCCATTAGAAGTCCCGTTGTGGACGGTAATCCCCCCCACACTTCCCCTGTGACTGCATTATGTGCCGCCGTATGTCCATCCCCAGGACTTGTTACTCTGTGAGCCGCCCTGAGGCTGCAGTGTATTGCGGGGGAACAGTCTCACCACTGGTTCCTCTATGGCTGTAAAAAAAAGGATGTGTGGGGGTAATTCCAAGTTGATCGCAGCAGGAATTTTGTTAGCAGTTGGGCAAAACCAAGTGCACTGCAGGGGAGGCAGATATAACATGTGCAGAGAGAGTTAGATTTGGGTGGGTTATTTTATTTCTGTGCAGGGTAAATACTGGCTGCTTTATTTTTACACTGCAAATTAGATTGCAGATTGAACACACCACACCCAAATCTAAAGGTCCATACACACTTAACGATATAATGAGCGACGTCGCTCATTTTCCCCCTCCTTGAGCGACGTCGCTCATTTTATCGTTAAGTGTGTATGCCGCCAGCGACGACCGATGCGCGGCCCCACGGGTCGGCAACGATCGTCGCTGTCGGTAGGGCATGCATGAAGGATGTGGACTGTCGTCCACGACCTTCATGCAGGGCTGGCGGGGGCGTGACGTCACTGAGCGATATGAGCGGTCATATCGCTCAGTGCGTACAGGCGGCCGCCGACCGGCCGGCCCGGGAGGGGGAAACGTTAGACAATGTCGCTCACAGAGCGACATCGTCTAATGTGTAGGGGCCTTAACTCTCTCTGCACATGTTAAATCTGCCTCCCCTGCAGTGCACATGGTTTTGCCCAACTGCTAACAAAATTGCTGCTGCGATCAACTTGGAATTACTCTGTGTGCGGTGCTAGATGCAAACCTGTGTAACAGCATGACTTTTCCTAACCTGCAGTAATGTGCCACAACATGTGTGGTCTAGGGTATGAAAAGGAGATAAAATCCCCAGTGGTATGCCAATCCCACTCTCCTGGCGCTATTATTAAACATATACATATATATATATATATATATATATATATATATATATAAAAAATTTACATAGATAAAACTAAGTGTAAATAAACAGCAGCGTATGTTTTGAGACTTGGTTAGGGTCTCTAGCATAAACAAAATGAAAAAAATCTAAAAAACATTGCGCTATAGAATATGTAAATATAAATGTGTATATAGAAAAGTAAAAATTAAAGTTTGAAAAAATGGCTGTGGAGTTATCAGAAATGAGGTCGGGAGACTGTCTATATATAATATAATAAAATACTTTTTATTTTATACCAAATAATCCACAGAGTGGAATGTAAAAATAAAGCATATATATATATATATATATATATATATATATAGATAGGAGAATAGGCGGCACTCAGGAGACTGCGAACCTGCCCTCCGATCAGAACACCACGGAGGGCAGGTTCGCAGGTGAGGTAAGTAAACTTGATTGCATATGTGGGGAAGTCTCTGTGAGGGTATATAATGTTTGTCATCACTGTGCTGTACATCCCTGACGACGGGCGGACTCCCGAAACAAATGTTGGATGTCACCTCAATAAAGAAAGTTGTTTGAACAGTCTCCTGAGTGCCGCCTATTCTCCTATCTACAATTGGAATTCTTTCCTAGGGAGGGCACCGGAGCAGATGATATGTAAGCAAAGGGAGTGCCGGCTGTTTGGAAAATTTAAATTTATATATATATATATATATATATATATATATATATAAGAAAGCATCAAGTAGTTGATATATATAGAACATTCCAGAGTACATAAATAACTGTTGTAACAGCTCTAATAGATATGCTACAATGTTATTGAATAGATACTTAAGTGTCCTTTTTAGAGACAATGTGCATCAATAGTTGCAATATCCTCTGCACGATCCACATAAGTATAGCTATTGGCTTTAAATGCCGGCGTCCCGGCCGCGATAAATAGTTCAAAGTGGGCTGAAGATTTTATATTTACCGCCTGTGGCTTTCACATATATGAGAGAAATCGTCCCTCCTTTCCCGGTGGTGAGGCTATCACCGCCCCGGGCTTGGTGTAACGTATGTCCGTGAAATGGATGAGAGTCGAGGGACTCACCGGTCTCTCCCGCTGAGATAGTGTTGCCGTCTCCCCTCTCCCGGTGGTGAGGCCGTCACCGCCCCGAGTGGTGTAATTCGAGGGTCCGTGAATGTTGCCCGCAAGACTCCTGCTGTCAGTGTGACGTGGCGTAATGATGTTCAGCTGACGAGCTGACAGGCGGGTGAATAGCTAGCCAGCGGCAGTGCAGGGAAGGTCACGTCACGCCACGTCACACTGACAGCAGGAGTCTTGCGGGCAACATTCACGGACCCTCGAATTACACCACTCGGGGCGGTGACGGCCTCACCACCGGGAGAGGGGAGACGGCAACACTATCTCAGCGGGGGAGACCGGTGAGTCCCTCGACTCTCATCCGTTTCACGGACATACGTTACACCACACCCGGGGGCGGTGATAGCCTCACCACCGGGAAAGGAGGGACGATTTTTCTTATATATGTGAAAGCTACAGGGCGGTAAATATAAAATCTTCAGCCCACTTTGAACTATTTATCGTGGCCGGGACGCCGGCATTTAAAGCCAATAGCTATACTTATGTGGATCGTGCAGAGGATATTGCAACTATTGATGCACATTGTCTCTAAAAAGGACACATAAGTATCTATTCAATAACATTGTAGCATATCTATTAGAGCTGTTGCAACAGTTATTTATGTACTCTGGAATGTTCTATATATATCAAATACTTGATGCTTTCTTTAATATATATATATGCTTTATTTTTACATTCCACTCTGTGGATTATTTGGTATAAAATAAAAGGTATTTTATTATATTATATATAGACAGTCTCCCAACCTCATTTCTGATAACTCCACAGCCATTTTTTCAAACTTTAATTTTTACTTTTCTATATACACATTTATATTTACATATTCTATAGCGCAATGTTTTTTAGATTTTTTTCACAACATGTGTGGTGTCCTGTGCTAAGGTTCCACATATTGGGGGTAATTCCAAGTTGATCGCAGCAGGAAATTTTTTAGCAGTTGGGCAAAACCATGTGCACTGCAGGGGAGGCAGATATAACATGTGCAGAGAGAGTTAGATTTGGGTGGGTTATTTTGTTTCTGTGCAGGGTAAATACTGGCTGCTTTATTTTTACACTGCAAATTAGATTGCAGATTGAACACACCACACCCAAATCAAACTCTCTCTGCACATGTTATATCTGCCCCCCCCCCTGCAGTGCACATGGTTTTGCCCAACTGCTAAAAATTTCCTGCTGCGATCAACTTGGAATTATCCCCATTGTACTGTAGGCTTCACTATCACTGCCCCCCTCTGCCTATGAGGCAGTCACACTGTGATGTTGGGTTGTTGTGAATTGGATTGTTAAGGTCCATACACACCAGTGGCAAACGCAGGATTTGCATGGGGGGGGTTTCCAGAACTGGGTGGAGCCAATCACGGGGGTGGGGACTGAGGTGACCCAGTATATGCTGGGTCCGTAAAACTAGTGTGTCTGTGTGTGTATATAATATATATGTGTGTGTGTGTGTATATATATATATATATATCTACACATACACATATATATATATTTCTCTGACGTCCTAGTGGATGCTGGGGACTCCGTAAGGACCATGGGGAATAGCGGCTCCGCAGGAGACTGGGCACAAAAGTAAAGCTTTAGAACTACCTGGTGTGCACTGGCTCCTCCCCCTATGACCCTCCTCCAAGCCCCAGTTAAGATTTTTGTGCCCGAACGAGAAGGGTGCACACTAGGTGGCTCTCCTGAGCTGCTTAGTGAAAAGTTTAGTTTTAGGTTTTTTATGTTCAGTGAGACCTGCTGGCAACAGGCTCACTGCATCGAGGGACTAAGGGGAGAAGAAGCGAACTCACCTGCGTGCAGAGTGGATTGGGCTTCTTAGGCTACTGGACATTAGCTCCAGAGGGACCGATCACAGGCCCAGCCATGGATAGGTCCCAGAGCCGCGCCGCCGGCCCCCTTACAGAGCCAGAAGACAGAAGAGGTCCGGAAAATCGGCGGCAGAAGACGTCCTGTCTTCAACAAGGTAGCGCACAGCACTGCAGCTGTGCGCCATTGCTCTCAGCACACTTCACACTCCGGTCACTGAGGGTGCAGGGCGCTGGGGGGGGGGCGCCCTGAGACGCAATAAAAACACCTTGGATGGCAAAAAAATGCATCACATATAGCTCCTGGGCTATATGGATGAATTTAACCCCTGCCAGAATACACAGAAAAACGGGAGATAAGGCCGCCGAGAAGGGGCGGAGCCTATCTCCTCAGCACACTGGCGCCATTTTCCCTCACAGCTCCGTTGGAGGGAAGCTCCCTGGCTCTCCCCTGCAGTCACTACACTACAGAAAGGGTTAAAAAAGAGAGGGGGGCACTAATTACGCGCAGTATTAAAAATACAGCAGCTATAAGGGGAAAAACACTTATATAAGGTTATCCCTGTATATATATAGCGCTCTGGTGTGTGCTGGCAAACTCTCCCTCTGTCTCCCCAAAGGGCTAGTGGGGTCCTGTCCTCTATCAGAGCATTCCCTGTGTGTGTGCTGTGTGTCGGTATGTTTGTGTCGACATGTATGAGGAGAAAAATGATGTGGAGACGGAGCAGATTGCCTGTAATAGTGATGTCACCCCCTAGGGGGTCGACACCTGAGTGGATGAACTGTTGGAAGGAATTACGTGACAGTGTCAGCTCTGTATAAAAGACAGTGGTTGACATGAGACAGCCGGCTACTCAGCTTGTGCCTGTCCAGACGTCTCATAGGCCGTCAGGGGCTCTAAAGCGCCCGTTACCTCAGATGGCAGATATAGACGCCGACACGGATACTGACTCCAGTGTCGACGGTGAAGAGACAAATGTGACTTCCAGTAGGGCCACACGTTACATGATTGAGGCAATTAAAAATGTTTTACACATTTCTGATAATACGAGTACCACCAAAAAGGGGTATTATGTTCGGTGAGGAAAAACTACCTGTAGTTTTCCTGAATCTGAGAAATTAAATGAGGTGTGTGATGATGCGTGGGTTTCCCCCGATAACAACTGATAATATCCTTTCCCGCCAGAGGTTAGGGTGCGTTGGGAAACACCCCCTAGGGTGGATAAAGCGCTCACACGCTTGTAAGAACAAGGGCTCTACCCTCTCCTGAGATGGCCGCCCTTAAGGATCCTGCTGATAGAAAGCAGGAGGGTATCCTAAAATGTATTTAAACACATACTGGTGTTATACTGCGACCAGCAATCGCCTCAGCCTGGATGTGCAGTGCTGGGTTGGCGTGGTCGGATTCCCTGACTGAAAATATTGATACCCTAGATAGGGACAGTATATTATTGCCTATAGAGCATTTAAAAGATGCATTTCTATATATGCGTGATGCACAGCGGAATATTTGCCGACTGGCATCAAGTCTAAGTGCGTTGTCCATTTCTGCCAGTAGAGGGTTATGGACACGACAGTGGTCAGGTGATGCGGATTCCAAACGGCATTTGGAAGTATTGCCTTATTAAGGGGAGGAGTTATTTGGGGTCGGTCTTTCAGACCTGGTGGCCACGGCAACAGCTGGGAAATCCACGTTTGTACCCCAGGTCGCCTCTCAACATAAGAAGACGCCGTATTATCAGGCGCAGTCCTTTCGTGGGCAAGCGGGCAAAAGGTTCCTCATTTCTGCCCCGTGACAGAGGGAGAGGAAAAAGGCTGCAGAAATCAGCCAGTTCCCAGGAACAGAAGCCCTCTCCCGCCTCTGCCAAGCCCTCAGTACGACGCTGGGGCTTTACAAGCAGAATCAGGCACGGTGGGGGCCCGTCTCAATGAATTTCAGCGCGCAGTGGGCTCACTCGCAATTAGACCCCTGGATCCTTCAGGTGATATCTCAGGGGTACAAATTGGAATTCGAGACGTCTCCCCCTCGCCGTTTCCTAAAGTCGGCTTTACCGATGTCTCCCTCTGACAGGGAGGCAGTTTTGGAAGCCATTCACAAGCTGTATTCCCAGCAGGTGATAATCAAGGTACCCCTCCTGCAACAGGGAACGGGGTATTATTCCACACTGTTGTGGTACCGAAGCCGGACGGCTCGGTGAGACCGATTCTAAATCTAAAATCTTGAACACTTACATACGGAGGTTCAAATTCAAGATTGAGTCACTCAGAGCAGTGATTGCGAACCTGGAAGAAGGGGACTACATGATGTCTCGGGACATCAAGGATGCTTACCTTCATGTCCCAATTTACCCTTCTCACCAAGGGTACCTCAGGTTTGTGGTACAGAACTGTCACTATCAGTTTCAGACGCTGCCGTATGGATGGTCCACGGCACCCCGGGTCTTTACCAAGGTAATGGCCGAAATGATGATACTCTTTCGAAGGAAGGGAATTTTAGTTATCCCTTACTTGGACGATTCCCTGATAAGGGTAAGATCCAGGGAACAATTGGAGGTCGGTGTAGCACTATCTCAGGTAGTGTTGCGGCAGCACGATTGGATTCTCAATATTCCAAAATCGCAGCTGATTCCGACGACTCGTCTTCTGTTCCTAGGGATGATCCTGGACACAGTCCAGAAAAAGGTGTTTCTCCCGGAGGAGAAAGTCAGGGAGTTATCCGAGCTAGTCGGGAACCTCCTATAACCGAGCCAAGTCTCAGTACATCAATGAAAGGGTTCTGGGAAAAATGGTGGCTTCCTACGAAGCAATCCCATTCGGCAGATTCCACGCAAGAACTTTCCAGTGGGACCTGCTGGACAAATGGTCCGGGTCGCATCTTCAGATGCATCAGCGGATAACCCTGTCACCAAGCACAAGGGTGTCTCTCCTGTGAGGGTTGCAGAGTGCTCATCTTCTAGAGGGCCGCAGATTCGACATTCAGGACTGGGTCCTGGTGACCACGGATGCCAGCCTGCGAGGCTGGGGAGCAGTCACACAGGGAAGGAATTTCCAGAGCTTCTGGTCAAGCCTGGAGACATCACTTCACATAAATATCCTGAAGCTAAGGGCCATTTACAATGCTCTAAGCTCAGCAAGACCTCTGCTTCAAGGTCACCCGGAGTTGATCCATTCGGACAACATCACGGCAGTCACCCACGTAAACAGACAGGGTGACACAAGAAGCAGGAGGGCAAGGCAGAAGCTGCAAGGATTCTTCGCTGGGCGGAAAATCATGTGATAGCACTGTCAGCAGTATTCATTCCGGGAGTGGACAACTGGGAAGCAGACTTCCTCAGCAGACACGACCCCCACCCGGGAGAGTGGGGACTTCACCCAGAAGTCTTCCACATGTTTATAAAACTCGACAAGTATTGCGCCAGGTCAAGGGACCCTCAGGCAATAGCTGTAGACGCTCTGGTAACACAGTGGGTGTACCAGTCAGTGTATGTGTTCCCTCCTCTGCCTCTCATACCTAAGGTACTGAGAATTATAAGATGGAGAGGAGTAAGCACTATATTCGTGGCTCCGGATTGGCCAAGAAGGACTTGGTAACCGGAACTTCAAGAGATGCTCACGGAGGATCCGTGGCCTCTACCTCTAAGAAGGGACCTGCTCCAGCAAGGACCCTGTCTGTTCCAAGACTTACCGCGGCTGCGTTTGACGGCATGGCGGTTGAACGCCGGATCCTGAAGGAGAAAGGCATTCCGGATGAAGTCATTCCTATCCTGATCAAAGCCAGGAAAGATATAACCGCAAAACATTATCACCGCATTTGGCGAAAATATGTTGCGTGGTGCGAGGCCAGTAAGGCCCCGACGGAGGAATTTTCAACTAGGTCGATTCCTACATTTCCTGCAAACAGGAGTGTCTATGGGCCTGAAATGGGGGTCCATTAAGGTTCAAATTTCGGCCCTGTCAATTTTCTTCCAAAAAGAACTAGCTTCAGTCCCTGAAGTTCAGACGTTTGTGAAAGGGGTACTGTATATACAGCCTCCTTTTGTGCCTCCAGTGGCACCTTGGGATCTAAATGTAGTTTTTGGGTTCCAAAAGTCACATTGGTTTGAACCACTTAAATATGTGGAGTTAAAATATCTCACATGGAAAGTGGTCATGCTGTTGGCCCTGGCCTGGGCCAGGTGCGTGTCAGAATTGGCGGCTTTATCCTGTAAAAGCCCTCATCTGATTTTCCATTCGGACAGGGCGGAATTGAGGACTTGTCCTCAGTTTCTCCCTAAGGTGGTTTTCAGCGTTTCACCTGAATCAACCTATTGTGGTGCCTGCGGCTACTAGGGACTTGGAGGACTCCAAGTTGCTAGACGTTGTCAGGGCCCTGGAAATATAGGTTTCCAGGACGGCTGGAGTCAGAAAATCGGACTCGTTGTTTATTCTGTATGCACCCAACAAGCTGGGTGCTCCGGCTTCTAAGCAGACTATTGCTCGTTGGATTTGTAGTACAATTCAGCTTGCACATTCTGTGGCAGGCCTGCCACAGCCAAAATCTGTAAAAGCCCATTCCACAAGGAAGGTGGGCTCATCTTGGGCGGCTGCCCGAGGGGTCTCGGCTTTACAACTTTGCCGAGCAGCTACTTGGTCAGGAGCAAATACGTTTGTAAAATTCTACAAATTTGATACCCTGGCTGAGGAGGACCTTGAGTTCTCTCATTTGGTGCTGCAGAGTCATCCGCACTCTCCCGCCCGTTTGGGAGCTTTGGTATAATCCCCATGGTCCTTACGGAGTCCCCAGCATCCACTAGGACGTCAGAGAAAATAAGAATTTACTTACCGATAATTCTATTTCTCGTAGTCCGTAGTGGATGCTGGGCGCCCATCCCAAGTGCGGATTGTCTGCAATACTGGTACATAGTTATTGTTACCAAAAAATCGGGTTATTGCTGTAGTGAGCCATCTTTTCTAGAGGCTCCTCTGTTATCATGCTGTTAACTGGGTTTAGATCACAAGTTATATGGTGTGATTGGTGTGGCTGGTATGAGTCTTACCCGGGATTCAAAATCCTTCCTTATTGTGTACGCTCGTCCGGGCACAGTATCCTAACTGAGGCTTGGAGGAGGTTCATAGGGGGAGGAGCCAGTGCACACCATGTAGTTCTAAAGCTTTACTTTTGTGCCCAGTCTCCTGCGGAGCCGCTATTCCCCATGGTCCTTACGGAGTCCCCAGCATCCACTACGGACTACGAGAAATAGAATTATCGGTAAGTAAATTCTTATTATATATATATATATATATTTCTCTTACATCCTAGAGGATGCTGGGGACTCCGTAAGGACCATGGGGTATAGACGGGCTCCGCAGGAGACATGGGCACTATAAAGAACTTTAGAATGGGTGTGCACTGGCTCCTCCCTCTATGCCCATCCTCCAGACCTCAGTTAGATCCTGTGCCCAGAGGAGACTGGGTGCATTACAGGGGAGCTCTCCTGAGTTTCTTTGAAAAATAATTTTGTTAGGTTTTTTATTTTCAGGGAGCACTGCTGGCAACAGGCTTCCTGCATCGTGGGACTGAGGAGAGAGAAGCAGACCTACTTAAATGATAGGCTCTGCTTCTTAGGCTACTGGACACCATTAGCTCCAGAGGGTCGGAACGCAGGTCTCACCCTCGCCGTTCGTCCCGGAGCTGCGCCGCCGTCCTCCTCACAGAGCCGGAAGATAGAAGCCGCTTGAGTATAAGAAGAACGAAGACTTCAAAGGCGGCAGAAGACTTCAGATCTTCTCTGAGGTAACGCTGCGCGCCATTGCTCCCACACACGCACACGCAGGGGGGGCGCCCTGGGCAGCAATAATAAACCTCTAGGACTGGCTAACAGGCAATACATAGGCTGCGGAGGCAATATATAGATTAAATCCCCCGCCAGTATAAATAATTTGAGCGGGACCGAAGCCCGCCGCTGAGGGGGCGGAGCTTGATCCCACAGCACTAACCAGCGCCATTTTCTCCACAGCACACTGCAGAGAAGCTGGCTCCCCGACTCTCCCCTGCTGAACACGGTGACACAGGGCAAAAAAGAGGGGGCACTTGTAAGTTGCAGAGAGTGTATAGATATATACATATGATTAAATAAAAGCGCTGTTTATCTGGGAATATTGTTTCCAGTGTCAGTTGGCGCTGGGTGTGTGCTGGCATACTCTCTGTCTCTCCAAGGGGCATTATTGGGGAACTGTCTCTATATAAATATATCACTGTGTGTGTGGAGGTGTCGGTACGCGTGTGTCGGCATGTCTGAAGCGGAAGGCTCGTCTAAGGAGGAGGTGGAGCAGATGATTGTGGCAACGCCGACACATGATTGGTTGGACATGTGGAATGTTTTAAATGCAAATGTGACTTTGTTACATAAGAGATTAGACAAAGCAGAGTCCAGGGATAATACAGGGAGTCAATCAATGGCTATGACGGTGTCACAGGGCCCTTCAGGGTCTCAAAAACGTCCCCTATCCCAAATAGCAGACACTGATACCGACACGGATTCTGACTCCAGTGTCGACTACGATGAAACGAGGTTACACCCAAGGGTGGACAAAAGCATTCATTATATGATTATTGCAATAAAAGATGTTTTGCATATCACAGATGACCCCTCTGTCCCTGACACGAGGGTACACATGTTTAAAGGAAAAGAAACCTGAGGTAACCTTTCCCCCATCTCATGAGCTGAATGCGTTATTTGAAAAGGCTTGGGAATCTCCAGACAAGAAACTGCAGATTCCCAAAAGAATTCTTATGGCGTATCCTTTCCCGGCACAGGACAGGGTACGGTGGGAATCCTCGCCCAGGGTGGACAAGGCTTTAACGCGCTTATCCAAGAAGGTGGCGCTACCGTCTCCAGACACGGCAGCCCTCCAGCATCCTGCTGATCGCAGAGAGGAAACGACTTTAAAATCAATATATACACATACGGGTGCCTTACTCAGACCGGCAATAGCATCGGCTTGGGTTTGTAGCGCTGTAGCAGCTTGGACAGATACCTTGTCAGCTGATATTGATACCCTAGATAGGGATACCATTTTATTGACCTTAGGTCACATTAAAGACGCAGTCTTATATATGAGACGCTCAGAGAGAGGACTGCTAGGTTCGAGAGCCAACGCCATGGCGATTTCTGCTAGGTGAGCATTGTGGACCCGCCAATGGACGGGTGATGCCGACTCAAAAAGGCATATGGAAGTTTTGCATTACAAGGGTGAGGTTTTATTTGGGGAAGGTCTCACGGACCTGGTTTCCACGGCTCCCGCAGGTAAATCTACCTTTTTGCCTTATGTTCCCCCACAGCAAAAGAAAACACCACAGTATCAGATGCAGTCCTTTCGGTCGCATAAGTCCAGAAGAGGTCGGGGCTCTTCCTTCCTCGCCAGAGGTAAGGGTAGAGGGAAAAGAATGCCTGCTACGGCTAGTTCCCAGGAGCAGAAGTCCTCCCCGGCTTCTACTAAATCCACCGCATGACGCTGGGGCTTCACTGAGGGAGTCCGCGCCGGTGGGGACACGTCTGCGACTTTTTAGCCACATCTGAGTTCAGTCGGACGTGGATCCTTGGGCGATGGAAATTGTATCCCAAGGCTACAAGCTGGAATTCGAAGACGTGCCTCCTCGCCGATTCTTCAAATCGGCTTTACCAGCTTCTCCCCCAGAGAGGGAGATAGTTTTAGCTGCAATTCAAAAGCTGTGTCAACAGCAAGTGATTATCAAGGTTCCCCTATTTCAACAGGGAAAGGGGTACTATTCAACCCTGTTTGTGGTCCCGAAACCGGATGGCTCGGTCAGACCCATTCTAAATTTCTCTGACGTCCTAAGTGGATGCTGGGACTCCGTAAGGACCATGGGGAATAGCGGCTCCGCAGGAGACTGGGCACAACTAAAGAAAGCTTTAGGACTACCTGGTGTGCACTGGCTCCTCCCACTATGACCCTCCTCCAGACCTCAGTTAGAATCTTGTGCCCGGCTGAGCTGGATGCACACTAGGGGCTCTCCTGAGCTCCTAGAAAGAAAGTATATTTTAGGTTTTTTATTTTACAGTGAGATCTGCTGGTAACAGACTCACTCCAGCGAGGGACTAAGGGGAGAAGAAGCGAACCTACCTAACTGGTGGTAGCTTGGGCTTCTTAGGCTACTGGACACCATTAGCTTCAGAGGGATCGACCACAGGACCCGACCTCGATGTTCGGTCCCGGAGCAGCGCCGCCGGCCCCCTTACAGAGCCAGAAGCAAGAAGTGTTCCGGAAAATCGGCGGCAGAAGACTTCTGTCTTCAACAAGGTAGCGCACAGCACTGCAGCTGTGCGCCATTGCTCCTCATGCACACCTCACACTCCGGTCACTGATGGGTGCAGGGCGCTGGGGGGGAAGGGGGGCGCCCTGAGGGCAATATAATACACCTTGGCTGGCAAATCATCACAATATATAGTCCCAGGGCTATATATGTGATAAATTACCCCTGCCAGAGTCCATGAAAAAAGCGGGAGAAAAGTCAGCCGAAAAAGGGGCGGGGCTATCTCCCTCAGCACACTGGCGCCATTTTTTCTTCACAGTGCAGCTGGAAGACAGCTCCCCAGGCTCTCCCCTGTAGTTTTCAGGCTCAAAGGGTTAAAAAGAGAGGGGGGGCACTAAATTTAGGCGCAATATGTGTATACAAGCAGCTATTGGGGGAAAAATCACTCAGTTATAGTGTTAATCCCTGCATTATATAGCGCTCTGATGTGTGCTGGCATACTCTCTCTCTGTCTCCCCAAAGGACTTTGTGGGGTCCTGTCCTCAGTCAGAGCGTTCCCTGTGTGTGTGCGGTGTGTCGGTACGGCTGTGTCGACATGTTGGATGAGGAAGGTTACGTGGAGGCGGAGCAGAGGCCGATAAATGGGATGTCGCCCCCTGTGGGGCCGACACCAGAGTGGATGGATAGGTGGAAGGTATTAGCCGACAATGTCAACTCCTTACATAAAAGGCTGGATGACGTAACAGCTGTGGGACAGCCGGCTTCTCAGCCCGCGCCTGCCTAGGCGTCTCAAAGGCCATCAGGGGCTCAAAAAACGCCCGTTACCTCAGATGGCAGACACAGATGTCGGCACGGAGTCTGACTCCAGTGTCGACGAGGTTGAGACATATACACAATCCACTAGGAACATCCGTTGCATGATTTCGGCAATGAAAAATGTGTTACACATTTCTGACATGAACCCAAGTACCACATAAAAGGGGTTTTATGTTTGGGGAGAAAAAGCAGCCAGTGTTTTGTTCCCCCATCAGATGAGTGAATGAAGTGTGTAAAGAGCGTGGGTTCCCCCGATAAGAAAATGGTAATTTCTGAAAAGTTACTGCTGGCGTACCCTTTCACGCCAGAGGATAGGTCACGTTGGGAGATATCCCCTAGGGTGGATAAGGCGCTCACACGTTTGTCAAAAAGGGTGGCACTGCCGTCTTGGGATACGGCCATTTTGAAGGAGCCTGCTGATAAAAAGCAGGAGACTATCCTGAAGTCTGTATATACACACTCAGGTACTATACTGAGACCTGCATTTGCCTCAGCATAAATAGTGCTGCTGCAGCGTGGTCTGATACCCAGTCAGATAATATTAATACCCTAGACAGGGATAATATTTTGCTAACATAGAGCATATTAAAGACGTCGTCTTATATATGAAGGATGCACAGAGGGATATTTGCCGGCTGGCATCCAGAATTAATGCAATGTCCATTCTGCCAGGAGGGTATTAGAGACCCGGCAGTGGACAGGTGATGCTGCCTTTAAAAGGCACATGGAGATTCTGCCTTATAAGGGTGAGGAATTGTTTGGGGATGGTCTCTGGGACCTCGTATCCACAGCAACAGCTGGGAAGGAAAAAATTTACCTCAGGTTTCCTCACAGCCTAAGAAAGCACCGTATTTTCAGGTACAGTCCTTTCGGCTTCAGAAAAGCAAGCGGGTCAAAGGCGCTTCCTTTCTGCACAGAGACAAGGGAAGAAGGAAAAAGCTGCACCAGACAGCCAGTTCCCAGGATCAAAAATCTTCCCCCGCTTCCTCTGAGTCCACCGCATGACACTGGGGCTCCACAGGTGGAGACAGGTGCGGTGGGGGTGCGTCTAGGGAACTTCAGGGACCAGTGGGCTTGCCCACAGGTGGATCCCTAGGTTCTGCAAGTAGTATCACAGGGATACAGGCTGGAGTTCGAGGCGACTCCCCCTCGCCATTACCTCACATCAGCCTTGCCTGCTGCCCTCGGAGAAAGGGAGGTAGTACTGGCGGCAATTCACAAGCTGTACTTCCAGCAGGTGAAATCAAGGTACCCCTCCTTCAACAAGGCCGGGGTTACTATTCCAAAATGTTGTGGTACCGAAACCAGACGGTTCGGTGAGACCCATTCTAAAATTGAAAGCCTTGAACACTTATATACGAAGGTTCAAGTTCAAAATGGAATCGCTAAGGGCGATTATTGCAAGCCTGGAGAATTTCATGGTATCACTGGACATCAAGGATGCTTACCTGCATGTCCCTATTTACCCTCTTCACCAGGAGTACCTCAAAATTGTGGTACAGGATGGTCATTACCAATTCCAGACGTTGCCGTTGGTCTGTCCCCGGCACCGAGGGTATTTACCAAGGTAATGACCGAAATAATTATCCCGTGCTTGGACGATCTTCTTATAAAGGCGAGGTCCAGGGAGCAGTTGTTCGTCGGAGTAGCACTATCTCGGGAAGTGCTACAACAGCACGGCTGGATTCTGAATATTTCAAAGTCGCAGCTGGTTCCTACGACGCGTCTACTGTTCCTGGGTATGGTTCTGGACACAGAACAGGATAAAAAGGGTTTCTCCCGGAGGAGAAGTCCTAGGGGTTGTCGTCTCTAGACAGAGACCTCCTAATACAAATACAGGTGTCGGTGCATCAATGCACTCGAGCCCTAGGAAAGATGGTAGCTTCTTACGAAGAAATTCCATTCGCCAGGTCCCATGCAAGGATCTTCCAGTGGGATCTGTTGGACAAGTGGTCCGGGTCGCATCTTCAGATGCATCGGCAGATAACCCTGTCTCCAAGGGCCAGGGTGTCGCTGTTGTGGTGGCTGCAGAGTGCTCATCTTCTAGGGGGCCGCAGATTCGGCATACAGGACTGGGTCCTGGTGACCACGGATGCCAGCCTTCGAGGCTGGGGGGCAGTCACACAGGGAAGAAACTTCCAAGGACTATGGAAAAGTCAGGAGACTTCCCTACACAAGACCCCTGCTTCAACACCGGCCGGTGCTGATCTAGTCAGACAACATCACGGCGGTCGCTCATGTAAACCGACAGGGCGGCACAAGAAGCAGGATGGCGATAGCAGAAGCCACAAGGATTCTCCGATGGGCGGAAAATCATGTGTTAGCACTGTCGGCAGTGTTCATTCCCGGAGTGGACAACTGGGAAGCAGACTTTCTCAGCAGACACGACCTCCACCCGGGAGAGTGGGGACTTCATCCAGAAGTCTTCCAAATGATTGTACACCGTTGGGAAAGGCCACAGGTGGACATGATGGCGTCCCGCCTCAACAAAAAGCTACAAAGATATTGCGCCAGGTCAAGGGACCCTCAGGCGATAGCTATGGACGCTCTAGTAACACCGTGGGTGTACCAGTCAGTGTATGTGTTCCCTTCTCTGCCTCTCTTACCCAGGGTAATGAGAATAATAAGAAGGAGAGGAGTAAGAACTATACTCATTGTTCCGGATTGGCCAAGAAGAGCTTGGTACCCAGAACTCCAAGAAATGATCTCAGAGGACCCATGGCCTCTGCCGCTCAGACAGGACCTGCTGCAGCAGGGGGCCTGTCTGTTCCAAGACGTACCGCGGCTGCGTTTGACGGCATGGTGGTTGAACGCCGGATCCTGAAGGAAAAGGGCATTCCGGAGGAAGTTATCCCTACGCTAATTAAAGCTAGGAAAGAAGTGAACGCAAACCATTATCACCGCATATGGCGGATATATGTTGCGTGCTGTGAGGCCAGGAAGGCCCCAAAGGAGGAATTTCAGTTAGGTCGATTTCTGCACTTCCTACAGTCAGGGTGACTATGGGCCTAAAATTGGGTTCCATTAAGGTCCAGATTTCGGCTCTATCGATTTTCTTCCAAAATAGAACTGGCTTCACTGCCTGAAGTTCAGACTTTTGTTAAGGGAGTGCTGCATAGTCAGCCCCCGTTTGTGCCTCCAGTGGCACCGTGGGATCTCAACGTGGTGTTGGATTTCCTGAAGTCGCATTGGGTTGAGCCACTTAAATCCGTGGAGCTACAATACCTCACGTGGAAAGTGGTCATGCTGTTGGCCTTGGCGTCGGCCAGGCGTGTATCAGAATTGGCGGCTTTGTCATGCAAAAGCCCTTATCTGATTTTTTATATGGATAAGGCGGAATTGAGGACTCGTTCCCAATTCCTTCCTAAGGTGGTATCAGTTTTTCATGTGAACCAACCTATTGTGGTGCCTGCGGCTACTTGGGACTTGGAGGATTCCAAGTTACTGGACGTAGTCAGGGCCCTGAAAAGTATATGTTTCCAGGACGGCTGGAGTCAGGAAAACTGACTCGCTATTTATCCTGTATGCACCCAACAAGCTGGGTGCTCCTGCTTCTAAGCAGACTATTTCTCGCTGGATCTGTAGCACGATTCAACTTGCACATTCTGCGGCTGGACTGCCGCACCCTAAATCTGTACAAGCCCATACCACGAGGAAAGTGGGCTCTTCTTGGGCGGCTGCCCGAGGGGTCTCGGCTTTACAACTTTGCCGAGCTGACTTGGTCGGGTTCAAACATTTTTGCAAGAGTCTACAAGTTTGATACCCTGGCTGAGGAGGACCTAGAGTTTGCTCATTCGGTGCTGCAGAGTCATCCGCACTCTCCCGCCCGTTTGGGAGCTTTGGTATAATCCCCATGGTCCTTACGGAGTCCCAGCATTCACTTATTACGTCAGAGAAAATAAGATTTTACTCACCGGTAAATCTGTTTCTCGTAGTCCGTAGTGGATGCTGGGCGCCCATCCCAAGTGCGGATTGTCTGCAATACTTGTTTATAGTTATTGCCTAACTAAAGGGTTATTGTTGAGCCATCTGTTGAGAGGCTCAGTTATATTTCATACTGTTAACTGGGTATAGTATCACGAGTTATACGGTGTGATTGGTGTGGCTGGTATGAGTCTTACCCGGGATTCAAAATCCTTCCTTATTGTGTCAGCTCTTCCGGGCACAGTATCCTAACTGAGGTCTGGAGGAGGGTCATAGTGGGAGGAGCCAGTGCACACCAGGTAGTCCTAAAGCTTTCTTTAGTTGTGCCCAGTCTCCTGCGGAGCCGCTATTCCCCATGGTCCTTACGGAGTCCCAGCATCCACTGCGGACTACGAGAAATAGATTTACCGGTGAGTAAAATCTTATTTTAAATTCCCTAAACCTGTACTTGAAAAGGTTCAAGTTCAAGATGGAATCGCTCAGGGCGGTTATATCCAGCCTGGAAGGGGGGGATTTTATGGTGTCACTAGACATAAAGGATGCATACCTTCACGTCCCCATATATCCTCCTCATCAGGCATACCTGAGATTCGCTGTACAGGACTGTCATTACCAGTTTTAGACGTTGCCGTTTGGGCTTTCCACGGCCCCGAGGGTTTTCACCAAGGTAATAGCGGAAAAGATGGTGCTCCTGCGCAGGCAAGGAGTCACAATTATCCCGTACTTGGACGATCCTCTGATAAAAGCGAGATCAAAGGAACAGTTACAGAAAAGCGTGTAGCTCTCCGTGAGAGTGCTGCAACAGCATGGCTGGATTCTAAATCTACCGAAGTCACAGTTGGTCCCTATGACTCGGCTGTTGTTCTTAGGCATGATTCTGGACACAGAACAAAAGAGGGTTTTTCTCCCGATGGAAAAAGCCCAGAAACTCCAGAACATGGTCAGAGACCTGTTAAAACCGAAAAGAGTGTCAGTACATCAATGCACTCGAGTACTGGGGGAAATGGTGGCGACCTACGAGGCCATCCCCTTCGGCAGGTTTCATGCAAGGACTTTTCAGTTGGACCTTCTGGACAAGTGGTCCGGGTCCCATCTTCAAATACATCAGAAAATAACCCTGTCCCCCAGGGCCAGGGTGTCTCTCCTGTGGTGGCTGCAGAGTGCTCACCTTCTAGAGGGTCGCAGGTTCGGCATTCAAGACTCGGTTCTGGTGACCACGGATGCGAGCCTCCGAGGATGGGGAGCAGTCACACAGGGAAGAAATTTTCAGGGACTATGGTCAAGCCGAGAGGCTTGTCTACACATCAACGTCCTGGAATTGAGGGCCATATACAACGGCCTACGACAAGCGGAGAATCTTCTTCGCGACCTACCGGTTCTGATTCAATCAGACAACGTCACAGCCGTGGCTCATGTAAACCGCCAAGGCGGAACAAGGAGCAGTGGCAATGGCGGAAGACACCAGGATTCTGCACTGGGCAGAAAATCACGTAAGCGCTCTGTCAGAGGTATTCATTCCGGGAGTGGACAACTGGGAAGCAAACTTCCTCAGCAGACACGATCTCCATCCAGGAGAGTGGGGACTTCATCAAGAAGTTTTTGCAGAGATAACAAGTCTTTGGGGACTTCCTCAAATAGACATGATGGCGTCACGCACCAATAAAAAGCTTCGGAGGTATTGTGCCTGGTCAAGGGACCCTCAGGCAGTAGCAGTGGACGCCCTGGTGACACCATGGGTGTTTCAGTCGGTCTATGTGTTCCCTCCTCTTCCTCTCATCTCAAAAATATTGAGAATCATAAGACGAAAAAGAGTACAGACAATACTCATTGTTCCAGATTGGCTTCGAAGGGCCTGGTATTCAGATCTTCAGGAGATGCTCACAGAAGATCCATGGCCTCTTCCTCACAGGGAGGACCTGTTGCTGCAGGGGCCCTGCGTGTTCCAAGACTTACCGCGGTTACGTTTGACGGCATGGCGGTTTGAACACCGAATCCTAGCTGGGAAAGGTATTCCGGAGGAGGTCATCCCTACTTTGATAAAGGCTAGGAAGGAGGTGACGGCGAAACATTATCACCGTATTTGGAGGAAATATGTATCTTGGTGTGAAGCCAAGAATGCTCCTACGGAAGATTTCCACTTGAGCCGTTTTCTCCACTTTCTACAGACAGGAGTGGATATGGGTACAGATTTCGTCCCTATCTATATTTTTCCAGAAGGAATTGGCTTCTCTCCCAGAAGTCCAGACTTTGTAAAGGGAGTGCTACACATCCAGCCTCCGTTTGTGCCCCCAGTGGCACCATGGGACCTTAACGTGGTGTTACAGTTCCTAAAATCTCACTGGTTTGAGCCTCTTCAAACAGTTGAATTAAAATTTCTCACTTGGAAGGTGGTCATGTTGTTGGCCTTGGCATCTGCAAGGCGGGTGTCCGAATTGGCGGCCTTGTCTCATAAGAGCCCCTATCTCATTTTCCATGTGGATAGAGCTGAGCTGAGGACTCGTCCTTAATTTTTGCCTAAGGTGGTGTCATCGTTTCATATTAACCAACCTATTGTGGTGCCTGTTGCTACGGGAGACTTGGAGGATTCCAAGTCCCTTGATGTAGTCAGGGCCTTAAAAATGTACGTAGCCAGGACTGCTCGGATTAGGAAAACAGAGGCACTGTTTGTCCTGTATGCAGCCAACAAGGTTGGCGCTCCTGCTTCTAAGCAGACTATTGCTCGCTGGATCTGTAACACAATTCAGCAGGCTCATTATACGGCTGGTTTGCCGTTACCAAATTCGGTAAAGGCCCATTCCACTAGGAAGGTGGGCTCTTCTTGGGCGGCTGCCCGAGGCATCTCGGCTTTACAGCTTTGCCGAGCGGCTACTTGGTCGGGTTCAAACACTTTTGCTAAATTCTACAAGTTTGATACCCTGGCTGATGAGGACCTCATGTTTGCTCAATCGGTGCTGCAGAGTCATCCGCACTCTCCCGCCCGTTTTGGAGCTTTGGTATAATCCCCATGGTCCTTCCGGAGTCCCTAGCATCCTCTAGGACGTAAGAGAAAATAAGATTTTAAACCTACCGGTAAATCTTTTTCTCCTAGTCCGTAGAGGATGCTGGGCGCCCGTCCCAGTGCGGACATATTTCTGCATTACTTGTATATAGTTGTTGCTTACATAAGGGTTATGTTACGGTTAAGATCAGTCGTTGGCTGATACTGTTTTGTTCATACTGTTAACTGGTTGCGTATATTCCAGGTTATACGGTGTGGATGGTGTGGGCTGGTATGAATCTTGCCCTTAGATTAACAAAATTCTTTCCTCGTACTGTCCGTCTCCTCTGGGCACAGTTTCTCTAACTGAGGTCTGGAGGAGGGGCATAGAAGGAGGAGCCAGTGCACACCCATTCTAAAGTTCTTTATAGTGCCCATGTCTCCTGCAGAGCCCGTCTATACCCCATGGTCCTTACGGAGTCCCCAGCATCCTCTACGGACTAGGAGAAAAAGATTTACCGGTAGGTTTAAAATCTTATTTTATATATATATATATATATATATATATATATATATATATATATATACATACATATACATATATACATAGCATATTAAACATGCAAACATATATATATATATATATATATATATATATATATACATACAGTACACGTGTATATATACACACATGTGCAGGGGCGCTGGAATGTTTTTAGGTTGGGGGGGCGTAGAAAAATAGTATTTTGGCGCCCCTATGGTCCCGGCCTCCTCTTCCTTTTTAGCCGCCCACCGCTGTGCGGATGAGCGCTTACCTCCAGATCCACGCGGGCAGCATCTCCTTTAAAAACAGTGTGCTACCGCAGGGTGCTGTGTCCTCCTATCTTCAGTTGTGTCCTAGCCACCCGCCGGCTGTCTCTCCTTCACAGATGCATTACTGGGAGGAGGTGTGGCCAGGCTGGGACATCCTGGGACCATAGCCACGCCTCCTCCCCGTATGCAACTATGAAGGAGAGATAGCCGTCGCGCTCTGGAAAAGGGGGCGTGGGCACTCAACAGGGGGCGTGTCCTTCAGTGTAGTTTTATCCCTTATACTATCTAGTACTGGTGCTCCTTTCACATTGTAGCACACGGTAGGAGCTGAAATGCACATTATAGCACACGGTATGAGCAAAAATTTTCATTATAGCACACCGAATGAGCCGAAATTCACATTATAGCCCACTGAATGAGCTGAAATTCACATTATAGCACACGGTATGAGCAGAAATTCACATTATAGCACATGGTATGAGCCGAAATTCACATTCCAGCACGCTGAATGAGCCGAAATTCATATTGGGGGTCATTCCGAGTTGTTCGCTCGCAAGCTGCTTTTAGCAGCTTTGCACACGCTAAGCCGCCGCCTACTGGGAGTGAATCTTAGCTTATCAAAATTGCGAACGAAAGATTAGCAAAATAGCGAATAGACACCTCTTAGCAGTTTCTGAGTAGCTCCAGACTTACTCGGCATCTGCGATCAGTTCAGTGCTTATCGTTCCTGGTTTGACGTCACATACACACCCAGCGTTCGCCCAGACACTCCTCCGTTTCTCCAGCCACTCCCGCGTTTTTCCCAGAAACGGTAGCGTTTTTTCACACACACCCATAAAACGGCCAGTTTCCGCCCAGGAACACCCACTTCCTGTCAATCACATTACGATCACCAGAACGAAGAAAAAACCTCGTAATGCCGTGAGTAAAATACCTAACTGCATAGCAAATTTACTTGGCACAGTCGCACTGCGGACATTGCGCATGCGCATTAGCGACTAATCGCTCCGTTGCGAGAAAAAAATAACGAGCGAACAACTCGGAATGACCCCCATTGTAGCACACTAAATGAGCCGAAATTCACATTCTAGCACGCTGAATGAGCCGAAATTCACATTCTAGCACGCCTTCTGCAGGGCACACTCTGATGTGTAGCCTCTGACCTAGTTAAGGGTTTCCCTACTCCCCTGCCTTTCCAGCTGCACTCACCTTGACCCCCTTATCTCTTTCCTCAGTTTCCTTTATTTGCACCCTCAAAGTTCCTGATTCCCCCAGCCCCTCTATCTCACACTTCCCTCTGCATTCCCAGTATTTCTCATGCCCCCGGAGTCCCCTCTAGATTCAGCCAACAAGACACAGACTGCCTGCAGTGCAAACCTGTATAAGAAGCAACCTTTAGAGAGAGACTTCCCTGTTCTCATATAATATGCCCAGGCGCTTTCTCTGAGTCTGTGAGATCCTCACTCCGTGTTCCAGCAGGGGTCAGAGGAGCATGTAACCGCTCTGCCAATCAGAGGCTCTTCTAATCAGCATGTGCCGAGCTCCTCCAATCACAGCTCGGCACATGCTCTTCTGACCCTGTTGCTAAGATCAGGGAGGAGACTGATGCTCGGCACCGCAGTGAGACTGTGAGTTACAGGGACTTCCCCTGCTGCTGCTGTTCCGCGCTCCCTCTCACACAGTGAGTCACACGATCTAACAGCGGGGCTCCCATCCCTGTGCTGCCGGCGCCGCTGCTTGTCATGCAGTGTGTCAGGCGGCGCAGTGGAAGCCGGCAGCACAAGTAGCAGAGCAGAGAGAGAGCCTTTGCAGACTGTTGAGCGGGTAGCGCCGGAGCCAAGCGCTCCCCTGGGCCTCTGTCATATTTGGGGGGGGCAAGCTGCCCCCTTTTCCCCCCCCCATTCCGACGCCCCTGCACATGTGTATATATCATATATGTGTGTGTTTATATGTATGTATGTATGTATATACCTGTGTATATATGTATGCACATGGATATATATGTACTATAATTAAAATAAAGTAAACTTTTATTAAGCACTTACAAGTGCCACCAGGAAGACAGCACGCTGCAGAGGACACTAGACAGCCATTAATAATACTCATGCAGCAAAGAAAAAAAAAACTTTTTTTTTTTTTGTGGAGGGGGGTTTCTGGGTGCTCAGAAACCCCCCCTGGGTGCTCCACTGCACACGGTGAGATTCGGGCGATGACTATGCTTGCGATACCGATTTTGTGACAATTTTGACACGAGATAGTCAAAATTGATTTGCCTATTTTTGCTTGCGATGCCGATCCCGCAGGACCACGCATCGGTATCACAAGCTGTGTACACACGGTGCAATATGCACTAACTTTCCTTACGATTTTAAATGTATAGTCAAAATCGTAAGAATCGCACCGTGTGTACACACCTTTACATTATTTAGCAATACTGTACTTTTTTTATTTCTCCATTGTTTTGATTCTAGGGAGGAAGGGCAAAGTGGTGGTGTTGTTGTTATTGTTATTATTATACTTTATTTACTTTATTTATCAAATGAGCAAGCAAGAGAACCGCACTTACAGTTCAAGGCAATATAGGACAGATATGGAAAACCAGGAGTTAGGTGCCATCAAAGGGAGCATTGAGTATAAAAGTCACACGTCAGTAAGAAAAGGAACGGCACATGAGTAAAGAAGGCACTGCTCTTGTGAGCTGACAATCTAAAAAGTGTTGTCATAACTGTCAAGTCTTAGGGGTCTATTTACTAAGCCCTCTATGGAGATAAAGTGGATGAAGATAAAGTACCAGCCAATCAGCTCCTAACTGTAATTTTTGAAACCCAGCCTGTGACATGGCATCCATGGCTTAGTAAATAGACTCCTCAGTGGGTAATTTAAAGCGGGATGCTGTTATGTGACCAGCAGTCTCCAATACCTACGCCAGGATACCGAACCCTGAATCCTGAATATCCCACTGGTCGGTCACACAAACCCAATCCATTTAAAGTCAAAGTAGGAAAAATTAAGGATGAATATAGGTGGATTATCGATAGATTGTATAATTGATGGATAACATCGATGTTGTGAAACCATCTGTAGGGAAACCATCAATGGTTTCACCCACCTATGCTCTCCCCTGTGTTCGATGAGCTGTGGAACAATAAGATCCTGCGACACCAGTAGTTAAATGTTATGTTGTGGGCCAACGCAGCAACAATATATTTACTCAAAAAGATACAAATAGAAAATACAACCATATCACAGAGAAGAGCTACAACCAATAGTACATACGTTTGTTCGCCAGCGCTTCCCGGATCCGGTCCTCAGTCAGTCTTAGCAAGATGACCTTCAGAGAACATACTGAGGCCGGCCAGGAGGCCTTTCTTTTATACAATGGGTCCAAAATACAATACAAAGAAAATGTAAGCTCTTCTTCCATAGGTCAAGGGGCAGGTCATTTACAGTACCTGAGGGGTCATAGGTTGGTTTGAATAAGTAGGCGATGCTTGGTTCAGGTGTGCTTGCAGGTCACCACCGGGTTCCCGCCGAATATCATGAGTACAGTAACTACAGTATTGATGAACATTACAATTCTGCGCATATCTATGCGCAGAAACATGCGATTAACTGCACATAGCAATCGGAATATAGGTCTCGAAATACTGCATATCTGGATACCAAACACTAACTCCTAACCTGGTTCTGTCCCCTCACATCCTGTAAAGCTGGATATCTCTATTGTTCTGCCCTTTGAGTAAATGTAACTTGCTGGCAATGTGTGTGGAGACTATGTGTAAATTATGTACTATGTGGATGAAATATTGAATATGTCTTTGTGGCTCTTCTATGCGATTGCGTATGCTACCGTATTTACTCATACCACGCGCTAATACGCAGGGCTTCGTGAGCCAATGTACGCAGCGTGCGGGCATGCGCACACGCGGCAGAACACGTGCACGCACAGAGACCACTCTGTGTGGGGTTTGTACGTGTGTATGCAGTATGTAATATATTTGACTTTGACACTGTGGGTGGGGCCT
This sequence comes from Pseudophryne corroboree, assembly GCF_028390025.1. Lineage (NCBI taxonomy): Eukaryota > Metazoa > Chordata > Amphibia > Anura > Myobatrachidae > Pseudophryne > Pseudophryne corroboree. The sequence continues at coordinate 591,215,234 of NC_086448.1, read as the reverse complement.
TGTGTGTGTCAGAGGGCGGAGTTAGGCTCTGTCACCTTGGAGGAAATAAAAAGACATTGGTAGTTCTGTATTGTCAATGGCAGGAAACAATCTAGTTCTCCCCCTTGTTGGTGAAAGCAGTCACCATTTCTCATAGACCATCAGTGATGTAAAATCATTGATGGCCATACCTAGACAAAATTGTCTAATAACAGATGTGTCCTCATACATTTTGCTTCAATACAACACGGAGCGGGATGTAATTTTGTATGAGCCTTTATCATGAGGCCTTACTGTAGACAAATCACATGGCCCTATGTGGTCACTGCTGTTAGCTAGTGTAGGACTGCTGATATCAGAGATGCCTTGATGTGGCTTAGCAGCTTCCCATGTATTTGCAAATTCATGTAACAAATATCTCTGAAATTCTATTACCAGATAGGTTCAGGTATTGTTGCGGCTATTAGTGTGCTGGGGGGATACCATGGGGGGAAAAAGCACCCTCCCCTCTGTGTTTTCTGTTCACCACATAGCGGAAGATGCCTGCCGTGAGTGAACTGACAAGTCCCGTGCAACTCCGCGTTATCATTGGATGTTTTTTGGGGGGGGTTTTGTGCTATGTGAATAGGACGCACAAGCAAACTTTGCTGATTAAAATGATGTGTCATGTCTGTATTCTTTGTGCATCTACAGCCGTAACTACATACAAAATGGTATGTTACAGTGTTTTCTAGGAAAACACTGTAATGCATCATTACGAATGCAGATACAAACGCAGTCGCATACAGAATATAGGCATGCTGCATATCATTTTAATCAACATAAGCTGCTTATGCATCCTATTTGCATTGTTTTACGAATAATGTAATAAGGGGCATTGTCAGGATCCATCATGGATCTGATAGCAAAAAATGGTATTCAAATTGCATTTTGTATCAGTATACTTTATTGAAAATGTCATTTGTAAAACTGCTAAAGGGGGTTATTCAGGTCCTATTGCTAATCAATGAGACCGTAATAACCCTGACTGAAGCAGCAATGCGCACGCGCAGGTCCTATCCTGCGCTAGCGCATTGGCTGCGAACATTGAACAGTGGTGCGTCAAAAATGGGCCATGTTGGCAGCATTTTTGGGGCGGCTGAAAATGGCAGTGGACCGCGTGCATACACAGCCTAGCTGCGGCTGCAGGGGATCATCCACAGTTGGTGCGACCGCAATAACATTGCAGTCACACCCACTTGGCAGGCCATTTAGCATGCTGGGTTGCCCCCAGCATGCGAAAGAACAGATTGCAAATTCTGCTTTTTATCATAATTTGCAATCCATACTGAATAACCCCCAAACTGCCATTCTGTAATTAACTCCAGGTAATGAGCTCAGTCTGGAGACCTTTTAATTATTAAGATAAATGTACAGTATGTTGCTGGCTAGAGTACGCATACTGTACATTTCCCTGTGTTAATTTCTTTTGAAGTAATGCAACAGAAATTTCTTAAGAAGGGCATTTGGTCAGTATCTTAAGAAGGGCATTTGGTCAGTATTTCCTGAGTAATTCCATAAAACCTGCCCAGTTCTATATATTGGTAAATCCAAAATCTTAGGCTTCAAACAGAATGAAGCAAGTAATTAAATGCCCCTGCTGGTCTGGCAGGGAAACCCCAGGGGTTATGGGCACACAAAAGATCCTCAGCTACCTACTGTAAGAACAAACAGTTTTGTGTTTCAAAGGGTTAAAAATCCCAAGGGTGGGAGTTTGTGTCAAGAAGCAGTTTTGGAGGAAGGATAAAATTATGTGTTCTTTGTTCATAGTGGCTAATTCAGACGGGATCGCTGCAGCGGCAGTGTTTGCAAGCCCTTTGTGGAGTGCGCTTGCGCACCCCGGGAGCCCAGCTGGATGCTAAAAGCATCTCAGGGCTGCGATCGCTTCTGCCTTATTGACAGGCGGTCGCAGGACGGGAGCGGGCGTGCCAATAGCGTTAGAACGGTGTTGGCGGGGCCCGGCCCGGACAACGCAGGCATGTCCAGATCGTTGAAGGGATGGGCCGCACGCATCCGTTGCAACTCGGGATGCGTCGGGTAGCCGTCTGCCAGCACAGCTAGGATGTGCACTAACTGCGCAAGCAGGGAACTACTCGCCGGGTGCAAAGGCATTGCCACCGTAAATTTAGCACATCTACGATCAGATCTGAATTACCCCCAAAGAACTATGCCCTGTGAGGCTCATGTTACCTGTTTCATGAAATATTAATAATTGTGTATGCTTGTAGAAGCGAAGGCTACCTAGTGTCAGAGCATTGAATTCCTTTTGCTGGTGGCAAGTACCAAGTCAGAAGTAACCAGTATGTCAGTGGCGGTGATTTTCAGATTGGCGTATCTGGAAAATCGCAAGCCAGTCGTTGTTATGCACACCAGTGCCTGCAGGAAAGTACTGGTGTCAGAACTGTTATGCACTCCAGTGCCTGCAGGAATGTACTGGTGTTTGAACAGTTATGCAAAACAAATGGACTCACAGACAGACTGGGGAATATGACATAACGTACACAGAAGGTGATAGGGTAACAAAATACACACAAAGTGAACAGAGAAGCCCAGAGGCTAAGGAACTGGGTATCTCCCTTGTATTAGAAATGCTCAGATGGGAAAAGCAAGATGTTGTGTTTTAATACGTAGAGAACCCGAAATGCTGTTGCTAAGGGCAACAGCAAAACCCTAAAGGGTTACCAACGGGTGTGGCAGTAAACTCCTTGGTCAGAGATGGAATGATAGACACAAGGAGAGTCTCCACAATCCTAATTCTCACTTGCAGTGCACAGGTTCAGCTTACTGCCACTAAACTGACCCCTGACACCTAGCACAGTGAGACAGGATTAGACAGGCAAGTCTTAGAATACAGCCGCAAACTTGCTAAGTTCACAGAGTAGTAACAGAACCCCAGCAAGCTAAACGACTGACTCCAGTCTTACTGCTAGGTCTGGATTGGCAGAGTGTAATACCAAATCCCCAGGCCTATTTGCAGTAAGCAACAAACAAATACAAAGCTACACAGTACTGGTTAACTTTCAGGAACTGACTAACCAACAAAGATTCAGCAGCATCTGCTTACCCTGAGAAGAGGCCTTATAAAGCAGGTGCTGTCCACGCCCCACTCAGACCTCACAGACTGTGAGCACAAAAACCAGCACCGGATCCCCTGCCGTGCACAGAGCCTATAACCACTGCACAGCAAAAGACCCGAACCGGAGTATCAGCTGCGCTCAGGTTACTCCGCTAGCACTTGTCTCCCGGTTGCCATGACGACGTGGCAGCACAGGGCAGGAGACCCTAACAGTACCCCCCCTCTGACGAGGGGTCAAAGAACCCCTACCACCGGGTTTATCGGGGAACTGCGAGAAGAAAGAGCGTATCAGTCTGGGGGCATGAAGATCACAACTGCGCACCCACGACCGCTCCTCCGGGCCATACCCCTTCCAGTGCACCAAAAATGACAGCCGACCCCGAACCACCTTGGAGTCAAGAATCCTTTCAACAACAAACTCCCTCTGGCCACGTATCAGAAGAGGGGAAGGTCTTCCACTGGAAGAAGGATTACTAATCGCCCTTTTTAAAAGGGAACAATGAAATGTTTTATTGATACCCAAAGAACGGGGCAGATCTAACTGAAATGCCACCGGATTGATAACCCTGGTGATCTTATAAGGGCCGATGAACCGGGGGCCTAACTTATGAGATGGCTGTCTCAACTTCAAATTCTTGGTAGACAACCAGACGAAGTCTCCTAATTTGAAGCTGCAGGGTCTTTTCCGCTTATCAAAAACCCTTTTGGTCACTAATGACACAGACACAAGGGCTTTCTTCACTTTCCGCCAAATACCTCTAAGGACCGAAACCACAGAGGAACCACCAGGCGTGGAGTCCAGGGGGTCAAAAGAATTGGCCTTAGGATGATGCCCATACACACAAAGGAAGGGAGAGATCCCTGTAGCAGAGTGAGCCGCGTTGTTATAGGCAAACTCCGCCATGGACAGATGAGCAACCCAGTCAGTCTGACACTTGGAGACATAACACCTGAGGAACTGCTCCAAGGACTGGTTCACCCTTTCAGTCTGCCCATTAGACTGCGGATGGTAGCCTGACGACAAGCTGACAGAAATCTGGAGATCGGAACAAAATGCCCTCCAGAATTTGGCCACAAACTGGGATCCGCAGTCAGAGACCACATCAAGTGGCAACCCGTGGAGACGCACAACATGCAGCATAAATAATTCAGACAGGCGTCTGGCCGATGGCAGCCCAACCAGTGGAACGAAGTGCGCCATCTTCGAAAACCTGTCAACGACAACCCAGATGGCTGTCATCCCCGAGGATTTGGGCAAGTCCACCACAAAATCCATTGAAATGTGGGTCCATGGCTTAGATGGGATAGAGAGTGGATGTAATGGGCCAACAGGAACCCCTCTAGGAGTCTTATTTCGGGCACAGATGTCACATGCCCGAACCCACTGATCCACATCCTTAGCCACCGAGGGCCACCACACCGCCCTAGATAGCAACTCCCGAGTTCTGGCAATACCCGGGTGACCTGCCGACTTCTTGGCATGGAATTCCAGGAACACTCGCTGTCTTAACCTAGGAGGCACAAACAAAAGACCTACCGGAAGGTCTGGAGGAGCCTGCTCCTGTGCTCTAAGGACTAATGATAAGAGGTCCTGGGTAATGCCCACTTTAATACATGATGGGGAAACAATGGGCAACGGCTCCTCGGTGGTCTCCTGGATTGGAGCAAAACTCCGCGAGAGCGCATCAGCCTTGATGTTTTTTGACCCAGGGCGATATGTTATCAAAAAATTAAAGCGAGCAAAAAACAAAGCCCATCGTGCCTGCCTGGCATTGAGACGCTTCGCTGACTCTAAATATGCCAGATTCTTATGGTCAGTGAGAATTGAGACCACAAACTTAGCCCCCTCAAGCCAGTGTCTCCACTCCTCGAGTGCATCCTTAATAGCCAACAATTCCCGGTTACCCACGTCATAATTCATCTCGGCAGGCGAAAATTTACGGGAAAAGTAAGCACAGGGATGAAGGCGATTATCAGACACTCCCATCTGAGAAAGCACTGCCCCAATACCCATCTCAGAGGCATCCACCTCCACCACAAAAGGACGCTCTGGATCTGGGTGTCGCAGCACCTTGGCCGAAACAAATGCCCTTTTGAGACGGGCAAAAGCCGCTTTAGCCTCACAAGACCAGTGAGCAACATCCACCCCTTTCTTAGTGAGTGCCACCAAGGGCGCCACTATAGATGAAAATCCAGCGATAAATCGTCTATAAAAATTCGCAAAGCCCAGGAAACGCTGAAGCGCCTTCAAACTAGTGGGCTGCACCCAATCCAGGACTGCCTGTACCTTGGAACCCTCCATTTGGAAACCTTCTGAGGAGATAATATATCCTAGAAATGCGATTTGCTGAACTTCAAATTCTCACTTCTCCAGCTTCGCCCCAAGCCGGTGGTCTCTGAGTTTCTGGAGGACTAAGCGTACATGCTTCCGATGTTCCTCCAGGGAATGGGAGAAGATTAGGATGTCATCCAAGTATACAACTAAGAATCTATCCAAATATTCCCTGAGCACATCATTCATGAAATCCTGGAAGACTGCCGGGGCATTACAGAGCCCAAAAGGCATCACCAAATATTCATAATGCCCTGAGTGGGTATTAAAGGCAGTCTTCCATTCATCCCCCTCTCTTATTCGGATTAGATTGTACGCACCGCGTAGGTCAATCTTAGAAAAAATGGTGGCAGTACGAAGCTGGTCAAACATGACCGAAATGAGAGGCAGTGGGTATGAGTTTTTAATCGTGATACGGTTCAATTCCCTGAAGTCGATGCAGGGTCGCAACGAACCGTCCTTTTTACCCACGAAGAAGAACCCCGACCCAACTGGAGACTGTGAAGGTCTGATAAATCCCTTAGCCAAGTTCTCCTGAATGTACTCTGCCATAGCCTGAGTCTCAGGACGTGACAGGGAGTACAACCTGCTCTTGGGAAGCTTAGCATTTGGCAACAAATCAATGGCACAGTCATAGGGGCGATGGGGAGGTAGTACCTCTGCAACTTTTTTGGAGAACACGTCCGCAAAATCTGCATAACACCCTGGCAATCCTGGCAAACTTAGCTGCGAGAGCCTGACTGGAAGGCTCAAGCAACTCCTGAAACAATCAGTACCCCAACTAAGAATCTCCCCAGAGACCCAGTCAAATCGAGGATTGTGGGCCCTTAACCAGGGTAACCCCAACACCAATGGGGCAAAAG